>NC_141693.1:328261745-328935495 GCF_964263255.1 Lissotriton vulgaris
CCGGGATAGGGAAATCAGATAATGGCCTAAAACAATTTAAATGGCTGAGAAGCAGTAGGAGCCAGATTTGCCCAAACTAGAAAAGGTAGGCCCGGAGGGGGGTTAAATCTGTTCGCAAACGAAGTGCTAGCCAAGAACTGACCTGCCTCCTTCGAAGGTGTGTGCCTGAGAGGAAGGGAGTGTCCTTACCTGCCATTCTCTGTAGAAAAGCCAACACTCCCGGCATGCACTGAGGCCGGAGACGGGTGCGCCCTCCGCATGTCTGACACTTACTTCCCTGCTGCCAGCCTGAAAGCAATAATTAACCTCGCCTTTGTCTTCCATAAACTATGATGGGTGCAGCCAGGTGCGGGCAGTGGGCACTGTCATGTTCCTCTCGTGGAACCGTGAGGAGATGTGTGAAGCCCAACCTCAGTGCCTCTGAAAGCTTGCGCAGGTAGGTGTAATTTGAGACAAGAGAGCTCCCCTACTTCCTGCCTGTTGCAGTAATACTAACTTTAAAGTGCTTGTGTTAGACCGGGTGGTGTGCTCAGCTCAGGTAAAATCCGGTGACTTTAAGCAAAATGAAACCACCGCGGATCGCAGAGAAGTGCAGAAATAAGACAGAGCTGGGTTCGAACTGAGAAGAAAGCATCTGAAATTTGTTACTGCTCAAATATTTGCCAGCTAAGAAAGTCGGTTCATGATGTAAGGTGGTCGTTTCTAAGCAGCCTGACATTTTCTTGTGCCGGAAAATCACAGCACGTGCCAAGGGCAATATCCAGGCAAGCGGTAGGAGACCCTCGTGCTGAGCTGCACACATAATGGCAGATCAACGCTTTAAACACGTATGTGTGCGTTCTGTCTTTTTTGTTGCATTGAGTGTGATTTTCCAACAGTTAATGCTTGTTAAAATGGTAAAGTGGCATAATGGTAGTGTAGCAAATTGTGCCCCAACAAGCATTGGCCGTATGGGCCGTAAAAGTAACGGAAAGCCGTGAAAGTGATTGTGATCAAAGCGAAAGTGTTCGTGATCGCGAGTGACACGCTTGAAGGGAGGCAGATGGCGGCCACATGCGTGAACGGAAGCGTTAGGCCAGCGAGGTCTGGTAGCACTTTGGAAATCCTCTTACAAAATTTCTCGCAGACCAGCGCATGCGCTGACTCAGCGAGACCTGAAAACTTAAAGTAATACTTAATTACCAAAGGTAAATGCAACATCCCACCACGTAAGACCGAAGTCCTTGCTGCGCTAGGTTTTCGGCCATACACAGTAGGGGCTTGGTCATAGGGTCTGGCCCTGAGCACATTATCTCTCAAGACTTTTTTTCTTTTTTTTATCAAAGGAGAGGGTGCTGCGTGGCCCTCTTTCCCATTTTCGCACATCTCAGGGGTGGCTCACCAGGGCCCCTGATGGTTCAGGGAGGGGGACCGCGCATCCCCCTCCCGATATAAACAGTGTTCGGCCCGGGAGTGGGCTCCCCGGGACCTTTGGAGGCCCAAGGAGGAGGGTAGTCACGCTTCTCCCCCCCACTACATGAAGTCATACCCTATCACAGCCTTTTTGGCAGTGTGATTGACTCTTTGGGTGAGTGACTAGGTGTTTGAGTCCTCTATGGGTGAGTGGCAGTGTGTGAGTGTCTGTATGGGTGTATGTGTGGCTATACCAGTGCCTGTATTGGTGAGTGACTGGGTGTATGAGTGGTTGCATGGGTGAGTGAGTGGACGTGTGTGTAGACCTATGAATCAGTGAGAGGGTATGTACTAATTGGTATTGGCGTGTCTATGGTTTTGAGAATGGTAGTCATAAATTTGGAGTGGGTATATGAAAGGTTATTTTGGGGTGTGAGTAGGTGCATCAGAGATTATGTGGATGATGTCATCAGTGATGTTATCAGTGATGTAATTTGAGATGTCATCAGTGATGTCACCATGAAGCCACTGACCATGTGTGATGTAATATGTGACGTCATCAGCAGTGCATTGCGGGGGGGGGAGTTATAGTTAGCTCAGCTAACTATAACGGCTGAATTTCACAGGTTTTGTACATGTGATATGTCAGCTGAACTATAACGTTCCTGTAACCTGTGTTTTAAATGCTAATTCCTAACTATAAAGGCCCTGAAACCTGTGTTTTTTTCAGTGAATTTCCAAGGTTTTTTAAATGATAATTCCTAACTATAACATCACTGAAACGTGTTTTTTTCATGAATTTCTAAGGTTTTTTAACTAGCAGTCACTTTTGCAAAGTGATGGAGAAAAGGGGCTGGGCCATCAACCAGCTCTCAGGAATTCTGCAGCATACGACTTACAGGAGCTACCAGGAGGGCTTCTTGGCCCCCAAGGTCCCTTTAGAGTAAAGTCGAATTTATCCCCCAACCAGTAGTTCACCAGGAGGTGCGTTTGCAGAGTGGTGGAGAAAGGGGGCGTGGCCTCTGAAGACCTCTTAGCAATTCCACTGTGTGGGACTTACTGGGGGTAACAAGAGGGATGGTTGGCCCCAAGGACGTCCTTGTGGGCCAACTACCCCTCCTGCTACCTCCAGTAAGTCCCACACAGCTGGATTGCTGAGTTCTGATAGCAAGCCATACCTCCTTTCTCCACCAGTCTGCAAACGCACCTCCTGGCATGCTCTTGGTTGGGGGAAGAAGTTCCCTTCCCTGCTGGGGGCCCTTAAGGGCCAACTAGCCTACCTGTTACCTCCAGTAAGCCCCACACAGAGGTATTGTTGAGAGATGGTCACAAGCCATGTCCCCTTTCTCCACCACTCTGTAAAAGTGCCTCCTGACACGTTCTTGGTTGGGGGATGAAGACCCCTTGCCTCTTGAGGGTCCCTGGGGGCAAACTAGCCCTTTTGTTACCTCTAGTAAGCCCCACTCAGCTGGAATGCTGAGAGGTGGTCAGAGGCCACGCCCCCTTTCTCCACCATTTTGCATACGCACCTCCTGGTGCACTGCTGCTTGGGAGATAAAGTCCACTTTAGTCCTGAGGCCCTCTGGTTGCAACGGGACCTCAATGCCGCACAATCAGTGCAGAGAGGTGGAAAAAGGGCCCTGACCTTTGATTATCTCTCAGCAATCCCACTCTGTGGGGTTTACTGAAGGTAACAGGTGGGCTACTTGGTCCCTAAGGACCCCCAGCAGAGAATGGGACTTCATCCCCCAACCAAGAGCACAGCAGGGGGTGCATTTCCAGAGTAGTGGAGAAAGGGGGCAAGGCCTGCAGCAAGTTGCTGGCTTCCTTTTTTAAAAATTTTAGGAAGGGGGCCTGTGTGGCCTCCCTTCCCTTGACCCTTTTGAGCCCCAAAGACCCTATCCCACCGGGCCTGAGCCATTTTTTATTTTATTTAATTAAACAAAAAGGGAGAGGGGTGCGCTGCTGTCCTCCCGAGGCCAATTTCGGCCCGGGGACTCCATCCCCTGGGCCCGGCCATTTAAAAAAAAATTCAAGGGAGCAGTGGCGAAACAAAAGCTTAGGGGGCCCCCCTGCAAGGTGTGATGAAGGGGCCCTGCACAACTACATGCAATCTATGTCCCTCACCTATCACCTTTGCAAGTACTTTCAGAACCGCACAACAAATAGACACTTTCAGCAGAACTATTCCCAGATTATACAAATCTGCAGGCTGTGGATTGAGACTGTGATGTACCTCAAGTGAAAAAAGGCCTACAGACTGCACACACTAAACGGCATTGACCAGGTGGGTGGTAAACTGAGGAGTAGGTATGTTACTGATACAAGAAAGAAAGGCATCTTCGATAAATTACTATTGTTCCTAGTGTACTGGTAGAGAGGAAATCAGAATATCTAAAAAGATCTTTTACTTAAGTGAGGAAATGGCAGAGCCAGAAAACAAACAACTTTATACAAGAATGAAAATCATTCAATCAGGAAGCTTATGTAGTGCACACACAAAAAGCACTAAGCAATGAGTACTGACAAGCTCAATTCTTTGTTTCAGGATTTGGGGACATGGTAACCAGAAACCGGGAGGCTTTTAATTAAATCATAATCACGTGTTTGAAGATGATGGTGCCTCTGTCTGAGGCAGCCAGTCTATCTAATAGACAAAAGTCTAAACCCTGGTTTAGTTTGTCCATTTATCACCAGAGACAGATGTGTAAAACAGCAGAGAGAAGATGGAGGGAGAGAGAATTTGAGCAAAATAGGTCTTGCTGTAGGAAGCATCTGCAGCTCCATTCGCAACAGGAAAAGAAAAAAGCTGTATTTTACTACTACTATAATGGAAGCCATTACATCGTGCTGCTAGGGGGTTCAGTTAGCTTACTCATCCATCAGGCCTCTACCTGATGGCATTGCCTTCACAGAGTTTGGTAACCAACAGGGACTCTTGCCTTTCAAAACAAGATCATTATAATCCAGCACAAAATATGAATAATCTCTAGTCAGGAACTCAAATGTTTTCTCCTTATTTCACTGGCTGAGGCACTGTTGAGTCCTTGCCCAGCAGTATGTTGTGTTATCTGTTCCTGATATGGCAAGGTGTGGTCTCACAATAAATTAAAACAGCTATTGTGACTCCCCACATTAAAAAACAGAAGGTCTTCCCATGGATGACAGACAATTTTTGACCATGTTTTTATTTGCCGGTCTCAGCCAAGTGTCGGAGGGAGTGGTACATGAAATGATCCAGAAGCATGTTTGTAAGTTTTACTTATTCAGTGAATGTGAATTAGGATTTCAACAGGGGCATGGTACAGAGACAATCATTTTTTTGCTTGAACCAGTCTGTGTCCTATGATACAATAGATCACTCTGTTCTTCTGGAAAGGGAGAACTTTTCCCTATGGTTTTGAGGTACAAAGCTTGGCTGTAATCAGCTTTAGACTGGGTTTAGTGATTAGGATAATTAACGGGTATATGGCTGACTTTCAACTGGACTAGACTTTCAACACTAAATAGGTGACACCCAAATAAGTGTTCATCTGGAGGAAGGTAGTTGCCAGGCTCTGTTCCCACATTCTTACGGGCTCACAGAGATTGTGGCCTCTCAGTGGCAACATTTAATCCTGGAATCATTACCTTCATCCAAGAGCCTTCATCAGCAACCACACCAAGTACAGAATTAGCTGTCGTTTTGCACATGCCTTCTTGTCAGTAAATGGAATACAGCGAATGCCTTTAAGAAAATTCTGATCACTTGAGCATGCTTGAAAACTTAAAAAGGAGTTTAGCTCCAACTGTTAGTGTTCCACAGTGTTTAGTTGCCGTACAGAACGCTCTTCTAAGCATCCTCAATTGTCCTTCTGCTCACCACTGCTCCACATTTTTCTCCTTGCCTACCTCTTAGTGTGTACTCTTCCACTCTTCTAGATTTCCTAGTCTTTCAGTTCCAAATGGTCCTCTTTGCCTTTTCAGTGCCATTATGCTATTTTTTTACTTGCCTACTATATTCAGCCCGCATCAGACAGATACCTTTATTACCAGGCATTTTCAGATCAGAATTTCAACTAGCAGTGCATCACTTCAGGCTTCTGGTTTCTTTGCCATCACTGCCTAGTCTGCAGCTGGTCAACTCTACTGCTGATTACCATTTCACTCCAGAACCATTTGTAATGGCAAGTTCGAAGACCAATCTTGAAAGGCAGAAATTAGACTGCCATCATCCTGATGCTTGGTGCTCCCTCTTGTAAGTTAGGAGGCATGCACCTTTTTAGAGAGGGGGTGGTTGTATTCCATCCCCTCATATCTGACAATATAGAGAGAGAGTAAATAACAGCTTCTTGTGGGGATGAGAGTAAGTACACCAGCTTTCAGTGGCGGAAAAATGGAAATATCACAAAATGGAGTGGCTATTTCATCTTAATCTCTGTCTTCTTGGCCGGAGTTTCTTATGGCAGCATCATGAACCATCTCTACTGTTAAGATCCTAAATGGCTATACTGACCATCAACTCTCTTTAGGTCCCAAAATTAGAACAGAAGTGAAAAGTTTAGTCCAGACTGGCCCGAAATCTTGTTCCGTTCTTGCGGGGTTACCCAATGCACCCATAAACAGTAAATCACATGTTATGTAACAATCAAAAGTCATGTACAGAACACAAAGCGACAGAAAATTATAGGAATCTCCTGTGGGAGAGTAGTCCGATGGAGTCCTGTATTGTATAAGACAGCCAGCCGACACGTGTTTAATCGCTATTGCAAATCCTCAGGGCTATATATGGCTGTATCAGAACCAGAAGGTCGCACAGCTGGTGATAATTCGGACCCAGCCGGGCCCGTGACCATCGAAGTAGAATAAGCAGGGAAAGACCTCCACTCCCAGTGTAAGGTGACTGGAGAACAAACCGTTGTGTGTCGTAAAGCACGTTGAGGGATAAAGTCGTCTTCCGTTTAAGACGTGATGTGCACTACTGTACTTCTAGTTGCGTTCTGAAAGGGCATACGCCAAATCAGAACAGCCTGGAGTCGGGTACGACTTCAGTCGCTACAAAGAGGACGCCAAATTCTTATGACTAAGAGTGCAACGGTGGCCCGTACTCCTCATTAGCCGTGTTCCTGTTTGGACCTTGTTCCGTTCTTGGGCTCAATGAATAGGGCTGCATTTATGAGGGTTAACATTTTATTTTGTATGGCCTATGATAATGTCCTTCATGACACAATAACTGCTGGACAGATTTAACTTGTTCCAGATGGCTCAAGACCAAGCATTGTGATTGATTTACAGAGTGAAGAAAGCAGATTATGCTGTGCTTTGTGGAATTATATTATATCCGGCCCTTAGAGCTACTTATTACAAAGGTGATTTGTGCCTTAAAAAGGAATTAGAAGATGCTGCCCCAGAAGACAGTTGCGATATTCAGCTCCAATGAGACCTATCTTGCTGAGATACTGTAAAAGGCATTTCAGTGGAGCCTTCTTTGACATCTTTGTGGTTTCCCTATGTTACATATTGCCTTCGGAAAACTGGGCAACTGAGAAACTGTTTAAAACCAGCCATTTCTAGAAATTGTATAGCTAAGGATGAGTTACTGCTCTACCGGGTAATGCTGTTCTTTGTACAGTGGCCACCACTCTAAATACATGCACATTCTCCATAATAGAGAACCAGAATGTTAATCTGTATTTGTAATAGGACATGCTCAGTGTTCTCCTTTGTGTTGTACTCCTCTGCAAATATACCCTTCCTGTTGCTACTCTACCCATTTGTATCTTCTCCTACTAATATTCTCCCTCATGTGGCCTTCTCTTTTAACTCTCTCCTTCACATCTTCCATGTCCTATGGTTTTCCACTCACTTTCTCTGTCTTTTGTCTCACCCTGCCTTCCATGCTTTTTTTGTCATCTCTCCTCCACTGAGTTGTTTGTCTTTTCTCTCTTCCATATTACTCGTCTCTGTGTCACGTTTTCTTCTCTCACCTCTCCCTCTCTTTCTCATGTCTCTTTATCATCACTGATACCTTTTCTTATCAGTTAATTATTGATTTTATATATATATGTATTTTTATTACCTCTTTCACTCTTGCTCAGCTAAATCTCACTCACATAACTATCATTTAATTGCTTAATTTCTATCTCTTCTCTATACCTGTCTCTTTATATCGAAGTGTGGCTCAATGGTTAGAGCGATTTAGAAAAGGGGGTGGTGATGAACAGAGTGTCTGAGTTAAACAGACCACTCTTACCCAGTCCAAAGATCAGGGCTTGATCCATCACCGTTATTTATCTCACTGCCCCATCCCAGTTCAGAACCTGGCTATATGCAAATCAGTCTGTCCCTGGCCCAGTGCATCATGGGAACAGGGCAGACTAAACTACCAAGCCAATTCTTCACCAGAAAGAAGACAAGCTACCGGGGACCGGTTTCTGGCATTTCAGCCTTCTTCGGCCCGGCTTGCTTGAATCCTGATGGAGCAGTGAGAAAGGGACTCATGTCTGAGTATACCCTGCCACACCTATAGTGGCCAAAAACGATTTAGAAAACGGGGTGGTGATGAAAAGAGTGTCTGAATTAAGCAGACCACTCTTACCCAGTCCAAAGATCAGGGCTTGATCCATCACCGTTATTTAGCTCACTGCACCACCCCAGCTCAGAACCTGGCTATATGCAAATCAGTCTGTCCCTGGCCCAGTACATCATGGGAACAGGGCAGACTAAACTACCAAGCCAATTCCTTCCCAGTGTAAGAATTGGCTTTTGTAGTTTGGTTTGCCCTGTTCCCATCATGCACTGGGACAGGAACAGACTAATTTGCATACAGCCAGGTTCTGAAACTGGGATGGTGCAGTGAGCTAAAAAACGGTGTTGGATCTAGCCCTGATCTATTGACTGGGTGAGAGCTTTCTGCTTAATTCAGAGACTCTGTCCCTCACCACCCCTTGTTGTAAATATTTTTGTCCACCCTAAGCGTGGAAGGGTATTCTCAGATGTGAGACCCTTGCTCATTGCACCATCAGGATTCAAGCAAACCGGGCCGAAGACGGCTGTAATGCCAGAAACCGGTCCCTGGGAGCTTGTTTCCTTCCCAGTGTAAGAATTGGCTTTTGTAGTTTGGTTTGCCCTGTTCTCATCATGCACTGGGACAGGAACAGACTAATTTGCATACAGCCAGGTTCTGAAACTGGGATGGTGCAGTGAGCTAAAAAACGGTGTTGGATCTAGCCCTGATCTATTGACTGGGTGAGAGCTTTCTGCTTAATTCAGAGACTCTGTCTCTCACCACCCCTTGTTGTAAATATTTTTGTCCACCCTAAGCGTGGAAGGGTATTCTCAGATGTGAGGCCCTTGCTCATTGCACCATCAGGATTCAAGCAAACCGGGCCGAAGACGGCTGTAATGCCAGAAACCGGTCCCCGGGAGCTTGTTTCCTTCCCAGTGTAAGAATTGGCTTTTGTAGTTTGGTTTGCCCTGTTCCCATCATGCACTGGGACAGGAACAGACTAATTTGCATACAGCCAGGTTCTGAAACTGGGATGGTGCAGTGAGCTAAAAAACGGTGTTGGATCTAGCCCTGATCTATTGACTGGGTGAGAGCTTTCTGCTTAATTCAGAGACTCTGTCCCTCACCACCCCTTGTTGTAAATATTTTTGTCCACCCTAAGCATGGAAGGGTATTCTCAGATGTGAGACCCTTGCTCATTGCACCATCAGGATTCAAGCAAACCGGGCCGAAGACGGCTGTAATGCCAGAAACCGGTCCCCGGGAGCTTGTTTCCTTCCCAGTGTAAGAATTGGCTTTTATAGTTTGGTTTGCCCTGTTCCCATCATGCACTGGGACAGGAACAGACTAATTTGCATACAGCCAGGTTCTGAAACTGGGATGGTGCAGTGAGCTAAAAAACGGTGTTGGATCTAGCCCTGATCTATTGACTGGGTGAGAGCTTTCTGCTTAATTCAGAGACTCTGTCCCTCACCACCCCTTGTTGTAAATATTTTTGGCCACCCTAAGCGTGAAAGGGTATTCTCAGATGTGAGACCCTTGCTCATTGCACCATCAGGATTCAAGCAAACCGGGCCGAAGACGGCTGTAATGCCAGAAACCGGTCCCCGGGAGCTTGTTTCCTTCCCAGTGTAAGAATTGGCTTTTGTAGTTTGGTTTGCCCTGTTCCCATCATGCACTGGGACAGGAACAGACTAATTTGCATACAGCCAGGTTCTGAAACTGGGATGGTGCAGTGAGCTAAAAAACGGTGTTAGATCTAGCCCTGATCTATTGACTGGGTGAGAGCTTTCTGCTTAATTCAGAGACTCTGTCCCTCACCACCCCTTGTTGTAAATACAATGGTTAGAGCGGCAGACCCTGATGCAGTAGTCTGGCCGGGACCAGGGTTCTATTCCCGCCTCGGTGGGTCTCGGGCTCAATTTCCTCAGACCTGATAATTCTCGCTTCGGTGCCTATTCTAATCATGAGTCCCACTCTGCACCTCTGGGCAATAGCTTGCTTAACCTCTACAACGGCCCCAACAACGATGACGATGCCTGACTTCACCTTGGGGGTGCCCAGGAGTGGGCTCCTCACAGGGAAAGGCCAGGAAGGGTTCCTCGGCGGTATTCGTACAAGCGCCGAGATGCCTACGGATAGTCGTGCGCTATACAAGTGCGTAATCATCATTATATCATGCCTGTCCCTTTATCAACTTGCTATCTCTTTCCCCCCTGCTCTCTTTCTAACATGTCTCTGTATCGCCATGCTCTGTCCTATCTCCCCACCACTCTTTCTCCAACCTATACGTCTCTTTCTCATCCCTCTCTTTTGTGACTACTAATGCTCTCTCGAGGCTATTGCTTTCTTGGCTGTCCCTTTATAGCTTCTCTCATCTGCCACCCTTTTTACCTCTCTCGGCTGACTTTCACCTCTCTTCATCTCTATCGAATGCCTGTCTCCTCCCTATCTCTGTCTCTTCTACTCTTCAGTCCTATTTTCACTTCTCTCTCTTAATCACTCTCTAGTATCTCGCTCACCTGTCTTCACCGCCCAGCCCATCTCCCTTTCCCATTCCCCCGTCTGTGTGTCCTTTAAGCTGTCTCTTTCCCATATGCCTCAATATCTTTATCACTTCTCACACAAATCTCTCCTTCCATACCTCTTATGTGTTTAACTTATCTCCCTCCCAACAACTGGCTGGCTCTTTCTCAGCTGTTTTTCTTTCTTACTGTTCTGGCTCCATCACTTCTCTCCTCTTCTCTCAATAACTGTCTCTCGCTTGTCTTCTATCTCTCTCACATCTGTCTCCTCCACACATTTATCCTCAGTTGTCATTTATAACATGGGGGTCTCTTTATCAACCCCATCCCACTCACTCTGTCTCTCTTTCTCTCTCTCAGCGATGACTTTTCTTCCCGCAGTCTCTTTTGTACCTTTTTTAACTGGCCTCCCCTGTATCTCTCCCCATGGTGTTTCACCTGTCTATCGCTCACACACCTGTCTTTTCTCTGTCTCTCTCTAACCTGTTCCTTTCTCACATGCCTGCTTCTTTATCATCCCTTCACTCTAATTCTCTGGCTGCTGTCTCAAGTCTATTTCTGTCTCACACCTGTCTCTTCTCTCATCTGCTTTTCCCTCGCCTTTCCACCTTTCTGTAACCTGTTCTTTATTACCTCTCACTAATTTCTGCACTTCTCTCTCTCTCCCTCTCACCTGTGCCTTTGAAGTGCTTGATTTTACTCTTTTGCCATTCTCCTTCCCTGTGTTGTCTTTCCCCTCTCTCACCCTGGGCTCTCCTTCCTCACTGGCACGAAGAGACATGGAGGCCCGTTTACCCAGGGGGGCCCCCTCTGCCAACATTGTTTCATTTTGCTCGTTTTTCGTGTTTCACTGTGCTGGGATATCCCCCGCACAACAGACCTCAGTGAGGCAGCAGCTGCTGTGTTTTTTCCTGAAGCCCTTGCAAGAAGGCTTTGGAAGTGGATGGGGGCACCCTCCAGAGTAAATGTTCCTGCCCCCCCCGCACTGCATGGGCTGCGGGGGCCTGTGTTACGCCCCTGCAAGGGAGGGGGGCCAAGCGGCACCCCTTCTGGGCCATTTTCAACCCTGGGGACCACATCCTCCAGGTCCTGGCCATTGCTTTTGCTTTTTAAAAGGGAGGGGCCATTTTCAGCCCCAGGCAACCCAACCCCCAGGGCTTGGCAATTTCTTTTTTTAAAATTTTTACTATAGAAATCAACATGGAGAAAATGCGTTTTGGACTTTCTCTTTTTCTCAGCCCCCGCTTGACGAATCACCCCGAAACTTTCAAACCAGCAGCTGACCTGACCACCCCATTAGTTTTGAAAATTTTGCAAAGATTGATCAAACTATTCTAAAGATATTGGCAAATCAAAAAACACTTTTCCTATGGAAACTAGGTCCTAACTGTAAATACCTACTGGCGACAGCTAGTAGGTAAAATATATATATATACCTCCAATAGCAATGAAAGAAATATTTCTAGGTATTGTCATACAATACAAGTACTTATTGCCCCTGTTGCTGTTATTGGCATACGGTTGGGTATATAGTACACTAAATATAAGTGGTACGATGTTTTAGGTTGATCTTTGGCAATGAATGGGTATTTATATTTTAAAACATTTTATGTATTTATATGTTTTATTATTATTCTAAATTGTCACTGTATTTTTACCTGAATTTGTGCATCAGTACTTAGAGGTTGTTATTTATATATTTATAAAAATGTAGTAATCAATTTTTCTCTACCTCTATTGAAAGTCTTTTTACACATTATGTGCCAATTGTGTTAGTAACTTTACTATGTCTATTATGCAACGGCATTTTGCACTTTAAAAAGGGTATGCCATCCCCCATGACGGTGTCATGTGATCAAGCTTTTGTTAAGCCGAAACGCGTCATGGCAGATTGGTGTTGGGCTAAAGAATAAATAAATTGCACCAACTTCTTGGTCTCGCTTAGTCTATTTGGCTAAACTGCTGAGTTTTGGGCATCAACATACCGTATATATATATATATATATATATATATATGTATATATATATATATATATATATATATATATATATATATATATATATATATATATATATATATATATATATATATATACACACACACACACACACACACACACACACGCACGTAACTAGTCAGGTTTATCAGAAGCTTTGGGGGTGCCTGCACTGGGTTAGAATCCCTCAATATTAGCACAAAGCGTTTGCGTTTGTTGGTGAGAGAAAACACAGTATTTGACGCCACCTACTGGTATAGCTATGTCAGTTCCATTGAAAAAGCACAGATCTGCTTTTTTAAATTTAATACGATTCATAACACAAATGCAGGGCCTAAAGAAGTGCAGGGCCTGGGAAAAAACACCTTGGCTGCTCTCCCCTGGTCTCACACAGAGGGAACCCAGCTAGGAAGCAACAACATCCCAAGTGTGGTTAGGGAGTGAACATTTCAGATATGCATTGTATAAGGACTTCAGCTCTCTCTGGGTTCCATCAGGGGAGGGAGAGACGCTGGGGGTCCGTTACTATTAGTGAATGAGATCCCACTACAAAGGAGCAAACAAACAAGCCTGATTCGTGGCAGAATATTTTAGCACTGGTGTGTAGGTTGAGGATGCTTGTCTTCTGGTCTTTTCCTTCTTGTGTCTCCTGAATGCCATTCTGGAGATGTCATGGCTTTGAGCTTTGTCCTGGACTCTTGAGATGATGTTTGTGTTGGTCAGAGAGGAAGGCGTAGGTATTGATATTTATTTATTTATTTATACTTTTTGTCTTGTAGATGACGCAACAGGTATTGAAGATGAAGCAGGTCTGTTGGGGGAGACAAATGGCTTCTGGTGAATTTCGATTCTGTGGTTGGTCAAGACTGCTCGGTGCAACTCTATGTACGGGTTGAAGCTTGAGGAAGAGAGAATGGGCCCTTGGTGCCCTCTGCACATCATGGTCATCTGCTGGGCTCTGGAGGTGTTTAGGACACGTTGAATCCGATGAGGGAGAAAGGAAGTGAACCAGTGTTGTGTCATCAAATCCCATATGCAATCAAAGGATGTTTATATGGGCAGGAATATTAATGGTGTCATTGGGATCTAACAAATCAATGATGGATAATTGGCAAGGGTCACGGTTGTCTGCGGTGAAAAGGTAGGGGCGTAGCTTCAGGGGAGTTGTTTATGGTGTTACACTCCCTAATAAATGCTTTTTGTGATAAATAGTTGGGTACAGGTGCTTTCAGTCGAGTATGGTGAGGTGTCTATCGGATTTCACCAGGAATATTTACACACACACACACAAAAATCCACACAGCTCTCTCCCTGACTGTCTGGAAAGAATTAAAAAAAGTTAGTTATTTCACAAAATAATGTGCTTACTCTCACTTAGTACCCCTCCTAATCCGCATTCATTTCCATTTCTGCTGCCCCTTAAGACCCTCTTGGGCGCCCTTCTTGTATAATGCATTTTAACATTAGGTGCCAGTGTGATTGTTGGAAATCTGAAGCTCACCCCCCAATCTTACTAACCAGCTACGCTCCTCTGAAAAGGGTTCCCATCACAATGTAAACTGTATTGTCACTGTGGTACTGCATGTCCTGGAAAGTGATTGTTTGTCATGTAGAAGGGAGTTGGTAGGTCTTTTTTCTTGTACTTGGATGGTGTTTGCTTCGACTGATAGGCTGGCAGTTGCCAATGTCATCTGTGTCAATGTTAGTTTTTGCAATTGTAGGAGGGTCTCTCCAGTTTTGAACGATTTGGGGACCTGCCTTGTGACTGTGGTGGATGAGTCTATTGGCTTCTCCGGAAATGTTATGCTCTTGGCTAATCACGTCGAAGATGTCCTCTTCAAATGTGAGGGCTTCGAAGATGTCAATGAGACCTATGAGCATTGGCAGTTTGAAGGTGGTCCATTTTTTTATGTTTGCATTGTAGAAAGATGATTTTTTTGGGGGGAGCTTTATATAGCATGAACTTTACCCGAAGATATCAGAGCGCTTTACATGAGCACCATTTGCTTTACAGACAGACATATTTATTTTTGTTAGGCATGGGGAGAGGAAGTCATTTGCCCAGAATCTCAGAATGTTGAGTGTCCCTGCCGAGTATTGAACCTGGTTCCCCAGCTTTGAGGTCGACCGCTCTAGCCTTCAGGTTACATGTCTGAGATTTACTGCGTTCCAGTCACTAAGTGATACCCTAGAGCATTTTCAGGTGACAGCATGGAGAAAAATTGAATGCAAGAATACCACCTCCAAATTGGGCCAAGAAAACAACCATCTTTAGAGGCCCCCTAGGAAATGACCAGGGTTATGGAGCAGACAAAGAAAGCGGGATGAACCATTCCGATACTTGGATAGGGATACATTTACAATGTGACCGCGCCATCAGAATGTCACTTTAAGAGACGTTCTGGTGGCGCTAAACCCATCTCCATATTTACAAAGCGGTGTTAAGCCACTTTCTGTGGCTTAACTCTGCTTTGTGACTACTGCCCCTTTACACACATCACTTAGCATGAAAGGGGCGTGCAATGGGTGTTGTTGTGGGTGTTCCACTGCAACACCAATTGCTTTTTGATGCTACCACAGACTTAAGAGGATCTGTAAATCTGAAGCAGCGCCAAAAACTAACACCGTGCAAGAGCAGGTGTTGGAATAGCGAAATGAGGAGAAATACTTTTCTTTCTCCTCGTATTTACTTATCTATGTGTGTGCTGCATTCTGCAGCACACATAGAAAGAGCAAAACGCCATGAATGATTGTTTATGCGCTGGAAGGTGTCACTTCCTGCACATAAATAATCTTTAAATAATGTCAATTTGCAACATTTATGTGTGCTGCAGAATGCTGCACACATAGATGTAACAAATCGCCATTATGGATTGGGGTCCCTTCCTGCACGTAAACAATCATTCCCTGCAACAATGGTACCCTTGCACTATGTTGTAAGGGCGCCTGCATTGGTGCTAGGCAGCTAATTTAAGTGCCAGAGCTAAGGAAAACACAGGGGTGCACCGTATTGTAAATATGGTGCATCCCTGCGTTTTGGAAATGTCAGAGTGTGGCGCTGCCAAATTTTCCACAGCTCCTCGCTCCGTTTCGTTGTAAATATGCTTCAAGGAGTGGCCGCCAGTTCTCATGTCACAGGGCTGGGTCTCCTCTAACAGGACAGATTTCGAAGATCACTGGGTGCTGAAGGGTAGCCAATGCTTCAATTCAGGGCACAGAAATGGAAGGTTAATCCCATGAAACCCTTTAAAGGTGATTAATGAGACAATGACAATGTGACACTGAAATAATGAAGAGATCCTGAGGGTAGCATAGGAACTCAGATTAAAAAAAAAAAGATATAAAATAGCTTTCGCAGCCTAATGACCTGCTTCGACGTCACCCAACTACTAAGTGTACTTTGCACATCCCTTATCTGAATACTTTTGATTGTTATCGTGCCTCTCCTTAGAGAATATGCGTATATGATGCCGCCTTAAAGTTCCAATCTCTCATTATTTCATCTTTTTTATGCTTTATCATAACCATGTTATGACCATTTTGGTTTTGCTCATAAAAGAACGCTTGCAGAAAGTGATACAAATTTGGCTTTGACATGAAGAGGAGTGGTCCGACAATGCTTCAATCTGCTTCTTGAAAGTGTGAAAATGCAAGATTTCCAAGAAGTGCTTCACACTTGCAGTTGAGCCTGCTCCTAAGGACTCTAGCTGTGTATAATGGAACTTAGACCCATCTTGGGCCTGCTAGCTGACTCATTTGAGTCAAACCACCCTCTCTCTGCGGTTCAGGTTCCAACATTTAGAGAACTCCTTTCCGCTCACCCAAAACGCCCACCTATTATCATCCGGCCAAAGGTCTCCAATGTGGACACAAGGAAACACGGTGGGACTGTACAGAGAGCCTGAAATAAAGAGGCATATGTAGCAATTTCACCCCACCGCGTCTAAGATGCGTATTGAAGTGTGCAGTGAATGATTGCAGCAGGTCAGCTGAACAATTTGCAAGCACCCACACGAGACCCCATTGGAAGGCAAAGGAGAAAACACAACATTGTATCTCCTGTTGGAAAGGAAAGATCAGGGCCGGACTGGGAACCAAAACTGGCCCTGCTAAAGAGCTCGGCCAGCCCCCTGGGAGCGGCCGAGCTGTTTGCTAGGGCTGGTTTCGGCTGATTTTGTTACAGGAGCCGATTTTGCAGCTGTGCTGCAAAAACGGCCCTGTAACAAAAAAGGCCCCCAGGGGCCCAAAATTGCGGCCCACCGGGGAAACTCCCGGTGGCCGCTGGGGCCAGTCCGGCCCTGGGAAAGATGATGCAATCGAGCACACTTAGGCTCACATTTATCAAAGTTTTGCCTCACCCTTGCGCCACACAAGGGGATGCAACAGCAATGCAAAACCTACGTGAGATTTCCCAAGCCGCGTAAGGCCACCTTGCGTGGCCCTATGTTGCTTGATAAATCTAAAGTTACGCATGACTGAGCAAATCGCTGTCTTGCATTACTCCGCAGCAGAGAGCTGTGTACTGGGTGGAGCGTGGTGTTCCCACTCATCCACCCATGCATTCTGACACGTTTCAAGATTTGCCAACACTGGTAGACCTGGGAATGCGCCCGAACAATGAGGAGAAATATCTTTATTTCTCCTCGTTATTTCCTCTTTTTAAGTGTTCTGCATTATGCAGCACACGTAGAAAGAGAAAAATGCTTCTGAGTATTGATTTTGTGTGGTAAGTTGTCCCTTCTGGAACAAAAACAATTCTGCCAACAACACAAGCACATGGTGCCAGGGTTCCTGCATTGGCGCTAGTCAGTAGTTTGTGCACCAGCACAGGCAGAGAGCAGGAATGTGCTGCTAATGTTAAATGTGGCACATTCCTTTCCTTTCCCTTTCACGCAGCGCAGCAAAGTGGCTTACTGCGTTACACTGCGACAAATATTGATAAATATGGGCCTAATAGTCGGGTCAGGTGTTTGTAGGAGCGGCTGATATCACTGATGTGTCCTGCATGGGAGCTGCAGTAAGAGAGTGTACAAGCGCTCTGGATAAGCCAATTGTCCCTTTTGTTCCTAACAGCAAGGACATTGCAGCACTGACACTGACAAGCCCAGCATAGGTAGCAATATGTAGAAGAGCCACTGGAACCCAGAGTCGTTAGTTCCAGTATTATCAGTAAGTGGATGATGTACTGTGGTCACCATGTTAGGGCTACCAACCACATGGGGCAAAATGAAGGCCTGAACATATCCTAATTCACTGGCCTGAAAGGACATGTTATGTTATGTTACTGAAGGTGCATTTATACTACACTTGCTATCCCTGATGAGGCACTGAATTGCTTTTTAGGACGCTACACTACTCCGGGAAACCTGGGATTAGTGGTTAGTCCATTGTTTAATTGTTCAAATTAAAAACAATTTCATGCATTAGTCTAGAATTATTTTGGATGAAATGAGTTTGTTTTAGTCTTATGCTCTCTGGATGACCATGTCATGCACTGCATGATTGAAGTTAATTTTCAATTGGTTAAGTTTATTAAATGGTAGTTAGTGTTATATAGCAGTGATCGATTCATTAATTGTTAACATCATTGAAGTTAGAAAGTAATGACTGGTTATAGATTTGTGTGTTCTTGCTTATCATTTGTGAGGTGTGCAGAAGGATTAGAAATAAAATTCGGAGATCACTATGTTATGGGGTGAAGATGCTTCTGGGCCTTGAGGCAGATTCAGCAACGGTTGATTAAAAGGAGCAGAGCAGGTGATGATAGGTTTAAACTTTGAAGATGGAAGTCATGCTCATTCCATGTCCATAGTCTATAAGAAGGGCAGTCGGGGTAGAGATCTCCTTATGGTAAAGTATAAGGGACATTTTAAAATAGTTTATTAAACTTTAAAATACATTAGTAAAATATTTGTATGCTTAATATTATTGTGAATTAATTGTATATATTTATTTTAAACATAGAATAAAAGAAAAAAGTGCTACGGCGTAGGTAGCCTATTTTGAATTAAATGTAATTAATTTAAATATATTAAATTCAATTACAGTTTTTTCTGAATTTAAATTAAGAAATACATTTTCACAGGAAGTATTTTTTTTATTTTGCATGAATATTTATTAAAAGTGATGTATGGAATTATTGTTGTTTATTTTTTTATTGCTACGTTAATTTATCAATTCAAAAAAGTTGGTCACATAGTTTATAATTAAATAATAAATATGTTTTACTTTTAAATACATTTTACACATTGATGTATTTTATATATATTTATGTCTTAAAATATTTTAAATACTTTAATTTAACTTTACATTATTTCCTATACGGCTTACATCTAGTCCATTATTTCATTATTTTCTATCAGAGGGTGTTACCAGGAGTTGGCCATATGTGGTGCTAGACTGACTCCTGATTTTTTTTCATAGTAACTTATCCTCGTATGTTTGGCTCCAGCTCCTTTTTCAGGACATGAAGACTAGTAAGGCTAAACTTTTGAGTAACTTTACACTTACATTTTGTGAACAGCCACAAGTTGTAAAGTTATCAAACGTGTAAGAGTAAAGTTACACATGTAAATTACTCACAAGTGCAACCTACCTCTGTAAATAGTCCCGGTTGTATTTATTTTTACTCACTAAGCATACATTTATCGGCATACAAAAGAGGTGGACCTTGTTGCTTTTCTGGAAGGAATGCATTGTATACAAATTATTATCATTTTTGCTCTCCATCTATCTGGCTTTATTGTTGAACAGAAAATCAGCATCTGTATTACAATGTGAAAAGGTCGGTGGGGGGGTTAAGCAGTGGATGTTGATATCCTGTCTTTCATGGCAGTCACTCTCCTGCTCAGTCATGGTTAATAGAGATTTGTTGGAGCCTTTGTTGGAGGGTGAAGATTATTGTGTCTGTGTTTGTCCAATTGGAATTGGTGGATGATTGTGTTTCGGTGATGTGTTGCTTCCTCTCCTTCCACATCCTCTGTGAGACCCTCAAATGGCTCCCCATCAAAACAAGAAGAACCATAAATCAAGACCTAGCCACCAGCAAGCTCTACTACGGCAACTCAATCTACGTAGGAATCACAACTCACGTCCTGAAAAGACTGCATACCATACAGAATTCCCCTGCCACACTTATTCTCGACCTCTCCAGAACGGCCCATATAACCCCCACCTGAGGAAGCTACACTGGTTGCCCATTCAGAAGAGATGTCAATTAAAGATGCTGATCCACATCTACAAAGCCTAATCAAGGCCCGCATACATCAACCACCGTCTGAACTTCCACCAACCCACCAGACACCTGCGCTCTGCCTCCTTCTGCCTCGCTCACACCCCCACATCCGCTGAAGCAGCAGTTAGGGATGCCCCTTCTCTTACCTCACTGCCAAGTCCTGGAATTACCTCCCACTGCACCTTCAAACCTCATCCTCACTGCTGGAATACAGGAAATTAATCAAAACCTGGTTGTTCAACTGAACCTCCTCTAGCGCACGGTTCACAGCAACTGGAGACCCTCAAGGGTGATTAGTCACTCTTTACAAGTCATGTTTAATTTGATGTGTTCAAATCAAGTTCAGTGAGGCTGGGTTGTAGAAGAGGTAATGCAAAGTGTGTGTGTGTGAAATAATGTTTGTGTTTATTTTGTATTTGTTGAAAGTGGTTGAGGTGTGAGTAAAAGACGGTCAGGGAGTATAACAATCTAACTTCAGTGCTTTGAATTCCACAATTGAAGAGAGCCTTGTATGGGAGGGATTGTGCTGTGAAGTGGTGTGTTTAATGTTTGAGGTATTTGAAGCAGGATTCGAAGGCACGCGTCTGGTAATGCAAGGTGGGTGTGTGTGGAGAAGAGATGTTGCATGGCTGAAATAGGTGTGAGTATTTTGTTTATAAAAGTCAGATGCTTGTGTGATGGTGCTAAGGTATGGCAAAAGGTCTGATCTTGTTGGTTCAGTGTTTTGGCCACTCTTTGTTTCAGACTAGCTGAAGGTTGTGAAGGTGGAAGGGTTTTTCTAGATTCTGTTTTTGCGGGTTCATATGTTTGAGGGTTTAGAGGTGATTGCCGGAACTGTAAAAAAAGAAGCAATAGTATTAGAGTTAGGCATGGTTATCGGGCCTGTGTGGAGCGAAGAGTGATACATGGTTCAAGAGAAGGTAGTCTAGTGTTGGGATATGTGATGGTGAATAAGAGATATGTGGGGGATGATATTTGATGACAGCAGGAGGGTGTAAGGTTTGCTGCAGTTGAGGATGCGGATAGATCGAGAATGATTTAGTACAACAAATGCAACCAAACAGCGAGTCCAGGAGTACTGCACCTCCCCCTTGTTCCAGATATAGTCATTCTTAAAATATGATCTAAAGGATGTGCACACACTATAGGCACTCGCTGCCCGAGGGTGCTGCCGTATGGCCACATTGTAATAAAAATCACACAAATAGTGGGGCTCCAAACTGTCGATATTCATGTAAAGAAGTCCAGATCAAGATTTGATGTATTCCATATATTTTTTATTTTGCTTGTATACAATGGGAGAAACGCCAGACGTTACAGCAAACAGCCAACGCGTTTCATTCACAGCATGTGAATTTATTCAGGGCATTTGAATTGCATGTCATTTGTCAATATCTTGATTCCACTTTTCACCATGAGAGAAATTCCTTATCATGTGTGGACGAGTTCCCGGATAAACTATTAACCTGAGATCCGTTATGGTTTTGGCCGGTCTGCCCTTGTTGTTGACACCTTGATACATGTCTCAAAAACGACACACCCGACGTCACTCACTTACCTCAGTCTCAGAATAAGAGAAAGCTGGCTGTTTGCTGTAACGTATGTGGGGGCATATTATCAAGAACTGTGTTAAAAATTATCGCCGGTCTAGCGGCAGAAAACTGCAGCTGAAACGGCGATAATGGGCTTGATAATATGCCCTGGAGAATTCCCTTAGAAGTCCATGTTCTGGTGTGAACATGGGCTTCTATTGGAATTCTTCAGGGCATATTATCAAGCCCATTATCGTCGCTTTAACAGCAGTTTTCTGCCACTAAACCGGCAATAATTTTAACTACTTTCTTGATAATATGCCCCGTGGTTACTCCCTTTTTTATGCAAGCAAAATAAAGATGATATAGAGTATATCAAATCTTGATCTGGACTTCTTTACTTGAATGTTGACTGGTGGACCACTATTTGTGTTTTTTAGATCGAGAATGATTGTTGGGACAGTTTGCTCTTTGGGTTCTATCTGGGAGGGGGAGGCTTCTACCAGGAGCAACATTCCTGACTTGGAATGGAGGGGAGCCACACCCAGCGAAACTATCCCACGCTATAATGGGGATGCGGAACCAAACAGCAATTGCCCTACCTTGTGAAGAAGGAGCTAAAACCAACAGCAGCTGTACCACTCTGTAATGGGGATGCAGATGGGAGAACTCCAATGCGGATGTGTCTACCCAGGACCAACCAACCCGACCCATAATGGAGGACTATACTCAACAGCGGCCATCCCACTGTGTTGTATGGAGACATGCTTACCTGTTGGAGATGAGATTTTGGCCAGAGTTACCGGTTTTAGGCATGTCTAGGCCACAACAGATCCAATCAGGCCTAAACAGGGAAGATTCTAAAGGAAGATTCTATTTACTTCACTATCTCAACTGGATGCCTTAAGAGGGGGTTTTAAGTAGGCGCATTTAGATGGAAAGGTTCCAGTGGGATCCTCATGACATTGTTAGGGCTGAGAACCAATCACAATAATAACTGGTCTGTCAAATTGATGGATAGGTGGTAGGGTGGAAAGAGCAGTGTCCATAAACACACTGGGCCTTATTAAGAGTGGGTCAGTTAATTCCGAACCATGCATAAACCCATGTTTACGCATTAATAGGAATTACGAGGTAAAAGATATTTACCGTATCCGATAATTATCGCTTGCGTTAAATATCTCGGGCTTTGCTAAATTTTGGCAGGTCATACAAGGGAAAAATGTACGGTAATTACTGTACAATGCGGATTTTGATGTGTTAAACACCAAAACTCTTATTTTATTCTTTTCAATCCCCATAAACTTGTGATAGGCACTATTTATTGAACCTTATAAATAGCATACCCCATGGTATCTTTATGTATCAGGTGCACTAAATTGCACCCACACTCTTAATCAGGGCCACTGTGTCTGGATTTGAGCTGATGAGGGAAAATTACATGCAAACGCCAAAATCCAGTCTGCTATTTGTCTGGCTAAATATAACTGTTTTACATTAGCAATAAAATCTCATACTCCAATCAGGCACTGCTCCTTAACAGGTTTATCAGTTTTCTAATGTAACACATGAAATTACGTGAGAAAGAACAGCTGAGGTAAGAACTGCATAGACAGTGCAGGTCATACCACTGCACAAATACCTCAAACTGGCACTCCAAGAGCTTTGATGAAAGGACCATGTTATGATATGTTATGTTATTTTTATTTGTACAGATTGGACTTTCGTTAGGAAAGCAAACTAGTTGCTGTAGAAAAAAACCCCAAATAAACCAGGGGTAGAAATGTATCTTTTACTAATTCTAGGTTTTATGGCCCATCAAACCTTCAGCAGACATTGGCGCACAACCATTTCAGAACAACACACACATTTCAGAAATAAACTCTAAACAGTAGCTGTATTGCCAGTGGTTAGACAAATTGCAATCATTCTTCTCATCACCTTTGTGTGTTTGATATACCGTCTTAAGTGCGAAGGGTATGCCCAGATAGGGGTCCAGAGCACACTGTGACACTGGAACCAACCTACACCGTAATGACGAGCCCCAGTCAGGGCAAAACCAGTCTTGGGTTGCTGTTTTCTGGTTCAGGGAGGACCTAGCCTGGCAGTTCAGTCTGGGGCTGTTCCTATTGGAGTAGGGTCAAGACATATTTGCATATGGCAGGATCCGAACTGCAGCGGCATGGTGGGCAAAAGAATGATGGATTGGAATACTGCTTCGAGTGATTGCCAGTGGTTAGACAAATTGCAAGTGTAGGAAAGTACCCCTTTCTTATGGTCACCCCACACCTTTTGCCCAAACACAGAGGGTTATGACTCTGAAAGTGCACTGGGCCCTGCTAACTAGGCGCCAGTGCTCTCTCCCTAAAACTGATACATGTGAATTGTTAACACCAATTGGCAAGGACTTTAACCCCCTTATAACTACCTGCTAATTGGTACCCAGGGCTTGGAAGTCAAAGTGGTCACCAGGGCCTGAAACACTGTTTGTGCCATCCTGAGTGACCCAAGTAAACAGATGACAGCAGTCCTGTCACTGCAGACTGCAGTGCCAGTGCAAACTGCTTGAACTCAACTTTGCTTTCACCATATGTGACACGGTCAAAGCACTATTTTTAATATATGCCAGTCACCCCTAAGTAAGGCCTCCTGAGCCCAGAGGACAAAGCGCATTATATTAAAGGTGAGTACATATAAATTAAAATGAAAACACCCCAGCACACAAAATAATGTCACAAAAATTATCTAAATAGTGCAGAACATGGGCACAAATTACAACACGTAAAGTAAGTTCTTGTACTTTTTCTTTTTAATCCTTGAGTCTTTAAAACAGCCCTTCAAAATAGCCGACACGTGTTTTGTCGCTTTACAGGGGAAATCGTCCCGCAACTTTATCAAGGCTGCACAGAAACAAATAAAAGGGCAATGTATCGTAAGATACATCCACAGATGTACATAATGTATCTACATTTTCACTAGCTGAAAAGCAAAATGGAAAATTGGTGAGTCTGTGAAAGACAGCACAAGGAGTAAGATCCTAGAAGATCTTTTGGTGATGTCCCATTTAGAATGGATATAAAAATATATCCCACATGCCAAAGTATAGATGGAGAGAAAACATGAGTCACACGTGAAGAAAAGGAAATGGAGGTCAATTTAAAATTAGTAAAATAGCGGCTAGTCTGGGAAAAGTGGTCGCAAAGCGCAAATATATATTTTTCCATATATCTATCTTTTTTGTGAGGACGTGAGTAGTGGGGGAAAGTGGGAGGTGTAGTTACCCTAGTGAACCTAAATAGTATTAGCAGCAGAGCTTTTATGAATACCTATGATCCTTTTTTTTTTTTTTTTTTTTTTGGTGTAAGACGTTTATTAAGTACTGTCAGGTGTACACAGCGTCACGCCTACAACCCGGAGGTCGGCCGCTATCCATAGATAATCAGGTAGTCACAAGGCATCATTTATAGCTATATACATTCAAACTTTCAGTTGCACTGGTAACATCATGACAGTACGCTTATTCAGTAATCAAATCCATGCGTCTCACTTTTTACATTTTATTTTTTGTGTGTTAACTTTCAACTCGTGCGGTATCTTAACTTGTCCATGGGGTGTCCGTCCACTCGGCAGAGCCTAGTCCATATCAAGCGTGGCGCGACCCACACACCACATCGCTGGGTTGCTTGGTTGCTTTGGAACAAGCTACAACGTCCTGAAGTGGAGCCAGCCTGGCCCAACATTTGCGTAGCCCCCAGTAACATCCCCTGAACAAACAGAGTCTCACGTCAGTGGCCGCTGAGGCCCATACAGGGAAACACTGGGGGGACATCAATACAGGCAAGTGAGGTCACAGTTATCGCACTCCCCCCTTCAACCCGTGAGCACAATGCCTTGTAGTAGTACAACTGTAATGTGTAGTGCCCATCGTTAATCACAGGGCTCTTCCCCAGGTACTTCTAGCAGATAACATTGCAGTGGGGCCCATACATCAGTAGGCCTGGAGGCGACAGGCAACAGCTCCGAATAGGTATGCAACTGTTCCTGACAATATACCAGATCACTCATCCAATCCTTAAATTTGGGGGCTCTCCCTCTCCCCCATCTGCACGCCACTCTTCGCTTAGCCAACAACATAGCTAGTGCTACATATTTGCGATGGGCCGCCTGAAGCGGTTCCACATACCCCAGCAGTGCCATCGCCGGGGATAGCTCCACCTGTGCGGGTATCATTTTGGAGATGGCCGTAAACACCTGTACCCAATAGTGTTGGACTTGGTCACATTCCCATGCAAGGTGCAAGAAATCAGCCTCCGGGGCCCCACATCTATCACAGTTTGCAGTATCTCTCAAGTGAAATCTGTGTAGTCGTGCAGGTGTGTGATAAAGTCTGTGTAGAAATTTGTAGTGGATGATTCTATATCGACTACTGGATGATATGCGTTCTGTCTGCTGCAAGCAGAAAGTCCATTGCCTGTCCGTTAGGGCCGTGGTCAATTCCTGATCCCACTTTTCCCTGGCAGGCACTTCTGTATACGCCACCTGGGCACGGACCGATTTGTAGAGTGTGGACACTAATTTGCTGGGGTTGTCGTTCAGGAGAATATGTTGTTGCGGGACAAGAACAGGTGGTTCGTGTGGAAAGTCGGGTGTCACAACTTGCAAGCCGCCTCGGAGTCTGATATAATAAAAAACATCTAGTGGTGTGGGCTGGATTCCACTGTAGAGCTGTTCCCTTGAGCGGAATATGCCATTCTGGTACAGGTCTCCCCATGTACTCACATTTATTTTTTTGAGCAGTTTCTGAAAGCCTGGCTCCTGTAAAAGTGGCATCTTCGGGTGATACACCAACGGCAACAGTGGGGCATATAGCATCTCCAGGTCCAATTTCGAGCTGATATACCGCCATGCCGTCACCGTGCTTAACACAGTATTGGGGGTTTTATCTCTGCCCTCCACAGCGGAGTAGAGTGCACCTTCAATAGGCGTAGGGTGCGCCAGCCAGTGTTCAGCAGCTAATTGGGGCATATATCTGGGCTGCCAAATCCAAAAATAAGCAAAATGGGCCTGGGCTGTACGGTAATAAAGTTCATAATCTGGGATTCCGAACCCCCCCCTGTGAGTAGGGCCGAATAAGGACTTCCCATTTGAGCCGTGGCGACTTCCCGCCCCACACTAGACATAGCAGTTCAGTGCGCAACAGCCGAAAAAAATAAGTCCCTGGGTGGAACGGAATGTTCATAAAGAGGTATAGTAATTGAGGGAGTATCACCATCTTAATCAGCGACGCCCTGCCAGCCATGGATAGCGGAAGGGTAATCCATCTGGAGACGTTGTCGCTGATCTTATCCATAACAGTGCCATAATTGGCCCGGATAAGTGCGTCCCTGTCTTTCTCAACTCGTATCCCCAGGTATTTGAAATCTCCCTCACACCAGGCAAGCGGGTAGTCCAAGGCGAATTTATGCGTTGACGCCGTAAGTGGGAATATACAGGATTTGCTCCAGTTAATCTGGACACCGGAGAGGACTCCAAATCGCACAAACTCTCTAAGGATAGGGTTTAAGTTGTCACCAGGGTGACGAATGTAGAGCGTGATGTCGTCGGCATACATTGAAATTAATATCTGCCTTTGAAAGCACCGCAGTGCACTATCTCGGTGATGTTGGCGCAATTTGGCTGCTAGGGGCTCGGTGGCTATGGCAAACAGTAGCGGGGAGAGGGGACAGCCCTGCCTCGTGCCTCTGGATATAGTAAATTCCGAGGACAGTTTGCCGTTAATGAGGACCTTGGCCACTGGTTCCGTATACAACAATCTAATCCAGGATATGAAAACTGGTGGAAACCCCATACGTCCCAGCACCCGGAAGACATAATCCCACTCCAGCGAATCAAACGCCTTTGTGGCGTCTAGGAAAACGGCCGCCATCGGCAAGTCTTCATGAACCGAACCGCAAATTGAAAAAAAAAGTGCGGAGGTTATGTGATGTTGCCCTACCCGGCACAAATCCAGCCTGATCCGGGAGTATCAAATCAGGCAACAGGAGGCCAATGCGCGTAGCTATCAGTTTGGCGAGTATTTTCACATCACAATTTAATAGTGACAGGGGTCTGTACGAATCACAGCGGGTAGCAGGCTTCCCGGGCTTAAGAAGGGACGTTATTAGGGCGATTCTCATGGATGCAGGCAGGTGGCCTACCTCCAGTGCGTCCTCAAATACCTCGCGCAAGACCGGTGCCATGAACTCTATATATGTCTTGTAGAATTCAATAGGAATGCCATCTAGTCCTGTCGCCTTTCCAGAGCTCAAGTGCATGATGGCCTCCCGCACCTCGTCAAGTTCAAATGGGGCACTAAGAAAGGCACTCTGTGAGTCACTCAGCCATCCCAGCGACACATCTGCCAGGTAGTCGTCCAGCGACAGTTCTCCTGTTCGGGTTGAGGTGTACAGAGCACTATAATGTCCTATGAATTCATTAATTATGTGTGTGGTGTCTCTAAGGAGAATCCCCTCTGCTGTTTCCAATTCAAAAATGATAGCGGGCGATCGCATAAATTTAATCGAAGCAGCTAAAGCCTTCCCAGGCCTTTCGCCCTCCCCATATCTCCTGGCCACCCAGTGTTTGTTTCTGAATTTCACCTCCCGTGCAGCCTCATCATTGTATTCCGACAATTTCTCTCTTATGGTAGCTAGTGTGTCGCCTCCAGGACTAACCCGAAGAGTAGCCTCCGCTTCTCTAAGTTCTGACTCTAGCAGTTTCAACCTGTTCCTGATAGCTTTAAGTACCCCCGATCCCTTCGAGATGCAGAGACCCCTGAGTGTGACCTTAAAGGCATCCCAGATGGTCTCAACGTCTTTGACAGAGTCTCTATTGCGCTGAAAAAAATCCAGACATTCAGTCCTAAGTTCTTCCTGAAATGCATTGTCTAACAACATCATGGGTTGCAATCGCCATGCCGTTACAGGGGGCCCCAATTCAGCGCCTCGCAATGTGATGAGGACGGGGGAGTGGTCTGAGTATGTTCTGGGGAGATGCGTTGAGTGGATTAGGGTTGTGTAAAGCTGTGGTGTTAAGAGAACGTAATCCAATCTAGCCCATGACCTCGCCTGTGCTGTAAAGTGTGTACCTTCCCCCGCCGCCCCGTGCATAGCTCTCCATGCGTCTAATAGATTATTATCTTTAATCGTTGCCCGGAGGAACTCCCTCCCCGTGGTATAATGGTGGGGGGCCGGATGTGACCTATCCAAAGCGGGGTTCAGGGTAATGTTGAAATCTCCCCCCCAAATGAGATGTTGTGGCCCAGTTTCAACGATAGCCGCCCATAGTTCAGTGAAGTACTGCAAATCATCCACATTAGGCCCGTAGCAGCAGGCCAGGGTGAGAGCCATGCGCCCCAGTCTACCCCACATCAAACAATATCTCCCTTGTGTGTCTGCTCTCGTGCCCACCAACTGAAAAGGCGTGTTTCTTTTTACCAAAATAGCGGTACCTCGTGCATACGACGAGTAGGAGGAGAAGACTGCATGCAAAGCCCATTTCTTTCCAAATGAGTGTAGGCCATGCGGTTTGAAATGTGTCTCCTGAAGAAAAGCAATGTGTATTTTGTGACGGTCAAGGTAGCCCAGAATCTGCCTCCTCTTCCTAGGATCTCCCAGCCCTCTCACGTTCCACGTAATTATGTTCAAGTCAGTATCCCCCATACATGCATCTGAAAATATTAACAAAAGGCCATGGTTCAAGACTGGGCCTCCCTGACGCCCACATTCCACATAGTATGGCTGTATAATGCACACACCACATTCTCCAGTGATAACAAAGGACCAGACAAACAGAAGATAGTACTGCCTCTGCAGCAAACCGCTGCAAAGTAGAGTTCACAAATCGCACCCCAGGCGTATTCACAGACCCTGCGGAATCCAAAACACCCACATCTAAGCATAGAAATCGCTTGTTGATACCTTTCGCACATGAAACAAACAGTAAACAAAACATTCCCCAATGTACGTAACCATCCCTCCCTCCCCAAGAAACCCACAGCAGGCACATAGTGTGCACCGAAGCAGTAGCAAAAATTCCACTCTCCTCCGCCCTCGGATCTCCAATTAAGGCTGCAAAGTGAGTCCATGTCTCATTACCTACTTTCAGGATACATCCCAAAACTACCCTACCCCCCCCCCCCCACCCACTGAAGCATCCCCAACTCGCCAGTACTCAGAACCCCCCCCCACCCAAAACCCTACCCAAACATTCAAACATGAAGAGAAATAGTACCAAGTCACTTGGGGTATACCCATTAGGGGACATCCGAGGTGCACTACCGCCCACCCCCAGTTCTCCCGCTCCGTGCATGCTCGCCCCTTATGTCTCTGTCCGAAAGGGGAGGGGAAGCGGGGGGGGTGGGTGCCTGGCATACGTTACCACCTGTAGTCCGCGCCCGTCCGTGGCACCCCTTGGAGTCGTTGAAGTCCTCATAATCAGAAGTGGCACCATCTTATGGCTTCGATTCAGGGATCATGCCACAGTAGCACGTAGAACTCCATGGAGCGCAAAATCAGTTCACAGTTCACTCAGACCGTGCGTCGTCCTGGTCCTCGGCGCCCGCAGCAGGCCTTCCACGCTTCGGCAAAGTTTTAATTTAATCCTCGACTTGTTGCGGGTTGACAAAGAAATGTTGCTTCCCCTGGTGCGTCACTCGCAGTCTGGCCGGGTACAAAAGGGCATAGTCAACTTGAAGGTCTCTAAGTTTCCTCTTCACCACCAGGAATTTCCGTCTTTGTTCTTGTACCACCGGGGTGAAGTCGGGATAAATTGAAAAAGTAACTCCATCGTGTGAGAGGGTCTGATTCGCCCGGGCTGCTCGCAACGCTGCATCGCGATCTCTGTAGTTGAGTAGGCGCGCTATTATGGGCCGCGGCGCGGCGCCTGATTGGGGCCTGGGCCCTAGCGATCGATGAGCGCGCTCCACTATGAATTGGTTGGCGAAGGCCTCCGCTCCCACCGCTGCGACAAGAATCTTTTCAATGTAGAGCTCCATTTTCCCTGTATTGGTTGTCTCCGGAATACCCGTGACGCGAATGTTGTTCCGTCGGCTTCTCGCTTCCAATTCCTCATTTTTGGCGGCAATGACTCGCAGCACGTTATCCATACGCGACAATCTCGTAGCGTGGGATGCTGTGGTGTCATCATTATCGGATATACGGCGTTCCGCTGCTGTGAGACGCTCTTCGTGGACATCCATTTTCTGGGCAATGCTATCCATCCTGGCCGAGAGGCTGTCCACTTTGTCCACTACTGTGGCGAAGCCCTGGCGCATCTCCTGGAGCATTGTAGTAATGTCCTGCGCCATCGGGCTGATGTAGATTGTTCCGCAGACGGGCTTCGAGGTTGTACGCCATCCACCGTGTGCCGCGTGGTCTTTCTTTGCACAGCAGGTTCAAATTGCAGTTTGGGCTGCTTGTTGTCAGGCTTCCCCATTGCGCCTCAAGGCCGACCTGTCCAAGCCGAGCGCTGGACCCTTCAATAGTAGCCTGCCGTGTATGAACTCACTGCCTCTCCAGATCGGCCACTCACTGCACTCCCAGTTCTTATTGTGCTTCAATCCATTAAGTAGGGGCTCAGAAAATTGTAAGGCCGTATCAGGCAGGGTAGATGGGTAACTGCTCCCAGGGCCCCCTCAGTATTGGCGCGTGTCTGGCCTCGTGTCGGTTCGTTGTGCAGTGCAGCCTGCAGTGCCCCAAGCCTTCCTCGGCCCTGCGGAGAGTGGCAGATTGCCTACGTTCTCCACGCGATCACAGCAGTGCACCAGCTGGGGAGGTAACGGCCCGGTCCCCCTCCCAGCGTTGTTTGGCCGGCCGGGGTAGAGAGCCTAGTCCGCCCCGTACCGTGCGCACTAGTGTATGGCCGCAGCACTGATGTTGGTTTCGAGCGCCTCACCTCCGTCAGGTCTCCACACCGCTTGCGTCTGCCCCAGGCTGTCACTGTACCGAGGATAGGGTCTTCGGCAAACGATTTCGGGAGGATGCGGTAAAAACCGTAGTCTGCCTTCCCGGGTGCATCCAGGAGCTCCGTCCGTTAGTGGCGCTCAGGCCTGCGCACCTCGTGTTGCGCACCGGTGTCTAGTGTCCACCTACGCCGCCACAGAGCTCCACAGCGGCAGGGCGACCCCAAGGCGAAAACTTCAACTCGCTCTAATTTCGGAGCCATACAACTCCGAACCACCAAACTTTCACCGAGTGTTCAGCTGACCACATTCGGCAATTACAGGGGTTTTCAGACGTCGCGGACAAGGTCAAGAAGGATAAACTACGGATATTGGCGCCAGGCTGCTGGAGCCTCACGGGAGTGCGGCCATTCAGTTTGTGCGCCCTCTAGCGCCCCCCGAATACCTATGATCCTTGCTTATGGTTCTCTGTAAAACAACAAGAGATAAGAGCCTAGAGTAAGTAACTACTTCTCGTCAATAACAAAATAACTACTGTAAAGATTATACAAATAATAGTCATCACCTACTTAAATTGTGGTGATACTTCCAACCCACAAGGGGTTCTGTTTCTTGCGACGTCCATTAAGGTTGTGCGTCTATCCAAATGGTCCTAGTGTCTTGCACAATCTCTGAATCTAAAGCCAAATAATACCAGAAATAGTCTCAGAGGTAAGTTTCATATATGAAGCCAGGCATCCTGCGTCATGCTTATGACACAACTCCAGCAATGTGTGAGTTTTGCGCCAACAGCTACGTCAGAACTCCTGATGCATCTGTCATTCTTTGCAACACGGAGCGTCGTACAGTAAATTCGGCGCATCTATGGTGTCATAAGGAGGGCTCAGTGAAAAGTGTTGCATCACTGTTGTACCACAGCAATGCAACACTTTTCATAAATGAGGCCCATAGAAAGAGGAAAAAAACCTCTTGTGATTGTTTTTGTGCAGGAAGGTTTCCATCCCCCGCAAAGCAGATACCTTTGCACCATGGTGCAACACACATCATAACAAACATCAGGGGGTTGTTAAATCGTTTGCCTGCGCTAATTTTGGCAAGGGTGCATAACAAATGCTAGGGCTTCAGATTGCTGTTACCAAGGGCAACACAAGTTTAGGCCACTGAATCTGTTACTTGCAGCCCGATCTGCTGCTTTTGCGAATATTGCACAGTTCCTTTTTAATAGATTTTAGGGAGTGTTGTACTTTTCTGGACGCTCACCTACTTACCTGGACCCTCTCAGCTGTCCCCGCAGCCGATTAGGAGCTGACGCGGGACGCTGAAAGGGAAGCCGCCATCTTGGGTGAGGCGCCGGGTCACGGACCAGTTTGTTCTTCCACCCCGCCCTCTTCTGCCCTACCTGTTTCAGTACTTATGGCGTGCACTTCCCGTCCGCGCAGCGGGCGGGCGCGCCGACAGCACGCCTAAGGCGCGCCAAAGGCGTGCCCTTCTGCGCCCGTCCGCGCCCAATCGGGCCCAGGGGCCATATCCCCATGCCTAACTTTTATCCCACCCCATAGACTCACCTACAGTGCTAACCTGTTGCGAGCCTATGGGCCCCACCGCAGTGCGGAGTGTGCTATGTTTAGTTTGGCCAGTAAATTCTCTCAGACCTGCTCAAACTGTTCATTGACACTAGACGTCCCTCAGCTATGTCGCAGCTGTACATCCCAACCAACTACCCCCGAAACCGTATACAACTTACTTAGCATGAACTGCCGATCCGTACCTAAGCACAGACGTGAGATCTTCGACCTCTTAAATGATGAACAACCTGACGCCCTCTTTGTCACTGAGTCATGGCTTCACGACGGCTCTGGCCCGGACATCGCAGAAGCATTGCCGGCCAACTATGCCATTGTCAGGTGTGACAGGGTGCCAAAAGTTGGTGGGGGCATTGCCATTATTTTTAAAAATATGTATCAATGTCAACTGGACCGCATTACCTTACACAATTCTGAAGCTGCGTCCTTTAAACTTGCCCTTCAGCCCAAAACCTCACTGACCGGCATCCTAATCTATCGTCCCCCGGGCCCTGTCCATGATTGGGTCTCTCATTTGTCTGAGCTCATTGCCTTCACCCTGGCTAACCGTAGCACTCTCCTAGTCGTGGGTGACTTTAATATTCACCTGGAAGATCTTAGCAACGGTGCAGCTAGAACCTTGATTGCTAATCTACTTGCAATGAACGTGATTCTCCACAATCACGGCCCTACTCACAATGGTGGACACCTTTTAGATCCCATTTTCTCCAATTTTCCCGACCTTCATTGTTATCCAGCTCTGCCCGTTCCTTGGTCAGATCACTACTTGGTCAGTTTCAGGGTCACGTCTACGAACACTTCAGTTCCGGTCAGTGATAATCACGTGGAACATAGGAGAGCTTGGAAAAACTTGATAGGGGCACCTTAAACAAAGTCTTAGCTTCTCCCCTTCGTACAGAATTGTCCACGCAAGCCGATGCGGAATTTGCAGCCACATTAACGGGCTCCTGGCTCAAAAATGCCATCAACATCTGTCTTCCCACTTCGCTAAAGAAGGATGCACCTCACAAGACTCCAGCTCTGTGGTACACAGAGGCGCCAAAAGTCGAAAGATCCTACTGTAAGAAGCTTGAGCGAGTCTGGCGCAAAGACTGTTCTCAGCCTGCTGCTTCTGCCTATAAAAACACCTTAAAAACTTACCACAAAGCCTGTACTGTTACCAGGGCCAACTTTGTGACAAAATCCATAACTGATGCTATTGACAAATCCAAAGTTTTATTTAGCTTAGTCAAGAATCTTGCAGGTTCTCTCACCACAGCAAAAGCTCCTCCCCTGTCGAGTCGTAGATGCGACGAAATTGCTCAGTTCTTTACTAATAAAGTGGATATGATCCATCAGGACATCTCCACTTGCAATCGTGAAACTAACCAAATGATCCAATCTAATCCTGCAAAGGAGGCCAATCGCCATGTGACTCCTATCCTCTGCCCATTACAAATCTGGCCTGACTTACATCCGGATAGCCTCCACGAATTGTTCTGCAAAATAAAATCCGGCTCCCCTTCGGATCCCCTACCTATTGCTGTACTTCGGTCTTTGGATTCTCCGCAACTGTCTGCGATTTGTTCCACCTTGAATTTATCTTTCAAAACGGCCACCGTCCCTGCCATCTGGAAGCATGCAATGGTCACGCCTCTGTTAAAGAAGCCTACTGCAGATGCCGAGCTCCTTTCTAACTATCGCCCCATTTCACTGTTACCTGCGTTCTCTAAGGTTCTTGAACGTCATATCCATCATCACCTTATTCAGTTTGTGACCTCTAATAATCTACTTCACCCTTCGCAGTCAGGATTCGGGCCTGGCTTTTCTATGGAAACAACACTCCTGGGTCTCACAGAGAATCTTCGGTCCTTGCTTGACAGAGGGGAGACGGCCGCGCTGATACTACTTGATCTCAGCGTGGCGTTCAACACCATCTCACACAAAATCCTTCTGGACGCCCTAGCCATCATGGGTGTTGAAGGTTCGGCCCTGGGATGGCTGGCCTCCTTTCTTTCTGACTGCACTTTTCAAATTTTCTCTCACTCCGCCACCTCCAATACTTATTCCCATCCCCACGGTGTCCCTCAGGGCTCTATTCTTAGTCCCCTTCTTTTTAATCTTTATGTTACCCCCCTGGCCCACATAGCAGACAGCGTCGATCTTACTCTATTCACGTATGCCGATGATTCTCAGGTTGTTTTTTGGCTCACTAAATCTGAAAATGCCTCCGCCTCTCTCCTTCAGTTTGGACTTGGAGAGGTTGCTAAGTGGATGAATCATAATCTCTTCAAACTAAATGGTGGTAAGACGGAGGTCCTTGTCCTGGGGCACAAACCCGACCTCTGGACTTCAAGACACTGGCCGACTGAACTGGGCCCTCTTCCTGTACCAGCGGAACAGGTACGTAATCTTGGAGTTGCAATTGACAGGGACCTGACAATGCAATGCCAAGTCAGTAAAGTATCATCCACATGTTTCACCATCATACGCTGGCTGCGAAAGATATTGTGGATGCTACCAGATGACACTCAGAGGTCGGTGGTGAATGCCTTGGTCACCTCCCGGTTGGATTATGGCAACATACTCTACCTGGGGGCGGCCAAGGCAGTTACTCGTCGCCTGCAATTGGTGCAAAATGCTGCAGCACGTCTCCTTAGCGGCTGTCGTAAAACTGACCACATACCCAGTCGCCTTCACGATCTTCACTGGTTAATGATCGAAAACCGAGTGAAATTCAAGGCGCATAGCTATATGCACAAGATCAGGCACAAAGTGGCACCTAGCTACCTACAGACCCTGGTGAATAAAGCTTATTCCCCCATGCGATTCCTTCGCTCTTCCTCTCAAATTCTTTTTTCCGTGCCCAAGGTCAAACTCTATAGAATGGGCGGTCGCTCGTTCGCCTACCTGGGGCCCAAGCTATGGAATTCCCTTCCCCTGGTCATTCGGTCTGAGGACAGTTACACTCATTTTCGTAAAGCCGTTAAGACCTGGCTTTTTGATCAATAACTGTTTTTGGCCTTTCAATCTTTTCTAACTGCATTATTCCAGCGCCGGGAAACCCTGTTGGGTAGCTGTCGCGCTTTAAAAGCTCAAATAATAAATATATAAATAAATTAGTTTCCTATGGTGAGGCGCTGGAAACTGCTGTGTGGTGGGATAACGCTCAACCTAAAATAGCCAACAATAACAGATAGGGGAGGAGATCCTCTTAGTTCTTTGCAAAAGTTTCCTGGGAGCAGGTATACAGGGAGAGGTGCTTTCCTTGCAAACAGTGAGGTCAGATGCTCTAACTTTGGCTGCTCCAAAGCCCTTTATTCAAACGTCCGTGCCGGTATAGTGCACAGTACAGGCTTGCTCTGGTGTCAGTTAAGCGCTACCTTCCCTTCCTAATAGCGGTGGAGAGTTTCCTGTGATCAGGCTTTCCTTGTAAACAGCGAGGGTAGGTGTACAAAATGTTCTCTAATCTGAGGCCCATTATTCAGACAGAAAGGTCCCATGTACAGAACTTTGTGCACAATATGGGCTTGCTAGGGGACCATTTATCCGCTGCACAGGGGGGCCAATGCGGGACGCAGTGCTCCCCTCCTGCCTGATGGTGGAGGAGTTGGGGTGAGGCAGACTTTTTTCTCGACAAATTCCCTTTTGGTTGGGCCGGATTAATCATGGGTGGAACCTGTAAAAATTGTAAATTGATACTTGTATAGCACACTACTCACCCGCAAGGGTCTCAAGGCGCTTGTACGAATACCGCTGTGGAACCCATCCTGGCTTTCCCTGTGAGGCGTCCACTCCTGGGCACCCCCAAGGTGGAGGCCAGGCATCCTTAGCGTTGTGGGGGCCGTTGTGGAGATTATGCAAGCTACTGCCTAGAGTTGCAGAGTGGGACTCCATGATTGGAATAGGCGATGAGGCGAGAATTATCAGGTCCGTGGAATTTTGAGCCTAAGACCCGCCTAGGCGGGGAATTGAACCCTAGTCCCGGGCTAGACCTCTGCATCAGAGTCTGCCGCTCTAATCATTGAGCCACACTTCTCCACACCTGGGAAGAGGCTGTAGCAGGAATGTTCTCCATTAATGGTCGGACCCTGCACTGGATGCCTAGTAGTGCAACTGTTGGCTGTGCTGATACAATGTACGCAGCAGAGTGGTACATTGGTGGCCAAGACAGCCAAGTTCAAATATATGGCCAAGTTCTAGAGTACGGCCGAATTTAAAAGTATAAAATTCAAATGTATGGCCAAACTCCTCAAACAATGAGTACCTGGGAGGTAACAGTTACTTAGCAGGCAACTATCAAAGTACTTCGCTGGTAGCGTGACAGCTCTCTTCTTAAAGTTGTCAAAAATAACAATATGGGGAAGATATCCTCATACGTTATTACTAGGAGTCTCCTCTAATCAGGTATCCCAGTGGCAAAGCTTCCTTTGTGAAACAGTGAGGGCAGGTGCCCATGTTTCTTCTGCACTCTTCTTAAAGGTGTCAACAATAACAATATGGGGAAGATATATATGGGGAAGATATCCTCATACGTGATTACTAGGAGTCTCCTCTCATCAGGTATACCGGTGGCAAAGCTTCCTTTGTGAAACAGTGAGGGCAGGTGCCCATGTTTCTTCTGCTCCCATGCCCACCAGGAATCCAGTGTGGTTCAGTAAGAATAAGGTTCATCTGGAGGAAAAAGGGCAGAGGTTAGGGAGCAGTGTCAGCGTCAGGGGGGGGAGGGCGAGTGCGCCGGGGAGCTTCTCACCCTGTGGCGGAGCGCTGACAGTTTACAACAAAGGGGGATGCACAACTATGGAGGTGCAGCCATTCGATAGACCCCTCGAAGGGGTAGATTCCACGAGTGCAGTGGATAGGCGGGGAGGAGGGACTGACCTGACGGTAGTCCTGGACTCTACTGCCCTAACCCACCACGTTTGGGCTGAGTATAATCTCAGGGAGTATGCCTGTGTTGAGGTACCCCGGAGGGCCGGTGCGGTATGCGGTGCCCTGGATGTCAAGTAATGCAACCGTTGGCTGTACCGCGTTGGGGCCTGATGGCGCAAGGCACAGTGAGAAATTGGTGGCCTAGACGGCCAATTTCAAATGTATGGCCAAATTGTTGTGTACGGCTGAGTTAAAAGTTAAAATGTAAGTTCGAAATGTACGGCCAAGTTGTTCTAGTGTACGGCCAAGGTAAATGTTAAAGTGTGAAGACAATGTCGTACCTAATTCCCATACTGCTGTTGACATGTTGATGCAGATAAAGTGTGATGCTGGGAATAGTTAGTATATATCCAAGAAGGTTACTTTTCCTTGGTAATGGTTTATAATGATTCACTTGGATTGATGTGAATAAAAGGCTACGCCATGGACAACATATCCTGATTCCGAGAGTTCTTGGGCGTAGCGGGTGGTAATGTGAAGGAATTGGGGGAGGAGGGAATGTCCCGATGTGCACATACCAATGAACAGGCACCCCCCACGACTAGGGTAGGGGCACCCTTAGTTGCGCCGTGGGGCTGAGCCTCCTCCTTGGGCCAGAGAAGGGGGTGGGGCTGGCTGGATACAAAACTTATCAGAAACGAAAGTTACCAGAGGTATTTAAGGCTGTGCTCCGAGGGTTTCGTTCTCTTTGTCCAAGTGAATCATTATAAACCATTACCAAGGAAAAGTAACCTTCTTGGATATATACTAACTATTCCCAGCATCACACTTTATCTGCATCAACATGTCAACAGCAGTAAGGGAATTAGGTACGACATTGTCTTTACACTTTTGTCGTGGGGGGCGCCTGTTCAGTACTACAAATAAACGTCATCAGCATATTTGTTATATTGAGTTAACATTATTTCTTTACAAAACAATATAATGTAACATGAACTGAATGTGCTTCACTGCCCTACCGGATCATTGTTCTCGCGCTCACAGGTTCATATGTCAATCATTTCTACCCATTACTCATTTCTCCCAGATCTCCTTCTCCTTGCCCATCTCCACTCTATTTCCGTCTCACTTCCTCCTCACATAAACAACATCCGGGTGAGGCTCAGCTTTTCTTGCCAGGCCCCCTCATCAGTACTGGTCAGCTGCTGCCACTGTGAGAGGCTGCTTTCGGGCAGCGAGTAGGGGTGATAATAGGACTGCCATTAAATTTGGGATCAGAGTAGGGCTAAATGAATACAGACTCCTTCATTTGTGGGATTTGTTTAATTCTAGCATGCCCTTTCACACATTTATAATTTTCCATCCCAATTTTTTTGTTATGTCATTTTTATTGGTTTTGAACGGTATAGCATGGGAAGTAACATCATGCTGACGTCATATGTTTGACTAGGCTTCATCTCCTTTTTCAGTCTCAGACCACTTCTCCCAATCCTTCCCCCATCTCTACTTTCTCTCATCGCTTTACACCTTCTCTCTCTACTATTCTCTCTCTCTCTCTCTTTCTCTCTCCTCTCCTCTCTTTTCCCAGCACGAAGCTCAGGGTGCACCCACCCTTGCTTACATGTGTAGGCTGCTGGGTGCTACAAGCCTGTTAGTCGGTCAAGGGTTGCTGTACCACCTGCGGGGCCTGCCCCATGACAGCCAAGGAGTAGGGTTTCTGTTGGATGTACGTTCATTCTAGCATTAGGGGCAGAGATTGTTGTCAGTGTTAAATTATGTTTAGAAACCAGGTTAAGGTTAGTCATGGTTATAGATAGGATTCAGGTATGGGTGGCCCTACAGCAGCAGCCAGCTGGTGGCACCCCAGCCTAACCATGCAATTGTGGGCCCCCGTGCTTTATTATTTGTTTCCCCTCAAATTTGGCGATTCCCTAGTGGACCTTGAGGCAGAGATCAGCACTGGGTTCAGGGTAGGTTTGTCTTTCTTTTTCACCTCTCTTTATCTCTCTCTTTTTTCTCTCATTCTTTCCTTCTCGACTCTCTCCAGCTCTCTCTTTCCTCTCTTTCTGTCTCTCTCAGTCCCCCTCTCTTTCGTTTGTTCTTTTTCTCTCTATATTGCAAAAACAACATGTTAAATAATCACAGGAACTGGTGGGAAAGCAGGTTGGTTTATTAAGCAGCACAGCAACATGAACAGCAGTCTCTTGGTCCACAGGAACAGTGCAACTGACCTGTAGGCAAGGACACAGTAGTGTTCTAAGAACACTTAAAGAAAAACATGCAGGATTTAAAGGTACAGGAAAATGCAATGAGGATAGAATGTAACACAACAACTAAAAGTCAACACTGGGAAAACAAAAATGATCACATTTCAGACAAAAAGAAAAGTGTGTTCCGCGTAAATGGGTCACCCCTAGAAAAAGTATCATCCTTTTAATATCTCGGAATAGAATAAGTAGAAACATAAATTGGAAATCAAGTATTCAAAATACACTCAACAAAGCAGAGGGTTCAGCACATGCCTTTGTAAGAATGGTCAGGAAACATGGGCAGTGTTTCTCCAGTCATATTAATAAAGTCTTCTCAGCAAAAGTTGGAAGTCAAATTGCCTACGGTTCCGAACTTTACGGTATGGATAAGAGTGTCAATCTTGTAGGCCGTTTTAAGAGGAAACTCTGGAAAACAACCCTTATGCTATTTTAGTATCAGCCATAGGTTACACTTCTACATTAAAAAAATGCCAGATGGCCTCCAGGGCCGGCTTCAGCGCTGGTAGCGCCCTGTGCGACAATGTTTATTTAGAAGTTTTGTATAGCACTAGCTGGACCCGAGGGTATCAGAGCGCTTCACAACAGGTACAATTATGAGCAAGTTTTGGCAAAGACAAAATATGCAACTTACAAACTTAAGAGCATTATAGACATAGTTACAATACAGGTCTTAAGGTCGAGCATGTGGGGTGTGGCTGAGGGGTTTCAAGAAGAGGAGTTAGTTACACTTCCCAGAGTATCTTGTGGATTTCTTGTTATGTTCGAGAGCACTCTAGGAAGAGGGCTTTGAGTAGGATCTTGAATTTCAGGAAGGAGGTGGTCGTTCTGATGTGGGGGGGGGGGGGGGGGGGGGAATGGAGTTCCAGATCTTGGGTGTATTTCCCACAAAGGACTTATTTGTGTTTCCGTGATTTCAGTGGGATGAGTAGAAGCGTGTTGGAAGTTCTGAGGTTCCTGGACTGGCCGGCCCTTTTGAGTTTGGCGGCCAGGTATTCTGGTTTACCTGAGTGCAGGGCTTTGTGCGTGAGACAGGCTGTTCGGAAACTGGCTCGTTGTTCAATATTGAGCCACTTAAGTTCCTTGAGTGCCGACGATATGTGGTCGAATTTCTTAGTTCCTGCAACCATTCTTGCTGCGGCATTGAAGGTAGTAATCAGGGGACCTAGGTAAGATTTTGTTGTCCCGGTCAGGGCTGCGATTCCACAATCAATTCTAAAGAGCACCAGTACCTGGGTGGCCTGTTGAAGATCTTTCGGGGGAAGGAAGGGTTTTATTGTGTATGGGATTTAGGAACGCACTTTTGGCGGATTTTGAGATGTGTTTTTTCATATCCAATTTGGGTTCAAGGGTAATACCTATGGATTTTACTGAGTCCGTTGGCGTGAGGGCACCATTGAGAGCCTCAATGGCTTTGAGCCATTCCTCGATTTGTTTTTTTTTGTCTCTGTTGGAGATGAGGAGAACTTCTGTTTTCTCTTAGTTGAGTTTAAGGTGGTTCAATGTGAACCAACGATGGACCTCTTTGAGCGTGACATTTAGTCTGCGTATCTCTTTAATCGAGGTGGTTTCCAGATAAAGTTGTGTGTCATCCGCAGCTGTTGGTGCCCCCCCCAATGTCCACCTCTGCCACAGATTCCCTCACTAGCACCCTTTAACAGTGCCTCTCAAGACTCCATAACCACTCTCTCTCAGATTCATTTAGTTTGATGGCACTACTCATACCAGTGTAAGGCGTCAGAGCACTTTACAGCACACACACACTGCACAGAGACAATCATATGTGTGTAATCAGTGTATAGGAAATGTTACATCAGACAGTACTACAAGGTGTAGTGTAAGAGTGGCATGTCATTGATACTGGTAGGCAATAAAGTTAAAGTTCTTATTTGGGAAAGGCACATATTGAGAATTTAAAAAAACAACATCATTGTTAAGGATTCTCTTTTATAATATGAATTGTTTTCTACCCAAATGAACCCTTTTCACAAGATTATGATACTGAAAGACTGGGCAAAAAAACATATAGCTCGAGCATATACCTTGCAGTTTGTGGCAGCTCTAGGGTGACAGTTAATAGCTCAATGTTCTATATTACGATTTTGACTTATAAACAACCAGTAACAAAAGGCGCTCTCTGACAGAAGCAGTAACCCACTGACCTATTTACATTAGATGCACTTTGTTATCTGCATGGTACACTTTCTTAGCAGCAGGAATTTTAACCCACTGCTCTACCTTATAATGAGTCAAAATTTCTACTAGACAAACTTTCAGTCTCTTTCTGGGAAGAGATTAATCACCGGACTTCTCCTGACACTTTAATTGACATCGGAAAGTTGCTGGAGGCCAGGAAGGAGGCAGCAGGTGCTTTTAACCCCTTCCATGCGGTTGCGATTCCCCTGGTGTGCTGTAAACAACATGAACAGGGGCGGGCCGTGACGAACCCCAGCCATCATCAGCACACGAGCACCGTAGTGCATGACGGCTGGGGTTCGTCGTCAGCATGGAAGGGGTTAAAATGACGAAACACATTTTCAAAAATGACGCCCCCACCCCATGTCAGTGCCCAGTGCGGTCGGTCGCACCAATCGCACCGCCCTAGAGTCGGCCCTGATGGTTTGGGTGGCCTGAGAGGGCCGACCAAACAGTCATTGCACACTTAGGAGTGGACAAACCACTCCTCCCCTGCCCTGCTCCATTAGCGGAGAAGTCCTGCCCCGCCTGCAAGGGAAACATAAAATGGTAATAACTGAAAGTTATTACCTTTTTATGTTTTTGCTCCTCGCACTGCGAGAAAGCAGTGGGGCAATGCTCCTCCGCCATAGCAGAGTAGCTGCCGGTGTCAGGTGCACAGCAGTATGTAACTCTGCTGAAAAATCACAGAGAAAAGAGTCTTTTTGCAATGGCAAGAGGAGGCTGCATGTTGTTAAACAAAAACCTGAACAGGAGAAATACTGCTAATTACATCTGCTGTGCCATTGAAGCCTCGAAACACCTTTTATTAGACAGCCCCCTGTACAGTGCCATGAACTTAGCTGCTCAACCAAGAACATTGATTGAGGCGGGTGAGCACATTTTCTTCCTTTTAAGTGATATGTCTAGGAAAGCAACATAATTAACTGGAAGATTTTTAAGAAGAAGTTGGGAATAGAGAACAAAACTGTTTCAGAAGGGGGTTGTTTAGGCCCTGCTCTATGCTTTTAAAGCAATATAGTTACGGATAGAGCTTTTTCTGTATTTAGTCATGATTTTAAAAAAATTTCTAAATTGTATAGTATATATAGTGTTACTCTATAACTTATGTAAATATGTATTCTCTTTGTGTGAAAGACAGCCATGCTTTGCAAGTGGGCTGAAAAACTGCTGATAAAATTCAATTAAAAATTATTTCTTTCTCGCCTATTTATAACTCTCTCTCTCTTTCCCTCTGTCTCTTGTTCTCTCGCCCCTACCCATTTCCCTCCGCAAGGATTGTCAGAGGAGTTTTGTGTGTCTCCAAGTGCCCCATCCTCTTACAACCACTCGCGTAAAAACCCCCCTTACCTTCTCACTTCTTCTTCAGATTTGCCCCAAACATTAAAAAATCTACGTTTAGAGTTTATACAGAAAGAAGTTTAATTTTCTTTACAATATGTAGAAAACTACCCGTTTCATTTTATGAGGTGGCTGTTGTCATATTTTTGCACTATTCCTCAATTATACTGATTGGTTTTATTGTTTTACATAGTTTACTACACCTCGTGGGGTTGTTTTTTGCCTCACTACCCTCTTACATGACACTATCCATTGCAGGTTCATGGATCCCTGCTGATAAACTAAGAGGCTGGCTACAGGAACAATTTTCATGTATTTGTATACCCGTCAGTGACATCTCCTTTCACCATGGTCTAGTCCAGCGATATTCAAAGTTTGGCCCATGTCCCACATGCAGCTCTCCTGACCTTTAATTGCGCCCCCCCCCCTTCTGAACAGAAGCACTGGGCTGATGTTCACTTGACTGAGCAGGAACATTCAGAAATCTGTGAAACAAACGGGCATACTTTATTTAAACATTAACTAAAGTAACTGTAAATAAGAAAATACATTTTCCTAGACAACTTACCTTTTGGAACACCTTTAGTTTTAAAGACATCTTGCACTAAACATGTACAAATATGATGAACTCTCTGCAAACTTCAAAAAAGTGTAAATTAATAACATGCATGAGCATTTTACCTTAATAGATCAGATTATATCACTGCATTGAGAGGCATTTATTAGCAGTGATAGTTTTCAACATGATCTTGGAAGCATTCATGCCACCCCCATTCTGAAAACTATGCCATTAGTGAACCAAGAGGCAAGTCTTTTGTTGGGTACACCTTGTTTATAGCCTTGTTTGTTATATAAAAGGAACAACACTATAGTTTATTAACCGCTTGCATGCGGCCGAGATTCTGCACCTGTGCGGCAAAATCACAAGTGGGCGTGTTCATGACGGCCCCTAGCCGTCAACAGCACGCGAGCGCCGTACTGCATGACGGCTGGAGGCCGTCATCAGCATGCAAGGGGTTAAATAAAACACAAGAGAAGGTTTTGTATAGCACACATCCTGAACTGATATATTTTAAGGGGCTCTCATATGTGGTAACGAAGAAATAGGAGGCAAAGTGAAATGAACCAATTGGCTAGGATCACCCACTTTCATCAAGTGGGGAGCCAGGACTGATGACAGGTTTTCTGGTTTCACATTTTGTAATTCAGCCACCAGATAAGTAGCTCTTTCCCTCTCATTTTTCACATTAGAAGTTAATGCTTTGACTTTAATTCTTGGTGCATGAGAATAGAGCGTTGGTGGCAGACAGAAGTCACATGAAGGCTTGGTTTGTCCTCTACACCATGCATCTGCTTTCATCACCCCGACCCTCGCATTGCTGGCATCGATGCAGCCCTCTGGCATGCCACAGACAGTACTTTGTGGCCCCTGGGGAAATGTTTGCAAGTACCCATGGTCTAGTTCATTTCGCCTGCTGCAGAAGCCTTTACATGTGCTAAAACACTGTCTGCATCACTGTCAGGTTGGTAGAAGAGGGGGTTGTTATGAGGGAGACAGACTCCACCTCCTGAGGTCCTCACTTAGTCCTATATTGAGTAAACTGACATTTTATGGATTTCCAGTAATTTGGTACATAACGGAACAGAGGGACAGAGACACAGGGAGGAGTGACCAGCCTAAGGCCAGTTTGCCCTTCCTAAAAGGGATTGTGGTACCTCATATCCAATGCTTTGGTTTTGATTTAGAGTATTGGGCCAGGAATTCTGTCACAAACGTGCAGCTATCCTGTCTGTTGTATTACAAGTGCATTATATCCAATGTATCCAGTATCCCGTCTGCCGAACTCTAAATCAGGTCCTTAAAAAGGATCAAAAAGCTAATCCCTCACCTACCTCCATCCGCAGGCAAAACCTTAGTCAGCACATTAGTCTTCTCCAAAACAGACTACTGTAATGCCTTGCTATTAAATGCACATCAAAAGGTCCTCAACAAATTGCAGACAGTGTAAAATGCAGCAGCAAGGACCCTGTTATCTATCCCCAAATTTGCATCTATCTCCCCCTACATTCGACAACTGCACTGGCTGCCGGTGAGGAGTCGGATCAAATTCAAGGCTTTTTGCATAGCATATAAAGCTATCCACTACCGAGGCCCTCTATTTCTAAGACAAGCCTTCTGCCCGCTCGAACACCCAAGAACATTACGTTCATCCTCAGCTCACTTACTAAGAGTCCCTCGAACAAGAAGAGCTAATTGGGGCGACAAACGCTTCTCTGTCGCCACAGCCAAATTGTGGAACACGCTTCCCCTCCACATCAAATCTGCTCCGACTCTGCTCAATTTCAGAAGAAAACTGAAAACTTGGTTGTTCCCAGCCTAAATCTCTCCTATCCACTTGAGAGTTCTGCAACTATAGCGCCGAGACACCCTCGGGTATTTGTGCGCTCTAAAAATCGCTCAAATAAATAAATAAATAAATTTGTCTATTTTGTTAACTCCCCAGAGGGGCAATTATTCTTTAGTTTGATTGGCCCCTCTCCTGATCTTCGTCTGGCGCCCATATATATACATACGTTTTTGAAGCCCCAAACTATACCTACCCCCTCTCAATAGAAAACATGTTTAGCAGCTAGGCTGGCCACAGGCTCGAGAAAGTTTGATCACAGCTACCCAAACCTGATCGCATGGAAATGGCTTCCAATGGAGTCAAGACAAGTCTATGAACGTGCCTGCATTGCCTGTCATGCAGTGCCCACCCTGCTACTCCTGAAATAACTGACCCAGAAACTGACAAGCCCAGGGGACCAGCACCAACTTGACAGCGCATATAACCTACTTCTCAGCATTCCACAAAGACACCTATACAAAATATCTGAGGGGGAAAAGGCCATTCTGCACACATGAGGACAGTCTCTTCCTTAGACACCACCGAAAAGGAATTGAAAAGTGTGTTGTTCCAGAGCTGCTTCTCGCAACATAGGGTTCATTCATGTGCCCCTTACAAGCGAGCTTAGGAATTCTTCGCTAATGATAAGACAAGTTACCCAGTTAATATCATAAATATCAGTCTCATTGTTTATACATTGTTTATTCACCTGTATTTTATGTAGAGCACTGCTATTTAGTCCTATGTGTATACTTGATGGTATCATAAACGTCCCCAACCTAGCAGGCTTTCCCATTCATTCCTATGGGCCTAAGGCCCATAGGAATGAATGGGGAGTAATTCCTTATTTGCGATTAGCAATTAGCGAATCGCAAATAAGGAAGCAATTTCAAGGGTGCCAGGGTTGCATCCCTGAAATGGTAATGTACACTGGTGTTGCGCACACACATGTCCCAAGGACATGTGTGTGTAACATACAACTTAGTAAAATGCACTAAAGTGCATTTTTTTAAGTTTTTGCTATTTACCACGTAGTTAGACTTCGCGGTAAATAGCGGCCCCAGATTGCGAATTCGCAATTTTGAAATGGTTCATGTATTGCATTTAAGGAATCTCAAATTGAGGTCCCTTAAATGTAAATAATCGCAATGTAGCGATTTCTAAAATTGCGATTTTTGCATTTGGGATGATGCATCCCAAATGCAAAAATACCGTTCGCAAAAGGGCCAGATTCTCAGAATCTGGCCGTTTGCGAGCAGATTTTGGTTTGACGAAACTGGCTATAAGTCCTGCCCACCTGCATTTATCCTTTAGTTCTCCCTCTACTCTCTCATTCATTCTTTGTTGCTCTCTCTCTGGCACTTGCTCTCTCTCTTCTCCCACTTTCACTCTCCCTCCTCTCATTTGATCCTTTCTCTTTTCTCCCTGTCTTTTCTGACCACAGGTGTGGCGCAGCGGCCAGGGCATTTGAATCCGGAGCGCAATGCTCATGGTTTGATCCCCAGCGCTGGAGGCAGATCAGCTCAGCACCATGTGACTCTGGGCAATAACTCACTTAGGGCCCGATGTAGGTAATTCCGATTTACCGACTCTTAAATACTGATTCGGTATTTAAGAGTCGGTAAATCGGAAGTAGGCAGATGTAGGTAATTCTCATTTACGAATTACCGAATCTGTAGGATTCGGTATTTACCGATTCGGTAAATACCGAATCGGTATTGCCCATTGATTCCTATGGGCCTTGAAGCCCATAGGAATCAATGGGCAATACCGATCCGGTATTTACCGAATCGGTAAATACCGAATCATGCAAGGGTGCAGAGGGTGTCACTTTGACACCCTCTAGCACCCCAAGGACAGGCTTGTGTGCCATGTGGCACACATACATGCCCTAAGGGTATGTCTGTGTGTCACATGGCACAGGTGTACATGCACAGATGTGCATGTACACCTGAATTCGGTATTTTACCACCCAATTGTATTGGGTGGTAAAGTACCGAATTCTGAAGGCCTGTAGCACTGTAAACAGTGCTACCTACATCTGGGATTTACAGAATCGGTAAAATTACCGATTCGGTATTTTACAGAATCAGTAAATTTACCTATTCGGTAAATTTACTGATCCTGTAAAATAATGCCCCCTACATCTTAATCACCAAATACCGGTCGGTAACGGCCGAATTCGGCCATTACCGACCGGTATTTGGTGACCTACATCGGGCCCCTAATCTCCCCAACGGCCACCAGCTCCTTGAGACCCTTATGGATGATTAGTTCGCGCTTTACAAATACCAAGTTATTACATCCACCTAGGCGCAGATGCCATCTTCTCCTGCCGGTGCCCTCCCCGTTGCTGTCCATGTCTACGGTCCGTGCTGAAACTTGCACCTCCTACTTGCAAGTGCCCTCAGTTTTACAGTTAGGGTTACATTTAGGATTATATACAGTGTCAAGAAGTGGTTGACTGTTACCCGTGTGCCCTCTTCCCCACAGCTGACCATGTCTATGGTTATAGTTAACACCTTCATCCTGGGGCGGCAGGGTAAGACTTAGAATTGTGTTTGATCTTGGGATTGAAGTTGGAACACAAATGGGATTTGGGCTAGGTTTACATTTGGGAATGGGATCATTGTTACAAGTGGTGTTCGGGTTAGGAGAGCTATGGTTATAATTAGGAGTATCTTTAGCTTTACAATTTGGATTAAATGTATGGTTTTAGTTTGTGTTGGGACTGTGAGCTAAAAGCAGGATTTGAATGAATATAAGTACAGTCATATATCTTCAGGAGGGACTCGTCCTTGCTACTGTTGACCATGTTTATAGATATTTTTGTCGCATGACCTGCATCCTGGGGGCCAGGACAGTTACGGTAGGGTTTTGTTAGGGTTTGGTGTTGCGGTCAAGTTAAGAGTCACAAATAGGATTTGGGTCATGTTTACAATTAGGACCAAGGTAACCATTAGGATTCGATTTGGGAGCTACTATTAGTATGGGTGTTACAATTAGGGTTGGCGAGAGGATTTGGTTAGTTTTGAGATTATGAAATAATAAAATGATGTAAGTCAATACAAGGCACATTGGTATATCTTGAGGATCAATTTCCTTCTTACCTGTCCGGGCTCTTCGCCGTTGGTGGCCATGTTGGCGGTCAGTGCTGCCACCTGTATCGCTTGCTTCCTGGCGGCTAGCAGAATGCGGCAGTAGGTGAAGGAGATGCCCACAGATGGCAGGAAGAAAGTCAAACATGAGGCCACCAAGGCATATGGCAGGCTTACCAGAAGGCGGCACTGGTCCTGCCCCCGAAGGAACGTGTTATTGGCAGGTCGGACGTCAAACTCCAGCTCATGCCAGTCCATGGTGATGGGCAGGAAGGAGGCCAGGGCGGCCAGGCTCCAGGCAGCCAGGATGAGGCCTAGAGCACGGCAAGAGCTCATGCGCAGCTTGTACTGCAGGGGGCACAAGATGAGCAGGTAGCGGTCCAGGCTGATGGCGCACAAGTTGAGGATGGAGGCGCTGCAACACATGACGTCAAAAGAGTGCCAGATGGAGCAGAAGGGCTGCTTCAGCACCCAGCGGCCGCACAGCTGGTTCAGCATGGCGGGCGGCATCACCACCAGCCCCACCAGCAGGTCGGCGGCAAAGAGTGACACAAGGAAGAAGTTGGACGTGTTCCTGAGGGAGCGCTGAGTGAGGATGAGCAGAATAAGGAGCGAGTTGCCTGCCGTGGTGAGGACAATGATGAAGCAGAGGAAGGCCGCCAGCCAGCGGCTGCCACCAAGGGCGGCCCTGTCTTCCGCCCCAGCACTGCTGTTCCGCCCCAGTTGTTGTTCCATTTGAGGCTGATAGACTATGTGTGGGCAAACAAACCTTAGGAGTGGCCTTGGAGCTGTGGGCAGAGAGGTGGGCAAATATCCTGACACTTGTGGGCTCTCTCAGCCAACAATACACCTGCCTGGCTTCTTCCTTCAGTGACTCCACACTGCCTATCTCTCACTTTGCTGTCTTTCTTATCCACAACTTTTCTCGACGTTGCCCCTGGGTCTCTTTTATCGCCCCTCTCCCTTTATCTGCCTCTTGATCATTCTAGCTCCCCCCCTCTCTATCTCTTTCACTCCCTCCAATTTCACCCTACATTCTCATTAATCACCCCTCTGCATTTGTCCTCTCTTTCTCTGCCCCTTTTATCTCCCTCCTGTTTGCTTCTGTCCCGTTTTTAACGCCTCCTCTTTCTTTCTTCTTCTTCCCTTCTTGCTCTCCTCGTTTCTTGCACTCTCTCCCACTCTTTCTTCAGCCCGTTTCCCCTCCCTCTCGGTCCATTTTCCCCTCGTAATTTCTTTCTGCCCATTCTTGCCTTCTCTTTCCTCGTTATAACATATCTACCCCCAGTGTTTAACTCTTCTTCAACTCCTGGTTAAACCTTTTTTCTCCCCTCCGTAGCCTTTTATTTCCCTCTTTCTTCTTACACTTTTCCCATGCCTGTATCCTTTTCTTCTTCACTCGGTCGTCCCCTTCTAACCATCCACATTGTCCCCGCTTTATTTTGTATCTACCATTCCCATGTTCTCGCCTTTCACTTTCTCCTTTATCTTAGACCTCTCTCTCTCTGATCCTGCCCCCTTCCTACGCACCCTCAGTCCCTCTCCAGTCGCTCACCCGTCCCCCGTCTTCGCTCTCTCGCTCCTCTCCTCCGTGAGCCGGCGTGTGCGCTCTCTGCTGCTCTCTTGGAGGGCTCGACGTGCAGTCACATGTGAGTGCTCGTGGTGTCTGCCAGACACGAGCCCGCGCTCTCCGGGAGGGGCCGCTGCATCCGCGCCCCCCTCATCCCTTCCACTCCATCTGCTACCCTCCCACTCACCCTTCTCCTCTCCAGCCTCGCTCACCGTAACACCCTCCCGCCTACCTTGTCTTTTCTCTCACAGCCCGGTAGCCTCGACCATCCTTTTGCTCTCTCTCGCTCGATTTCACACGCTCATCTGCGTTTAATCTCTTCTCCGTCCTTCCCTCACCATCTTCTCCTCACTCGTCCTTACCCCCTCCTCTTTTTCCTTTATTTATTAATCACTCAGCCTTTCTCTTCTGCTTCTCTCCATCGCAATCAGCTTTTTATATTTTCTCATTCTTTCCTCGCCCACTCTTTCCATTTTACTTGAGCTTTTCCCACCTTTTTCGCCCCTCTGACTCACACCCGATCTCCCGCCTTCTTTTCCGCCTCATTATATCCCTTCCGTTCTGTCACCTCAAACAATTCTACACTTCACTTCGTCTTTCCCGCCTTTTCATCCCTCATTCCCACTCAATTTTCCGTCTCCCCCTTCCTCTCATTTCTTTTTTACCTTACACTTTGTCCTACCTATATTTACCCATCTCCTGCCCTACGCTTCTCCATCTTCCCGCTCACTTTGCCCCTCCAAACTTTTCTTCACACGCGCACCCTCTTGATTTTCCTACCCTGTCTTAAACGCTGCCCCCAATGTCTCTTCTCGTCACTGGCAGCCTCGCCTTCTTTCTTCACCCTTCCTTTTCTTCTTCTCTCTCTTTTACACGCCACTGCTTCTCTTTTCAACTTTCACCTCCCATCTCTATCCTAAGCTCCCTCCAAACTGTCTACCCATATTTATTTTCTCTATCCCCATTCTCTCTCTTCCTTGCGGTTTCCTCATACTCCTCTCTTCTTCATATTTCTCTCCCAGCACCTCCCTCGCTCTCACGCCTGCACCTTCCATTCTTCCCGCCTTTCATTCTCTCTCTCAATCTTTCCCTTCCACTCTTTGTCCCCCTTCCACTTTCTCGCTGTCAGGCACTCTATACTCCTTCAACCCAGATGCAAGCCTCTAACACTGTAGTGTCCTGCGAGACACGTTCTAGTGTCTCGCCAGGCACTGGTTTAAACCCTTTGCTGCGGCGGCTATTCCGCTGCAGCTGTAAGGGGGCAGGGTGGGCCGCGCGGCGCGCCCATGCTGGTGAAGGAACCGCTCCGTCACCAGCCGCGGTCGCGCTGTGCTCGTGACGGAGCGGTTCTGTCACGGCCCGGCCGCTCAATGGAACGCTCAGCGCAGGCGCGAAATCCGCGTCGCACAGGCGTGCCGAGCGCGCAGTGACGGAACCGCTCCGTCATCAGCGCAGCGCGACCGCGGCTGATGACGGAGTGGTTCCGTCCCCAGCAGGGGAGGGGTTAATAACCACTCCCCCATGGGAGTGGGCACACACACCCTACACCCATCCACCACCGGCGTCACGAGTGACGTGAACCGGCTAATAAAAGAGCCCGGGTGCACGTGCTCGAGGCTAGTTACTGCAGTACACTATCCCGGGTCCATGTCCATTATTTCTCACCATGTGGACCTGAGGCCCAACATCGCAAACACCTCCCTAGACAGAGGTCGCATCTCCATAGCCAGCAGTATGTAGTTAGCGGTCATGGGTCTAGTGCGGCCACGGAAAAAAATGTTAAAACAAACAAAACTTTTTGGTGTTTTTTGGCTCACACTTATTACCCTACTGTAGAATCCCTTTTCTGTCCTCTGCTCAGAGCAGATTTGGGTTACTGGGCCCAGAATGGACCAATCCGAGCCTTTTAGTATGGCTGCCCTTGGCCTTTACCCTACAAAGGAACCCAGAGAGTATTTTACTCTCAAGGTACGAAGTCAAGAACCCAAGACTTATTCTGGAACGTGCTGTGGGGCAGGATTCGGAACTCAATACATACAGTGAAAAGATTTTCAGGAGCAAAAACCGTGACAGGTCAGACATAAAAGGAGGACTGAAGCCTTTAGTCTCACTTTTATATCTGTTCTGTCCCATATTTTTTGTGTAGCATTGTAAATGTGTGCCTATAGAGGTGTTTTGTGTATATATATATATATATATATATATATATATATATATATATATATATATATATATATATATATATATATATATATATATATATATATTACCGCTCCTCCGGCACCTTCTCATGCACTCACACACGGGTGCTGTATGCGGGGGGGTGCTCCCGCTAACATCACGCTTCTCGTCTCCTTACTTCTTAAGAAAGACACAGCAGTCACGGGGGAGAGTCATAGATTTATTTCGACTCTCAAACATACCAGACGCGTTTCAGCATTTGCCTTTCTCGGTGGTATATATATATATATATATTACCTACTGGCAGTTGCAAGTAGGTAGTTGTAGTAAGGACCTATTATCCATAGGAAAGCCGCAAAATTCTATTGCCAATAACTTTGGCGTCGGTTGATGAATCTTCTTGAAATTTTCCAAAATTTTGTCCAGCTCAGTTCTGCTCCTTCCCTGAAAGACCGGTGCAGCGGGGGTCAAGAAAAAAGGGAGGTCCCAAAATGTGTTTTCCCCATACAATTTCCCATAGGACCTTTAGCCACGGCTACAGCCCGAATGGCGGAACGGAATTACACCAAATTTGGCAGAGAGGTAGTCCTCAGTTCTGACTTGTGCCTTTTGCTTAAATGGTGTTAATCTGTTCAGTAGTTCCTGAGAAAATTATGGTTAAATCATTTATATATCTATGGGCGCGGTGGATTCGCGGATTGTGCGAGGATTGGCATTGTACGATAAGTGCATAGTTCCGATCACGCTCTCAATGCTAATTGGCTGTCAAGCGGTTGTAAACATCCGAAACCAGGAACTGTTGGCAGCCATTTTGTGCCTCGGTAGAAGTGAGGGTGAAGAAGTCTGTGAAATATGTGTGCAAACCTCGAAATGGGGGCAGGGTAGACACACCCTGACCCCCCTAGGCCTGCTCAGGGGGTCGCACAAGAACCTCTAGGGCAAAAAATATATATAAATTATTTTAAAATAAAAAAATCGCGGGATACGTGTAGGATCCGCGCATTTCAACGACAAAGGAAAAAAAAACGAAGCGCGTGCTCCCGCGGTTTAAAGGTTATTAGTCGCCGGGGCGGCCACATCACGGGGGCATTTTAAAAAAAATAGTGTGGGGGGGTTCCAATCCCACACACACCATCCCGGGGACCGCCACCCTCCGGGGCTCTAAGTTAATGACTGGGTGGGAGCAAACAGCAGTGTCCTGTGGGTGGGACACTGCATGAGCTGGCCCTGGGGCGTGGCTTTCTCCAGGGCTCTCGAGGGCACCAGGCGGAGTGCCACGCAGTCTGCCTCACACAATAAACACATTTCCGGGGTTGGTGGTTCCTGGGGTTTGAGGGGGGTCGTTGAGGCCCACACAATTCTAATTTTGAGGGGGGCCTTGGGCACGAAAGTGGCGCAAGGGGGTTATAAATCTGGGACACAGTGTTCTGTTTTACTTTGCTTTCCTCTCTGTCATGTAGAGAATCCTGGGTAAATATAACAGTTTCTGTACAGCCAGTACCTTTCAACCCTACCCCCAAATGGCTTTCTGCCTGTTACCATAGTAACAGTTCATGGAACACTAAAGTGAGCACAGAGGTTAGAAGTTCAGCACACTATGTTGGTAATGAAAAAAGTTACTGTGCTGGAGTTTTTAAACGTTTCCATAGGAACCGTTAGTCGTAGGTATAAACTCTGGTAAAGATCTGGTAAAGAGTTAGCCACAGAAATATACTTCAAATTATAAATACAATTTCTATTGGGGATCACTCCACCACCCCACTCCCCCGAAAAAAAAAGACGTGTATACATTTTTTTTAACTTTTATTAAAACAATAAATAACTGGAAACGTAACTTAAAGATAATACAATAAATAACTAAAAACATACCTTTAACAAAATATAATAAACAAAATGTTATATGGACTCCAAAAGAAGTACAGTAGGTAATCTGCAAAATAAAAAAGAAAATGAGTGTTTAAAATTAGATCGATGTGACTAAGGGCCAGATGTAGGTAAATACTATTTACCGAATCCTAAATACCGAATTTTACCGATTCGGTATTTAAGAATCGGTAAATAGTATGTAGGTAAAAAATGGGTAATTTTTAACGATTCGGTAATATTCGTTATTACCGATCCGGTATTTACTGAATCGGTAGTAAGGAATACCTTCCCATTCATTCCTATGGGCCTGGAGGCCCATAGGAATGAATGGGAAGCCATTCACTATTACTGATTCGGTAAATACCAAATCTGTAATAGGGGGAGCATATTCAAGGGTGGCAGGGTGTCACATTGACACCCTGTTGCACCCCTGAATCATGCATGTGTGCACATGTGGCGCACATACATGCCCTAAGAGCATGTATGTCTGCCAAATGGCACTTTTAAAAAAGCACAAAATTGCTTTTTTAAAGGTATTGAATATTTACCACCAATTTGTAGTTGGTGTTAAATAACGAATCCTTAAATCAAAAATGCACTCACATGAGTGCTCACTACATAGGATTGAAGGATTTGGTAATTTACCAATTCGGTATTGGTAAATTTCCAAATTCTTAAATCCAGCCACCTACATTAGAAAAAGCTAAATACCGGTCGGTAATGGGAAATTTACCGATTTTCGGCCGTTACCTACCGGTTGTAAGCTACCTGCATATGGCCCTAAATGAGGTGAACATTACAAGTCAAATAAACACTTGAAGATATTTTCTTATTTTAACATGTGCAGTGTGCCTGTGTCTCATGTTGAAAGTGACGCAAAAGTGGCGCAAGGGGCTTGTAAATAAGATCTTGTATTTCTAATGCATTTAATCGGCGGCATTGTATAGCTAGGCCGCTCTGCTTACCTTATGTAAACACGTGACCAACAGAGTTCAGAACTTGAACCCAGCTTTGGTTGTGCACGGCATAGTGGACAGCAGGGTCCATAACTTTAAAAGAAAAACAGAAATGATGTGAGAGAGAAAGAAAGAGAGAGAAAACGACATTAAAACTGTGAGAGAGAGAAAGTTATAGATGGAGTTGTTAATAGTGGGGAAAATACTCGTAGCTCACCTTTTGCCTTCGTTGTATGTATGGACCTTAAGAAATCCAAGAAGTTCTGACGGACTCTCGAGAAAACATGGAGAAAAAACCCTACCACTGACAACCTGGCCTCCTTCAAGAGCGCCACCCGCAAACACCACCAACTCATCCGATCCACCAAGAAATCAGCATTTAAGGATCGACTTGACAACAATGCCCAAAACAGCAAGGAACTATTCAACATCGTCAAAGAATTCACTAACCCCTCCGCAGGCACTAACGACATCACCCCCTCCCAAAACCTCTGCGACTTTCTATCATCATTCTTCCACAACAAAATCGCCGAAATACATAACAGCTTTCAACACCAGTCCGAAGACCAGCCCATTCCACCCACCTCCGAACCAAAACCCCCCTCTAACAACTTTTGCGCCTGGAACCCAATCACCACTGAAGACACCATCCGCCTGATGAATTCCATCCACTCAGGATCGCCAACCGACCCTTGTCCCCACCACATCTTCAACAAAGCAGACTCCATTATCGCACCCCATCTCCGAGACGTCATCACTGCTCCCTCAACTCCGCCACCTTCCCGGATAACTGGAAACATGCCGAACTGAGCGCACTTCTGAAGAAACCCACAGCTGACCCAACCGAACTTAAGATCTACCGCCCCATCTCGCTCCTCCCATTCCCCGCCAAAGTCATCGAGAAAGCCGTCAACAGTCAGCTCGCCGCCTTTCTCGAATCCAACAAATCCCTCGATTCCTCTCAATCAGGCTTCCGAGCCAAACACAGCACCAAAACCGCCCTCATCGCAGCAACAGATGACATCCGAACACTACTGGACAACGGAGAAACAGTCGCTCTCATCTTACTTGACATCTCCGCAGCCTTCGACACAATCTGTCATAGCACCCTCATACAACGCCTCAGCAACATCGGAGTACAAGGAAAGGCATTAGACTGGATCATATCGTTCCTCACCGGAAGAACCCAGAGAGTCCGCCTCCCCCCTTTCATCTCAGAGGCCACCGAAGTCATCTGCGACGTACCACAAGGATCATCACTCAGCCCCACCCTCTTCAACGTATACATGAGTCCCCTCGCATCCATCGCACGCCAACACAACCTCAACATCATCTCCTACGCAGACGACACCCAGCTGATCCTCTCCCTCACAAAAGACCCAAACACCGCCAAAACCAAACCTACATGAAGGAATGAAAGAAGTAGCCGAATGGATGAAGATCAGCCGTTTAAAACTAAACTCGGACAAAACAGAAGTCCTCATCTTAGGACCATCCCCCTCTGCCTGGGACGACTCATGGTGGCCACCGGCCCTCGGAACCGCACCCATACCTACGGACCACGCACGTAACCTGGGCTTCATCCTAGACTCCTCCCTCTCGATGACCAGACAAGTCAACGCCGTCTCATCATCTTGCTTCAACATCCTACGAATGCTCAAAAAAATCTTCCGTTGGATCCCCACCGAAACAAGAAAGACAGTCCCCCACGTACTAGTCACAAGCCGATTGGATTACGGCAACACCCTTTACGCAGGAACCAAAGCCAAACTACAGAAAAAACTCCAACGCATCCAAAACGCCTCAGCCAGACTCATTTTGGACATCCCTCGGCAAGCTCACATTTCAGACCACCTGAAAGACCTCCATTGGCTCCCTGTCACCAAGAGAATAACGTTCCGTCTCCTCACCCACGCACACAAAGCCCTCTACGACCTAGGACCCGAATGCCTCAACACGCGTCTATCCTTCTACACCCCCTCCCCCCAACTACGATCGTCCAATAAAGCCCTCGCCGCAATTCCATGCATCCACAGATCCACCATGGGGGGAAGATCCTTCTCCTACTTAGCGGCTAAAACCTGGAATTCTCTCCCCACCCACCTCCGCCTCACTCAGAACCACCTCTCTTTCAGAAAGCAACTAAAAACCTGGATATTCGATAAGTAAATCCACCTCCCTACCTCAAGCGCCTTGAGACCCTCTGGGTGATTAGTGCGCTATACAAATTTTTGAACTTGAACTATGTTCAAGCACGTGCTGGTTTATAGTGCACCCTCCAGTTAAGTAATCTGAAATATAGTATATAGAGTTAGTCATAGTATAGTACATACAAAAGTGGCGCAATGGGCTTGTAGATTTGCCTCAAAGAATGTTGTAATCTATCTATCACCAGTGTGTTTTTCACCACGTGCTGGGACATAATGCACCCTGAAGCTCTACATCTAAAAGATAGTAAAATAAAGATGTTATGATTGGTAATTGTTACTAACTTAATGTGGAGTTGAATAACATCGCCCTTTCACACATGTTTCTTCTCATATTTAAAATAACTATTTGTATAGTTTATACTTTTTACAAAATTGGAAGTACCCTTTCCCACCCAGACTATTTGAATATACAAGACCACACTATAGATAAGTGCAGTCACTATTGCCCTATACCCTGGATTCTCCGTTGTTGTTGCTTCTTTCCCAATTAGTGTTTAGTTCGAAACAGGTGCCAGCTTTTTAGTGGCGGATTACTTTTACATTATCCGTTAACATTTGTGAATCTTTTTGGCTGCATACAGTACAGAAAGTTTAAAAAGACTTTAAATGTAAAATAGATTAACATTAGCACATCATAACAGCAATGGTAAAAATTGTAAAGTTAATTTGCAATATTTTTTACGTGTTTTCAGGGTTTTACTCATCGAGTACATAAGACAGTCACAACTGTTCAAAACAATTTGTACTGGCAAGATAACAAACATAATTTTAAATTCACAAACATAATGAAAATATCTAACTATACTATGTTCAAAATTTAAGCTGTACCTTTTTTATAAAAACATTCAAAGCCAAAACAAAGTACCAAGTAATCCGAAGTTTATGGCACCACTAGGGTATTATACATTTTCTATCATGAAATGTAAAAGTCAAACCTGATAACTCTATTAGGTCCATTACAATTTTCGGCTGATAGCATATGGAGAGCAGTCAGTGGATCTGGTGTGTCGAGCTCTTGACCACTGCCTGGGATAGTGCATGGGCAGGACTAAACAGCTTGTGGCGACCATTGCGTCCCATGTAGGACACATCTGTATAATGAGCTAGAACAGGGGGCAAATCAAGTTTAAAGTTATTAAAAAAACATGGAGAGCGTACTAAAATTCAACATTAGGCAATCGATTACATGTGCAGTGCATGGGGAGGAAGCAGCACGTGGTGCACTACTTAAATAATAAAAGGCTGCAGGATTACCTGATTTGCCCAGAAACAACGGCTACCAAGGCAAGTTATTTGATATACAAGAGCTTGAAACTGTGCTAAAATACACTATTGCCGAAAACATTACTTTTGCAATGCATGGGGCACGTGACTCACTATTTGCACGAGGGAAACTGAATTGCATTAACTTCAACAGCACGTAGCAGACTGCTGCTGGAAGGCCACGTGGCGCTTGGCAAATTAAATAAATGCATCAGGATTAAGTGATTTGCACAGAAGAAAGGATAGCAAATCAAGTTTAACGTTAATAAAAAATATGGAGAGTGTGCTAAAATACAACATTGGCCAATCGAATACATGTGCAGTGCATAGGGTGGAAGCAGCACGTGGTGCACTACTTAAATAATGAAAGGCGGCAGATTTAACTGATTTGCCCAGAAACAACGGCTCTCAAGGCAAGTTATTCGACATACAAGAGCTGGAAACCGTGCTAAAATACACTATTGCCGAAAACATTACTTTTGGAATGCATGGGGCACGTAACGCAGTACTTACATGAGGAAAATGAAATCGCATTACCTCAAATAGCACGTAGCACACTGCTGCAGGAGCGGCCACGTGGTGGTTGGCAAATTAAAGAAACGCAGCAGGATTAAGTGTTTTGCATAGAAACAAAGGTTACAAAGTCAACTTTAACAATATAAAAAAGCAGCAAAGCGTGCTTAAAAACAGAATTGCCAAATCAAACAAAAATTTGCATTTACGCGGTACTTAAAAATCGTTCAGATTAATTAACTTAATTACCCTTAAAACAAGTGCTCACCTAGGAAGAAAAGGATACGAACACTATCAGTGGCTGTGACTGCGGAATAGGAAAAGTTCGAGAAGGTTGGAAGGTTATAAATGCTCTGCAGAACGATGATTGGTTGAGCATGATGTTACTGGGTGTGAGAGCTGTGATTGGGCATGTTGTAATTGAGCATGCGCAAATAAAATGAAATACGTTAGGGGTACACGGCCAGATGGTGGGACGTATTGTGTGCATGTGCAACATTAGCACGCATGCGCTACCACAAACACGCATGCGGAAAGTGAAGGCTACACCTAGGGGGTAGACACACAGATGGGGTTCGGATATAATATCTAATTGTCAAATTTTAAAATACAATAATATTCCTTAAAAATCACTACTGTAACCAAAACGCTTTTACTCAACTGTTTACAGAAGATGTCCCAGGACGTTGCGTAATACGTACATCTCGCATATGCGCCAGGATTCTCGAGGAAGTCGAATAGCAACCGCGTTGGAAAAGTCGTACCTGTTGCACACCCTATGCGGATTCTAGACAGCGACCCTAAAATAAAAAATTTAAATAATAAAATAAATATTAATAAAAATAAAAATAATAATAATTTAAGTACATTATAAACAATATAAAATAATAAAAAAGAATACATTTTTATGTAAAAACATTAATAAAAAAAGATGTGAAATGTAATAAAAAAATAATATTTCTAAAAATAAAAAGATTAAAAAATGTAGTTAAAAAATATTCAAAAAAACAACAATAAATATATTCAAAAATTATCATTTAAAAAACCTTTGAAATTCACTGAAAAATACATAGGTTTCACACCTGTTATAGTTAGGAATTAGCATTTAAAAAAGCTTTGAAATGCACTGAAAAAACATAGGTTTCAGACCTGTTATAGTTAGGAATTAGCATTCAAAAAACCAAAGAAATTCAATGAAAAAACCATAGGTTTCAAAGGTGTTAATGTTAGCTAGACATTTCACTCCTATAAAACCATTGAAATTCCCCTGTAATAGTTAGATGTACTAACTATAACTCGCGCGCCCGCAATCCACTACTAATGATGTCACATATTACATCATTCATGACATGGTCAGTGACATCACTGATGACATCACTGATGACATCTCAAATGACATCACTGATGACATCACTGATGACATCATCCATGTGACAAACAGATACGCCTCATCATACAGCAGCATAAACTTTCAACTCTCATTATAAAATATGAAGTACCATATTTGAAATCATTGACACAGCAATACAAGTTTCTAAAAACCCACTCACTGATTCCTACATGTACACATAGATCTGAACACTTACCTTTAGATTCACTCATACATGCTTACAAAGATTAATAGAACACTATTAAATATACTTATACACCTACATCAACACTACACACCAGCACACATTCTATTCACTTATGCAGACATCCTACTCACTTATGCAAACAATTGATCATACTTATATTTACTAAGCTACACACTTATACAAACACTACTTTATTTATTCATATAGATAGTAACAAATACTTAGTGTGTTATACAATCACTATTAAAAGTATACAGTTATCCATACGTCACTTATACAATCACTGAGTGATATGAATACTTATTTATATACAAAACTGTCACATACACTGCTTTTTATATTTCTAGTTTGTTGGACATGTGTCATTGAGAAATATATTTACTCATCACCACACCACACGTGAGGTACGACGTTCCGATTCAAACAAGCAGCCAAACTACCCTGAGTCTCCCTTCCTACTAAAGGTTGTTGTAAGGACTAAAAATTAAACACAGGAGCATCCGACCTACTTAAGGAAGATTAAAAACTCACCTCATGGACTACATGTACCATCATGCTTGATGGTGAACATAATGAGACACGCCCACTAAGGGCGGTACTTCCCGATTTAATAAATACTGAATGATGGAAATAGAGTTGAGGTTACCGGTTGCTTCTGTGACTGTCCCCTTGATGAAGAGGTGGAGTGGCCTCAAAACGCGTCTGGAATCATGCTAATTACTGGAGAAAGGGCGTGGAAGCTGTAAGAGGCGCATAAGCTGGATTGCGTGGGATGCGTGAGTGACCGTCTAAAGCGCAAGAGCTTTTTGGTGATGGAGATTTGACACAGCTGCCCTTGGCCGTGAGAAAGAGCACCGCTCTGCTCACAGGTACAACACTGTGAAGCAAAGATGCCTGGGTGAAGAACTGCTCTTCGCCGTGAGGTACGACGTTCCGATTCAAATAAGCAGCCAAACTACCCCGAATCTCCCTTCCTACTAAAGGTTGTTGTAAGGACTAAAAATGAAACACAGGATCGTCCGACCTACTTAAGGAAGATTAAAAACTCACCTCATGGACTACATGTACCATCATGCTCAATGGTGAACATAATGAGCCACGCCCACTAAGGGCAGTATTTCTCGATTTAATAAATAATGAATGATGAAAATAGAGGTGAGGTTACCGGTTGTTTCTGTGAACGTCCCCTTGATGAAGAGGCGGAGTTGCCTCGAAACGCGTCTGGAATCATGCTAATTACTGGAGAAAGGGCGTGGAAGCTGTAAGAGGCGCATAAGCTGGATTGCGTGGGATGCTGTGAGTGACCATCTAAAGTGCAAGAGCTTTTTGGTGATGAATATATATATATATATATATATATATATATATATATATATATATATATATATATATATATATATATATATATATATATATATATATATATATATATATATGTATCCATACTAATATAATAAAGAGAGAGCCCAAACCTTTGAGGCGGGTAATCACAGGAACCACAGCACCAATCACAACACCCAATACAGGGTTGGAAAGGGCAGTTGCAGCAGAAGGACATAGGCTATGCAGACGCCCACCATATACATTTAAAAGGTAAAAGAACCATGCCAGCAAAGTAGTCCCTTGTGGGCGTGTCTGCATTGTGCTGGGGGCGTGACAAACACTGGGGGCGTGTGGTACGTTCCGCCCTTCATGCCATGTCTCATACCGTATGCTAATCCCACCCTGCTCCCTTTAAATACACCTGCACTCCATAATCATAACCCACCCTTACTCCTTAAAATACCCCAACACCCTTCAACACTAACCCATCTTAAACCTGTAAAAATACCCTGTACCCCAAACCCAAACATATCCCTAAACCCTAAAAATACCCCTGTACCCCAAAACCCAAACCTAGCCCTGAACCCTATAAATACCCCTGTACCTCAAAACCCAAACCTACCCCTGAACCCTAAAAATACCCCTGTACCCCAAAACCCACACCTAGCCCTGAATCCTAAAAATTCCACTGTCCCCCAAGCCTACCCCTGAACCCTAAAAATACCCCTGTACCCCAAAACCCAAACCTAGCCCTGAACCCTTAAAATACCCCTGTACCCCAAAACCCAAACCTACCCCTGAACCCTAAAAATACCCCTGTACCCCAAAACCCAAACCTAGCCCTGAACCCTAAAAATACCCCTGTACCCCAAAACCCATACCTATCCCTAAACCTACCCCTGTACCCCATAACCCAAACCTATATCTGAACCCTTAAAATACCCAAACACCCCAAAACATATACCTCAGTACCCCAAAACATATACCCCTATACACATACTTACCTTATCCAAACATTTTAAAAAAACATGCTTTTACCATTCATGCATTTACAACAAATTTCATTGTAAATGTATGCGTGGTAAAAGCATATAAAATGTAATGCCATGCGTTATAATGGCATTGCGGAGTCATGGTACTTTCGTAATGAAAGTATGCAGAGTGATGGTATGCGGAAAGAAAGTTGCGGAATATTGGGTGTTTACCCTCCCCCGATAAGTACATTGGTGGCACGGCGGCCCACATCTCCAGCAACATACACATTTTTTTTCACCACCCATTTGAAATATGCACAGGTCTCTCTCATTGAAGGCCAGCACCGACATACACTTTTAGACACACCTCCCGCCACAAGTTCTAGAATTGCGAACTTTAGAGCTGGGGAGCTACGTTTGAATCTCAGCATCAGCTCAACATCCTGTGATTTCAGGCAAATCGCTTTTACTCCCCGTGCCTACCACAAATGAATGTGTTCTTCTGTAATGTAAATTGTGCTCATGCCATGTTGTCGAGTTCGCGCTATATAATATTGCAAGGAAAAATAAAGTAGGGAAACTCGAGTTCACACACTACTGAACGAGCACTCTTAAGTGCATCAGCAGTGCACTGTGAATCGGAGCGTTTCACAGGCCTGTCACAGATAAGAAATGCTATCAAAACGAAATCCTACAAAACAATATACTACTGGCCGGCAGCAATTCATACCCGTGCAACGTCGGGACGGGCTGCTAGTATATATATATATATATATATATATATATATATATATATATATATATATATATATATATATTAATATATATAACCTACTGGCGCTTGACAGTAGGTAGCTATAGTTAGGACCTATTTACCATAGGAAAAGGATTTTTTGAATTGCAATATCATTGGGGCCGTTTGACAAATCTTCGCGAAATTTTCATAACTAATGGTTCACTCAGGTCAGCTCCTGTCTTGAAAGTTTCGGGGCGATTCGTCAAGCAGGGCAGAGGAAATTGGGGGTCCCAAAACGTGTTTTTCTCCATGTTAATTTCCATAGGAATTTTGAAACAGACTACAGCTCGAACTGCTGAATGGAATTACACCAAATTTGGTAAAAATGTAGGTCTTGGTCTAAAAAGCGTGCTTTTTTTAAATGATGTAAATCAGTTCAGTAGTTGCTGAGAAATTAAAAAAATAAAAATGTATATATCTGAGCACTGAGGAGGAGTCGCAACTCCTCCCAAGCACAAACTTCATTCTAATTGGCTGCCAACACTCCAAACCAGGAAGTGTTGGCAGCCATCTTGTGACTCGGTAACCGAATCACAAGAAAAAGGTTAAAACAAGTAAAAAACAAGAAAAGGGGGCAAAGTAGCAACACCCTGAGGACCTAGGCCTGCTCAGGGAGTTCCACACGGACCCCCACACCCAAAAAAAGCATTTTTGAAAAAATTATTTAGGCCGAATTCGCGCTGAATGCGCAAATCCGACCGCAATTATTTTAAAAAATGAAGTACGGTCTCCCGCTCTTTGTTTGTTAAAAAGCCCCCAGGTGGGCCAGGTCCCAGGGGCAATTCTAAATTATAGTGTGGGGGCCCTTGTGGGCCCACACAGCCCCCGGGACCACCACCTCCCAGGGGCTTTATTAAAATTGGGTGGGGAGCCTCACGGGCCCCACAAGCCCCAGGGACCACCACCTCCCCGGGGCTATAACTGATAATTAGTGTGGGGGGACTCGAGCCCCCCACACTGCCCCGGGGACCACCACCTCTCCGGTACATCAAATATGTAAATACGGGGATCCATTGTGGACAACCGGCCCCGGGGATCACCACCTCCCTGGAGATATTTGCATGTTGGAGGAGGGCTGCGCGGCCCCCCTCGTGGAACCCTTTATGGTCCTGGGAACGCCACCCCCCAGGGCTGGCTCCTGCAATGTCCTGGGGTTTCCACCCCTGGGACATTGCTGTTTGCTATGGCACGGCGGGAGCACGGCTCCCACCCTGCCATAGCAAACCCTGCTTTGCTTTTTGGAAGCGAGAGCAGGAAACCTGCACTCGCTTCCAAAAAGTGAGGCAGAATTGCTTTTGCACAAGGGGAGATGCCATGCATCTTCCCTTGTGCAAAAGCAATGCCAGCTCCTGCAGACCATGGGGGCATTGGGGCTCCCCACAGTCCCCAGCACTAAGGGCCGGCCCCGGGGGATGGGGTCCTCAGGGCCAGAACTGGCCCCCCTCCCCTTTAATTGAAATTCACCAAAAAAATGGAAAGATCGGCCCCAGGGGAGGGGGTCCCCAGTGCCATAATTGGCCTGAGGAGACCCCCCTCCCCCAAAAATGTTTTAAAAAAGAAGGCTGTCCAGACCCCGGGGATGGGGTCCCCGTGGCCATATTTTGCCTCTGGAGGGGGGCCATGCGGCCCCCCTCCCCAAAATAAAAAAATACAAAACAAAGCTGCTAGGCCCCGGGAGATGGGGACCCCGGGGCCAAAAGTGGCCTAAGGAAGGGGAGCCACGCAGCCACCTCCCATAAAATAACAAATTTAGAAAAAAGAAAAATGAAACCGACAACTCGCCGGAGGCCCTGCCCCCTCCCTGCATGACTCTGTAAACACGCCCCCTGGCGCGTTCTAAGTTGGGGAATTAAGTCCCCTTGAATACTGCGGTCCCTGGGGGCCAACTAGCCCACCAGGGACCTCTAGAAAGCGCCACACAGCTGGATTGCAGAGAGGTGGTCTGAAGCCACGCCCCTTTTTACACCACTCTGCAAACACGCCTTATGGCCCACTGCTGGTGGGGCGATGAGGTCCACTTGTGTCCTGAGGACCTAAGAGACACAAGTGGACTTCATCCCTTGAACAGCAGTGTGCCAGAAGCTGTGTTTACAGAGTGGTGTAAAAAAGGGGGCATGGCCTCGGACCGCTCTCAGCAAATCCAGGTGTGTGGCACTTACTAAAGGAACCTGGTGGGCTAGTTGGCCCCCAGGTACCCTGAGGAATGAAGGGGACTTAATACCCCAACGTAGAACGTGCCAGGAGGTGCATTTGCAGAGTGGTGGAGAAAGGGGGTGGGGCCTTTGTCCACCTCTCAGCAATCCCACTGTGTGGGGCTTACTGGAGGTAAGAGATAGGCCAATTGGCCCATAAAGGACCACCAGCAGGGAAGGGGACTTCAATCCCCATCCAAAAGCACGCCAGGGAGTGCATTGGCAGAGTGGTGGGCAAAGGGGGTGTGGTCTGATATGAGAACTTAGCAATCCTGCTGTGGGGGACTTACTGGGGGTAATAGGAGGGGTAGGTGGGGCTAACTACCCCTTTTGTTACCTCCACTAAGTCCCACACAGTGGGATTGCTAAGACGTCTTCAGAGGCCATACCCCCTTTCTCCACTACTCTGCAAACACACCTCCTGGCAGACTGCAGGATAGGGATGAAGTCCAATTTACTCCTAAGGAACTTTGGAGGCCAAGAAGCCCTCCTGGTACCTCCTGTAAGTCCTAATCAGCGGAATTCCTGAGCACTGGGCGGAGGCCCAGCACCCTTTCTCCACCACTCTGCAAACGCGAATACTAGTAAAGAAGTGTTTGCAATGTAATAGGTTTCTAATTTCCGAGAATTAGAGCTATTGGCCTTGTAAATACAAGAGTTTTTTATTAATGTTTTTTGGAGTGGAGTGGATGTACGTTGTGTGTAGCGGAATTATGTGGTAAGTTGTGCAGTGAAATTATGTAGATAGAAAGTATGTGGTATTTAGTGTATAGGAATTATGTAGAGTGGGATTATGAGTTATGGAGAGTAATTATGTGGTATGGTAGTCTGTGTTGTGGAGTGGTAACCTCAGGTTTAGTCTTCCTCATTTCCATAGAAGTTCAACTTTGAAGTCAGTGAGACAAAAAAAGAAGGAATCACTGAGGAGCACTTGTGGACCTAGTCAGAGGTATGAGCAGGGCCACTGGAATTATGTGACTGTTTGCCTGTACCGACTTTCGCACAGTTATACATTTTCTGCATTAGCCACATAATTTATCATCTGCACCCTAATCTGCAGATTTGAACAAAAAAATGCCTTGTTTCTAGCTCAAACAGCTTAAACGTTACCAAAAATGCAGCAACAAGTGTTACAGCGTGGTGGAAGGCCCTTTGCAAACCTAGAATGGTCATCTGTTACTTATTGCTAAATGTGGGAGTTAGATTGATACTAATGGTGTGCAAGCCACTCTTGCTTCCCTCTGCGCCTCTCTTGCCTCTTTCTGCATTTCTGTTGCTTATTTCTGCACGTTTCTTTCTTTTTCTGCACTTCTCTTGCCTCATTCTGCAAATGTCTTCTACTTTCTGCACCTCTCTTCCCTCTTTCTGCATGTCTGTTGCCTCTTTCTGCACCTCATTTGCTTCTTTCTGTACCCCTATTTCATCTTTCTGCACCCTTTTTGCCTCTTTCTGCACCTCTGTTCCTTCTTTCTGCACTTCTTTTGTTTCTTTATGCACCCCCTCCTGCCTATCTCTCCAACCCTCTTTCCTCTTTCTGCACTTCTGTTGCTTCTTTCTGCATTATATTGCTTCTTTCAGCACCTCACTTGCCTCTTTCTGCACCTCTATTCCTTCTTTCTGCAGTTCTATTGCCTCCTTCTGCACCTCTCTTGCCTCTTTGTGAAACTCATGTCTCTTTCTACACCTCTCTTCCCTATTTCTGCACCACTCTTGCTTCTTTCTGTACCTCTTTTTCCTTCGTTCTTTACCTGCTGTTGTGTCTCTTTCTGCACCCTTTGTGCGTCTTTCAGCACCTCTGTTTCTTCTTTCTGCAGTTCTCTTCCTCTTTCTGCACACCGCCTGTCTCTTTCTGTACCCCTCTTGCCTCTTTGTGCACCTTTCCTATCCCTTTCTTCACCCCTCTTGCCCTTTTTCTACCTCAGTTGTTTTTTTCTGCACCTCTTTTGTTTCTTTCTGCACTTTACTTCCTTCACTTGCCTCTTTTTGCACCACTGCTGGTTCTTTTGCAGTGCTCTTTCTTCTTTCTGCACCTCTCTTGCAAATTTCTGCACCTCTCTTGCCTCCTTCTGCACCTCTGTTGCTTCTTTCTGCACTTCTCTTGCCTCTTTCTGCAACCCGTTGCTTGATTCTGCACTTTCCATGCTTTTTTCTGCACATGTCTTGCTTCTTTCTGCACCCCTGTTGTCTCTTTCTGTACTTGTCTTCCCTCTTTCTGTACCTTTCTTGCCTGTTTCTGCATGTCACCAGCCTCTTTCTGCACTTTTCTTACTTCTTTCTACATCTCTGTTGCTTCTTTCAGCAATTCTCTTGCCTCTTGCTGAAGTTCTCTTGCCTGTCTCTGCACCCTTCTTGCCTCTTTCTGCACCCATCTTCCCTCTTTGTGCAACTCTCTAGCCTCTTTGTGTACCTCTTTTGCTTCTTTCTGCACTTCTCTTGCCTCTTTCTATACCTCTCTTGCTTCTTTCTGTAAATCTATTCCTTCTTTCTGCACTCCTCGTGCCTCCTTCTGCACCTCTGTTGGTTCTTTCTGCACTACTCTTTCTTCTTTCTGCACCCCACTGGCCTCTTTGTGCACCTCTGCTGTTCCTTTCTGCACTTCTACTGACTCTTTCTGTACCTGCCTTGTTTCTTTCTGCAGCTGACTTGCCTCTTCCAACACCTCTGTTGCTTTTTCTGCAGACCTCTTGCCGCTTTCTGCACCTCACTTGCCTGTTTCAGCACCTCTGTTGCTTTTTTTCTGCAGATCCCTTGCCTCTTTCTGCACCCTTCTTTTTTCTTTCTGCACCTCTCTTGCTTCTTTCTACACCCCTGTTCCCTCTTTCTATACCTCTTGTGCCTTTTGCTGTACCTCATTGGATCTTTCTGTACTTCTCTTCTTTCTTTCTGCACCTCTTGCTTCTTTCTGCACCTCACTTGCCTCTTTCAGCACCTCTGTTGCTTTTTTCTGCAGATCTCTTGCCTCTTTCTGCACCCCTATTTTCTCTTTCTGCTCCTCTATTTGTACCCCTGTTCCCTCTTTCTGTACCTTTCCTGCTGGTTTCTGTTCTTCTCGTGCCTCTTTCTGTACCTCTATTGCCTCTTTCTGCACCTCTGTTGCTCCTTTCTGCACTTCTACAGCCTCCTTCTGCAAATCTCCTACTTCTTTTTGTACATCACTTTCAGCACCTCTGTTGCTTTTTTCTGCAGATCTCTTGCCTCTTTCGGCACCCCACTTGCCTCTTTCAGCACCTCAGTTGCTTTTTTCTACAGATCTCTTGCCCCTTTCTGTTCCTCACTTTCCTCTTTCGGCACCTCTGTTGCTATTTTCTGCAGATCTCTTGCCTCTTTCTGCATACCTGTTCCCTCTTTCTGCACCTTTCCTGTCTGTTTCTGCACTTCTCTTGCCTCTTTCTATAGCCCTGTTGCCACTTTTTAGCACTTCTCTTGCTCCTTCCGTACCCTGCATGCCACATTTGTAGCACCTCTGTTACTTCATTCTGCACTTCTCTTTCTTCTTTCTGCACTCCTTGTGCCTCCTTGCACACCTCTGTTGCTTCTTTCTACACCTCTGTTGCTTCTATCAGCAATTCTCTTGCCTCTTACTGCAGTTTTCTTGCATGTTTCTGCACCCCTTGCCTCTTTCTGCACCCATATTCCCTCTTCGTGCAACTCTCTAGCCTCTTTCTACACCTCTCTTCTCTTCTCTATTTATTCACCACTTTTGCCTCTTTCTGTACCTCTGTTGCCTCTTTCTGTACTTCTCTTGCTCTTTCTGTACCCTTCACTCCTCTTTCACTACCTCTGTTACTTCTTCTTTCACTTTTCTTCCTTCTTTCTGCACCCCTCCAGCTTCTTTCTGCATATCTCTTGCCTCTTTGCGCACCCTTATGACATGTACCCTCTTGCTTCTTTTTGCATCTCTGTTGTTTTTTTTGGCACTTCTCTTGCTTCTTTCTATACCTCTGTTACTTCTTTCAGCATTTCCTTTGCCTCTTTTTGCTCTTCTCTTCCTTCTTTCTGCACCCCTCCTGTCACTTTTTGTACCTCTCTTGCCTCTTTGTGTACCTCTCCTACGTCTTTCTGCACCCCTTTTGCTCTTTTTGCACCTCTGTTGGTGCTTTCTGCATTGCTCTTGCTTCTTTCTGTACCTCACTTGCCTCTTTCTGCACCCTTTGTGACTCTTTCAGCACCTCTGTTGCTTCTTTCTGCACTTCTCTTGGTTCTTTCTGCACTGCTCTTGCCTCTCTCTGCATCTCTCTTGCCTTTATGAGCACCTCTTTTGCTTATATGTGCATTTCTCTCTCCTCATTCTGCACCCCACGTGCGTTTTGTGCACCTCTGATTCTTCTTTCTGCACTTCTATTGACAATTTCTGAACCTGCCTGGCTTCTTTCTGCAGCTGACTTGCCTCTTTCAGCACCTTTGTTGCTTTTTTTCTGCAGACCTCTCTCCTCTTTCTGCACCTCACGTTCCTCTTTCAGCACCTCTGTTGCTTTTTTCTGCAGATCTCTTGCCTCTTTCTGCATCCCTATTTTCTCTTTCTGCATATCTCTTGCCTCTTTCTGCACCCCTGATCCCTCCTCCTGTACATTTCCTACCTGTTTCTGCACATCTCTTGCCTCTTTATGTACCTCTGTTGCCTCTTTCTGTACCTTTCTTGCTTCTTCCTGCACCCCTTTTTCTTTCAGCACCCTTTGTACCTATTTCAGCAGTTCTGGGGCTTCTTTCTGCACTTCACTTCCTTCTTTCTGCATTCCTTTTGCCACCTTCCGCACCTCTGTTGCTTCTTTCTACACCTTTCTCTATCTCTCTTGCCTCTTTGTGTACCTCTCCTACCTATTTCTGCACCCCTCTTGCCTCTTATTGCACCTCCCTTTGTTCTTTCTGCACTGCTCTTGCCTCTTTTTGCACTTCTCTTGGTTCTTTCTAAACCCCTGTTGCTTCTTTCAGCTATTCTCTTGCCTCTTTCTGCACTTATCTTGCTTGTTTCCTCACCTTTCTTGCGTCTTTTTGCACCTCTGTTGCCTCTTTCAGCACTTTACTTGCTTCTTTCTGCACCTATCTTGCCTCTTTCGGCACCTCTGTTGCTTCTTTCTGCACCCCTCCTGCCTCTTTCTGCACCCTTCTTCCTTCTTTGTGCAACTCTCTTGCCTTTTTCTATACCTCTCTTCCCATCTTTCTGTACCACTCCTGCCTCTTTCTTTACCTCTGTTGCTTCTTTCTGCACTTCTCTTGCCTCTTTCAGCACCCTTCGTACCTATTTCAGCAGTTCTGTGGCTTCTTTCTGCACTTCAGTTCCTTTTTTCTGCATTTCGTTTGCCACCTTCCGCACCTATGTTGCTTCTTTCTACACCTTTCTCTATCTCTCTTGCCTCTTTGTGTACCTCTCCTACCTCTTTCTGCACCCATCTTGCCTCTTTATGCACCTCTGTTGGTTCTTTCTGCACTGCTTTTGCTTCTTCCTGCACCTCCCTTGCCTCTTTTTGCACTTCTCTTGGTTCTTTCTAAACCTCTGTTGCTTCTTTCAGCTATTCTCTTGCCTCTTTCTGCACTTCTCTTGCTTGTTTCCTCACCTCTCTTGTGTCTTTTTGCACCTCTGTTGCCTCTTTCTGCACTTTACTTGCTTCTTTCTGCACCTCTCTTGCCTCTTTCGGCACCTCTGTTGCTTCTTTTTGCACCCCTCCTGCCTCTTTCTGCATCCTTCTTCCCTCTTTGTGCAACTCTCTTGCCTTTTTCTACACCTCTCTTCCCTCTTTCTGTACCACTCCTGCCTCTTTCTGTACCTCTGTTGCTTCTTTCTGCACTTCTCTTACCTCTTTCAGCACCCTTCCTACCTATTTCAGCAGTTCTGTGGCTTCTTTCTGCACGTCACTTCCTTCTTTCTGCATTCCTTTTGCCACGTTCCGCATCTCTGTTGCTTCTTTCTACACCTCTGTTGCTTCTTTCAGCAATCCTCTTGCCTCTTTATGCACTTCTATTGCATGTTTCTGCACCCCTCTTGCCTCTTTCTGTACCTGTCTTCCCTCTTTGTGCAACTCTATAGCCTCTCTCTACACCTCTCTTCCCTCTTTATGCACCACTCTTCCCTCTTTTTGTACCTCAGTTGCTTCTTTCTGCACTTCTCTTGCCTCTTTCTGCACCCTTCGTGCCTCTTTCAGCACCTCTTCTGCTTCTTTCTGCACTTCTCTTCCTTCTTTTTGCAATCCTCATGCCTCCTTATGCATTTCTTTTCGTTCTTTCTGCATCCCTCTTGCCTCTATGAGCACCTCTTTGGCTTCTGTCTGCCCTTTTCTCTCCTCATTCTGCGCCTCTGATGCTTCTTCTATACTTCTATTGCCTCTTTCTGCACCTCTCTCGCTTCTTTCTGTAGCTGACGTGCCTCTTTCAGCGCCTCTGTTACTTTTTTCTGCAGATCTCTTGCCTCTTTCTGCACCTCACTTGCCTGTTTCATCAACTCTGTTGGTTTTTTCTGCAGATCTCCTGCCACTTTCTGCACCTCATTTGCCTCTTTCAGCACCTGTTGCTTTTTTCTGCTGATCTCTTGCCTTTTTCTGTACCCCTCTTTTCTCTTTCTGTGCCTGTTGCCTCTTTCTGCACCCCTGTTCCCTCTTTCTGCACCTTTCCTGCCTGTTTCTGCACCTCTCTTGTCTCTTTCTCTACCCTTGTTGGCCCTCTCTGCACTTTTCTTGCTTCTTTCTGCACATCTATTGCCTCTTTCTGCACCTCTTTTTCTTCTTTATGCACCTCACTTGCCTCTTTCAGCACCTCTGTTGCGTTTTTTTCTACACCTCACTTGCCTCTTTCAGTACCTCTGTTGCTTTTTTCTGCAGATCTCTTGCCCCTTTCTGCTCCTCACTTTCCTCTTTCGGCACCTCTGTTGCTATTTTCTGCCGATCTCTTGCCTCTTTCTGCATCCCTGTTCCTTCTTTTTGCACCTTTCCTGCCTGTTTCTGCACTGCGCTTGCCTCTTTCTGTACCTCTGTTGCCTCTTTCTGCACTTCTCTTGCTTTTTCTGCGCCCTTTATGCCTCTTTCTGTACCTCTGTTACTTCTTTCTGCACTTCTCTTCCTTCTTTCTGCACCCCTCCTGCCTCTTTATGTACTTCTCTTGCCTCTTTGTGCAGCCCTCCTACCGTTTTCTGCACCCTCTTGCCTCTTTTTGCACCTCTTTTGGTTCTTTCTGCAGTGCTCTTGCATCTTTCTGCACCTTACGTGACTCTTTCTACACTTCTCGTGCTTCCTTCTATACTTCTGTTACTCCTTTCAGCAATTCTCTTGCCTCTTTCTGTACTTCTCTTGCTTGTTTCCTCACCTCTCTTGCGTCTTTTTGCACCTCTGTTGCCTCTTTCTGCACTTTACTTGCTTCTTTCTGCACCTCTCTAGCCTCTTTCGGCACCTCTGTTGCTTCTTTCTGCACCCCTCCTGCCTCTTTCTGCACCCTTCTTCAGTCTTTGTGCCACTCTCTTGCCTTTTTCTACACCTCTCTTCCCTCTTTCTGTAACACTCCTGCCTCTTTCTGTACTTCTGTTGCTTCTTTCTGCACTTCTCTTACCTCTTTCAGCACCCTTCGTACCTATTTCAGCAGTTCTGTGGCTTCTTTCTGCACGTCACGTCCTTCTTTCTGCATTCCTTTTGCCACCTTCTGCACCTCTGTTGCTTCTTTCTACACCTTTCTCTATCTCTCTTGCCTCTTTGTGTACCTCTCCTACCTCTTTCTGCACCCCTCTTGCCTCTTTTTACACCTCTGTTGGTTCATTCTGCACTGCTCTTGCTTCTTTCTGCACCTCCCTTGCCTCTTTTCGCACTTCTCTTGGTTCTTTCTAAACCTCTGTTGCTTCTTTCAGCTATTCTCTTGCCTCTTTCTGCACTTCTCTTGCTTGTTTCCTCACCTCTCTTGCGTCTTTTTGCACCTCTGTTGCCTCTTTTGGCACTTTACTTGCTTCTTTCTGCACCTATCTTGCCTCTTTCGGCACCTCTGTTGCTTGTTTCTGCACCCATCCTGCCTCTTTCTGCACCCTTCTTCCGTCTTTGTGCAACTCTCTTGCCTTTTTCTGTACCTCTCTTCCCTCTTTCTGCACCACTCCTGCCTCTTTCTGTACCTCTGTTGCTTCTTTCTGCACTTCTCTTGCCTCTTTCAGCACCCTTCGTACCTATTTCAGCAGTTCTGTGGCTTCTTTCTGCACTTCACTTCCTTTTTTCTGCATTCCTTTTGCCACCTTCCGCACCTCTGTTGCTTCTTTCTACACCTTTCTCTATCTCTCTTGCCTCTTTGTGTACCTCTCCTACCTCTTTCTGCACCCCTCTTGCCTCTTTATGCACCTCTGTTGGTTCTTTCTGCACTGCTCTTGCTTCTTCCTGCACCTCCCTTGCCTCTTTTTGCACTTCTCTTGGTTCTTTCTAAACCTCTGTTGCTTCTTTCAGCTATTCTCTTGCCTCTTTCTGCACTTCTCTTGCTTGTTTCCTCACTTCTCTTGTGTCTTTTTGCACCTCTGTTGCCTCTTTCTGCACTTTACTTGCTTCTTTCTGTACCTCTCTTGCCTCTTTTGGCACCTCTGTTGCTTCTTTCTGTACCCCTGTTGCCTCTTTCTGCATCCTTCTTCCCTCTTTGTGCAACTCTCTTGCCTTTTTCTACACCTCTCTTCCCTCTTTCTGTACCACTCCTGCCTCTTTCTGTACCTCTGTTGCTTCTTTCTGCACTTCTCTTACCTCTTTCAGCACCCTTCGTACCTATTTCAGCAGTTCTGTGGCTTCTTTATGCAAGTCACTTCCTTCTTTCTGCATTCCTTTTGCCACCTTCCGCACCTCTGTTGCTTCTTTCTACACCTCTGTTGCTTCTTTCAGCAGTCCTCTTGCCTCTTTCTGCACTTCTCTTGCATGTTTCTGCACCCTCTTGCCTCTTTCTGTACCTGTCTTCCCTCTTCGTGCAACTCTACAGCCTCTTTCTACACATCTCTTCCCTCTTTATGCACCACTCTTCCCTCTTTTTGTACCTCAGTTGCTTCTTTCTGCACTTCTCTTGCCTCTTTCTGCACCCTTCGTCCTCTTTCAGCACATCTTCTGCTTCTTTCTGCACTTCTCTTCCTTCTTTTTGCAATCCTCATGCCTCCTTCTGAACCTCTGTTGCTTCTTTCTGCATCCCTTTTGCCTCTATGAGCACCTCTTTTGCTTCTATCTGCACTTCTCTCTCCTCATTCTGCGCCTCTGATGCTTCTTTCTATACTTCTATTGCCTCTTTCTGCACCTCTCTTGCTTCTTTCTGTAGCTGACGTACCTCTTTCAGCACCTCTCTTGCTTTTTTCTGCAGATCTCTTGCCTCTTTCTGCACCTCACTTGCCTGTTTCATCAACTCTGTTGGTTTTTTCTGCAGATCTCCTGCCACTTTCTGCACCTCATTTGCCTCTTTCAGCACCTGTTGCTTTTTTCTGCTGATCTCTTGCCTCTTTCTGCACCCCTCTTTTCTCTTTCTGCGCCTGTTGCCTCTTTCTGCACCCCTGTTCCCTCTTTCTGCACCTTTCCTGCCCGATTCTGCACCTCTCTTGCCTCTTTCTCTACCCTTGTTGCCTCTCTCTGCACTTTTCTTGCTTCTTTCTGCACATCTATTGCCTCTTTCTGCACCTCTTTTTCTTCTTTATGCACCTCACTTGCCTCTTTCAGCACCTCTGTTGTGTTTTTTTCTGCACCTCACTTGCCTCTTTCAGTACCTCTGTTGCTTTTTTCTGCAGATCTCTTGCTTCTTTCTGCATCCCTCTTTTATCTTTCTGCGCCCCTCTTTTTTATTTTGTTTTACAGATAGAGGCTCTTGCCTCTATCTGTACTCTTGCTCTTGAGGGTCCGTAACGATTTGAACCCGTGTTTTCAACATTGTCGTAAATTCATAATTTTGGTATCAGTGAACCGCAAATGATCCATTTAGCATATCCTGGTGTTTTCGCTATGCTACGAGCAAGAGCACTCCTGTTATGAACACATTTCTGGTTTACCCATGGCATCATCTTAGATTACGGCAGCCATTTTGTATTCTTGCCCTCACATAGTCAATGGACATGCAGTGACCTCTTTTTAAGGACACGTAAGCTTTAGCCGGCGATTCACCTTGCTAGTGACACGTGCACCTTAGGACAGAAAACGCCATGGCCGCATGACTCGACAGAAGCTGCCTCCCCAGCCTGAGGCCAGTCCTGCTATACTGGTTCTCGTGTTCGTTGGCCTGATCATGATTAGGCGGCCGAAGCTGGTAGCCTTGCCCATTTACGACCCACAAGCATCTCTTATCCTGCTTTTCTATCTTCTGCACCTGGCTCTGCTCCTTTCCTTCTGGGCCTTTATTAGGGGGAGGTAACAAAATTTACGATGAGGCGGTCCGGCTCTTGAATGAAAAGTTGACATGGGATTATGATGGAACAGTGGGAACCCCTCGTTCGTAATGTTTTGACATCAGATATTGTTGACGATTCTTGTGTAACGCCAAATATTTATTGTTTAGGACATGAAGGTTTAGAAATGTACTAGCATGTAAAGAATTTGCCCCAAGCTGAAAATTTAGTATTTAAGGAGCAACCCACTTTGTACAAATCGAACAGGCTCCTAGAATCTGCCCATGTGTAGTTTCTGTGACTTCTGTGTCCCTGCAGTAATAAACCTTTGGTCTTTGACGCCACCATCGAGAAGCCCGTGTTTCTGTTTATTTGTGCACCGAGACAGGTAGAACTCCGGGGTCTTCGGGTGTTATCCCTGACACCTCTGGACAGAACCAAAAAGTCCAGAACTCCAATTGGCGCCCAATGTGTGGCGACGTCATTCGGTACCGGTCCAAAAGCCTGAAGAGTTCGAGAAGCTTCGTGTGAAGATTCCAGAGGGAGGCGCCCCACTTCATCGATCCCGGCATATCGCAAAAGTGGCCCGACGTTCTCTTCCACGAGGGTTCCCGTTTGGACGGCTGCAGTGGTCCGCTGCCTTGACTGTCGCCCTGTCTTGGACCCGAGGTGCAGACCTTAGTACGGCGAGACATGACGGGTTTCTCCTTGGTGACGTCTTCAGTACCTCAGTTAAGTATTAAGTGGTTGCTAGTTGTTTGGTTACTTCGTAAGGGTTGCTCCTGTTTGGATAATCCTTTTAGTTCTTGGTTTGGTTTGGTTTGGTTTCGTAAGATTATCACTGGTTGTTCTAGTTACGATAATCATTTGGTTTAGTTTGGGTATCGATACATTTGTTCGCTTTGGTAGGCCTAAGTTCTTGGTTCGAGTGCGCACCTTTTTGTGTTTGTTCTGTGTTCCGGATTATAAAATGGTAAGTCGGAAAAATTGTATGTTGTCGTGTTTTGGTTGCAACAGTGATTCCCGGTTGGAGGACTCATGTCTGGTTCCTCCGATTGGAACTCCTCTTTATGACCTGTATTGTAAGTTTGGTGTAGGTCCTATATCTTATAACGAGGTATGGATCCGATATACAGAGAAAGACGGTGTCCTTAGTTGGCCGCTGCATGGTAGTTTTGAGCCCGAAATTCTCGATAATTTAGAAAGAAAATTATTTAAGAAGAAAGCCCGGCCGGCAATGTTTGATTCTTTCCGTTATTGGCGAAAAGAATCCAAACAGAGAGAAACTAAAAAGTTAAAGAAAGAACAGAAAGAGCAAGAGTTGACTTTAGAACAGTCTGCCAAGCAGCTGCAACTCAACGAGTCTGAGAAAGCAATGGAGGTGGCCAATAGAGAGCGTAATTTAGCGATAGACAAGTGCTATCCTGCCTTGCCATCGAGTACAGCTAAGATAGTAGAGGACCCCGAAAAGGATCCCCTGTTGTCTTACTTGCTGAGGTCACCCCCACCGTATGCACAGGGTGCTACAGCTCCACCCTTACCGAATGTTCAATTACCGGTTGCTGGACAGCCTGGTATTCCTGCTCCTGCTCCCCTGAATCAAGCTCCTGTACTTCCTGTGGTCAATGTTAATGTTCCTCCGGCACCCCCTCTTCCAGGGTTGCCGGCTCCTTTGCCTATGCCTGTGCCGCTCATACCTGTTGTTTCACAAGCTACTTTGCCTACTACTCCTACTGTTCCTGTTTTATCTGTTCCGACGGCTACTCTACTTACGGCTTCTGCTAGCATTATGACTCCGCTTTCTGTTCGTCGGAGAATCACTGATTCTGTCTCCAATATTCTATCTCCCTTCTATAAAACTTTGATTAAGACTCCTGCTTCTGACTCCGTTCAGAGACGTAGTCAGCTTCCCAGTACTGAAGAACGGGGAATATTAGATTCCACAGCTCTTAGATGGATTTCGAAAAGTGGAAGATATAGTGAAAGAGATGTATTAGATACATTTATGCAATGGAATGAACCTACACAGCGATATGTGTTTGATGAAATGTGCTCCCTTTTGCGTGAGGAATTGGAAGAGGATGACTCTGAATCAATTCTAGACGAATTAATTCATGTTCAGAAAGAATTTGCTGCAGGTATGATAGTTGGTCAGAGTATAAAGGAAGCGATGGAATTGATTTTAAGTTATAGGAATGACCCATCCCTTCGTTCACCAAGAGAGTTAGAGAAACGTAGTACGAAACAAGGTCGCCAATATCCTATGAGGGAGGTTCCTCCAATTTGGCGCGAAGCTGTGCAAGCTGATGCGGTCCGTGGTATTGCAGCCGCTCCGGCCCAATTCCAGAGAGTGTGGATACACATTCCGTTGAAGCGAGCCGAAGTGTTAGCAGTGAAATAGGCCTTGCCAGATCCGCGTAAGAATCCAGCCGGATACTACAAAGAGTTAGCGCAGACAGTTGAAGCTTGCGTAATGAATTTAGCGGACATTGACATGTTATTTGGCAATGTAGTACCACAACCAATTTGGGCTAAAATTCGTAAAGAAAATCATCCAGTTGCCCTAGGTGGTGATTGGGCAGCTATAATAGCGGCAGACGGTCAACAAATAGGTGGTTCTAAACCCGAACCTCTAATTGCTGATTTGCCCGGTAGAATCATCGATTTAATGAAGACTCTGATGCCAGCATTGCGCGTTAACTGGGACAAGTTGTCCGCATGCAGGCAGAAGAAAGACGAAAGTGTCTCCGACTTTTTCACAAGGTTTGAAGAAACTTTCGTAGATCACAGTGGCCAGGATATGAGCACGGAAGGAGGACAGAGACTATTTGTTGATAAATTTGTGCACAATCTGTTACCAGAGCTCAGTAATAAATTGAAAGATTCTGAAAGTGCGTGGGCTGTCTCTACAACGGCGCAAATACTTGCAACTGCCCAGTATTATGAAAATAGGGATAAAGAAGAGAAGGAAAAGTCAGATAAGAAAACGAAAGATTTAAAAACAAAAGTTCTTTTGCAACAAGCATATCCGCCTCGCACGAATCAGACTAAAACACAGCAAGGGCCATATCAGAGGACAGATTATGGTTCTCAGAGACCGCAATATCAATGGAATCAGTGTGCTTACTGCAAGAAAGAAGGTCATTATAAGAATGAGTGTCCGGTATTAGCACAAAATAATGCTGCAGCAGCTCAGAGAGGTCGTGGTGGTTCTATGCAAAATTCTAGAGGCCGAGGACGAGGTGCTATGCCTCCACAGACGAATGATCGCCCTTCTAATTATTTTGATCAGCGAAATGGACAGTCTGCCCAACAAAACAGATCTCAACAGTATCACGTTGAAGACTACTGTGAAGTTAGTGAGGAATTTCAGCAAAATGAGTACTAGGACAGCCATGGACAAAGAGAGGGAGTAGTATCAGTTCCAGTAGATCAGAGTGGGCCTGATGTCGCAGTAGCAACATCAGGTGTAGTCGAACCGTTTCTGTTGGATACTGGTGCAGCAAAAAGTTCGATCATACATGCGAAACTCCCTGGCGCACCTTTGTCTGGCTTAACAAATGTTTCTGTAGGTTTTTCAGGCGCCCCTGTTTACAACCCTGTATCTGGTCCCTTGTCTATTTCTGTTGGACCCCGTCAATTGAAAGCTCCCTTGATTTTGACGACCGGTTGTAATGAAAATCTGCTTGGTTTAGACTTGTTAAAACGCCTGTATGCGACATTGTACTGTTCTCCTTCAGGAGTACAGCTTACATTAGGTAAGAGAATCATCTCTCCGATGTATTTGTCAATGGATGCGCTCCCACCAGAGCTGCGTTCTCTCCCTGATTCTCTTTGGGCGACTGGTCCTAACGATGTAGGTCTTTTGGAAATTCCACCATATGTAGTCACTTTGAAAGCGAATGTCAAATTTCCACGAATCCCACAATACAAGATCTCTAGTGAAGGTGAACGTGCGCTTTTATTGATTGTGCAAGATTTGATCAAGAAAGACGTAGTAGAAGAAACTAGAGGAAATGTCTGTAATAGTCCTGTATTGCCAATTCTGAAACGCACTGATCTTTCAAAGCCTCCAGTCTATAGATTTGTAATCGATCTTAGAGAGGTTAGCAAAATTGTGATTCCACAGTTTCCTGTGGTTCCAGACATCACTGCATTGTTAACGTTGATTCCTGCTACAGCCACATGGTTTTCAGTTATCGACTTGAAGAATGCCTTTTTCAGCATTCCGATAGCCGAAGAAAGCAGAGATATTTTTGGCTTCTCTCTAGGAGGACGAAGCTTCAGGTTTAAACGTGCTCCACAAGGCTATTGTGAGAGTCCGTCCATTTACAGTCAGGCATTAAAAAGTCAGTTAGATTCCTTTGTACTTCCTATTGGTTCTGCTTTAGTGCAATATGTCGATGATCTTCTAGTGGCTGCCGATGACAAGGAAACTTGCAAAGCAGCTACAATTTCCTTATTGCATCATTTGTCTAATTTGAATCACAAGGTGTCACCTTCGAAAATGCAATTCTGTTGCCAAGAAGTGACCTACCTAGGTCATCTCTTGTCAAAGGAGGGAAGAAAGTTGACCCCAGAGAGAATAAAAGCAATTACGCAGATGAATGTTCCTAGTACACAGAGAGAAGTGCGTGCCTTTTTAGGTATTACCTCATACTGTAGGCAATGGATCCCAAATTTTTCTCTTTTGGCAAAACCATTGGTGGCTTTGACTGGGAAAGGTGTTCCGAGTCCGGTGCCATGGTCTGCCGAATGTCAGCAGAGTTTTTCCGAGTTACGAAATGCACTGTGTTCAGCTCCTGTGTTGGGTACACCTGACTACAGTAAGCCATTCACGCTCTATGTTCACGAGAGAGAAGGTTGTGCGTTGAGTGTTCTGACGCAAAGATTTGGTGATAAACAACGCCCTTGTGCGTATTTTTCATCAACATTAGATCCGGTAGCCAGAGCGTTGCCTAGTTGCTTGAGAGCTACAGCAGCAGCTGCAGCTTCCATTCGACAATCTGCTGGTTTGGTGATGAACAACATGCTAGTGGTCATGGTTCCTCATGCTGTGGACACACTCATGAACCGAACCAAGACACAGCACCTTACCAGTGCTAGATTATCAGGCTACGAGCTGACACTGCTAGCGAGTCATATTCAGATCAAAAGATGCAATGTATTGAATCCAGCAACATTGTTGCCGACTAGTCAGGAGTCGAGTGATTCGGAACCACATGACTGTTGTTTCAGAACCGAGGAGGAGACAAAAGGACGAATTGATCTTAAAGACACTCCGTTGTCAGATCCAGATGGCACGTTGTATGTTGATGGGTCATGTTTTAAATTGGAGAATGGTGATGTGACAGCTGCATATGCAGTAAACGACTTTGAGTACGATTGTGGAGACTGCAAGAGTGAGTCAGAATTCTGCCCAAGCTGCAGAATTGATCGCATTGACGAGAGCGTGTGTTTTAGCTAAGGGAAAGAGAGTGAATGTGTTCACAGATAGTCAGTACGCGTTTGGCGTGGCCCATAGTTTTGGCCGTTTGTGGAAAGAGAGAGGTTTCATTACGTCCCATGGGACTAAGATTCAACATGGTCAGCTAGTTAATGACTTGTTGGAATCTCTAACCTTGCCGACTGAAGTTGCGATTGTGAAGTGCAGTGCTCATCGAGCAATCACGGATGATGTTGGTCGTGGGAATGCTTTTGCTGATGAGACCGCTAAACAGACAGCTAGAAATACGATGAGTAGGATGTATGTTGCAATGTCTGCAAGATGGATTACTGAGTCTGGAATGTGTGAGGATACAGTGGAAAGTGTGAAAGAAATTCAGAAAGAGGCGACTGAGGAGGAAAAGCTTGCATGGAAAGAGACTACGGGGAAATTGGACTTGAGTGGGTGTTGGATCGATTTGTCAGAACAGCAGCGTTGGATGTTACCTGATGCGTATGTGCTTGCAGTAGTAACGATGGCGCATGGAGCAGCGCATATCAGTTCTAAAGGGATTTGTAAGATGTTGGCTCCAGTCTGGAAGAATGATGGGATTAGTAAGTGTGCAGAGAGAGTGGTGAGAAATTGCATGATATGCCTGATGCATAATCCTGGCAAGGGAATCCCCACACCCGCTGGTCACTTCGCTCCTCCTTCTTGCCCCTTTGAAGTGATCCAGTTAGATTTCATTCACATGGATCGTTGCAATAATCTAAAGTACGTCCTAGTGGTAGTCTGTGCTTTTTCCAGATGGATCGAAGCATATCCACTAAAGGACAACACTGCCTTGTCCACTGCCAAAATCCTTCTCAAAGAATATTTCCCCAGGTTTGGCATGCCACGGATTGTATGGTCAGATAACGGAAGTGAATTCGTAGGGAAAGTTATGCAGAGTGTGTGTGCCGGTTTAGGGATAAAACAAAAGTTCCACAGTGCGAATCACCCCCAGTCTGCTGGTTTAGTTGAGGGTTACAATGGCACCCTCAAGCTGAAACTTGCCAAGATACAGGCCTCCACGGGTTTGTCCTGGCCAGATGCACTACCTTTGGCTCTGTTATCCACAAGAGCGACTGTACATTCTAGAGTAGGGCTTAGCCCTTATGAGATTGTATTCGGTCGACCTGCAAATATTTGGGGAGTACCTAGACCGAAGGAGTTTAAGCAGCTGGAATATCCAATGTTAATTGATTACCTTTTCGACTTGACTGCTAAATTGAGTCTTATTCACCAACAGGTTTTCGATGCATTGCCAAAGCCACCGGAGAGTCCAGGTCATCAGCTGAAACCCGGTGACCAAGTGGTCATCAGAAACTTTGGACGGACAAGAAATCTCCAACCCAAATTCGTCGGACCATTCCAGGTCTTGTTGGCGACGAGGACTGCTATACGTGTGGCTGGCAGAAAGAACTGGATACATGCGACGCACGCAAAACGTGTGCCCCTTCCACTTCCTTATGACAACTGGGTGAAAAGAGGAATCGGTGCTTCTGAAACGGAACCAGTCCCCAAATACGTTCCTTTCAGCGATGCAGAACTGATCACTGATTAACCGAACTCTGGCTCCCCTTCTGAAACTGCTCCTTTGAACTCCGAACATTTGTCCTCTGCATCAAAAGAACATTTGCCATCTGCGAACCTGAACATTGCAACCTCTGCTGAAAATAGACTGTTTCCGGATCAAACAGCTCCAGGAAAATTGAGATACAACTTACGTTCTCACTCAAAGGACAAATAAAGCAGGAAACTGACTATTTTACATATTTGAATTTTGATATATTGCCTCCAGCCAGGAAGTTTTCTAAATATTTTTTATTTTTATGTTGTTTTAAATTGCCTTGCCGTCTGGGTAGCCGTAGGGTCGTGGCTGTGTGCCTAATTGAATCTGCGGGGGTCAGACACAAGGTCGATCTTTCTGTTAGTTCTGGGAACTCCCAGGGCTGATAGAGGCATTTTCAACTACGTACACATCATCAGTGGTTGCGAGCGGTTGTAGAAGATGGAGCTTCCTGAGCTGCACCGAGAGAATGTAATTTATGTTCGCAGAAATAGACTTTACAAGATTCTTCATAACAAATGTTTTCTGATGCAATGTGCAATTACGTTTTTGATTGTTTTAATAACGTTGGTGGGTGGAATCGTCTTTGGTGTCCATTTAATTTTGTCACCGATAACAGCTACAGTACCTCCCCTTGATCCCGTTTCTTCTACTGTTGCTTCTTACCATTCTTTTCACTCGTTTCCTGAACACGAACAAGCTCGACGCTCAGAATTCATTAATAACACTTTTGTACAGCTCTTGCATCAACACCAACTGGTAGTTAACACAACAGACTGCTGGGTGTGTGGTTTGATACCCCACACTATGGATAAAGGCATTCCCTATCTAGTCTTGCCTTTTAGCTATAATGGATCATTTCAGGCCTTTCAAACTATTTTTGTCTATGCCCTTGAGACCTATCCTCCGCGTCCACCACGTTCCACTAAATATAACTCTGCCAATAAAGCTTTAGTCAAGGGAATCATTGACATGATTAAAGACATCAATAACACCCCATCTTATCCTAGAGATGAATTACGAGTATATCTGAGTTGGAATTCTACAGAGAATCGCATTAGTTTGGGTGAAAGCAAGCGTAAGAGCTCCACTCTAGTCTGGGTCGTACCTCACCGAGGTCAAGTCTGTTTGCAAGGTAATGGGAGAAATCCAAGAGCTCAGCTAGGGAAGAGTGAGTGCGTTGAGACTTACGTGTATCCGTCTAACTCTTCCCCTGCCTTTCTTACTGCTAGGGGTACCTACTTCATTTGTCTGGATAGAGCATATACATGGCTGCCTGCTGACTTTTCAGGTTCATGTTATATTGCTCGACTGTTGCCTCCAACATACACTGCTTCCCCAGATTACCACAAGACCAGAGTAGCAAGAGGTGTTTTCAGCAAGGAAGATACCGCTGGTCAGGAAGCTGGAGACTTCTTCAAAGGTTTCCTTCCGTTCTGGGGGCCTATGGCCAATAGTAGAAATCTACGTCAGCTAACACGGGTAGTTGAATCTACTATTACAGAAACTGCTGGTGCCCTTAGTAATTTGACAGCTGAGCTTCAGGCGGATCGTCTCATGACGTTGCAGAACTGTATGGTTCTAGACGTAATACTTGCAGATCGAGGTGGGGTATGCAGAATGATCCAATCGAGCTGCTGTGTTTTTATTCCCAATAATGCTCCGACTGTGTATGAAGCGATCTCTAAGCTACACAAGATCTCCGACTCGATACACGTAGACAAAGGAAACTGGTCCTTAATGGAGTGGCTTTGGACTCTGCTATCAGCGTGGGGATGGAAGGTTCTAATGGTCGTTGGTATCATCCTAGTATTCCTGTTCTCGTTTTGCCTTATTGTCCAATGTGGTCCTGCTCTGTGTAGTCTCTGTGCTGCAACCTGTCTTAGAAAACCACCTGCGTTTGGAGACAAGGTACGAGAAAGGATGATGATACAACAACATGTCACTGACCTGATGAGCATCGAGATAGACTCTGACATAGACTGAGTAATTGCCTATGTAAGGGCAAAAGGAGGGTCTGAGGTTCCGTGACGATTTGAACCCGTGTTTTCAACATTGTCGTAAATTCATAATTTTGGTATCAGTGAACCGCAAATGATCCATTTAGCATATCCTGGTGTTTTCGCTATGCTACGAGCAAGAGCACTCCTGTTATGAACACATTTCTGGTTTACCCATGGCATCCATCTTAGATTACGGCAGCCATTTTGTATTCTTGCCCTCACATAGTCAATGGACATGCAGTGACCTCTTTTTAAGGACACGTAAGCTTTAGCCGGCGATTCACCTTGCTAGTGACACGTGCACCTTAGGACAGAAAACGCCATGGCCGCATGACTCGACAGAAGCTGCCTCCCCAGCCTGAGGCCAGTCCTGCTATACTGGTTCTCGTGTTCGTTGGCCTGATCATGATTAGGCGGCCGAAGCTGGTAGCCTTGCCCATTTACGACCCACAAGCATCTCTTATCCTGCTTTTCTATCTTCTGCACCTGGCTCTGCTCCTTTCCTTCTGGGCCTTTATTAGGGGGAGGTAACGAAATTTACGATGAGGCGGTCCGGCTCTTGAATGAAAAGTTGACATGGGATTATGATGGAACAGTGGGAACCCCTCGTTCGTAATGTTTTCACATCAGATATTGTTGACGATTCTTGTGTAACGCCAAATATTTATTGTTTAGGACGTGAAGGTTTAGAAATGTACTAGCATGTAAAGAATTTGCCCCAAGCTGAAAATTTAGTATTTAAGGAGCAACCCACTTTGTACAAATCGAACAGGCTCCTAGAATCTGCCCGTGTGTAGTTTCTGTGACTTCTGTGTCCCTGCAGTAATAAACCTTTGGTCTTTGACGCCACCATCGAGAAGCCCGTGTTTCTGTTTATTTGTGCACCGAGACAGGTAGAACTCCGGGGTCTTCGGGTGTTATCCCCGACACCTCTGGACGGAACCAAAAAGTCCAGAACTCCAATCTCTCTTTCTGTACCTTTCCTGCCTGTTTCTACACCTTTCTTGTCTCTTTCTGTACCTCTCATGCTTCTTTCTGCACTTCTATTGCTCTTTTTGCACCCTTCATGCCTCTTTCAGCACCTCTGTTACTTCTTTCTGCACTTCTCTTCCTCCTTTCTGCACCCCTCCTGCCTCTTTCAGGGATGTTATAGTTAGAAATTAGCATTTAATAAACCTTAGAAATTCACACAAAAAACACAGGTTTCAGGGATGTTTTAATTAGTTGGACATTTCACTTGCACAAACTCAGAGAAATTCGGTTGTTATAGTTAGTTGAGCTAACTATAACTTGCGCCCCGCACTGCACTGCTGATGACGTCACATATTACATCATTCATGACATGATCAGTGACATCACTGATGACATCTCAAATGGCATCACTGATGACATCATTGATGACATCATCCATGTGATAATCTGATGCACCTCCTCATACCCTAATATAACCTTTGATACACCCACTCTAAAATACAGACTACTATTTCCAAAACAATAGACACACCAATACCATTTACTACATACCCACTCACTGATTCCTACATCTACACACACACATTCACTCATTCACCCTTACAGTCTCTCATACATGCAGTCACTCATCAATACAGCACTTTCATATGCAATCATACACCTATACAGACACTCACACACCGCCACTCATCCATAGAGTTACTCACACACCTAGTCAGTCATGCAAAGAATCAATCTCATGCCCATTTACTCACCTATTCAGTTATACACACAGCACCTCACTTATTCATAAAGATACTAACACATACTTACTCTCTTATACAATCACTGATACAAGCACACATTCATCCATACAGCCACTCTCACAATCACTCACTCTCACATATAGCCATTTATATACTCCAACACTCACATATACTGCCTGTCACATATGTAGTTACTTACACCTGTACCACTGAGACATCTATTCACTCACCAACATATCCATACACACACTCTCCCACCTATACAGCCTTTCACTGATGTAGTCTTGAACCCATACACCCAGTGAATCACCCACTCACACATCTATGCACACCCTCCCCACCAACCCACACAGTCACTCAGGCACCCATACAGATACTCAGACAACCAATCAATAACCCATATAGACACTCATTTAGCTACTCACCAACTCATGCAGCCACTTACACACTAACTAACAGACAGATACAGACATTCACACAGTTTAGTCACTAACCCATGCATTTAGTAAGACACGTTTAATCACTAACTTATACAGTCATTCACACACCTACTAAATCATCCATTTCGACACTCATACACCCACTCATTCTTCAATGCACCTTGGCATTTATATATATAAAAATATTTAAACTTTACAGAAACACACAGTCACTGGATGATTACCAATTAGGCTAAGCGCATGTGATGGACCCAGAACGTGCAGAACTCAATCGGTGTTCATGTGGAAATATCCAGTATGTTAGCCCTATGCATCACATTATTGATATGGGACAAATGGATACACTAATTAATCCGAAGTCACGAAGCTGAAGGAGGGAGGAAACATGAAATTAAATTAATCACAGGGGTCAACCTAGAAGAAGGCTGCAGTGTACAAATGGCACGTGGAGAGTGATGGCTAACCTAGTAATTGAGTAAATTCACTGGAGCCTTTCCAAGAAGGGAAATTAATCCCGAGCCGATAGCATTCATACTGAACCGCGAGTGCTGCAGTGCCTGCTGGGAGTAAAATAGATGTGGGTAGTAAAAACACTAGACCAAGACAGTAGGAGGGGAGGGAAATGCTCTGGTACCCGTGGGGGGCAGTGTGGGAGAGAAAAGGGGATCCACGTGAAACGGAGGCTTGGAAGGCACACGTGTAACTTAGCGGGGGGAAGATAGAATGAGAGGGAAATTACATTTCACAATTGCATTCTTGACAATCTGATATATGCATGTTTGTGCTGTATTCACCAGTGATGGCTGGTGGAGAACGGTGGTGCAGAGCGGGGCGAAGTGGGGGGTAGAAAATAAAAACAGAAATTAAAAATAAAGAAAACTTACCTGCTGGTCGCGTCACCAGCTGCCGCCACCTCTCCACCGCCTATCCTCCATGCAGGAAACCCCCAGGCTTCCAGGCTCCCTAAGCCAAGGACAATGCTGTAATGCAGCCTTGTGATTCGTTCCCCTAAGCCAATCACAACGCTGCATTGCAGCGTTGTGATTGATCTGAGCAAAATTGTTCAGTGCTCAGACAGGGGCAGGGAGCCTGTGCATTTTCCCCACTAGGCTGTATAATGCAGTCTGATGGGGAACATGCAAAGTGCGCATGAATGTTTGGCCGATCCAAGGCGGCCGGTCAAACATTCATGCTCCCTTAGATTGTGTTCACTACTCCTCCCCTGGCACCAGCTTTGGCCAGCCCCGCCCCTCCTCACACCTTGGAACAGACAAATAAAATTATAATAACGTTTTGTTAATATCATTTTCGTTTTTCCGTGCACTGCTCTTAAAGCAGTGGGGCAACGCTCCTCTGCCTTAACACTGGAGCTGCCCCTGTTGTTCGCAACAAATAGTAAATAGTAAACATAACCCACTCTGTGGCACAGGAAAAGTTTGGAAAGTAGGATCATATGAACCAGCACTATAGACAATTCATACAGGTATATGTGCATATTATGTCATATTTACACCCAATAATCCACACCGTCATTATTGGGTATTTTGAACAAGAATTAAAATGTCGATCCATACATAATTAAGAAGGAGTGGAAATGTCAGGCTGTACATAATTCATGGGTTTTAGTACAACATTTCTACATAAGCCAAGGGGCCCAGGCTCATGGATAGATGTACGGGAAGAGAAAGAACCAGCTGGTACTTGTCATAGGAATCATGAGGACGAGGTAAAGCCATAAGTATAGACTGTGTTGTTCCATTCATCTAAAGTGTTGAGACCCTGGTTTACCAAATTACATCATGTTGTACGGCAGCATTCGCATCCGTGCAATAGCTGTAAAAGGTTGTCTCAACGTAATGGGAGGTTCAGTTGGTCTCTCACTTGCCATACCATTAATGGCAAACCAAGAGTGGTTATGGCTACGAACAGCAGCGCAAATGCTAGTCTTTTAAGGTAATAGTTGTAGGCACTCACCTTCTAATGGTCAACTACTCAACACCATCAATACAATTGAACAAACAAATACATTCGACAGGAAGTTCCCCAAGAGTCCAACAATTGGGAGAGCTTGTACACTTTTTTCTCCTCCTTTCATACAATTTTCCCTTGGGCTGCAAAAGATTGTTTTCCTGTCTCAGCTCCATGCAGTCCTCCTGTTTCAGGCACTTCCATCTTCCCTCTGTTCTATTCCCTAAAAATATTAGGGTCACGTTGGTAAATTTCCTATGCAAAAAAGGAAATATGCATAAAGAACAAATGATGGATGTAATGCTGAATAATGTCAACCACTCACCGCAGTACAGAAATCAGGGTCTATATCCATTGTTTGTTTGCTCACCACGCCATTCCAGTTTGGACCCAGCTATATACAAATCAGACTTGACTCTGCCTCCCATGGGAACAGTCCAGCCCGAAATGCCAAGTCAGGTCTTCCCCGGACCGGAAACAAGCATCCTAGGAACGGTTGCGGGGTATCACCCTTTATCAGCCAAGATAACTTGACTCCGGTGGCATTGTCAGCTTGGGACCCACGCCTGGGCATACCGATCCCACTCAGATTGACAAATGCAAAAAGAACAAATGATGAACAGAATGCTGCACAATGTCAAACACTCAATCCCTGTACAGAGATCTGGGCCTAAATCATTTTTTTTGCGCATCAAGTCATTCCTGTTTGGACGCAGGCTTATGCAAATCAGTCTTGACCCTGATCCCCATGAGAATGGTCCAACCTGAACTGCCAGGTCAGGTCCTCCCTGGATCGGAAACAAATCTCGGGGTATCAAAGGATAGCTTGAATCCGGTGGCATTGTAAGCACAGGACGCACGTCTGGGCAGACCCATCCCTCTTAGGGTGACAATTGCAAAAATGTTCAGCATTCCATCCATCATCTGTTCTTTTTGCTTTTGTCACCATAAGTGGTAAAGCTACTCCCAGACGTAGGTCCCATGCTCACCATGGCAGCAGAGTCAAGCTATTGTGGCTGATGAGCGTTGCTACCCCGAACCTGGTTTAAGGATGCTTGGTTCCAGTCCAGTGAGGTCCTGGTCTGGCAGTTTGGGCTGCACTATTCCCATGTGGAGCTGGGTCAAGATTGATTTGCATATGGCTGGGTCCAAACTGGGGGGGCAGGGGGCGTGGTAAATAAAAAAGGTATGTCTTAAACCCAGATCCGTGACTGGGGGTGAATGATTTGTTCAGCAATACATCTATCATCTGTTCTTCTTGCTTTGTTCCCCTAAGTTGGAAGGATATGCCTAGATGTGGGTCCAGTGTTCACTATGCTTCTAGATTCAAACTAGCCTGGCTGATGAGGGGTGATACCTAAAAGCACGTACCAGGATCTTTGTTTCCAGTCCAGAGAGGCACTGGCCTGACCCATGGGGAGCAGGGTCAAGACTGATTTGCATATAGCTGGGTCCAAACTGGGGTTATGTGGTGAGCAAAAAAACAATGGGTTAAACCCAGGTATGTGACTGGGAGTGAATGATTTGTTTAGCAATACATCCATCATCTTTTCTTTTTGCTTTGCGCCCTAAGTGGGAAGGGTATCCCCAGACGTGGGTCCCATGCTCTCTATGCCTCTGGGTTCAAGCTGGCCTGGCTGATGAGAGTGATATCCAAAAACCTGTACCAGGATGTTTGTTTCCAGTCCAGGGAGGAACTGGCCTGACCCATGGGGAGCAGGGTCAAGACTGATTTGCATATATCTGGGTCCAAACTGTAGTTGTGTGGTGAGCAAAAAAAGAATGGATTAAACCCAGATACGTGACTGGGGTGAATGTTTGATTTGTTCAGCATTCCGTCTAGCATCTGTTCTTTTTGTTTTTGTTGCCCTAAGTGGGAAGGGTATGACCAGATGTGGGTCCTGTGGTAACTGCGCCACTGGAATCAAACCAGCCTGGCTGATGAGGGGTGATACCCCAAAACCTGTCCCAGGATGCTTGTTTCCAGTCCTGGGAGGACCTGGCCTGGCAGTTCAGTCTGAACCGTTCTTATAGGGAGCATGGTCAAGACTGATTTGCATATGGATGGGTCCAAACTGGGGGGCATGGTGAGCAAAAACACGATGGATTAAACCTGAAACTGTGACTGGGGGTAATTGTTTGATTTGTTCAGTATTCCGTCCATCATATTTTCTTCTTCCAAAAGGAAATATGACATTTTTAGTGAAATGGAAAATGGGCAAGTGTATCTCACCCCTCCAAATGAATTGTAATCATTTGGATAGAAATGCTAGAAGTCAGACAGTCCTGTTGGAGATCTCTCTTCCCTGCCGCTCCCCGGATGTGTGGGAAAGTGCTCCTTTTGGCATGGTTAACCCCACTTTTTGCCTGACTCTGAATGCAACTTTGATTGAATGTGCACTGGGTCCCTGCTAATCGCGTTCCTAGTGCCTGTGTTCTTTCCTGAAACTGTACCTCTGTTTCCACTATTGTCACACCTCTGGCTCACATATAAGCTCCTTGTAAAAGGTACTAGTGGTACCAAGGGCATTTTGACCAGAGAGGGTCTCTAATGGTTGCAGCATGTGTTATGCCACCCTAGGAGACTCCTCGCCATAAACATGCACACTGCCACTGCAGCCTGAAGGTTTTGGTGCAACTAAAAGTGAAGAGTCGACCTGGCACATATCCTTGTGTTATTGAAAAATCGGAGCTACAATGAGGAGAGAGGGAGATGCCGTTTTTAGGTCGAGCAGACCTTACTCTCAATGCGTGAGCATTGAGAGTGTCTGCTTCAGACCTTTTGTAGCCCGTATGGGGAATGAGTTGGGAATGAGGACACGAATCTGTTACGAGCGTTTTTCCTCGCGGGAGCGCGCGTCTGATACCTGCGCATGCGCGGTGCAAGCCCTGGCTCTCACACAGACACAGGCAGCCCCCACCCCTCTGCATGCACGCACGCACACACACAGGCGCAAGCCCTCGCTCACACACAGACACAGGCAGCCCCCACCCCTCTGCATGCACGCACACACTCACAGGCGCGCGCATGCACACTATCCCCTGCCTCGCATTCTCTCAATCACACACAGTCACGCATGCGCACACACATGCACACACACACACGCACGCACACACGCATACACACAGGCCTTCACATTAGCCCTGGCCCCCCCTCCCCTCCCCTCCCCTCCCCTCCCACTCACCGGGCTCTTTCGGCGTGTTCCGTGTCTCCTCTGCAGCGCTGGTCGGAGTCGGCCGGCTTCACTGCTTCCTCGGCGGCGGCGGGCGGAACTTCCTGCTGGATTGCAGGCCCCGCCCCCGTCTCGGCCAAAAGTGCCTGACTTCCGGTTTACACGGAGCAGGGCTGCACTAAACCCAAGGAATCATGAGGGGATTTCCTTCCCATACACGAGGCAGGTATTTATTTTAATTTGATCAGTACTTCATTAGTTTGTGGTGTGCTGCTAGTGGATATTGTAGGCTCTTGAAGATTCGCCAACCAGTAGCGAGTGGTGTGGTGAATGAATTGCAGATAAGAATTTATCACCAACGATGCGTTTGGACGTTTTCACAGTTCTTGTGTTGATGGAACAAGTTGATGCTGCTTGTGATGGTTCTATGCTGGACACGTGTGTTTCCCCATAGGCCAGTTGCCATGGAAGGTGCTCAGAGCCTGCGTGCAGTGAAGAAACAGATGGGTTGGAATATTCCTACACATGAGCACAGTTGCAATGTTGTTCAGATAGAAGCTACATGTTTTAATTGTACTTTTTGAGTGTTGGCTTCTAACTTGAAGTAAATCTTTTGGGTGGTTGCAGGTAGTTTGGCACGGGTTTGGCAATAGGTTGCAGCATACAATGAGGGCGTGTTAGTAGGCAAAAGTAGTACTGATTCTGATTTGCTGGGTGTATCTTGTTTTAATACAGATATGTTGTTGTTTTTTATTTCATTTAGCTGTGGCCTTTGCTTGCTGTTTTAATGGTTTCTTTAATAGAGGGCTATGTCTAAATCAGAGTTTTCCTTTGCCCGAATGCAGAACTTGAGTTGTTTATCAAAGGTAACCGATTTTGAATGAGGACTGAAGTTGAATTACTTTGTCAATTATTTCTGTACAAATATTGCTCCTCCTCTGCCAGGGTCTTACAGTTGGTGCTGTTGTTTTGGCATCCTGTAATATGTGTTTGGCAGCTGTCTTGATGAGCCAGCTGTTCGTGGCTTATTTCAGAATATGATTCCAAATGGTGCAATGTCGCATGAAACACGAGTCCCCCTCTCTGCCGCTGGCATGCTCCCGCATGGCGTGGTCTGAGGTGGCCCACTCTTCTTCAGGTGCATCTTGGACTAGTTGCTGAGCTCGGAAGGCCTGAGCTCCCAGTGCCGCGGTACTCAAGGCTGTAGGGCAGCACTGCCTTAATGGGACTTCATGCTTTAGGGGGACATCATTTTACATATTAATCAGCATTTGCAAGGTACCCAAGGCAGTGTTTTTACTGGTTGGTGGTCCGAGTAAAACAGACTCCCAGTCTCTTGGCTTATGTGCTAGATTTTCAGGTTTTTTTTTTGCTTTTGGAGAAATGTGCGCCATGAGTGACCACAGGCTAATCTAAAATGATAATGGTGCCCAGTCTCTTATACTATTTTGTAAATGTGCTGGTGATCCCACCCCGTTAGCCTGCTTTCAAGATCTAACCACTGTACAGATATCGCTGATTTGGGGAAAGGACCCCCGCAGAGTAGCTTTGACGACATCGCAGCTGCCGCGAGACAGGCGAGGACTGGGTACCCCCTCCTCTGAGGCCTACTTCCTCGCAGTGCAGCTGCAGTGGCTCTAGCGCTGATCATCACATAGAGGAGACAGAAACACAGGTGGGGACTCTGTCGACCCCAGAGATCACCTGATGCTCCTACCAGGGGCCAAGCCTAATCCGGCACATCCCCTGTTGGTGAAAGTGGCCAGATCCTGCATGTTAAGAATCCTCCGCCGCTCTAGGACAGCGCCAATATACTCCCCATTGTTACCACTTGCGGGTCTCCCTAAAGGACGCGGGCAATACACAACTAGAGAATCACTTACGTGGACAAAACATGCACTCACCGAGGTGGAAGCCCTGTTCACTGAAGGCCAGTTGTCCTCATTCGAGGGCCTGAAGGAGGAGAGCGGGTTCCCCACCGGCCAGTTCCTATTACACAGGCAACTTGTAGCTGACAGTAGGAAGACGTGGGATCTAGCGGAAGGTGAAACGAAAACGCACCCTTCACTACACACAATATTAAATATGGGAGCAGGGAGAACCCTCATCACCTGGATATAGAAATCTTACATGTATGCCACTAACGCGGCTCTGACTAAAGTGGGAGGAGGAATTTGGTTGAGCGCCACATGATAACGAATGGCTCATTGCCCTAGAACACCACAAAAAAAGTATCATGTAACCAGTGCTTCAAAAATATCCAATTCAACATACTACACCGTGCATATCTCACACCGGAGCGGCTCAAGCGTTTTTTCCCTGCAACGCAGTTCGAATGTCCGCGGTGTCGCACACCTGATGCCACATTCTTCCATAGGTTATGGGCTTGTCCCACACTACAGTCCTTTTGGGCAGGAGTACACGCCACACTGCTGACAGTCACAGGCCTGACAGGGCGTACCACATGGGAGGCTAGCGCCCTGGGGATATTTAGGCGACACAGGCAGAAAAAGGTGGAAACACGTAAATACAACACATATTACATTACAAATGCTATAGGTGTCACATTTGCAAAAGTTATAACTATTGGCATTGTAAATGACAAAGCTATTAATTTTGCTATTTTAAAAACCAAAACATAAATAAAAAATGTGTCATTTACAATACCAATAGCTCAAACTTTCCTAATGCGAGACCTATTGCATTGCAAATGCTTGTTTTAGCTAAGCAGGTACGTGGACGAGAGGGAAAGTTTTGATTAACACACGGGCGGAACGTGCAAACATGTGATTCGGAGCTTGAGAATGTCCGTGCACTGAATCTTCTTTTCCTTAGAAAAAACGCGCAGCGTAGTTGAAACTGAGCAATTGACATAACTTATGTACCTGATAACGAGAGGGATTTGTTTCCAAAATCGTATAACATCTATTTGAGTAGAACGAGTGAAGTAATTGAGAATAATGGAAAGTTTTCCCATTGGTTAAATGCAGGAAACGCTGGGTTTATATTTTTGAAGCAATGACACTGTGGACAGAAACCTAATTAACTTAGAGGAATACCGAGTGGGATGAAGTACTCCGGAGTCATATTTGTTTTTATGAAGTAATTACGAAGGGAGATAATTTGTGCACATTGAAAATGTAAAAGTGTCCATGTTAACAAAATGAATGATATTTATGCATGTATTTTTGATTTACTTGTAGTGACCCCCGACGAAGGGCACACGATGGCCCGAAATGCATTGGGTTCTTTTTATGGAATAAAAAAGCACTGCTTGCGATGGACTTGTTGCATCATTCATATTCTTTCTGAAAGGTACCAAATGGGCCCTGTCTGAATATTAGAATTTTGAAAATCGGTAAAAAGTCTGAATGTTGGATTATGAAAGTATTGAAGAAAAATATAACGTGAACAAAAAATGGAGGAAAATGATGGTTAAAACTTGTGGATTAACACGGATCAAAGGTATTGAATTTGGAATTAAAAGTGCACGCTCAGAAGCGGCACAAAGCTGTGCATTTCACTTAGGGGCTAGTCAGTCCCTCATCACTAACATATCCTTGTGTGCCAGGCCTGCCCGCACTGCCAGAAGTATAGGTAAGTCACTCCTACAGCAGTCCTTACAGCCCTGTGGCAGGGTGCACTAAACCTGTGTGCAGGGGCATAACTGCATTGGCAGTGATTCCCCTATAGTGTATGTCTATTCTTAGGCATTATAAGTGCATAAAGAAGCCATACTAAGAACATGGGTTGGGAGCATGTCAGTACGAGTTCCACAGCTCCATGATGGCTTCACCAAATTCCAAGATGTTTGGTACCAAATATCTCAGATTAATGAGCCCACACTGGTACCAGTGTTGGATTCATTAATAAATGCACTCAGAGGTCACCTCAGAGGTGCCCCCTGAAAACCTACTAAATTGCTAGTGTGTAGCTGATTGGTCTGCACCAGCCTGTCCCTTTCAGACTTGTTTCTAACCTCCTGAGGTGGGAGCCTTGTGCTCTTGTGGGTCAGAAACAAAGCCTGCTCTGGGTGGAGGTGCTTAATACCTATCTCGAAGTAGGAACAACATTTAAGGGCTGTGAGCCTTAAAGGCATCCTTCCCTTTGTTATGCTAGACAGGGCCTTTCCAGCTAGTGGAGGTGCCCGCCCGCTGACCAAGCCTCACTTTTGACAGCAAGGTCAGAGGGAAAATTAGTAAACAGGAGAGGTATGTCCCCTCTCTGCCAGGACCACGCCTAATGTGTCCAGAGCTGAAGTGAGCCCCCCTTTGAAAATCCTCCATATTGTTTGTGAGAATTTTAGCCAATAGGGTTACGGGTATGCCCCCTCTCCAAAGGTAGGGACATACAAAGGGTGTAGTCACCCTAAAGGTAAGTAGCCCTTAAGCTACTACCTGCCAGTACCTGTAGCACCCCTAAATTTAGTATTTAGGAGCACCACTGAACCTTAATCCTCAGGTTCCTGGTGACCTAAAGAAGAAGAAGGACTGAAGAGTTGTGCCGCAGTGAAGACTCCAGACGACAACTGCCTTGGCTCCAGCCCTACTAGCCTGTCTGTAGCCCTCGAAGAAACCTGCTCTAAAAAGCGACTCCTCCCAAAGACCCAGCAACCTCCACAACCCTGGGAGGACTGTCTGCCTTCCCTAAAGACCAAGAACTCCCGCGGACAGCGACCCTGTCCAAAAAAGCACCCAACAATAAGAGCTCCAGTGCCCTGCTGAACCACAAAGCCAGCCCTCCAGACCCTCCTCTGCACCCGATGCATCCAGCCTGAGTTCAAGTGGCCCACTGGTGCTAAGAAGGTTTCCCAGCTGTCCTGGTCTCGAGTCCATCCCAGAGTGACCTCTCATGGACTCAGTGACAATGCCTGCAGCCTCAATATGAAGGGTCCCCTAACAGGGATTGGCTCCAGTAAGAATCTTCCCACCTCAAAGGACAGCTGTGCACCCGCAGCAACTTGGCCTTGAGGAGCCCGATTGCAGGTGCCAAAGTGCCCTTCAACATCTCAACTTTCCTCCAGAGCCACCGGCTCACTTTGTCCAGCCTTCTGGTCCTCCTAGCCAGCAGCCTTTGTCCAAGATCTTCAATCTCCATTGCTTTGTATTGGGCGCCCAATGCTGTGTTGGCACTCTGCACCAAGCTAGCTCTGTGCCGCTAAGGATCTGTGTTTGGTGCTCCCCTATGGCCCCCCTAGTGCTGGTGCTAATCCCTGGAGATATCTCCTCAACTCCGATTTTACCTACCGGCAAACCAGCACCACTTTGCATTACCCCAGCCTCCTTTGACTAACATTGGGCCCAGTGACCAAATATGACCTTGCACCCGGCCTTACCAGTGCCGATGGTGGTGCAGTCTCGACACTTACCTGACCCTTGCCCAGTGTTGGTCCTACAACCCGAAAACTGGATTTGTAAATCGTGTACTTACCTGTAAAATTGCATGGTTGTTTTCCTTCCATAGGTTAACATTGAACTGTTCGAAAAACGCATTGTCGACTTTTTACACCTAAAAAACTGTGATTTCACAAAACGTATTTTACTGCAACTAAGTATTTTTGGTTCTAAGTAATAAACACACAAAAAGTAATCTTTTTACAAACAATTGGTCTTCGATTAAGTCATTGAGTGTGTGTTATCATTTCTTGCCTGCGTATGTACAACAAATGCTTAACACAGTCCTCTGATAAGCCTAACTACTGTCTCACACTACCACAAAAGAGAGCATTAGCATTATCTAATGTAGCTTCTGTAAAGCCTCTGGGGATCCACTGGACCTTACTTTGGTATGGTATATACAGAGCCAGCTTCCTACAGCTGGGTCCAAACTGGGGTGGGGTGATGAGCAAAAATAAGAGGGATTAAACCCAGATGTGTGACTGGGGGTGAATGTTTGATTTATTCAACATTCCGGTCATCATCTTTTCTTTTCCCAAAAGGAAATATGATTTTTTTTGTGAAAAGGAAAACTGACTGGTGTGTCTCACCCTTCCCAATGAATTGTACTTATTTGAGTAGGAATGCTGGAAGTCCGACAGACCTGTTGGAGATCTCTCTTCTGTGCCACTCCCCGACCTCAAAATGATTATATTTAAGAAATATTATTTACTATTATTCTGAAAATCACTTTAAGAGTTAGCACAATCATTTTCAATAACTAAGAGAACAAAAAACGTAATTAGATTGAAAATAAAACATACTGCAGGCATATTTTATAAGATATTTCCAGATAATTAGTCTAAAACCCTACCTAATTTATCAATAGTTCACTACAGCTATTAAGGATCTATAGTTGTACAGCAAATCATGTATAGACTGCTACTTACTTACCCTATACCATTATGCCTTAGGTTGGGGAATCACCTGTCCGCATGCTTCTAGTAACCAACCCATCGGTCTTGCACCACCCTAAGCACCAGTACCTTTTATAACTTTTTGATATATGATGATTCATTTACTGAGGAGGGGACCCATGATCAGCGCCTGTATTCTTTACACACAATAGTTAAACAATGCCTTAGTTTTAGTTTTGGGATACACAGAAAGCTGCTGCCTTTTGTATATTCTTTGGGCCTGAGGAACTAGACAACGATGAGCACATCTATATCCACCCAGAAAACGGAAAAATGCTTTCTCCATCTCGTTATTATCAGCAACAGAAACATGTGGAAATCAAAACACTTAGGGGCATATTACCAAGCAATAGCGATATTTATCGCTATTGCTTGGTTAGAGACAAAAATTTACTGCTGAGCTGCGGCGATTTTTACCGTAAATAAACCTTGGTATTACCAAGGTTTATCGCAAATGCGATAAAAATCGCCGCAATGCATGAATATGGCTGAAAAATCTGCGATATTCATGCATTACCAAGCTAATGCTCTTAGCCATGTTATCCACCTCCCATTGGATAACATGGCTAAGAACTGCTCAGGGGAGGTGTTAGCTTTTGGAGATATTCGCGCTTAGTGCAAATATCTCCAAAAGTTAGTAATAGGAGATAGCGATGTTAGCGACTGTTTTCTGTCGCTAACATCTTGGCACGCCCACTTTGCTTGTCATTAGTGATAAATGTCACTGACATGGGGCCCAAGATGGTCGCTATCTCCTACTAGCTGTCGCTAACTGGTGTTAGCGACAGCTAGGTAATAGGGAGATAATTTTAAAGCCAAAAAAGCGGAGATAAACCCCCTTGATAATATGCCCCCTAATTTTTAAAGTTTGCCTTTCTACCAAACTCATATTAGTGCAGGCCTAACAACTAGTCCTTCTCATAATGCACAAAATAGGGTTATGCTAACATACGACAAGCGCTGTGTTGTATGCAACACTGCCAACACATATATAAAGCATGCCACCGATGTTTCCTCCCAGAGGTTGGTCTCAAGGTACCTGTTCTTGGTAGGTTGCTGAACTCTACAGGTTCCTTTTCTTGAACTTGGCAAAAAGGGAGATGTCAGTTAATGACTACAATTCTGGATCACAAGAGAGAGAAATTTTGCCGCCCTAGCTGTTACTTTCTGCCTCTTACATATACCAAGTTTGCAGACTGATTCTGTATTCCACAAGTTCGGCTCTGAATGCAGTTTCAGGCCATTCATGAATTTTGTGTATTTACCCCAGACTTGTCAAGCAAAAGTCTTTGTCCACTATTGTCAGCAGGAAGGTTGGGGTGGAGTTGGAAGCTCCCCTGTGAGGACAGACCCAAAACGAAAACACAAAAGGAGAGGCTCTCACAAATAACTATCTCTCAATTTTCTGTGGATAACACTTCTATAGTATAGGTGTAAGGGCTAAAGGGTTTTCCGTACACTGGCTTTCCCAACCCTCAAAATGCGACCCAGTGCTGCATGGGCTCTCCTCAAACTCCATCTTACATACCACTCCAGTGCAGGAAATCAAAACAGATTTTTGAGTTTCCACAGCCGCATCTAGCACCCACATTTCAAGCACATCCTACTATGTATACACCACAGGTGTCAATACTGTAAATTCCTTGGGCAACTTTAAACTGTATTAATGACAAAAAAGTGAAATTAAATGTCAGGAGAGACACAAACCAATTTGATGAAAACATACAAAAATTATTTCTTGATATTGAGATATTCTTTGTTCTAACATGAAATTTAACAAACTACATACGCACCACATCCATCTCAGCATTCGGACTAAACAACCAAAGAAATGCATATATATAGATGAATATAATCAACTATTTAAGAATTCATCCAGTAAAATATTCTATATATTTTCTGATGTATTTTATATCTTCTTGACACATATAGTTGTCTTAAACATTTTCTGTAGATGCGCCTTGTATATAGGCTTTTAGAGTACAAGTATGTATCTGTGTCGTGAAGCGACTTCTGCTACCGGGTGGTTTTTACACGTGTTTCGGCATGAAAATGCCTTCTTCAGGAAAAAAGCCACCTCAGATACAGGTACTGTCTGTGAATGATAAAAAGACAAAACAAATATATATCATCTCTCCTATCTTAATCTTTACAATATATAAAAGAAAATTTTTAAAAAGGAAGCTTCGTATTTGAATACCTTCACCTAGGAAAAGGGTGCTCAAACAAAACAGAAAGAGAAATGTGGAAAGATGTAGATTCATACCAAAGTGTTAAAGTCACCTAAACCTGTAAGTGGTGATATAGCCAACACGGTGATTCATATGCATGCTTAACTGTGGCTAAAAGTGGAGAAAGTTCCCTGAGCAGTAAATACGCTCTTCTGGCTTTCCAAAGGAGTTTTAAGGGAGGTTTTTAGAGTAATTACCGGTGGATTTAGAACCTTTCCAGCTCTGACAAATTTTATAGAAATATAAAACAGGTGTACACATAATGAGAGATCTGTGGTTGTTTCTAAAACGAGATATCAAGGGGGTGATTACTATAGCGGGCGGATCGCCACCGCCCGTATGGCGGTGTGGATCCCCCCGCAACAAGTCACAGCCCGCAACCAATTTCCCCCTCCACCATATTACAATGGCGGAGTGACCACAGCGGAAGGGAAGACCATCCACCGTTTTTCCGCTGGTAGGCAATCTGGCCGATTCCCTACCGGGCAGAAAAGCACAACAATATGGTGGCGGTGCCTTGCAGGCACCGCCATCCATATTACTATAATAGCAGAGATGTGCCTTTCCATGGCGGAGACTCCGCCATGGTAAGGCAGGCAGTTTTTTTATTTGGGGGCCTGTTGCGGGCCTCCAGGCTGTTGGGAGAAGTGGGGGTGCAGTGCATTTGCATGCACAAGGTGGCAGGACCGCGCGGTGCCTGCCACGTTGTGCATGCAAATTCTCAACATGCATTTCTGACATTGCAGAGGGTGCTGCTGAAAGCACAGCCTGCCGCAATGTCAGGAATGTGGGATGGGCTGCCCAGTATGGCGGGGGCATCCTAATGCCTATTGCGGGACGGCGCATACATAGCGGCCGGTACCATTTCGCGGGCCTATGGCAGGAGGACCAAATCCGCCCGCCATACTAATGAGCCCCTAAGTTTGTTAAGGCATATAAAGGGTTATATTTACCATAAGTTTCAGGAAAATTCATGTGGGGGAATGTTCCATATAGGTAATTTTGCGTGTTTCGTATTGATTTCTCCTTTTATTCCCCAGGTTAAAAAAAAGATCAAGGGTTGAAGATGTCCTGCACAGGAGTAAAAGAATAGACAACCATTATCTAGATGCTATTTAAACGATACGCTGTACTAGGGTGAAATACTTTCTCTAGTAATACATGTTATACCGATGCCAGCCCCATGATCTTTAAAGATGTACATCACCATCAATAGCATAACTTTATAGGTCAATGAGTTGGCCCCGAGATTGTATTGAAACAAAATTGAGGCAACTCATGGAAAGGGGCGACCACTCGGTCCCCCCGAACGTATGGCGGAGTACCACGATCCCCCCGGGAAGCCATCTTGGGCGGGAGGCGAGTCTCGGCTGGTATGCCCGAAGCGGCGTAGCCGGGGCGCGCCTTTTCCCGCCCTGGAGTGGGTTGGCCTAGACACTGACGCGGCTGGCCACGCCCTTGGGGCAGGCCGGGGCGGGTTTACGCCCGCCCTGAAGACGGATAAAAGGAGAAGCAAGACCAGAAGGCATCCTCTTGTTCCTGTGCTCTGAAGCTGCACCTCCTCGCTGCACGTGAGCTCGAGACGGAACGAAGAGCCAATTTTGAGCGTTGTAATCTTTCTTGTTTGTTTTCCAGATACTCTGTTGGAGAATGCCGAAGAAGGCGGGAAAGCGCATGACTACTGAACAGATGCTGCGCGTTCTTATGAAAGAGATGTCTGAGTTAAAGAGGCGAATGGATGAAAACGAGGAAGGGGGACCGAAACGTCCTTTGGCGGGAGCAGCCCCGGGAGGGAAAAACAAGAGGCCCAGGAGAGGGAGAGCTGTGGAAGACATCCCGGGCCCTAGTGCCCCGCTAGAGGCACCCACCCCCGTGCCTGAGGGAGGGAATCCGATTCCCGTTGTGGTCACCCCCGTGTCCGGGGACGATATGCCGCCCGAGCTGGCAGCACAATTAGCAGCGTGGTTGGGTAAAGATAGTGAGGGCGCCACGGCTGTCGACGCACAGGTGCTGATGAAGCAACTGCGTGAGTCACGGGAAGCAGCGAAGGTATCCACGCCGGCTGCGGCAGTAGAGAAGCCACAGGGGACAGGTTCGGTCGCAGAGACACCGTCCGGTTCAGGTAAGCGGCCATTGCCGATTGCAAGGGATGAGTCAGCACCTTCTCGTAGGGAAAGGGTGGGTCAGCATGTTCCCTTGGCTATTAAGGAGAAGATATGGGCGGGGGAATATGTAAACATTTTCTCGTTGCTTACTGATCACTATGAGATGGAGCATGTTAAGGGCCAGAAGGATCTCATGCATCCGAGTGTTTGGCGCGCAAAAATGGCCGCCTTTAAAGTGAACGAAAACATTGGCAATTGGGGCAAAGCGTGGGGGGTCTTTACATCGATCTTGGGGGAACGAAGGCCCGATCTGCTGCACGAATTGCCGATTTATCAGTCACGAATCATGGGGTACTCGGTATCACATGAGGGTAATCATTGGTTCTGCTATGATAATCTGTTTAGAAAGGCTAAAGAACATGATAAAAGCTTAACTTGGGATTGTTATGATTCTGTGTCTTGGGATAAAATGAAGGAGACTGGTATGTTGAAAGTGCCATTGGTGGGGAGTAACGTTGGCGAATCCTCCCGCCAGTATGCGGGAACGCCCTTTCGATCAGGTGCAGGTACCGACAATTACTCGAGGCCTGCCGGAAATACAGGAAAGAGGGGGGTTTGTTGGAACTTCAACAGGGGTAAATGTACCAGGCCTCAGGGATCGTGCAAATTTAGACACGAATGTAGTGGGTGTGGGCAATCATCCCATCCTGAGTCCACGTGCAGAGCCAAAACGGGTGATAATGGGGGGAGGGGAGGCGCCAAACAGGTCTAACATAGTCCGAGGGGCGCCTTTACCTACCCCGATTGATACTCTGGCGATGATCCCCTGGCTCAGTGAATACCCGGATCGTACTTCTGCTGGGGTGTTGCGGAACGGTTTTTCTTATGGTTTCCGCATCCCAGTGGGGGACTTTCAAGGTGTGGAGAAATGTAAAAATCAGCTATCGGTCTTGCAGCATACGACCGTGGTACAGGATAAAATCCGGAAGGAGGTGACTCGAGGTCGAGTCGCCGGTCCGTTTACTGTGCCCCCGGTTCCTAACTTTGTTTGTTCCCCTTTAGGTGTGGTCCCAAAGAAGGACCCGGGTGAGTTTCGGCTGATACATAATTTATCAGCCCCACGTGGTCTTTCCGCGAACGAAGCGATAGACCCGGAAGTGTGTTCGGTGCGGTACGCATCCTTCGATGAGGCCGTAGCCATTTTGAATCGCCTGGGGCCCGGGGCGCTGATGGCGAAATCTGATATCGAGTCAGCGTTCCGGTTGCTCCCGGTACATCCAGCCGATCAGCGGCTCCTAGGTTTCATGTTTCAGGGTCATTATTACATGGATAGGTGTATGCCGATGGGGTGCTCTATATCTTGTGCCTATTTCGAAAAATTCAGTAGTTTTCTACAATGGGTCTTCACAAAGAAGACGGGTTTCCAACATGTGATGCATTACCTTGATGATTTTTTGTTCCTGGGGCCAGCTGGGGATCCGGAATGTGGGCAGGCTTTGGCTCAATTTTGTGTTTTAATGAATCAGTTTGGCGTGCCATTGGCACCAGGTAAGACTGTGGGGCCTTCCACTTGCCTCGAGTTTCTGGGGATCGAGTTGGACTCCGATGAAGGTTGTTTTCGTTTACCAGCCGAAAAGTGTCAAAGTTCAGGACATCCCTGCAAATATGTATAAATGGATCCAAGGTCAAGCTGCATCAGTTACAGCAGCTAGTTGGCCAGTTCAATTTTGCCCTGAGGGTTATACCAATGGCCCGCCCCTTTTCTCGTTCGATTGCTCAAGCCATGGTCGGCCTGAAGGAGGGCCATCATCGCACGAGGCTCTCGGCTGAGGTCCGCCAGGACATGCGCATTTGGTTGCCATTCCTGGCGGATTTCAATGGTCGAGTCGTCTGGAACAAACCAGCCGTGTCCTCTGAGGAGCTGGGGCTGTGGACGGATTCGGCAGGGAGCATAGGTTTTGGTGCCATCTTCGGCACAAGATGGTCTGCACAAAAGTGGCCGACATGGTGGCATGACAGTGGACTGACAAGTAACATTGCTTTCCTGGAACTTTTCCCCATTTTAGTGGCCCTGAGAACTTGGCCCGAAGGGTTCAAGGATCACTCTGTGGTATTCTGGTCTGACAATATGACCGTGGTCGAGTGTATCAATAGCCAGGCAGCACGATGCAAATGGATTTGGAGACTACTCAAAGAGATTGTTTTACTGTGTATGCAATTGAATGTGTTATTCAAAGCAAGACATGTCCCAGGGGTAATGAACCAGGCAGCTGATGCACTGTCTCGTTTTTGTATACAGGCTTTCTGGGGTTTTCTTCCCACAGCGGACCCGGAGCCGGCACCCTTTCCCGAAGCTCTCTGGTCTCTCGGTGCCCCGAACTTCGTAACCTCGTGGGAGAGAGTTTAGCACCCAGGACGAGGAAGGCATATGAAGGGGCGTTCCGGTCCTATTTAGCCTTTTTGGGGACTGATAGAGAGGAGCTTTGGGGACAGGAGGAGTGGGTGGTAAATTTTCTGATGTCTTTACACCTGGTTGGGAAATCGGTGGCCACGGCACAGAGGCATCGGGCTGCCATTTCCTTTGTTGCTAGGGCTCATGGGATCCAGGACCCGACAGCGTCTTTCGTAGTACAGAAAGCGCTACGGGGGTGGCAACGCCTTGAGGGTCGCAGAGTAGACGAGAGGCGCCCGATAGGTTTGGATAGGCTGGCCCAGTTATTATCCAGCCTCCCTGCCACATGCTCATCTCAGTTTGAGACAGTGTTATTCCGAGCCGCTTTTACGCTGGCATTCCATGGGGCTATGCGGGTAAGCGAACTAGTGGCAAGGAACAAACAGGATGTGACAGGAGGTTTGTGCCAGGAGCACGTCCAGATCAGGGGGGAGACAATGACTGTCTCATTTGTCAGGTCAAAGACTGATCAAAGCGGGATGGGTGACTGCGTACTCATACGCAGGATTCCCGGGTCCTCCATGTGTCCGGTAAAGTGTTTAGAAGATTATTTAACACGAAGGGTGGCATCATGGGGGGGGACCTTGTTGAGACACGCTGACGCCACCCCACTGACGAAGTTTCAGTTTCAGCGGGTGCTTGCGATGTCGATTGCCGCTGCGGGCTTGAACCCGGGCGAGTTTGGGACCCACTCCTTTCGGATAGGGGCGGCTACGGAAGCTACAGCCAGGGGTCTGAATGTGGAACAAGTTAAACGGGTGGGGCGTTGGTCCTCCAATTGTTATAAAAGGTATGTGCGGTTGCACATGTTGTGAAGCTGTAACGATGTACTCACGCTTCTTGTTTTTCTTTGGTTTCAGTTGCGCAAGCCTACGAGGCGGGGCGGACTATGCAGTCGACCCAACACCGGGCCAGCGGTCAGACTTCACCGGCTGTGAAAAAGGAGGTGTGGGTCGTGGGCCACTCATACGTGAGACGTGCCGCGGACGTATTCAAGGCAGGTGACATGATTCACGTGGCTGGGGAATACGGGTACAGTGTGTCCTTCTACGGAAGAGGCGGTCTCTGTATTGACCAGTTTCAATCATTTTTTGAGGGTTTGCTAGGGCGGATGAGGTCACCGCCGGCTGTAGTCATAGTACATCTTGGGGGTAATGATTTGGTCACCACTGGTAGACGACTTCTCCTTGAGGCAATGCTTTCCACTGTAAGTTGGTTAGCTAGGAGAGTTCCAGGGTGCACAATTGCATGGTCCCATATGATCCCACGAAAAGTGTGGCGGGGGGCTATTTCGGTTCCTGCTTTAAATCATTCTGTTAGAAAGCTTAATAACAAAGTGAGTAGGTTATTCCGTTCCAAGACACTGCATTCTATTTCGCATGGGTGTATTAATGATGACAGTATGTATTTGGGGGATGGGGTGCATTTGTCTCGGGTGGGGAATGAGTTACTCATAGGAGACTTCTTAGCATGGCTAAAAACGTTATAACATGACCTTTAGGTAGGAGTTGTGTGGGGGGTCCGGATAGCCGGTCAACTATCCGGCCTGTGGCGGTAAGGTCATGATCGGTGAGCACTAATTGGAAGATCCCTATGAGTGGGCGTCACCCAACACGGATGGGAGCGCTCGGGGGAGGTGGCCATTGGCCCCTCAACGGGGAGGCGGTTCCTTCTAAGGATGGGTCGCCGAAAGAAAAGGAAAGGCGGTCAAGGCCCCTTCCTGGGTAGGAGGGGTTACAGCCCCCTCCTGGGGAATTTCCCGGGGCCAGGACGTCTGCGACGGCAGATGTGGTAAGTTGTGTGGGGTTTGGGGGGGGGGGTCTACGCTACCTTCTAGATACCTCACACGAGTCCTCGTACGACCTCTAAGTGGCGTCGAGTTTTATTGGGGCCCCCGTCAAGTCAAGGGAAATTGGTAATTTGCACTTGAGGTACGCCTCTGGGCCGCCCCTCACAAGTGAGGGCGATATTTCTGGGTTAGGGATCTTGACACCGGTTACGACCTTGCCGTTGGCCCTTAAACGTTAGGATGTACAATTTCAAGATTTCAAGTAAATGTTTTGTAGGATGTTAGTTCGGCTAGGAGAACCTTTGTATTAGAGAATCTGTTAAGGTTAGCCAAACATCGCAATGTGGTAATGAAATTGTACATAATATGAAACTGTTGATTTAATGTTTTAATTTTGTTTCATATTTTAATAAATACGGCCGGGAGGGTCACTCCCTCCCGTCTTCCAAAGAACTTCAGAACTGTTTCCGGTTTCCCATCCTTGGGGATTGTGTTGAGAGGGGGTGGCGGGTATCTCAGCCATATGGAAAGGGGCGACCACTCGGTCCCCCCGAACGTATGGCGGAGTACCACGATCCCCCCGGGAAGCCATCTTGGGCGGGAGGCGAGTCTCGGCTGGTATGCCCGAAGCGGCGTAGCCGGGGCGCGCCTTTTCCCGCCCTGGAGTGGGTTGGCCTAGACACTGACGCGGCTGGCCACGCCCTTGGGGCAGGCCGGGGCGGGTTTACGCCCGCCCTGAAGACGGATAAAAGGAGAAGCAAGACCAGAAGGCATCCTCTTGTTCCTGTGCTCTGAAGCTGCACCTCCTCGCTGCACGTGAGCTCGAGACGGAACGAAGAGCCAATTTTGACCCACCCACCAGCCCCTGAGGACAGCAAGTGGTTTGAATAAAGTTGATGGATAACGCTGATTTTCGTTACAGGTTGTGGTATTATCATGGTGAATTTGGAGTGTGTAATAAAGAATGCTCGATTTGTGTTATGTTTCGCGAAATAAAGAGATTCTGCTTTAATGTTCTTTGGTAAGCATGCTTTTAATAAAGTTGTAGTTGCTACTGTCTTTTCCTTTTAGTTTAGTCATTGGTTGTTAGTTAGCATTGTCGTATTTATTTTGGTCGGGCGGTAAGGTCATGATCGGTGAGCACTAATTGGAAGATCCCTATGAGTGGGCGTCACCCAACACGGATGGGAGCGCTCGGGGGAGGTGGCCATTGGCCCCTCAACGGGGAGGCGGTCCCTTCTAAGGATGGGTCGCCGAAAGAAAAGGAAAGGCGGTCAAGGCCCCTTCCTGGGTAGGAGGGGTTACAGCCCCCTCCTGGGGAATTTCCCGGGGCCAGGACGTCTGCGACGGCAGATGTGGTAAGTTGTGTGGGGTTTGGGGGGGGGTCTACGCTACCTTCTAGATACCTCACACGAGTCCTCGTACGACCTCTAAGTGACGTCGAGTTTTATTGGGGCCCCCGTCAAGTCAAGGGAAATTGGTAAATTGCACTTGAGGTACGCCTCTGGGCCGCCCCTCACAAGTGAGGGCGATATTTCTGGGTTAGGGATCTTGACACCGGTTACGACCTTGCCGTTGGCCCTTAAACGTTAGGATGTACAATTTCAAGATTTCAAGTAAATGTTTTGTAGGATGTTAGTTCGGCTAGGAGAACCTTTGTATTAGAGAATCTGTTAAGGTTAGCCAAACATCGCAATGTGGTAATGAAATTGTACATAATATGAAACTGTTGATTTAATGTTTTAATTTTGTTTCATATTTTAATAAATACGGCCGGGAGGGTCACTCCCTCCCGTCTTCCAAAGAACTTCAGAACTGTTTCCGGTTTCCCATCCTTGGGGATTGTGTTGAGAGGGGGTGGCGGGTATCTCAGCCATATAAGAAAAAGTGTCTCACTGGAAACTGACAAAAGATATAATGGGGCAGAATGCTGCTATAGATTGCCACCTATATGCGGAAGCTAAGGCACAAACTTTACATGTGCAAAGTGCAGTAAACAAGATGTCTCACTATATACTGACAAAAGATATAATAAAGCAGAGTACTGTTATATATTGCTACCTATATGCAACTGCTATGGCAACAGCCTTGAATGTCCGAGGTTCAGTGGACAAATGTCTTATTTGTACTAGAAAACGTTAAACGTAAATAAATGAAGCATTTGACATTTTATAAAGAGTTATATATAAAAAAAACTGTCAGGAACTTTCAAGAACAGCTCGATATTCTTTCAGGATTATTATTTATACATTGAGGTCAACACTATTGAAAGAACGAATAAGAAAGCGGTAACAAAACACATTTGCTAGGCAGTTATATGTGTCCACTTGTAATTTAAATATATTAGATGGAATCACGAGACAGCGATGGGGAAGCATGAACCAACCCACCATTAGTGAAAAACGCTCTTTATGCTAGAAATGGACACACGTGAAAAGTGGACAATTTAACGAGTAGATATTAAACGATCCAATAGATCTTCCCTAAACAGTGAGGGGCAGATTCACAAGTCTGTTGCATCACTTTTACACTGCTTTTGCCTCACTTTTGTGACGCAACCGCAGCGTAAAAAATGCAGCAAATTTACTACGTGACGCATCCAGGGAGATGTGCCACTTTATAAAGCCCTGCGTGAGATTATACCTCCGTGAGGTATAATGTATGCAGGGTGGGTGTTCCCACTCAGGAAAGCCTCGTAGAAGTGACGCTGTGAAATCTACAAGATTTCACTGCGTGACTTTTAGGACGCCACTGCGTCAAAACCTTATACATGCTTGAAGCAGGCGTAAGGAGTGACCTAGTGTATTGGAAATAGGCCACAAAACGCATTGTTGAAGTTGCGTCGTGCTTGCGACACAACTCCAGCAATGAGTGACTTTTCCACCAACAGATGCGCCAGAATTTCTGACGCATCCAATCCTTGCGCCATAGTGCGCCTTATTGTAAATACGGCGCATCTATGGCGGCTCAAGGTTTTTTTTTACTCAGGCACAGGGAAACTGACGCATCTGTACAGATGCGTCAGTTTCTTGTAAATCTGCCCCTGAGTCTATTTATATCTGTGATCCTAACAGATGAAGCATTAAAAGAACGAGTTTTATGAGCTCATCGTCATGTGGCTATTTTCGGATACAGGTTCAACATTGATAAAAACTTGGATATTCGATAAGTTAAAAAAAAAACTCCCTCAAGCGCCTTGTGACCCTCTGGGTGAGTAGTGCGCTATACAAATTTCAAACTTGAAACTTGAAAAGGCATGTTTGTTGGGGGAGAGGTCAACAGTAAACATACCCTGGAACTGGCAGGGGCCAGGAAAAAAGGCCTGCCCTGCTACTACACTCTGTTGCTACCACCTCTGTCAGTCTTCCACAGCCTGATGAGCTGACAATAGTCATGCTCAGTGAAGTGGGGTGGGCACGGCATGCCTCTTAGACCACCGAATGCTACTCTGGATCTCATTCCCTTACACAGCGGGTCTACGGCACACACATTATTGCTGTGTGCATTGAGGCCAAAAAGTTAGAAACCATCAGAGACGTGCTAAGGAAATCATAGGGTTAGGGTGCACGCTCTGCTGAGTTTTGCAGGAGACCTTTTCAACTCCAACAGCTACCTCAAATAATATATGGATAAATTAGGATCTTATAGTGTATTGCAATTAAAGCACGCCCAGCGAGGAGCATTCAGTAAAACATGGTATAATTTAACTATAAATTAAGGATTGGGGGTTTCTACCTTTTGGCACTTAATTGCCATTTCCAGCGGATGGTACATTCTAAAGTTCACCTGCAAGGCGAGTAAAAACTGGATAACATTAAAAAATGGTCATAAGATTCCCTAGGGGAAAAAGAACCTTCCATGAATGTGTCTTTTCGTGTAGCATGAGTAAGGCCATGTGCACAGCAAATGAAATGACTCATCGAAATATTAATATGCGCCGAGCCTCACACCCTGGGGATGCTTGGTTCATCACAAGCCCGGCTCCTCGCTCGTGTTTGATAGTGGGGACACGAGAGGCTCATGCGTACAACTATGGAAGTACTTGCCGTAGAGGTGGTACACCTATAGGGACAACAGTAATACAACCATCTCTTCTCCTAGAATATGGAAGTGTGGAGGACTGCAAGGACTTGATTATTATTTGGGATGGGCGACTGTTCACTGCAAGGAAAAATCACAACCCTTGTAAGAGTGACCCTTTTAAGTCACTAAATTAATCTAAGATCTACCCCTGGTAGCAATGGTACAGAGCAAAACCTAGGGCAATGTGTAAAGTATCTATGCAGTAGGAAAGCAGGAATAATGTCAAAGTGCCCAAAAATTAAATCCAAAATAAAATTAGAAAATACAATAAAATATAATAAAGATAATGACAAAAATCCAATAAGAAAAATGAAGACATGAGTTTTTAATGTTTAAAGTAGAAAGAGTGCCAAAAGTACAAAGCGCCCATGTTATTCAATTGTCGAGGTAGATTGGGTCTTAGCCACAATTTGAGGCTTACTGCGAAGGACCATGGACTGGATGCACCATTCAGGTTCTTCCTGGTCAAAGATTATAGTTTCTCACAAAAAATGTTAAGTTCTGGATTCACCACAGGAGTACACTTCTGAAGCTCCCCAAGGCCTGAGGTGAGGCACTTAGAGACTTAGGGGCAGATTTACAAGAAACTGACGCTTCTTTACAGAGGCGTCAGTTTCCCTGTGCCTCCATGCGAAAGCCTTGCGCTACCATGGATGCGCTGTATTTATAATATGGAGCAAGAAATTCTGACGCATCAGTTGGCGCAAAAGTCACACATTGCTGGAGTCATGTCGCAAGCATGACGCAACTCCAGCAATGCATGGGGAAGCCTATTTCCAATACACTGTGTCACTCCTTACGTCTGCCCCAAGCAGGCGTAGGGTTTTGCCGCTGTGGCGTCCTAGAAGTATTGCAGTGAAATCTTGTACAATTCACTGCATTACACTTCTACGAGGCCTTCCTGCGTGGGAATGTCCACACTGCATACATTATACCTGGCGCAGATGTAATGTTGCGCAGGGCTTTAAAAGGTGACCATCTCTCTAACTGCATCACGGTGCAAATGGGCTGCAACATGGTGCATTGTTTATGCCACTGCTGTGTCACAAAAAGTGATGCAACGGCAGCGAAAAAGTGTTGCAAGGGGCTTGTAAATCTGCCCTTTAAAGTGTGTCAGCCAGAGGCCAACTGTAAGGTTCAGACCACATCCAGTTGCCATTGGTCATCTGGGCACTTTCATGAAAAGGCCTCTTGCAACTTGTTGTCTCCCTGCAACCACACAGATCAGCCAACTGACATTTAGAACCCACTTCTTCGCCCTGGATACAAGAGGGAGCAGGTCTTGTCCTTTAGGGCTCCTCTGAGGTCACAGATAAAAGTCCAGTTGTCTTCTAATCTTCCTGATGACAGAAAGTGTTCTGAAGTGGGTGCCCGGTGATGCTACATTTATGCCTGGTATGACCTAATGGGCGGAGATGATTCATGGACACTCCCTAACCAATGAGGTAAAGTTCCCAGGCCCTGGCCTACTTGATACTGCAGTCGTTCCTATTTGCTTTACTTCAAACAGGACCAAAATGCAATTTGTCAGGGCAGATTTAAGATGGTGAAAGACTTTGGCAACACTCAAATTAGGCTCTAGGTGCTGGGGTGGGGTGTGTGGGGAGTGTAGTGTGGTAATCCTAGTGCCCTCCCACATCTAACACAAAAATCTAATTTAAGGCAGGCAAATGTAGCCACAACAAACCCAGAGACAGAAGTCTGGTAATAGAAAAGCAGGGTTCTTCTGCAACCAGACAGGGAATCCACAAGAATTGTCTTGGTATGCTATTCTTTCCCTTTCAGGTGTAACCCTAAGTGTTATATGTGGCTCAACAGACCTGTCAAGTGGGATTTGACACTGTAGTATCAAAAAGGATGCCCGTAGCTCTCACCCTGCATACTCAGTGGAATTCAGGGGAGTCAACTCTACTCATTCAGGTCAGCCTATTGTTTGCTCCTAGGAGGTATTTCACACCTATTCAAGGTTAATTGCTGGTACGGCTATTCCTGGAAGGCTAATGCAAAAAAGCCTCCAGGCACTTCAGGCAAGGCAAGGTAACATTCAGAAAGTTACTTTTCCATAATATTTATTAAACATCCAGTTCCACCATTGCAATGGATTTTGAATTACTAATAAAAATAGTAGTTTCATTATTTTTCTAGCTGTTCCCATTCCGGAGATAAGTATTAGAATGTATTATTGCTTCCCAGTCGTTCTCTATGGGCCAGCCAGCTTTCCTACCATAAAAATAGCTTTTGGGTGCTCACCACTGTAAAGACATGTTAACTTTACCTTTTTTTACATGTTCTACTTTTAAATACAATGCACCCTGTCATGTGGGCTACATGGCCTACCTAAGAGTGACTCATTACATTTAAAGGGAAAGTTTTACACCTATCAAAAGGGTTTGTTTTGACAGGTTGCAGCGCATGTTTTACACAGTCACAGTCAGGCTACAGTGATCGGCCTAATGCCAAGTTTACACTGCTACTATTGTGGATGGCAAAATGGTTACTGCAGTCATCTAGTGGCATTTAACTTTCAGGCCCGGGTACATTTTGTACCAGATACTAGAGACTTGTAAGAAAGTTAATTATACTAGTTAGAAGTATGCTAATTCGATCATGTTTAATTGGGGAGCACAGGCACTTTACTACCGGTTAGCCGGGGTAAAGCGTACTGAGTTCTAAAGTCAGCAAGATTGGGGAGGGCTATCAGGAATGACCACACAGAGAAAGTGGAGTTACTACAGGGACCTAAAACATGTAAGATAAAACTACCTAGTGGGTTGACAGACAATTTTATTTCGGTCACCAGTTGTGTGATTGAAAAGAAATGATGGGAATAATTCAACCAGTGGTCAAGGTCAACATGTTTTATCCCCTTTCATGATCCTATGCTAAATCTGGAGCTTTTAGCAGTATCAGTGTCTCTATATAATACTTCCTAGAGCCACAATGGATAATGTGTCTAAAGTCAATTTATAAGACAGTGATGCAAGAAATGGAAAAATGATAAACCAAGCCCTGTCCTCTCTGCAGTAAATGGAGGAAAAAAATGTTTTGATGAAAGGTTTGTGAAACTGAGTGGCAACATTTGTATTTTAAAGCACACTTAGCAGTAATGTTGGTCACGACTAGATTGGATTTAATGTATTTATTTATTTTAATGTTTTGTAAAGTGCTGGCTTGTCATATTACAGTCACTTCATAGAGTTGGTAAGCAAGTTTACAAGGGCTTTACAGCTCACCCCAGAGACAATTTTTGGAAGATGGGTACCCCATGATGTTGTTTTATGATACATGAGACTAACAACATTGGCAAGGAGAAACTATATTTTAAATATAATTTTGTGGGGACATTTTGGAGTTTTCCCATAAAGATTGTTCCAGAAAGCAAAGGTCACATTATTATTTAAAATACACTTGGGCATGTATAACAGTCAAGACTGTTCTGACATAAATGCATCTTTACAGCCATTTGGATGTTCGCCTCAACAATGTCTTTTCAGAATATTCATGCCCAATGTTGCATATTAAAGACACCTAAATGTTGGTTGTCATTCTTATATAAACAGGCAGGTACATATACGCACAGAGGCTGCTGACGGATCAGGGATTTGGCTTTTGGGGAACACGAAAGATATAGAAGTGGACTGACAGTATTTTACCTTCTTCAACCTCGCCACTGGTTACAGTAAACAGATTCATACATTTCATAAGTTCAGTCTTATGTATCCCTCCATTATTGAAATGCCTCATCCCACGGGTTACTCTCAACTTATTAGAGGTTAGAGTTCCCCATCCCATCCAGTTTCTTCATATTGCTGGCTACAATCCATTTTTCTTTCCACCTTTCGTGAATGTACTGCACTTATAAGAAGTTGTTAGAAATTTGGTTGTTGGTTGACTGGGGTATGAGCCAAGTCAAGTAGCAACTACAATCTTAGTCAGGGTAAGACGCAGGTAAACCCTAAATTGACCTGTACTCACTCTCTGGTAGCTTAGCACAGAGCAGTCAGGCTTAACTTTAGAGGCAATGTGTAAAGTATTCAAACAGTCAAACAGTGAAAACACCACACAAAAAGATTCCACACCAGGTTAGAAAAATAGAGCTTAATTTAATACATAAAACAAGACCAAAACCACAAAAATCCAACTAGTAGAGTTGGAGAAACTGAATGTCAACGTTTTTGGTAAAATAGCGCCAGAACGGGACTAAGTCACAAGTTTAGGCCGACTGGAATGAAAGACAGGCTGGCTACAGAGACCCAAATAGGTCAGCTGAACAAAATGCTGTAAATCCTGGCTGCAGAGCATTGTTTGGATCTGCGTCGAAGATATGTCACACAGCAGAGGCGGTGCATCGGTTCTGAGATGCGACGAGGCTGTGGTGTGAGGTCCTGATGTGTGGATGTCAAGGATCCTGTTGACGAGGTATGCAATGGGAAGTCCGGTGTTGAGGATGCAAGGCATAGCAGAGGTGATGCATCCGGTTCTAATGTGTGATGAAGCTGCGCTGCAGAGTTTTGGCATTGTCGTCGATGCTACCGTCAATGAGGGATGTAAGGAGCTTCCACTGGGAAACACATCGCGCTTTTCCTGTTTGAAAGCCGAAGCAGCAGTCCCAGATGTGTGAGGCTGCGGCGATGCAAGTCTTCTATTTAATTTTATTTTATTTTAGTGTTTTACAGAGCGTGAACATGACCCGTGAGGGTATCAGAGCGCTTTACAAGATATACAGAGGAGTAAAAACAACGTTCAGGTGCAGAAATATGCATACAAAAACTGTACAAGGGGATGGCAATGGGCCGGGGTGTAGGGAACATAGGGATACTGGTGATACACAAGACGATTGCAATCATATTAAAGTCGTTAAAAAATAGGAATAAAATAATAAAACAATTACAATAAAAATAAGAGCCCTGAAAATTCTCTACGGGGAGAGTTTGTGATCTGAGGGAGAAGCACTACTCTTAGAAACATCAGACTTGTGGTCAGGCATGGCAGGCATCAGACGAGGAATTGACCCATGAGGAAGGCTTTGGCCTCCTTCTTGACAAGTGCTAGAGAGGGGATTCTTCTGATGGTGGCTGGGAAGGAGTTCCAGATCCACGAGACAGCGGCGATGCAGCAGTTCTGCTCAGGGATGTACTGTGCATCTGAGGAGATGCATCGGTTCTGCTCAGGGAAGTGTAACTCAGCAGAGAAGATGTGTTGGTTTCGCTGGCAAGCATGTAGGCCCACTTCCAAGGGTCCAGGACTGATGTGGCAATACTTGGTAGAGTAGACTCACAGATTTCAGAGTCCAGGTGCAGGGTTGGAAATATTTTATGTCCCCAGACTTCAGATCAGGAGGCCAGCCAGCTAGCTCTTAGAGTCACTCGGGGTTCTGGGGTCAAGTGATGCAGGTCCAATTCTTCTCACCCAGGCAGGAGGGCAGCAGGTCAGCAGGGCAGAACAGCAAAGCAGGAGTCCAGCAGAGCAGCAGAGCAGCAGCCCAGCAGATTGGCAGTCCTTCACCAGCACAGCAGTCCTTCTATCTGGCAGAGTACCCACAGGTCCAGAAGTGTACTGAAGTGGTGATGTCTGAGGTCCAGTAATTATACCCAGTAGTGCCTTTGAAGTAAGGGAGACTTCAAACATATGCCTTTGAAGTGCACAGAGGTCCTCCCTTCCTGGCCTGGCTCCAGACTCACTACAGGGAGGTATGCAGACCTATGTGTGGGGACAGGACACAGCCTAGTCAGGTATAAGTGAGGCTGGGTCCAGCTCCTCCCTTCCATCCTGCCAGGATGACCCATCAAGTCACACCTAAGCTCCCATTGTGTGTGACCATCTATGGGAATACACAAAGCCCAGCTGTCACCCACCCCAGACATGTAAACAGACACCAAGGGGCTTATTTATTAAAGAGTTGTGTCGTCCTTGCACCATGCAGCGGGGCGGAAGAACGATGCAACTCTTGAGTTAGATTTATCAAGCCACGCTCAGGTCCCTTCTTTGTCATTGGTTGCAAGTCGAATCAGTTCTGAGATTCTGGTGCCAAGGGTACCTCTTGAATCCTAGATTTAGAGGCATTAGGGTACAAGTTGACAATGGCTTACTAGCCCTCTTAGTTAATCCGACACTTGAGGTCCAGGGGTGTGTGCCACCTCTTCTACCCAGAACCGCCTATTCTTCCACTTTCTAAAATGGCACTAACCTTCTTTGGTTGTACCAACCACATAACCCACCATAACGGTGTGGCTAGCCTTCTGAGGGTGTACACCTCCAGACTACCTAATTTTCCAGCCTGCCTGGGACCAAATGCGCCTTGGGCAGGGGGCTGGCTGTTTCTACCTTTGGGAGGCAGCCTGGTTGCATATTAGTAAAGGAAGTGACCCGTTTAGGGTCACCCGGGTCACTCACGACCACCTCTCAGCCTTCCAAACAAATAAAGAGTCGGTCAGACAGTAGAGAATACAAGCCACAGATATTTACTAGAGATACACTCTAGTGGAGTCCGGTCTGAGCAGCCTCCTTGGATTGCTGCAGAGGGACTGACTTGAGCCAACATGTTAATGCATAATGTACATTTCCAGTATCCCTAAAGACATGCCCAGACTGGAATTTTCCAAATAGTAGCTGGTGAACAAGGGACGTTCAGAAGGATGAGCTGCCATCCGGGGACCTGGTGCATGCTATCTCAGCGTCAAGGTTGCTCTGCCCGTGCCTGCCGCTCTAAGGGTGGGAGCAGGTCTATCTAATGAGAAAGGTTTGTAATGGCAAAACAGTCTATTCATTAGTACAGTTAAGCTCAACCTTGGGGAAATACAAAAAAATATCAAGGCTGCTTTCTGCCGAGGCAGACAGAGTGAGACAGTTTCGATCATGGCTCAAAATGGCGGCTAAATACAAAATGATGCAGTAAATGCTAACTTAAATCATACAACGCAAAGAGAAGTCGACTTAAAACATTTTCTATTCCAACATTAGAGGCAGTGTAATCTTTGATGATCACCGCCTTGATGTCCCACTTCACTAGCCATCCTGTCAGGGAGGGAGGTGTCACCTCCTTTTCAGGCAGATACTGGCGACTGATGAAAGCAAAGGGGAGTCTGGATCTAGCCCTGTGGACGGAGAGGCAGCGCCTCGCTGAGATGAGCCTTGGAGTGGATGGTGGCTGTGAGGGTGGCGTGGTCACTACGCAGGTGTCCGTAAAGACATGGAAACAGGCCCGTGCTGAGAAGCTGTGTCTGGGGCACCTAGAGAGTGAGAAACAGGCACCCCCCTCGAATGACTGTGCTGTAGTGAGAGGCAGGAGCTCCTGTGTGTGGGGGATGGTGCCTGGACCGCATCTGGAGGCCTGAGGTGAGGTGTCTCAACCGGGGGAGGTGAGTGGCAGCAGTGTGTGGCCGAGCAGAGGAGAGGTACCTAGGAGTGCAGCCCTGGCTCTGGGTTTCCACTCGGGACGCAACTCAGCCTGGTAGTGACTGAGGGAGCAACTTGAGACTCAGGTGAGCAGACTGCACCGGATTCCCTGGCACGGCGAGAGAAAAATAAGTGGCCCCTAAGGACATGGAGAGGAGAGCTGAGGAGACCGATCCTGGGGCTGTTGTGGTCTCTAGCCTCCTAGTAATTTGCAGCACCTATCGGCTGTGCCCCCCGTGAGAGTAATTAAGGCGGTCGAAATAATCTAGAAAAAGGGCAACAATTAAAAAAAATTGATAAGGCAGTGTTCAAGGACCGGGTGACCTGTAATAGTGGAATCCATTCTTGCCTTCCTCTTGGTAGTGGGGTTCGCGGTTGTGGGCAGTGCATGCCCCCTTGGCACCCAACTAAAAAGGCACCCAGGAACTCTAGAATAAACAGCAGTGGTTAATCACGCGTGCGGAGAAAGCTACAAAGAGTAGGCGACCCTTAGTTTTGCTCACCCCACCTGTGGGAGTTCCGGCATGCTTCCTTCCATGACCATCACACCAACAAGCGGGGTGAAAGTGCAAAGGGGCCCCAGTAATCGGGTGCTGGACTGCGCAATGGGTAAGGACAGACCCCAAAGAACAGCACAACAGACGAAAATGGATCACTACACAGCTCAGGGGGTACCCCTAAAACCAGACCCACCGCGAACAGAGTGGCGGGGTGCGGAGCGGCTCGGCCGTAACCCACTGGGGCTCAGATACTCGCAGCAATTGAGGCTTCTAGTGTAATAGTCCAGGCAAAAATAGATGCTGTCTCACTGGACATTGGACTGTTGTGTGCTGACCTCCGCACTGTTGCAGACCTCTCGATGGCCCCAGAACAGACCAGTGGTGAGCTGCAGACGTAACTCACCACACTGAAGACAACACTAACCGAACTCACACACAAGACGATAGCCCTGGAACGCCAGGCTGAGGATGCAGAGGGGTGCTCCCGCAGATGTAATTTGCGCTTTGTAGGATTCCCGGAGGGGATTGAGGGGAATGAGCCAGAACTTTTCCTGGAAAGGTGTTCATTGAGGCATTCTCCACAGGTGAACTCTCCTCCATTTTTAATGTTGAGCGGGCGCACCAGGTGCTTGTGGCGCCGCCAGGAGCCCAACCCAGGACACTACTAGCTAAGATTTTAAACTTCAGAGACCGGGATTGTATTCTTAAAGCGGCTATGCGTGATGGAGACCCTGCCTTCGGAAATCAAAAAATCTGCATATTCTCAGATTACATCCCCCGGGTTCAGCAGCAGAGAGTGTCCTTTAATGGGGTGAAACAAAATTGCGTGCTATGAACATCCAATACATGCTCCTGTACCCAGCAAAGCTAAAGGTTCTCCACGGTGACTGAGCTCACTTCTCCACAGCACCGGAGGCGGTCTGGGACTGGTTGGAGGTCCACAGAGGTAAAAGGACGCTGTCTAGAGGTAGAGAGGAGGGAAGACCCCCAATCAAATCCAAGAGGAAAAAGAGCAATAGCTGACACCGAAAGTCAAGGAAGACCTCAAAATCGACACAAAGAGTGGTGGTCCGAGGGGATGGATCCCTGGATTTTGAACTATCTGATTCTGGTGGCGAGGGCAGAAGGTCTCCTAGAATAGACCAAGCGACATAGCAGGTGAAACGAGAGGCTGCCTGGTGGAGGAGGTGACAGCCACAGGCTCTGAGACGAGCATGGGAGATATCATTGAGGACACACCCCAGCTGGGAGGCTCCTGAGAATTGGTGGGCCAAGCCAGCAGATGCAAGAAAATGGTTCTAACAAAGTGGTTTAGAGGAGCCACGCTATAATGACTGACATTCTTGCCGCACAATAAATAGGGTCGTAGTAGAGTTGGTCTCCTCCGCCTTCCAACTGGATGATTGGACTCGGTTGGGCATTGGTATCGGATGGGCGGCTATCAATGCCCCCCTTCTTCTTTATTTCCTTTCATCTCTCTATCATATTGTTGTTTCTCAATTTCTCTTCTGATCTCTATTCTTTTCTAGATCTATTTTCTAATTGATTTATCATGTATTCTTGAATGATTGAGGGTGTGAGTGAGTAGGGCTGATTGTGTGAAGAGCAGGTGAGGGTGATGTACGTGGTCAGGGGGCGCTGCTGACAGACACATAACGAGTCTGGGATGTGTGCTATCCCTTGGCCTGGCAGAAGATACTTATTAGATGACTGATTGAGGAGGTCGTGTAGACAAATTGTGACGCATGAAGCGTTTGTAGAGTGAAAGTGGGTTGATGCTTTTGTTTTTTGTTATGGAGTTTTCATGTCGGAACAGAGGAAGTATGTTTGTTCACAAGGTTCATGGGTAGGGATGGGAGGTTAGGGGTTGGGGGTTACATCGGGGTGCACACTTTGTTAATATTGTGTCTACCCGGGGGGTGGGATTATCGAATTGTTCAGTTCAGGAACCTCGCCTTCGGCAATGGGGACATTGTACAGCACGTATGCCAAATAGATAAGACAGACAAGGGTTGGTGGATATGTGACAATACAAAATTGTGACATGAAAGGTTTAAAATCATTTGTAAAGCGTTACAGAGTACAAACATATCTGCGGAGACAGGGCATTCAGATTGTTATGCTACAGGAGACGCTCCTGCTTGACACCGAGACACAGAAATTCCACAGAAAGTGGAGAGGGCAGCTGTTCGCATCTACCTACTCTACATATGCTAGGGAGGTGGCCATATGGGTAGTAGACACACAGGTTCCATTCAAACTGCGTAGTTACTAGGCGAATATAGAGGACAGTTATGTCATAGTACACAGTGTCCTTGATGGTATTGAGGTGTGCCTGGTGAATATCTATGCCCCGAACATAGATGATAGGGATTTTTTCAGAAATATAGAAACTCTGTTTTTCCTGTACTTTGGGATACCATTGATATGGGTGGGCAACTTAAATTGCGTGCTTGATGGCCTACTGGATTGGTACCCACCGAAACAACACACTAAACCACATATGACAAATGCCTTTGGTGAGGTAATGAGCAGTCTCCACTGTGAGGACATTTGGCATATCACACACGTAGGCGAACAAGGTTATACTTGTTACACCCCTGCCCAGAAGGCTATAGTAGACTCGACCACTTCCTGCTCTCTCGGGAGGTGTGTGGTGCGGTAACAAAGACCGAGCTGTTGGGCTGTTTTTTATCCGACCATGCTCCGGTGTTGCTGGAGTGGGGACCTAGGAGAATGAGGCCGAGGGTTCCACTGTGGTGATTGCAAACAGCTGTGTTACTCAAACCGGTATTCAGAGAAGAACTCAGGGAGGTTGTTTCAGGTTACTTTGCCACAAACTGGTCAACTACTGCAATCAGAAGTGCAGAGTGGGATTCTCTTAAAGTGGTTACTCTAGGACACTGCTTGTCCAGAGTGGGAGGCATCAGAAGGCGACTAAAGTTGGAACTGACAGAGGCAGAGGACCGATTGGCCAGGATTCATTGGGAAGAGCTGGTTTCGGAACCCCCCAATGACTCACTCCTGCAGGCACAGTGTAGGGTTGGGGAGATCTGGGACAGATTGGACTGCCTAGTCCGTCGGGAATACCGACATTTACTATATAGGGAGGGGGACCAATCTGGACGGTTATTGGTGTGGTTGTTAAAGCGTGAGTACCCATCCCCGCAGATATTGACATTGCAGAGCCCTGATGGAGCCATGGCTACCACACAGACTGGGGTCTACACTGTACTATTTAATCATCTATCTGAAATTTATTGCGAGATCCTGAGCTTGAGGTCCCAGTAGAGGGGGGTACCTCTTGGATGCCCCCCTCCCACATCTCACAGATGAGCAGAGGGAGGAATTAGAGGCAGTCCTTCGTTAGGGGAACCCGCAAGAAGCACTACAGGGTATGGCTCGCTTCAAATCGCCAGGCCCGGATGGGCTCCCGGTGGAATTTTATCATTCATATGCAGATATTTTGCTCCCACGTCTGCTGGAAACTTTGCAGGAGGCTAAAAATACTGGAAGCCTGCATCAATCTATGAGAGAGGCGCAGATAATAATGCTCCCCAAGCCTGGTAGGAACACAGAAGATCCGGCTGTGTACAGACCTTTGTCTAAGTTGGGGGTGGATGCCAAATTACTAGCCAAGGTCCTGGCCACTAGATTGGGAAAAGAAGTGACCTCATTGGTGCACGAAGACCAGTGTGGGTTCATACCTGGGAGGGGAACGCATATGAACTTAAGAAGACTATCTCACATCCTCCATTCAGTGGCTGATAGCGGACATTGTACAGCCGCCTTTGACATTGCAAAGTCTTTCGATACGCTACGTGGGAATTTCTTTGGGAGGTATTATGAAGAATGGGTTCTGGCGGGGAATACATTTAAACTGCTCTACTACCAACCGAGAGCTTGAGTGCGATACAGGAGCCATGTATCGGAGACTGTGGATTAAAAGGGGCACGCGACAGGGATGCCCACTCTCCCCACTTCTTTTTTGTACTAGCAATGGAGCCATTAGCCTTGAGACTGTGGAGGGACATGGCACCATGGGGTATAGCGGTCAAACACACGTGGTCTCCCTGTACGCGGATGACGCTCTCTTGTATATTAGATAGCCAGAAGAAGCGATTCTGGCGTGTTTGAGGGTGCTGGACTCTATCGGTGCGGTCTCTGGCCTCTGAATTAATCACCAGAAAACAATATTGTTCCCGCTGGGAGCCCCTTGCGCAAGGGCCTCCCCTGGACCTTCCTGAAGTAGAACTGAACTGGGAACACGATCATTTTAAATACCTGGGTATTCAAGTAGCACACCAGCCGGAGACTCAGTTCAACCTCAATATGGGTAAAGTTCTCATAGGATTAAAAGCGTCCACACAATTTTGGAACTAGCTCCCACTCTCAATCATGGGGAGAGTGGTTCTGTTGAAGATGGGGGTACGGCCCGCTGCCTATATATCCTGCAGAACTCCTTTATAAAATCCGAAAACCCACGTTCGATGTACTAAACATTCTTCTAATCTCTCTGGTGTGGGCTGGGGGTTGTAGTAGAGTTAAGCTAGAAATACTCAAGTTGGACATGAACGCGGGAGGCCTCAGATTGCCTGATCTCAGGTTATACTTTATAGCAGGTTTATTACAATATTCAGCACAGTGGTGCATGGAGGAGTGTACAGAAGACAAAGAGTTATTGGGAGACTGGAATCAGGGGCCACAACTGCAGAGGTTTCTTATGATGGGATTGAGTGCCCCAAAAGACTGTCCCCACATAGTGCAGCAGGTTGCGGAAGCTTGGGAGCAAGCTGTCACACTAGTCCTTCGCAGGGCACCATATGCTAGTACACAGCCATTTCTGTGGTTACAGGGGTTTCAGAGTATCCAAACGTCTATGGACATCTCAAAGTGGCATGAGGGAGGATGCGAAAGGGCTGGGGAGTTGTATAAGAATGAAGCCTTTCTGACTTTTGGGGAGGCACAAAACGGGTTCCAGGTTCCAGCAGGGCACTACTTGCAGTACGCCAAGGTTTCGCGTACGATCCGGGAGAAATGGACCACTTTGCGGGAAGAACCGCAGGAGTCCCACACATTATTGACATTGCTGGATCCAGGCTCTTGCAGGGGTCAGATCTCATGCATATATAAAGCGTTAAAGGAAGACAGTGTGCCAACTTATCGCCTGCTAAGAGGAAATGGGAGGAAGACTTACGTATTCCATTGACAGATGGAAAATGGAAAAGAGCCCTAGCACAGGTTGCTGAACCGGCAAGTAACGCTAGGTTTAAGCTCATCCAATTCTATTAGTGCATCTCACATATATGCCCTCCTGCCCAAGATGTGGCATGGACCCTGCCACTTTTTTACACATGACTTGGAACTGCATACGCTTACCATCATACTGGAATCAGGTGTCATACTGGAATTGGGTGGTACAGATTCTTCACACTGTAACAGCAGTGCGCATAGAAGTCTCCATAAAACAGTGTTTATTGGGCATTCTGCCAGCACTGAAAAAAGGGACACAGACAGGTTCTTGATGTTGAGCCTGGTTCTGGCAAAGAGACGGATCGCGATACATTGGATACTTCTTGCTTCCGCTGCGTTGAACAAATGGAAAGATGATGTGCGTGAGTGTGGAGTGGCGGAAGAATGTCGCCTTAGGGCAGTAAGAATGGACGAAAATGCTGAGAGCGGTTTGATGGAATGGGGACAAATGCTAACAGAAGTGTCCATAGCAACAACCCAGTGCACTAATGAAGCTACACCCACACAGCATCCACACAAGCCTCACAGGTGCCTATCACTGAACATTATAATGACCCTCTCACACACACATTTTAATTTAGTTACGCCAGCCGATCTGAACACTCACGTGATGCGTATATAGTGTCGCCATCTGCTGCCGAGGGGGGCATGGGGATGGCCCATGTTTTTTCAAGTTTTATTTGTTTATGTTTGAGATCATACAAATGTAAAGGGCATTGCAAATATATTATGACCCACAGACGTGGGGGGAAAAGCAGTACATTGGCATCTACCGCAATGTAAATATGCATATGATAATGGTACATGATGTGATGTGATGCAATGTTATCAATAAAAACAGTTTAAAAAACAGTTCTGTTTACTTAGGTCACTCAGGGTGGCGCAATCAGTTTTTCAGGCCCTAGTGATCCCTTTAACTCCCTGGTCCTGAGTACCACTGGTACCACTTATCACGGACTTATAAGGGGGTTAAAGTCCTTGTCAATTGGGGATGCCAATTCACATACATCATTTTTAGGGAGAGAGCATTGGCATGGAGCCTGGTTAGCAGGTTCCAGTGAAGTTTCAGAGACAAAAACGATCAGCATTAGGCTCCAAATGGGGCAAAAGGTGGGGGGAGACCTTCAAAAAGCCTGTTTCCTTACAGAATGACACTGATAAAATGTAATAATGTAATCCCAATGTTATCCTTTGGGAGAGATAGGCCTTAGTAACTAAAAAAGAATTTGAGATTTTTCACTACTGCCTTCTGAATACATTGCATCTTGCCTTCTTTCTTGTCCAGGACCTAGCTAAGAGGTGACTTTTATGTAGAAAAAGGGAAGGTTTATGCCTGGCTAAATGTTTATTTTTCCAGTTCAAAATGACAGTGTGACTACAAACACAGGCTCTACAATGACAGGCCTGAGACATGATTAAACATCTACTTAAAAGGGTGGTAGAATCAGTGCTGCACGCCGACTAGTAGCATTAAATTTACAGGCCGTAAGCACATGTAGTGCATTTTACTAGGGACTTATCAGTAATTAAATATGTCAAATGGGTACAAGGAAATGTTACCATGTTTTAGGGAGAGAGCAGAGGCACTTTTGCACTGGTTAGCAGTGGTAAAGTGCTCAGAGTCCTAGGGCCAACAAAAACAAATTCAGCAAAAAATAGAAGGAAGCAGTGACGGTTAGTGAAATCTGAAAGTGGTGGGTTGAATCAGCAGCAGGATGTCTTGGGTCTCACAGCATAAAGCATATCTGCTATGGAAACTTTTATAACAGCAAGAGTACTTACCGACAGAAGGCACTGTTGACCTCTGCTCCTGTGTATTTCACACTAACGTCTGTGAAGTCTGAAGTGGCCACCGCCGCCTCCTCGCCTCTTACTTCATATCACTCTGCAGTGACAGTGACTTGTCCAGTTATCATTGGATCCTAGGGCTTAGTGGGAGAAAGAAAACACAGCTCCACTTGCAGAGACAGCACAAGCCCCAGCATGTGTATCGCAGTGATGAAGCGGTAGCCATGATCAGATCTTCAGGTCTCGCCTAATTGCCTACTTCAAATATCAAAGCGCCCCACCAGAAGTATCAGAGCTCTGTCAAGGGAAGACACGCAAAGGTGCTCTTATCTCTGGCAACTCCTGCTGTTATTGCTGGATGCAGTCAAGTGAAGAGCTCCACGTAGGGAGGCGACATCAGTGAAGTGTGAAAGAGCCTTAGAGCCAACGAACCTAACCAATTTTGGAGCTGCTCAGTCTCATGCAGATTTCAGCATGAGAGTAGCGCCATGATTGGTCAGAGCAGACTAAGGCAATGCTACTTTTCAGACTAGGAGCCTGTGTCTGGATTCTGCCCAGTTGTTATATAGCTCATAGATTGCTGATTCTGAAGTGTGCATGTCGAGCTGGCTTCCGAAAGACTACTGGGCAATCTGACAGGTGCACTTTATACTTTAGGCAACTATCTTCAAGTCGGAATTGCCCCGCCCTCATAATCGATGTGCACTTAAATGGTAATGACCATTAGCATTTGTTTGCTTCTGTGCTCACAGCAGGTGGGGTGATGATCCAGCACTCCATCGCCCTGAACTTGTGAGTTTGTCCTGGTCCAGCGTGATAGGATATCCCCAATAGCTCTATATGCTTCTTGGCGCTACTTTAACAAAAACAATCCAATTAGTATAACTGAAGATATTGAATTCCAAAGATTTTAGGTAAAGTAGCGCCAAGAAGCATATATAGCTATTGGGGATATCCTATCACGCTGGACCAGGACAAAGTCACAAGTTCAGGGCGATGTAGTGCGGGCCGACTAGAGGGACCCAGTTAGTCCCACTGAACAAAGTTCCTTAAATCCTGGTTGCGGAGCATTTTGTGGATCCACGTTTAAGATGCGTTAGCCAGCAGAGGCGATGCATCGGGTTCGAGAGGTGAAGAGGCTATGGTGTGAGATCGTGATGCATCGACGTCAAGGATCCTGTTGACGGGGCTTACGATTCAAAGTCTGGTATTTAGGATGTGAGGTGCAGCAAAGGTGACGCGTCGCTTCTGATGAGCGGTGAAGCTGCGATGGGGAATTCCATTGTTATCGTCAAGGCTCCTTTCGGAGAGGGATGCAAGGAGCTTGCCCCGGGAAAGGTTTGTGTAGTGGCGGTTCCGACGGCAATGGGTCATCCCAGATCCGGGAGGCTGCGGCGATGTGAATGTTTTGCGATAGGTCCAATTCACACCACAGTGGTTATCCATCTGTTCTGCACGGGGATGCACCGCTCAGTGGAGGATATGCGTCGGTTCTGCTTAAGGATGTGTCACTCAGCAGATCAGATGTGTTGGTTCCACTGGCAAGCACTTTAGGACCACTTCCAAGGGTTCAGGACTGGGGTGGCACTACTTGGTAAAGTAGACTCACAGATGGCTGAGTCCAGGTACAGAGGTTGGACGTTTTTTATGTCCCTGAGACTTCAAATCAGGAGGCCAGCCAGCTACTTGTTGGAGTCAGTCTGGGTTCGGGGGTCTAATGATGCAGGTCCAGTTCTTCTTACACAGGCTGGAGGGCAGCAGGCCAGTAGGGAAGTACAGCAAAGCAGGAGTCCAGCAGAAAAGCAGTCCAGCAGTCCAGCAGAACGGCAGTTTTTAAGCAGCACAGCAGTCCATCTTCCTGGCAAAGTATCCACACGCCTAGAAGTGTACTGAAGTAGTGGTGTCTGAGGTCTAGTTCTTACATCCTGTGGTGTCTTTGAAGTGAGGGATATTTCAAAGGTATGCCTTTGAAGTGCACAGAGGTCCTCCCTCCTGCCCTGCCTGGCTTCAGACTATGTGTGGGGACAGGACACAGCCTATTCAGATTTAAGTGAGACTGCGTCTAGCTCCTCCCTCCCATCTTGCCAGGATTGCCCATCAAGTCACACCTAGGCTCCCATTGTGTGTGGTTGTCTAGGAGGATTACACAAAGCCCAGCTGTCACCCATCCCTGACATGTGATCAGGGACAAGCATCAGGCACCGAGACCTCATTTATCAAGATTTTATGCAGCACAGCATAGCAAGACACCTTGTTGTGCTGCATGAAAGGAGAAAGGGCAGGAATGTGCTGTATTTAACATAATGCAACACATTCCTGTCCTTTCCTTATGCTGGCACCCTTTTGCCTGCTGGCGCACAATCTGCTGCCGAGTGCCAATGTAGGCATCCTTGCTACATGGTGCAAAGATGCCTGAGTTGTAAGCAGGATTATTTTTGTTCAGGAAGTGGCACCTTCCTGCACAAAAACAATCCCATGAGGCATTGTCCTCTTTCTATGTGTGCTGCAGAATAAAGCACACATAGAAAGAGGAAGTAACATGGAGAAATAAAGATATTTTTGTTGCTATGCCTCGCCTGGGGAGGCGTAGCATTTTTGTATGCATTCCCAGTTTCACCACTGTTGGTAAATCTGGGAATGCGCCAAAATCCATGGGTAGATGCAGGGGAGCACCCATGATCCAACCATGGACGCTTCCCTGGGGCAGAGTAATGCAGTGCAGCGATTTACGATGCGTTGCGTTACTCTGAATTTTTCAAGCCACGCAGGGTGGACTAGCCTGGGTTGATAAATCAAACCTAGGAGTTGCATCACTATTGCATTGCAAGGCACAAGGGTGATACAACACTTATGAAAATATGCCCCCATATGGCTAAAGTAAGGACATGCCAAATTTCTAAAAGTGGCATTTTCAGAACTACAATTTAAAATACGACCTCACCATAAATTTGGATTTCAAATTGTGATTCCAGAGACACCAGACTCAAAGGGCCTCATTTATGAAAAGAGACTCATCGCTGTGAGAAAACAGCGATGCGTCACTTCTCATTGCACCCGCCTTGCGACCCCAATGATGTGTCATATTTACAGTATGACGCATCATATCGCACGGAGTTACAGATACATCAGTAATTCCGACGCATCTGTAGGCGCAAAAATGACGCATTGCTGGAATGTGTCACAAAAGTGACGCAACTTCAGCAATCAGTCATTGCGCATGGGAAAGTCCCATGTGAAATGTGCTTGCATCAGTCTTACGCACTGCCATGAGGCAGGCATAAGATATTGACGAATTTGTGTCCTAGAAGTGACGCAGTGAAATCTTATAGATTTCACTGTGTCACTTCTATGACCCTTGCTTGCGTCAGAACGCCCCCCTGCCTACATTATGACGCATCTACCCAGATTAGTTGGTAGTACCCGGGATTGAAGTGACACTCAAAAGCACAAGGATCGGTGATCTGGGAAAGAAAGGAATCAGAAAAAAGAAGGATACAGGTGGGTGAAAGAGAAGACTGTTGTAGGTGATACTAAGGTCAAGAAGTTCTCTTTGAGAGATGTGCATGGTGGAGGATATGTGCATGTGTCCTGGAGACATGGTGAGCTTTCCACATTTATAAATCAGATTTCAAAATTACAAGAATATCTTGACCTGTTGTACATACAAAAGTGCTGTTGGAAGATTTAAATACTTTTTTTGATATTGTGGTCCAGACGATTCATAAGCAGAATGTAAACTTGTTGTGGCTTTGCTTGTTACTAAAACCGCTGAGAGATGCTACGACAACTGTGTCATCTCCTATTGTTATGGACATGTACAACCAAGTGATTATCTTTTGATAATGAAGGTCTCGCAGAAATATGTTGACTGACTCAAAATAACCAGAACTACCCAAGAGTCAAAAGAGTCTGTGCATTCTTATTATGAAAGACTTATGCAAGTTTTTAGACAGCAAAGTGGCATTGAAAATACAAAAAGTGAAAATCTCAGTGGTTGTGTATCACAGTTCATTCTCCGTTTGCGCCCAGAGACTAGTGCTCATATACAGCAAAATGTGATTTGTTGCCAAAGTCCCTCAATGAGATTTTGAGTAATACAGAGTATTGCAGTGAGTGTTGAGTTGTAAGCGAGACAGAAGAAGATTAAGGAGAAATTCATGTTGGCACAAACTAAGGTGGCACATAAAGGGTATCAAAATGTCTCAGTTGTGGTGAATTCAGGCTATAGTTCTGGTCCTGGTGCTGATGCAGGAATGCAAGGAGCAGAACTATATAGACAGTGGTCAATTGATGCAGAATGGAAACTGTTCCACAAGGCAGCGGTCGAGGGATGGCTTTTGGTCAGAATATAGGGATGAACATAGCCATGTTGAAAAAGACTGCCCGTTGTCATATATGTAATGAGGTGGGGCACTGGAAACACAAATGTAGTTTGAATTCGAACAGAATGCAAAACGATGCTCAACTTCCAAACATGATGTAATGGCAATGCAAAAGATCTCATAATGGATTTATGCACCACGTATCAATGCTGCAAAAAAACATGGCTAACCCAAGGTTTATTCAAATCCGAAACTGAAGGTACAGCAAACCCCTTTCATGAGCCCCAAAGTTTCTAACAGTTCCTGGTTTTCCTGATTCTCAGTGAAGTGTATTCTGATCAATCACAATGACAGTGCCTGAGAGGAGAGGAGTATTGTGTGCTTGGTGCAGCTCTAGAAATAGACCATAGTGGCCACATGTAGATGGAGAGGTGAATGGCCACTCCATATTATTTTTGGTCGATACTGGAGCTACCCACTTTACTGTTAGATTGGTACATGTCCCAAACCTATATCTCTCAGGAAAACAAATTGTAGGTATTGGCATTAATCAAATCACAAACCCAGTTTTATCTAAAGCCCAAGTGAAAATAGGGCTCTTGAGGAGGACTATCATATTTTAATCTGTGATTTGAGTCCATCAATCTTTTGGGCTGGGATCTTCTATGCAAATCCAAGTGTATGATTTATTGCACACCAGTTGGTGTTGAGCTTCAGACACAAAATAAAGATGCAGACTTTCAATGGAGAACTCAAGAGTAAACGGTCAGGTTATTCCCAGTAATGACTAGGGAAGATTTACCTCCCAACTTTAGAGATTCAGTGAAGGAGGAAGTCTGGGACTTTCTTGGCAAATACGCTGGTCTAATTAGAGAGGTTGGGCCTGTGAGGATAACTATACAACTAAATGCAGAGTATTCCTGAATGCTTCAATACAACCTCTCACAAAAGGCTGGAAATGCCCGTGATTGAATCCATGCTAGAGCAAAGCATCTTAAAATAGCTATTAGAGAGTCTCTCCGACTCACGGCTGATGGGCTTGCAGAAACCAAATTAAAAGTGGAGGTTTTTCCAAGAATTTAGAAAGGTGAAACAGATAGTCATCCCATCTTGTCCTCTGGTACTGAATCCTCTTCCAATACCCTGTTTCGCTGAATGGTTCTCGGTCATTGACCTGTGCCAGGCATTCTTTTGCATCCATCTACATGAAGATAGCCAGTTCCTTTTTGCTTTTTTTTTTTTTTTTTTTTGTAAATATTTTTTATTATTGCAGGAAGAGCAAAACAACAAAGTTCATATGTAATATATATCACAAAAGAAATTAAAGTACAAAATGAAATGATAATTTGGCGACAAAGAACGTGAGAAGCAGAGGTCTGACAAGTACAAATCTTAACAAAGGAAATAAATACAAATATATTCTATAATATACATATATTTGTATTTGTGTTTGAGCTGGCATCATACACTTCTGATTCAGATATATCATAGTTCAAAAAAGTTTAACCAAATTTTTTCCTTCTTTAGCAAAGCCTTCTGACCTCCTTGTTTTGCTAACGAAAGTTCCATAGTATTTATTTCGTTGATCAAAAGCCACCACTCAAAGACATCTGGGACATCTTTTGATATCCATAATCTCGCTATAACTAGCCTAGCACATGCATAAATGATAGTTATTAGGTCTTTGTGAGGGCAGTTAGTTTCCTGGATGTCTAGTAGAACTAATTGTGCTGTCAATGGTGGGGTAACAATTTGTTTGTTATTTAAAACATCGGTCAGCCCTTTCCAAAAATGGTAAGAGCGCCGGGCACGAAAAGAGCATATGCTCTATACCTGCAGCTTCTAGATCGCATTTTGGACACTTTGTTTACTTGTTTGGCTGAATACCCTGTGCCCAACTAGCTATTCTTTGGGGAGTGTAATACAGTTGTGTGATGGTTCTATACGACTGTAGCCTCAAGCTAGAAGATTGAACTATCAGGTATATATGGCGTAAAGAATATGAGATCTGTGTTGGGTTGAAGTTCATATCCAGTCTGGAAGTCCATTTAGCCGCTATTTTCGTGCTATCTTTAGTTTTGCCTTGTGTTAGGTATCCATACCCCAAACTGATTAATGATTTTACTTTGTTCGAGTATATACATGTTAGTATGTCTGACTCTGCTACTTCCATAATTTTCATCTTAGAGAGCAGGTAATCTCTTATTTGAATGTATTTGAAGTACATATTGTCCCTTAAATTAAATAGAGTTTTAAGTGCATCAAAATCCATAAAACCATTCTGGCAGTATAGATCCCCCAATGAGTTAATACCATGTCTCTCCCAAAGAATACCTGCTCCATCAGAGAAAACTCCAGGTAGCCCTGGATTGCCCCATATTCTAAGCTCAGCATTATAAAAGGAGATTTTCCCAATAGTCACAATTTGATCGCAATTTATTTTAATGTGCCTAGCTGACTTAAATTTCACTCGTTTGAAGTAGTTAGGGTCGTTTAGGCGGTGTACAAATTGATTACAATCAGGTCCCAGCATGAGCTGGTGGTAAAATAGTGAACTTCCGTTTTTTATCAGACTTCGTATGCGGCGAAAGAAAGTGGCTAAAAAATAAAACCTGAAGTCAGGAAATGCTAGTCCCCCCTTTTTTATTGGGAGTTCTAATAGTTTCAATGCCCTACGCGCTTTTTTATAACCCCATATGAAGCTGCTACAAATGCCCTCTAGTTTTTTGAAGAAGAATTTATTGGGTTGAAGAGGGATACATCTAAATAAGTACAATACCTTCGGTAGAATCTTCATTTTCACTAAGTTTATACGACCCACTAAGCTAATCGGAATTTTGTGCCATTTTTTAAGGATCGTTTCTGTTTCCTTTAAAAAGGTATCGTAGTTCAGCGTAATAATTTTGTTGAGACTTGACGCTAGTCTAATGCCTAGGTATATCGCACTTTGACATGTGCCAGGGATCGGTTCCGAAGGTTTATAATTGGCAATAACCTGCGTCTTTCCTACATTAAGTTTGTACCCTGAGACGTTGCCAAAGTGTACAGCTTCTTTTATTATTTCAGGTGTAGCTTTAACTAGATCGGTAGTAAATACGGCGATATCATCTGCAAAAGCAGTTATTTTTAAGCTCTCTCCGCCATGCAAAAATGGAAGAATATTTGCTTGAGTAGAGAGTGCATTTAAGAATGGCTCCAAAGATAGAACGAAGAGCAGAGGGGACAGAGGGCAACCATGCCTTGTTCCCCGGGGGCGCTAGAGGGCGCACTGCGGAATGGCCGCACTGTCGTGAGGCTCCCGCTGCCCGGAGCTATTATCCGCCTAGGTATCCTGATTACCATCGCTGCGCCCTGAACTGACCCCACGGTTCGGTTGGGATATCGGCTGTCCACCCACGGTCCAACTCCTGTGCCATTCGGAGGTTGCTGGCCGAAGTTATGAGGGTCCCAAGTTTCTCCGACTCGCGCTCTGGAAGTCTGATGCCCTCTTGCCCGGCGTCGCTGTTCATGCCAGTCCGGGGCTCTGCACGTGGGGTGTAGGCCTAGCTCCGCCCTTCTCCGCCAGGCCCGATCGCTGGCCGGGCGAGACGCTTGGCTCTCCCTTGTTGTCGGACTTTTCTCTCGGCTCTCCCATCTGCCTGTCCAGATACCATCGCCCACGGAAGTGCCACGGATTTAATACTTGGATTCTGAGGGTTTGCCACCTTGGGCTGGGAACGGCGACGGCCTTTGCTCATCGGTGGGAGTGGCGGGGCGTGCTGGCCTGCTCGTGCCCCCACGATTCGAGCTGCTTTCTGCTTGGCCGGGTCCCTTGCCCGGCCTGTATCCTGACTCCCATTTGCCTCGTTCCCCTTCTGTACCACCGTTATGGGGAAGCCGGACACTAAACAGTCCAAACTGTCCTTTGACTCTGGAGGGGCCAGGCGTGGGGCGCGTTCGCTCCAGGAAGCTGGGACTTCGCGGTCCCCCCCCCGAATGTCGCTGAGAGTGTCCCGCACCCACCTCTACCGGACTTCGCCCAAATGATGCAGGAGATGAGGCAGGGGTTCGCCACTATAGTGGACAAAGTGGACAAGATATCGTCGCGCATGGATGCGGTCGTTCAGAAATTGGACGTACATGAGGAGCGCTTGACGGCGGCGGAACAGCGCATTTCGGACCATGATGACACGGCGGCCACCCATACCACCCAACTGGCGAGAATGGACAACGTCTTGCGTGTCATTGCCGCCAAGAACGAGGAGTTGGAGGCGAGGAGTAGGCGCAACAACGTGCGCATTGTAGGTGTACCGGAGTCCACGAATGTGGGCAAATTGGAGACTTATGTGGAGAGGCTACTGGTGGGCGCCATTGGGACGGAAGTTTTCTCGTCCCAGTTCATCGTCGAGAGAGCGCATCGGACGTTGGGACCTCGTCCGGCCTCTGGGGCTGCACCGCGTCCCATCATTGCGCGCCTATTGAATTATCGTGATCGAGACGCTGCTCTTCAGGCTGCCCGCACTAACAGGACTCTCTCCTTCGAAGGGGTGTCTTTCACCATGTACCCCGACTTCACACCGATGGTACAGGACCAGCGTCGGAAGTTCTTGGGGGTGAAAAGGAAGCTTCGGGACCTTCAAGTGGACTACGCCTTGCTTTATCCGGCTAAACTTAGAGTGACGCATCAGGCTAAACAACATTTTTTCACCAACCCACAGCATGCTGAGGACTTTGCGAAGCGCCTCCAGCGCGAGCGCGCTGCTGCGGATCGTGGCGACGATCGAGATCCGGAGGGTGAACATTCGGCTGCTGAGGAGGAGGTCGCCTGATTCTGGTGACTTTGGACTTTGTCTATTTTCTTCCCGGTTTTTGTAGTATTGTGGATATGTAACTTTTTGTATTGAGGCCTGCTGGCTTCCTTCTCAGTATTTGCGGCCTAGCTATTGTCCGTTTTTGATTTTTTTGCTGATGCGTGGGTTATGTCTGTATTATGATGAGTGAGTGCGTTTTGCTGTTTTTGTGGGGTTGGGATGGCACCGCGGGATGGTGTTATGGGATGTCGCGCTCTGGGCACCCACCCCCCCGCGCTGCGCCTGGGGCCGCCTGATACTCGTTGGCGCGGACACTGGCGTGGCGTGAGGGAGTGGCGTCGTGTACCTCTGGAAGGTTCCCCGGAGGGTGTGCCCCGTATTTACCTTTTGTTTGGATTCTAGTCCTATGTTGGTTGACTGGATGTGTGTTGGGGGATGGGGGGGAGGGGTGTATGTGGCCTGATAGTTGGGGTGGTGTCAGGTGGGTGGATGGGGGGGGGTTGAAGCTGTCCATGTCTGTTTGCCTGGGACTTTTGGTTCGCTTTGGTAGCTGCTACTGTTGTCTGAGTGCACGGACATGTCGTGGCGCCCGCTATCCGGGCTGTTCCACTTTCCTATCTTACGGGACGGGTTCTGGGATCCGTGCTCCCGTCCATTTTGGGCCCGAGTGCGCCGGCCGCCATTTTAGGCTGCCACGTGCCGGGGCGCACTCTGCGAGCGTAGCACGTGTGCGAGGTGTGGGCCGTGTGGAATGGCTTGGCGGCGCGCGGCGCGTAGGCTGTCCTGAGTGCTTGCTGCGTGGATGGGTCGGTTGGGGGGGAGTTGTTGTGTTCTTGTTTGGTTGTTTTGGAGATGACTGGGAAATGTATGGAGTGTATGTGGAGGTCTGCCCGTGCCCTGGGGCGCGGACCTATCGATGGCTGTTGCTGGTAGTTGGACGCCCTGTATTTGGTTATAGGGTCCTGTGGGGCCCTTACTTTATGTGATGTCAACTGCTGTTGTAGATCAGATCTCGATGTTGTCCTGGAATGTACGGGGCCTTAATGATGCCAGGAAGTGTCGCAGTGTGATACAGTATTTGGACAGGCATGCTATTCAAGTTGCTTTTCTCCAGGAGACGCATCTGCGCCCTGCTCCCTCCCCCACTTTCGGCGGGAGGTGGGCTGCGGCCAGGGGGTTTGCTTCATACTCTTCTTATGCTCGTGGGGTTGTTACCCTTGTTAAGAAGTCGCTTGCATTCCAGGAACTTGGATCTATGGGGGACCCTGAGGGGCGCTATGTGCTGCTGTGGGGACGGCTTGGGCAGAACACTATACTGTTTGTTAATTGCTATGCTCCCAATGTTGATACGCCAATCTTTTTTGTCACTCTGTGGGGTCATGTTCTTGCTGTGGATGCTACTCACATTGTGTGGGGGGGTGATTTTAATTTTGCATTTCAGGCCCAGTTGGACAGATCGGAGGGTAGCCCTCAGTACAATGTACAGGCTAGGGATGTGCTGCGGGGGATAGTGGAGGAGGCTGGGATGGTTGACAGCTGGAGGTACACCCACCCTGCCACTAGGGAGGGCACTCATTACACCACACATGCTCGTTCATGGGCAAGACTGGACTATGTATTTCTCTCTAGAGGGTTGATGGCTGGCCTAAGGGGGGCCACACATTTGGCTCGGACGTATTCAGATCACTGTCCGGTGAAGGTTGATTTGTCCGTCCCCGGGTTACACAGGCCGCGCCCGCCTTGGCGTTTGTTTCCGACTGCTTTGCTTGACCCGGTGTTCAAGGAGGAACTCGGTGCGGAGGTGGAGGCGTTCTTCCCTAGAAACAAGGGCTCTGTGGAGAGCATTGAGGTCATTTGGGAGGCATTCAAGGTTACGATCCGGGGTGTCACTATTTCTAAAAGTTGTGGAGTACTCCGTCTGATTGTTCGGACCCTCGAGAGGTTGGAGGCTGACTTGCGAGACTTGGAGCGCAGGATGCAGGTGACTTCGGACCCCGCTCTTTTGGCACAGTTCCGCACTAAGCTCTCCGAGTATGAGGAGGAGGCTGCTCGAGAGGCTAAGCACAGGGGGAAATACTGGACGGCGAGGCGATACTGCGAAGGGGAGCGGCCCGGTAAGGTCCTCGCTGCCCTTACTAGACATCCTAGGCATGGGTCGGACGTGTTGGAATTGGTGTCTCCGGATGGCACTCGCTGTCGAGACACTTCGGAGATTCAGCGCACTTTTATTGATCATTATGCACACCTTTACACGACACAGCAGACGGGTGAGACTCGATACGGTGGCTTCCTCGATGAGTTGGCGCTCTGTTGGCTATCGGATGGTCATCGGGAGTTCTTAGGCAGGCCCCTGGAGGTGGAGGAGGTCAGGAATGCCATCATGTCTCTTTCTAATGGGAAGGCCGCCGGGCTGGATGGCCTTCCTGCTGAATTTTATAAGTGTTATATTGACATCATGGCCCCTGTGCTCCGTGAGGTGTTTGAGGAGTCTCTGGAGGAGGGACGCCTACCGGGCTCCATGCGGGAGGTCGCCATCACGTCGCTGCTCAAGCCGGGTAAGGATCCACTGGATGTGGGCTCCTACAGGCCCCTCTCATTGCTCAACTGCGATGTTAAAATTCTCGCGAAGGTCTTGGCGGTGATATTAGCCGAACTCATGCCCGTTATCGTGTTGCCTGATCAGTCGGGATTTGTGCCCGGCCGCGCCACCTCTCACAATCTTCGCACTTTGTTTTCGCTTGTGTCGACCATCGATCCCGCTGTCCCGGTTGCCGCTGTCTTTCTTGATGCCACTAAGGCGTTTGACTCTGTCGAGTGGGGCTACCTTATTGATGTTCTTTGTCGGATGGGTTTCCCCAGGATTTTCATCTCTTGGGTTAAGCTTTTATATACTGATCCGATGGCGAGGGTAGTAGTGAATGGGGTGCTGTCCCCCTCGTTCCCTCTCACGAGAGGGACCCGACAGGGTTGCCCCCTCTCACCCCTCTTGTTTGCTATCGCCATTGAGCCGCTAGCCTGTAGGATACGTCAGTTTCATCAGCAGAGCGCCTTTAATTGTCTTCAGCGGCAGGTCGGCATTTCTTTATACGCCGATGATGTCACACTCTATGTCAAGGACCCTGAGAACAACCTTAATTCGCTCCTGCGGGAGCTGGTCGCTTTTGGAGGCGTATCCGGGGTTCATATCAACTGGCGGAAATCTCAATTTTTCCCCCTCACATCTGCGGTGGCCAGGTTTCCCCTTGACTACCCTCTGGAATGGTGTGACTCGGAGTTGCGTTATCTCGGTATTGTTGTATCCTTGGATAGGGGAGACGCGGTTCGGCTCAACTATGGTGTGGCCATTACTAAACTGGCGGATGATGTCACCAGGTGGATGTCTTTACCTCTCTCCATGGCCGGCAGGGCGTCTCTTATCAAGATGGTGGTTCTGCCCCGCTTTCTTTATCTCTTTCAAAACCTCCCATATCATCCTGGTGCTTATTTCTTTCGTAGACTTCGTTCTGAGCTTCTGCGATTGTTCTGGGGGGGCAAGCAGCCACGGGTGGCCTGGGCTACCCTTACGTTGCCTTATGCTGATGGCGGTTTCGACGTCCCTGATTTTGAACTCTATTATCTCAGCGCTCAGGCGCACTATGCCTATCATTGGATGCGCCCCACGCCATTCATGCCCCAGATTGCTGCTGAGCATTGGGTCGCCCACCCGCTCCCACTGGAGGGGATGGTTTTGGGCAAGGTGTCAGATGTGGAAACGCCCCGCACGACGGTGACATGCACGGTGGATGCTTGGAAGCGGATGGCTCATTTGCTAGACGTTTCCTTTCTCTACTCGCCGGCCTTGCCTCTGTCTTATCATCCGGATCTGTCGCTGTTGTTGGAGACGGGGTTTCAGCGAATGTGCAAGCGGCTAGGTATTCTTACGTGGGGCGACTTGTTTCATGAAGGTGCCTTCCGTACGCAGGCTCATTTCTTCGGTTCGGCTGCTTGCTCCCCTCTAGACCTGTTCTACTTTGTCCGCTTGCGGCAGGGCATGCGTGCTCTGCTACCGGACTACCCTTCGGAGCCTGGGGTAACCCTCCCCCTCCATGTGCTGCTGGTTTCAGATGGGCGACACCTGGTGTCGAAGTTATACGGGGCTATTCGCCGACAGCGATCGGTCCCGACCAATCGGGTGTGCGAGCAGTGGGTTGCCGAATTGGGTGCTCCTATTACAGACGAGCAGTGGAAATATTGTTGCGGGCTCACGGCCAATGTCTCTTCTAGTTGTCGCCTTAAAATTATCCATTACAAGTTTGTTCAGAGGTACTACTATACCCCAGCGAGGAAACTGCGGTTTCATTTGGCGGAGGATGACAGGTGTGCTAGGTGTCGAGCGGAAGGCGCTGACTTTTTGCATTTGGCTTGGAGCTGTGCGGGGGTTTTGGAATATTGGACTCAGGTTCATGAAGCCCTGCAGGTTATGGCGGAGGATGGGGTGGCGTTTGACCCCTTAGTGATGTTACTTGGCTTCTCTAAGGACGTACCTGCCTCTCACCGTAGATTTGTTGACGTGGCCCTGTTGTTGGCTAAGCGTAGGGTTGCTTGTTGCTGGGGTCGTGGTAGGGTGCCGCGCTTTCAAGACTGGGTGACTGACCTCATTTACTGTCAGGATCAGTATAATATCTATTCTGACTTGATGCCTGTTCGATGCCGACCAAAGGACTTTTGGAGTCCGCTCCAGGTGTACCTCCTGACCAGGGCTGCGCGGGACTCTGATTCTGAACTTGAGGACCGTGAAGGGATAGGCTGATGACAACGTGATGGGCTGGGATTTTACACGACACCTGCTGTTCTTCCGATATCGGGGGGGGGGCTGACTGTCTCCTTTTCCTGCGAGCTATTGGGGGGTGGGAGTCTCCCTTCGGACAGGTATTTTTATCGGGAATTCAGATTGTATCCCTGTGCGGCACCCCTCTATCCAGTGCTCCTCATACTTGTGTCCCCTCTGGCTCACGTGTTCTCCGCTAATGTACTGTATTCATATTGCATTGTCTTATTGGCTCGCCTGTCCATGCTGGATCATTGTATTTTAATATCTCCTGCACATTTCGCTGTTGCTCCTTGTATTGACTGATGCCCTGCCCTGTACTTCCTCGTGTCTCCTTATTTATTTCTTTTTTGTATGCTTTCTAGGCACTGACGTACCACTGTAATGGCCGAATGTGACTGTATGTTTTGAATGTACACTTCCCTTGTACCTGCTTGTCTCCAAATAAAGGTTTAAAAAAAAAAAACCATGCCTTGTTCCCCTCCCTATAAAAAACTCGCTGATTCTCTTCCCCCATAACTGACCTTGGCCTGCGGGTTGTCATACAATGAACACACCCACTGTAAGTATTTACCCTGGATACCTGCCTTCTTTAGTACCTCCCACAAATACTCCCACCCCACTCATTCAAATGCCTTCTCTGCATCTAACATGACCATTCCGAGTGCGGTGAGAGTAGTTGAGGCAACATCGAAGGCTGTAATCGCAGTGTTAACATGGGCCGTGTTGCTGAGTGTTAACCAAAGTCGGCATAATCGGGGCCAAGCAATTTGCTAGTATCTTAGAGAAGATTTTAACATCTGCATTAAGCAGGGAGATCAGCCGATAGGAGCCACAATCTTCCGGAGGTTTTTTTTTTTTAAGAAAGAAAATTATTTTAGCAACTTTCCACGATGTAGGAGCCTTCCCCAAGTTGCCTATGGAATCAATAACAGATTCTAGAATAGGTAATCATTCTTTTGCACAAGTCTTGTATAATTCCATAGGCAAACAGTCCTCTCAGGTGGCTTTCCCCATTGGTAGAGCTGAAATGGCTGTGATTATTTCAGCTTGTGTCATCTTTGAGCTAGGTTGCTGGAGTGTTTCTATATCGATGTCTCTTTGTGCGGGCATATGTTTATCTAGATATTGCGTAATTAAAGCTCTAGTGGGAATATTGTCTGGAGTATATAGGTTTCTATAATAATTAACAAACTGAGCTAGAATCTGTTCTGGCTGACCATGTTTATGCGAGTCGACCCTCTGATCATTTTAATCTTTGTTCTCGCCTTCTTATCCGCAACCTTATATGCCAATACTTTTCCAATTCTATCTCCTCCTTCATATTGAGCTAGTTTGTACTTATGTATTTTAGTACAGTATCTATCTCTTAGTATCTTTTTAAGAGGAGATTGTAGTTTTAGAAGTTCTAATCTTAGCTCCTCAATGTTTGTATTTACATGTTTGGTTGCATCTGCTAGTTTCTGCTCCATTTGTAATATATTAGAAGTGGTTCTCTTAGTAGCTCTGCGATTTTCAGTATTAATTCTAAAAATGTGTTGTTGAACGAACCCCCTTATGCTGCACTTACATGCGCCCCAAACTATATCAATAGTAGCTGAGTTAATATTCAACTCAATAAATTCTTTAATATGTTTTTTTAAAGAAGTCACGAACCCCAGATCAGTAAGTAAGTATCTTGGGAATGTGAATTGTATCCGGCCTCGAGTCACCATTCTTGCACTCTAATAGTATTGGGTTGTGGTCAGAAGTGATCCTCGGACACAGTTCAATCTTACAGTTACCCACTATTTAGTCGGTCGCCCAAACCATATCAATTCTTGGGCAGGATCTGTGGGGCGCAGAGTAATATGTATACCCCGTTAGATTAGGATGTTTAGAGCACCATACATCTTTTATATTAAGCAATCTACCCAATTCCAAAATGGCAGACCTAACCTTACGCATCCTACGAGGGGAGCCCTGTCCTGTGGAGTCGATTTTATAATCGATTACACAATTAAAGTCTCCCATCACCAGCAGTTCGCCCTCCCACTCTAATAGCTCAATGCTTAGTTGTTCAAACAGCTTAGGGTCATCTATGTTGGGGCCGTATACCAGATATAAAATAAGTTTCCTATATTCTAATTGAACTTGGGCTATCGCCCACCTCCCCCGTTCGTCTGATGCAGTTTTTAAAATTTCTATCCCCAGTCCTTTCTGTTTTAGTATGGCCACCCCCCGGATAGAGGCCCCCAAAGTTGAGCAGACCACAAGCTCATACCCCATTTGTGAAAGCAGCTTCCTATCTTGGTAGCTAATGTGAGTTTCTGAGAGAAGAGCGAATTGTGGTTTATACATGCCTATCTCCTCCTGTACCAATCTCCTCTTTTGCTTGCTATTGAGGCCAGCAACATTCCAAATTAATAATCTTGTCTTAGACATTGTTTACATTTATATTTTTAGCAGTCCTCTGCATACAGTCTCTAATAAAACATTTCATTGCTTTGTCCGCGTCATAATTCTTCCTTACAATACGTTTTTGTTCCCCTTTCCCCCCCCACCCACAACCCCTACCCTACCCACCCCTCCCACCCCTCCCAAGTCCCTTAGGGGGGGAGCACCCCTCTATCCCCTGCTGCCGCTGGAGTGGCAGCCTAGTGAAGTGGCAATCGCAGAGGCAGGTTCTGCCCGCTAGTCCGTAATGCTTATCTATTTGTCAGTAAGAAACAAGGGGAAAAAAGAGAAAAGAGAGGAAGTAAAGTATAAGAGTTTTATGTATATGGAGCAGTGAAAGCAAACAGAAAATTGCATAGATTCAACCCATTCTTTAACTCCCATTGTGCTTGAATTTAATTCAACTAGTAAGAATTATAGGAGCTCCTTATAATCATAAGTGCAATCACCCATCATTAGTGTCAATTTCAATTCTGTCTTTCGAGTGTGAATTTTTCCAAAGCCGCCACCGCCTCCTCTTGGTCAGTAAAGAAGAAATACCGCCTGTTTCTAGTCACCTTGAGATGGGCAGGCTCTTGTAAATATACTATGCAATCAATAGCTTTAAAAGAATCTATCAGCTTTCGAAGCTCCGACCGTCTGTCCATCGTTCCCTATCTGACCGTACAAAAAAGGTTAGATTGTCAATAGTGACCGGGCTGCTGGGTTTAGCTTTAAGGGATACTGCTTGTCTTAGCAAAAAGTTGCCAAAATGTATCCGACTTGGTCTAGGGAATCTACTGTTTTTATTCTTTTGGAAAAGAGGAAGTCTGTGTACTCGTTGTAGTTGGGAATCCCAGTCCCAATCTGATAAATCGCTGAATACTTTTTGGAATAGGTTCACTACGTATGACCTGACATCCGCTCCCTCTGTCCCCTCGGGAATCCCAAACAGCCTGAGATTGAGTCTACGTGCCCTGTTTTCCATATCCTCGACCTTTGCTTCAAGTTTAGATATTCGTGTAGTATGTTGTTTGGTTAGCTCGTCTGAGCGAGTAGCTCCTTTTTCGACTACCATAACTCGCTGTTTAAGATCTTCCACCTTTTGAGTGACCCCTCCTAGTTTTTCACACACTTCACTCTTGAATGCCTGTAATTTTGTGTTGTCCTCTCTTAACTGCAAGAAGTGCTGCTGGCCTTCTAGTCTTTGAGCTGTAAGGGTCTGCATAATCATATCCATAGTAACAGCATTTCGATGATCTTCAGTTATTGATGCTTTTGAGGTCGTTTTATCTTGTACTCGACTAGCAGATTCAGTGCTGCCCGACCTTAGTATCGGTGCATTAGCTATAGAAGGTCTGTGGCTTACATTGAAAATTTCCTTATCAGATCTAACCGTTTTCAATAGCTCATTCTCTGTATCGTTCTCTGTGCCGATTCTCAGTACAATAGGTTTTGAAACGGGATCTGATGTGGTTTTCTGTGAGCCATTTGAACTTTGGTCGCAAGTTAAGTCAGCTGAAGTATTTTGAATGATGGTAGTAGAAGTTAAGTCTGTTGCTATGTCCAGATCGCTAGGTACTATATTAGTTGGCAATATGGTTACGTCTGTACTATTTAGTGTTGATGAGCCAGGGGTCTCCAATCGCGGTATCGTTTCCCCCCCCCCCCCCCCCCCCTTTTGGATGCGGATCTTCTTCGAGACTAACTCCAGACAGCCTCATTGCCATGTTCTTTACCCCCCCTTAGCTTGTATCCATTTTCTGAGCGGGCTATCATCCACATTAGTCTTGGCCTTTGGCGCCATTTTATATGTAGAAGAGGAAGTATCTTTAATCAGTAATTTACTAAGAGCTTTTTTCCGTTTGCTCCTAGCTTTAGTTTTCCTTGAAACTGATGATTTGCGAGTGTTAGATCTATTATGCATGATTTCTGTCTCACTGTCATCCCCTTCAGACACCTCTTCATAGTCTAGATTAGATCCGTCATCTTCAGCCTCGTCTATCAGTATGCTGTCTGCCGCGCTGGATATTTTGGAATCTGTTGTAAGTTGAGGTGTTAGTATTATATCAGCAGTGCCTACCATGTTACTAGAGTCAGGAGTATCTGAAGTTGTAGCATTAAAGTTTTCCGATGGATTTGCACTCCCAACCGCTTTCTCACAGTTAGACATTAACTTTGCTCCATCCCTGCTTGTGGTGTTAATTGTTAAAGTAGAGTCATCCTCTAATTGCCCCACGCCTTCTACCGTATCATCTAATACGGTTTGTCCAGTATTGTCTATCAAGTTTTGATCGATCGAGCTGGTATTCGGGTTTTCCTCTACGCTAGCAAATGTCTCAGTATTTCTGCCAATCCCCATAGCAGACACACCCGGGCTGTTTGTTTGACTCGTGACTAGGGTTGTAACTCCATTGGACCCGTTTACATCACCCACCAACGTTTTTGCTTTTGAACTGTTAGCATTTTCGCTTGATTTTAAATTGCCCTTGGAAGCTATAGGGTTAGCAGTACCTGACAAGTCCTGCCCGCTGGGTTTACCGGTCCGTGTTGAGCGGGTATTCAGCTTCGGAGCCATGCCGGCATCGGTCTTCTGTGTAGCTCCCGGCGTTCGGTTCTCAGCTGCCGCCGTGTTCAGCTGCGCCACGAGTGATCCCAGACCCGCCCAGCTGAACCAGCGAGTTTGTGGCAGGAAGGTACGTCGTAGCTTCCAAACCGGCAGTATCTTTCTGCCCAGATGGCAAATTATCTGCAGCATTCAGTTGTAAGAAGGTAGGTTCTTGTTAGTAAAAGTTAGTAAAGGTTTTGAGTGCTTTAAAGTTTTTGCTTTTTCCGACGTCTCAATTGCTTCAGTCACTCGAAAATCAGCGCTCAGCAAAAGGTTCTTCCGTTGTTCCGCTCTGTCTCACCAAAAGCTCAGACGCTCGAATTCAGCGCTCAGCTTCCCGCTTTAGTGTCGGATTTCGTGGTAGTTATTCCAACTTGTAGCACCGTAGACTCTGCGCAGCGCTATCTGCTATCAGTAGCTCGGCACACTTGGCAAAAAGTTTCTTCCGTAGCGCTAATTTAAATCTTTTTTCCCTTTAGTTATTCTGCTCTGATTTTCACCAAAAGTACGCATTTTCCTCTGTCAGTCTCTTACTTAGTCGCCGCGGGAAGAGCTACCCCGCGTTGCCTGCTTCACCTGGCGGCGTCAACCCGCCATCTTGACTCCGCCCCCTAACGAATGTGAAAATTCCAACGAGTTGGGCCTCCCTTTTCCTTTTTGCTTTTCCACTTCAAAATAAAATCTTGACATGGCGCTGAGTAACACAGGGGTTTACAAAGAACCTAACAATCTTTAATCAGATCCTGAAAAAAAATCTTGAAACCTTGCAGTTGCAATGCAAATGTGTCTTGGTGCAGCATATCGATGACCTTCTTGTGGCATCAACAACACCAGATTCATGCAAATATGACACCAATGCATTGTTGAACCATTTAGCAAAGAACGTTCACAAGGTGACCCCTCAAAAATTGGAGTACTGTCAGAGGGCGGTTCCGTATCTGGGACATCATATTGATAAGGGAGCTTGGAAAGTGTACCTAGAGAGAATCTCTACAGTCTTGAGAATGAACCCCCCATGACACCAAGAAAAGTCAGGATGTGTCTGGGAATGGTGGGATATCGTCATCAGTGGATTGCCAACTTTTCCTTAGTGGTAAAGCCTCTAAAGGGGCATACACACAAAGATTTGTCTGATCTGCTATCCTGGGACAGCAAATTCATGAGAGCCTTTCTCAAGCCGGTTGAAAGTCTCTCGTCCTCGTCTCTAGTAATGCCTGATTACAAAAACGGTTTTGTCCTTTATTGCTATTAGTGCAAAGGGTGCACGCTGTCTGTGTTTACACATGTTGCCTATTTTTCTACCACACTTGATCTGGTAGCTGCAGCGTTGCCTGGATACCTAAAGGAGGTGGCTGAAGGTGATGTCAGGATTCAGCAGCGTGAAGGACATACAACAGAACGGAGGAAAGTAATTATTACATTCTTCCGTTTCGTCGTATGTCTGAGTTTTCCTCCCCCCTGATGCATCTGATGGACACATCCCAGAAACGATAAATGAAGAGAAGTGAACAAAGTGAGAGTAAAAAGCCAGTTGTCCAAAGATGCAGGAGCAACAAGTGCCTAGTCGAAGGTACTCAGCCCCTGAATGGACTTACCTTGCTGAAAGTGAGCCCAACTCAAACACCCAGAGACTAAGGGAGAGATTTACTAAGATTGAGTGCCATATTTGCATCACAAAGGTGACGCAAAGCCTTTTTTCCCTAATCTACTTTTTAACGCTAAACGTTTTTAATTCTGGAAATAATGTAAAAGTAATACCAAGCAGCACATAGCTCTGCTTCACTTTACTTTGCGCCATTGTGGTGTACCAAGGGTGATGTATTGGCGATCCCATGCAACCACCCAAGGTTTCTCACGCTAAACCCAATTTACTAAATACAGTAGATTGGGTTTAGCATTAGAAAACTGGACCCTTTGAAACTGGGTGCAAGGAAGAAGAAATGCTATAATTTCTCCTTCCTTTTTCGACTTTGCATGCATGCTGCACTGTGCAGCACGCAACAAAGTGCGAACAGCTTTCCATCACGTCTAGGCATAGTATTTTGTACAGGAAGAGTACCCTTCCTGTACAAACCTATGCTAGACTCACACACACACCCTAGTGCTATTGCGCTATGGTGGTGATTGGCGTACAGCAGCTGTGATCAGCGCCATTGCAAGGAAAAGAGGAGGAGAGAGCCATATCTTTGAAAATATGGCACTGTCCTGCTCCTTCCCTGTCACGCAACGCAGCGCAGCCTTGCGGGAGGCTGCACTGCGTCGTGTGGAGATTGGGTAAATCTCCCCCTGAGAATTCTAAATGTAATTGTATTTATAAACCGTTTACTACCATTGACAAGGCATCTAAGTACTTTTTTGCAAGTAGCACACTACACTGAAATCCAAAAAGGATTAGTGATGAATTAGTATAGGGAAATATGAAGTAATGGAGTGGTGGACATGTGAGTCTGTTAGTTGGATTGAAAAGGACAATGGAGGGATAGAAGGGGGAAGCGTCTAGAAAGTGTTTATTAGGAGATCATAGAAGTAAGAGATGGTTTGGGATGAGTAGAAAAGAGATGGAGGGGGGAAGAGTCTCTGGAAAACGATTAGGGAGGTCCTAATAACAAAATGAGGTCTCAGATTAGCCTAAGGAGGGATACACGAGGTAAGAATTTAGCCTACCACAGTGAAGATTAACTCATTTTGATCTTTCAGTGACTGAATTCTTGTGACAAACGTCTAGATGATTATGATTTATGATTATGCTCTGAAATCTTGTGACACTCTTAGGGCCCAGCCTCCAATAGAAGAGTAGGGCTGTCTTTATTAGAGAATACCTGCTGCAGGGTCAGGGTCAATATCTGAAGCCAACTGAACTAATAAACTCACTTTGAATGAACTACAGTTTTGTAATTTTGCACCAACAAGCATTGGCAAAGCTGATAGGTCGCGCTTTCGAACCTATTGACTTTTGCAATAGTTCTCGCGATGCTGTGCAGCATGGTTTAAAAAAAAAAGAAGAAGCCAAAATCAGATGGTTTGTTCATTTTGTTGGTGCACGAACCAAGCACACACTCACCTACAAAATGTTTTGGGGCAGATTTACAAGCCCCCTGCGCCTCTTTTACGCCGCCGTTGTGTCACTTTTGTGACGCAGCGGCAGTGCAAGAGATGCGCCATGGTGCGGGGTATTTACAACGTGAGGCATCTCCCAGATGAGTCACGTTGTAAAACCCTACGCCAGAAGGAGGCGTTCCATCGCAGGGGGGCGTTGCAGCGCAGGGACGCCTTCCAAAAGTGGCTGAGGGAAATCTACAAGATTTCATTCAGTCACTTTTGGGCCCATGCGGCGATAAAACCCTGCGCCTGCTTGAAGCAGGCGTAAGGATTCATGCAGCTTTGTGGAGATAGGGCCCCCCAGAGCATTGCTAGAGCTGCGTCGCGCTTGCGACGCAACTCCTGCAATGCGCCGCTTTTACGGCACAGATGCGCGACACATCTGTGCCGTTTTTGTCCCATGGTGCGCCGCATTGCAAATGCAACGCATCCAGGGTGGCAGAGCTGCGGCGCACAATAACTGGCGCATGCCTGCTGATATGCAGGGAGGCGGTGCCAGTTATTGTAAATCTGCCCCTCTGTTTCCCAGTCCAAGATGAATTGGTAAACAGAAAAAGTAGCACCAGTGGAGTGAAGAAACTAGGGGGGGCTTTGAATACAGAGGAAGGAAGGTAGAAGGAGAGGGTCAACAAAGCAACACCGGGGAAGGGGGGAAGCAAGACCAAGTTGGGGGAAGCATTAGAAAGGGGGGCACGAAGCAACATGGAGGCGTGGGAGATAGAAAGCAACACTGAGGTCCAGAGAAGGAACACAGAGGGGGTGAGCAAACTGAGAGAGTGCAATGCGGAGTTGGGGAGAGAAGCACCCATGTGAAAAAGCAATGCACATTGGGAGAAGCACATGAGAGCTAGAGGAAGCAAACGGGATGCAATCTCAGCAGAAAGGGGGCGTTTATGATGGCTACAACAAGAAAACATGCTCTCTCCTTGAGTGCTTAAAGATGAAGAAAAAAATAGCACCTGAAAAGGAAGCAGCAGCGGGAGGTTATAATTAATGGGTCCATGTTCCAAGGGAGGGAGAAACCCAAGACGAAAAAATGAAGCTCACATGCACTAACGAATTAGAAGCAACCATGTGAGAGCAATGATGAAGACAAACTGTAGTGTGTAATACATAGGCTCTAAGACCACTGTATGGTAACACAAGTTCTTGAAACATGAGCTGCAGTGATTAATTTGTAAAATAAGTGCCAGGGTTCTGACCAGGAAGCCGCTGCAGATTACACCACCTATCACCCCTGTCATCGCTGCCAAAACAACTATTCACCGCCCCTCTCGCCTGCAAGTGTGACAGTTCAAATTACAGGCCTGCAAAGCTAAAGCATGGCTGGGGAGGCAGGTATTAGTCATTTTTAATGTGTATTGTATTCATAAACAACAGTTTGTAAACTCCTCTCTAAAGTAGACGAGCAGCGCCACCATGTGGCAGACTGTTATAAGTGCAATCTTGACAATTCAGTGCCGCTGCCGAGCACCGGAAACCAATTAAGGGGTGGTGCAGAGCACCGGAAACCACGGGGTCAAATTAAGCACTGATGCGCTGTCTGAGGCGAGACCTAAAAAAGCTTGGTCATTTCTTGTAGGCTAGGACATTTTTTTCAGAGTACCAGGACCATAGTTTTAGTGGGTGTTCTTGGATGACACCATCTTGCTCGAAATCTCTACCCCTCCACTTACTACTGAGGGGTCAAAACATTGTTAGTTCATGGAATTGTGGACTGTGCACCAGATATTTTTTCTTACACCAGAACATGGGGAGTCAATATTTCCTCACCTCTTGCTCCTGACTCGCAAAGGATGTGAAATGTCAAAATGTTTTCTTTCCTATGCATGTCTGTTTCAACAAACTTTGCCGGATTTTTTTCATTACACTGCAATCGCCCGAGAATTGTACATCACTTCACTAATGTCTATAGCACCCTGACTGAAATGTACACAAGCAAGTAAATGGACAACTATATTTAAAACACTGTTTATACAATTAAATATGTGTCTGACATTAAATGTTTGTTCTAGTCGTATGAGGTGTCCCTGTCATAAACAAACTGACTCACTTGGGAAGTTTTGATCAGAAATGAAACAATCCTATGGTATTCATGTGGTACAACCCAAACAAAGTTATATTTCTAAGTAATACAATTCAGTTTTAAAACATCCCAGAAAGAACCCACTTTTCCTTATGTGTGAAACATAGTTACTGCATCCTCTCCAAGTCAGATCTTCATAATCAAGAGGAGATCCGGGGCACATGCCAGGCCTGTGGCTCAGTTTATTAATATATCCACTGCAGAAATCTATTTTTAACCTCATGGTCATAGATTCGAGTCTCTGTGCCTCCAATCACCCTTCATCCTCTTGAGGTTGATAAAATGAATACCGCTGTATTGTGTGAAAATGAAACATTAGAAATCAGTCAACAGCCATTAGTGTGAATGTGCACTCTATAAAGGAGGTTCTTGGGTCATTTCATCTTTTTTAATGCTGTTAATTGAGTCTTACCGGGATATAGATTTTTTTGGTCTGGCATTAGCAAAGCTCTATTTATATTTCTAACATTATTTATCTATAATAGTGTTACTTAAAGGGGCTTTTACAGAACCATCTATCACTGTGTTGTTGCATCATTCATATTTTTCTGTCCATTACAGCACACAGGAGGGCACAAAGGATCAACCGGCTTCTCCCATTGGCTAACTTTATTGTGAGTGATGGCATTCTCTTTCACAAGAAGTACATCCACACAAAACGGTTCCCTTCCCTGCAGTGCTTAATTTGATTGGGTGGTTTCCAGGTGCTCAGCACTTAATTATCAATGCCAGAGCTGGTGACAGACTGCCACAAGGTGGCGTTGTCTGCCTAATTTAGAGATGACCACAACAGCAGCTAATTATTAATTCAATATACGTTAAAACTGACTATTACCTGATGCGCAAGCCATTCTTTTAACTATGGGGACCTGAAATAGTCCAAAATGTCTTGTAGGCATGTGATGATAAGTAGTTGTGTCGTTACTATCATTGGCAGCATGGCAGGGGCATTGTGTGGTGCAAATTGCAGTGGCCTCCTGACGAGAATCCTGGCACTTATTTTTTTCCCCCCAAATTAAGCACTGCTTCTGTGCCAGGGAGAACTATGGCAATACGTGCTTTTAGAGCAAAAACGTGCTTTTCGTTTAGCCAAATATTTTACATACATCGACAAGGCAGGTCAGCCACCCCAAAAAGTTTTTAGAAAAACCCTGTTAAACAAGTATTGAAAACGCTAATAGGCTAGCAGCCCAACCCCAGACATTTTGGCTTTGCCAGTGCTTGTTTGGAGATGCATCTTGGATTGAGGAGGGTGCATCCCAGAGGTTTCTAGGAGGTAAGGTTGTAGGGCAGCATAAACAGTTGGAAGCTGACATAGGAGAGATGACGTTAGAGATGGTTGAGAGGTCACTTGACAGTAGGGGGAGGGGCTTAGATCGAGTCAGATTGGGAGAGGGATGAAAGTTAAAGTTGAGCAGCAGAACTTTGGAATGTTCATTTGGGTGGTGTGAGAATGCCAGGGCTGAAGGGAACTGGAAAGGCCCTTGATGGTGAAGACGCAATGGGCAGAGATTAATGTGAGGTGCATGGTGAAGCAGCCCACAGAGAGCGGATAGGGAGTGAGTCCAAGGAGGAAAAGCGGGAGTTAAAGGCAGGAGGAGATATCAAAAGAGTGTACATGAGGAATAAGAAGGAATAACGAAAGAGGAATGAAATGGAGGCATTTGGTGGGTTGTGAAGGCAGTCTAAGAATGCAAGCCAGATTTAGTTAGGGGTTTTGGGAAGGAGTAGGACGAAGATCAAGGGATTGGTTGAATGAAGAGGATTTGAGGCAGGTTAAGGAACTAAGGAGTGGCGGGTGCAGAATAGAGAGATATAGGGCTGAAGGTCTTTGTGGCACAAAGATAGAGATATCCTGATTACAAGTGGGATGGATGGTGGGAGGGTATTCACTGTTCAAGTAAGTCGAGTTCTGAGTTTTCTCTCTGAAAATGAGCCTTAACATACGAAATTCTCCATCACTCCAAATCCAGCATGAAACACTATTTACAGGTTATTGCTACCAATAAATGCTAATTTAACTATTTTGACCTGTCCGTGTGGAAATTTCAAGGACCGCAAATCTCTACTCCTCAACAACTACCTCAATGTGTGCACATCTGCTCTACGTTTCCTCATTGATTAATGTCTTCTAGACAGTCACATGGCTTGCTCATTCAGCTTTTTGTCCCTGGTGCCGTTCTCCTCCATGTGCCCTGGGTTATACTTTGTAACTTTATAATCACTTAGTGCTGTACTCTCTTGCGATGTTGACATTATTAATACCCTCATGTATCTCTTGTAAACGTATTTACATATTCACATAACCTGTAAAAAGTGCGCTGATACCGTCAGATCTACCTAGCGCCTATATAAAGCTAAAAAAATAAATAATAAAATAAAATAGATTGTGCGTAAATTGTGCCCCAATAACCTGGAAACTCAGAATTTCGATATGTAATCGAGCCTAGTCAGAAAGAGTTAAATAGCATGTGTAAGGCTGGGTGCAATTGCTACGCAATTCTGCACTCCTCACTCCCCTGCTGACGCCACTTACTAAACCTAAACTATGTAATTGTAAGAAAAAAGAGGTGGAGTTATTGAACAGTTTTTGCCCACAATCTTTACTTTTTCTACTGTTTCTTGCCACTCCAACCCCATCACCGACCACTCTCAAACCTTTCCAGAGAACAGGCCAAACCGCAGAATCTTTAGTGCCCCTCCCAAATGATTTCAAATTTTCCTTCTTGCTGCTTAATTCAAGCCGGTGCTTTCCGGTGCTCAGCACCGGCACTTAATTGCTAGCACCGGCGCTAATGACAGGCTGCCATGTGTTTGGTCTTTTTTGGTTTTTTTTACCATATTTTAAGTTACTGTTCCAGCAATGCCATTGCATCATTGTCGTTTTTAGGTCGAGCTAGAGTGCGCATGCGAAGCATGCGTCTAGCTCGACAACTATTGTTGTCAGTCTCCTGGGAATCTGAGACAGGGTTCGGCCACGCGCGTCGATTGCACCTCGTGGGCGCGCACGCCCAGGCCGGCGTCATGCACCTATCCTATCTCAGATTCCCAGGAAGTCAGCCATGCCGCCATGCCTCTCTTAGTCGCACGCGCACACATACATACAGCCACACTCACACACACATACACACACACATACACACACGCAGGCAGGCACGCACGCACACACACACACACTGCATACACACAGGCTCACACGCGCCCCTCCCCCTTACCTCATCTCTGTACTCCAGCTCCTTTGGCAGCACGACGCGGGGCTCTCCCCTTAGGCATGGGAGCCCCGCCGTGCTATCCGCTGCTCTTCACCCGGGCCCCCTCCTGGGACCCGGGACTTCGGCTCCCTCACTTCGCTTTGTCTCCGGGCTCGCTCCTCATAACGAAAGTTATGAATGGCGAATGTTGCGCATGCGCGGGCAGCCCCCGCCCTCTCACGTCTCCTCGCAGCCCGAATACTCTCTGCCCAGTGCTTTTTTTTTTTAACCAAATGTTTCATTTTCTAATACTAGTACGATAGGACGTGTAGGCCAATGCTCAACGGAAATGACGTGGTGGGCTCGGGATTCACAGCATTAGAAAGCACTAGGCCTGTGTTGCTTTATAATAATGTTCAGTTCTGCACCGCTGGGATTATTCTGTTAACAGGCGTACAGAAGGATTCCCGGACAACCTTCTGAGTGGATTACCTTTCTGTAAGGTGACCCCTGACGTCATCTCACTTAAGACAGCATGCTGATCCAATACTGGGCTTTCATTGTAGAAACCATACTATTCTGATACCTTAGTCCAGTTGGTTCATTCGATGTTAGCAAAGACTACAGCTCCCAGAATGCACTAGGCTCCTCATTGAATGGCGAGATCGGAGAATGGCGTTTCCAAAGACTTTGCCCTATCTGACTGAGGTAAAGTGAGTGTGCCTAACTGTTGGTTTTTAAAAAAAGTAAAGATCGGGAGAAGGTGTCACACATGACACGAAGCCACTGTACAGCTGTAAACATGGTGTGCGCAGATAGGAGGGTAGTAGATTTGAGGGGGTGCTGAGTCCAACTCACACTGGACCTCGACATAATAGTTGCTGGAGGTGCCTCACACACCAAGTTAATATCACCGCTTAGGCCCTGATTGCAAGGTATGTGCATGCTAATTACTGTTTGCGTGGGGTACAACAATGATGTGGTGCGCAATTTGCAACACAGGCTCTGGGCTCCTCATAACGAAAGTTATGAATGGCGCATGCGCGGGCAGCCCCCGCCCTCCCAAGTCTCCTCGCAGCCCGAATACTCTCTGCCCAGTGCTTGTATTCACCTGCTGTGAAATATCTCAAAATGCTATCAAAAGGTAGCTGTGCTGCTGACTTCCCGGCGTAAGGAGACAGAACGTTTGTTGCCCTGGTTATGGATTGGGAACAGTGTTAAATAATATTAATGGATGGGAATGCGCGCGCCTAACAGTGCCTTCCCAGTACAAGTGATTGTATTGATTGATACCGACTCGGTGTATTGATGCAGATTATTCTGCTGATGTTATCGAAGCCTTTAACTACGTTTGTTAGTGCACAAAGTATCTTTAAATAGATCTAGATGATGATGTAGATTAAGGAAAGCAGAGCGGCATCCATCTCTTTTTTATCTGTTAATAACTTAAAACCATCATGGCTTCTATCTGCAGCGCTCAGACCCTCCCAGCACACATGCATTTATTTGTTGGATAGCCTAAATTTCTACGGTTGAGCAGAGAAAATGGAACTCAGAGGGGTGTTTTTTTATTACCTAGCCCTCCTAAAATGTATTCATTTACTGTTTAGTTTTAAATTACTTAATCCAAGATGTTAGTGAGATATTTAAGCTTCTAACGTACTTCTTTACACCATTGTATTTTTTTTTTTGCAAAGGAGATAACATCTTCTCAGAGCATGGATGTATTAGTCAAATGGGTATTCGCTATGTTCAAAACTGGTTTGTATTTCGGTTTTGCCTGATTTTAAAAACACTTTGTCATTCTTGTCTGAAAATATTGCCTCATATTTTACAGGGACCTATCCAGCTGCTTGAATGTCACCGAACACGTTTACTCAATTTGTCCATCAAATACAGATTACTACTTTGAGATATTTGTGCATATTTTTGCTTTTGTGTGCATTCACAGTTTAACATTTTTGCGAACCTCGGTCCATTGGCGTAAGGCTAAGTGATGGGGCCCCTGAGTCTCCCACATCTCACTGGTATTCATTGATCTTGGGCTGAATGGGGGCCCACCCCTTAAGCGTTCGGGGCCCTCCTGTACCGCCGGGCCTGCCTTATGCCCCTACTGAGGTCCTTCTAAAGCTCCATTCTGCCTGGAGCCTGCTGGCCTGGGAGGGTGGTACCGCAGCATGCAGCTGAGCGCTTCTCCCACCCCCTCCCCAAGGATGCGGTAACAGAGGGTGCCGCTGGGAGGGGGGTATTCCAAGCTGTAGGCATGCAAGAACCTGCTTGAGCATCTACCCTGGCAGTGTGAAAAAACCTGTGTATACAACAGATCTGGGGTTAACTCAAAGAGGTAAAAGGTTTGATTTGGAGCCCTGTGGCTTAATTCAAGGATATCCTAGGTGCACAAATGTGACGGCCTGTGGCTATCTTTGCAAGCTGTAGTTGCTCAAGATGGAATACTGGCAGTTTTGAAGGTATCCTGTTTGCATGAATAGTTGGAACCTGGTATCTTTTTTTTTCTTTTTCAATAACTCTTTTTATTTAGAAAAAAATACAAACAACGAGAAATCAGGGAGTCAATGCACATTCAGTATCATGTTACATGTTGCTACTTTAGCACCAAGCTTCTGAGTGTTCGTCAGCATGCTCATACATTTCCAGGATATCATTGATCACAATCCCAATCGCACCATCCCTCGATCCATTAATGACTGAATTCTCTGCCCTTTGCTGGTATTGGTGCACATATAAATCTAGTCTGGATCTGGTATGGTTGTTTATTTGCCCCGGCTTCTTCCTGCAGATAGTTTCCCCTAGCCTCTAAGCAGCCTTCTGTTAGCTGCCCAGGAGACTGAGGGACTAGGCCAGTGTTAGAACTGCTTGTCTGTTTCATGCTATGGCAGAAGCATAACTGGAGTAGCAAAGGCGAGAGCTGGCCAAGCGCAACAGAAGAGTAGTTGGTGACTTTCTCTCCCCTGCCCATACTGGAGGTCCCACACAAGAGCCTCCTGCCTCCCTGGTCGCTCTTTCGAGAGTGTAACAGCAGCAGAGGCTGTCTTTTCTCACTTTGGGGCAATGAGGAAAGGGGGCAGCACCACCACATTATCATTCAGCACCACTCAGCACCACCACAGCACCACCACAGCACCACCCAGCACCACCACCGCACCACTCAGCACCACCACATTATCACTCAGCACCACCACATTATCACTCAGCACCACCGCTTTATCACTCAGCATCACCAAAGCACCACTCTGCACCAACACAGCACCACTCAGCACCACCACATTATCACTCAGCATCACCAAAGCACCACTCTGCACCACCACAGCACCACTCAGCACCACCACAGCACCACTCAGCACCACCACAGCATCACTCAGCACCACTCAGCACCACCACAGCATCACTCAGCTCCACCACAGCACCACTCAGCACCACTACAGCACCACTCAGCGCAACCACAGCATCACTCAGGACAACCACAGCATCACTCAGAACAACCACAGCATCACTCAGCCCAACCACAGCATCACTCAGCGCAACCATAGCATCACTCAGCGCAACCATAGCATCACTCAGCACAACCACAGCATCACTCAGCACAACCACAGCATCACTCTGCACCACCACAGCACCACTCAGCACCACCACATTATCACTCAGCACCACCACATTATCACTCAGCATCACTCAGCACCACCACGGCACCACCACAGCACCACTCAGCACCACCACAGCGCCAACACAGCACCACCACAGCGCCACCACAGCACCACTCAGCACCACCACAGCATCACTCAGCACCACTACAGCACCACTCTGCACCACCACAGCACCACTCAGCGCAACCACAGCATCACTCAGCACAACCACAGCATCACTCAGCGCAACTACAGCATCACTCAGCACCACCACAGCATCACTGGTTCAAATATGTTCTCTCAATGTTTCAAGCTTTATTACAAATGGCACAAAAAGATGTTAATATTTCACTTCTGTTCTTGGATTTTCGTCACAATAAAATACACTGAACATAATCTTCACAAAAGTTATTTACAAAAGTTTAAGCTATCGCCATTATAAATGACAATCACTTTTATTTAAGTATTAATTATTTAAAAAAATTACAAGCCATTGATATTTGTAATATCAATACATCTAAGTCACGTAAATACAAAACATGTTTCATTACAAATGCTATAGGTGTCACATTTGCGAAAGTTATAACTATTGGCATTGTAAATGACAAAGCTATTAATTTAGCTATTTTCAAAAACAACACATAAATAAAAAAATTGTCATTTACAAGACCAATAACTCAAACTTTCCTAATGCGAGACCTATTGCATTGCAAATACTTGTTTCATAATGGATTCAATCTCACTGAAAGGTGTGCATGTGTTGCTATACTGAGGTTTTCCACGACAGTATTTCATTTGACTTTTAGCATGATTCTATTTGAGAAGTGGCAGTGCGCCCTGCACTCTGCTCCCGGGGCAGTCTAGGAGTCTTCAGCTGTGGCTGCTAAGTGTTAATGTAACATTTATGCTAGGATTCACCACCGGCAGCGGCAGGGCATATTTGCTACATTTATAACTTCCGTGACTCCGAGTCAGGAGGTCAAGACAAGTTTTGCAGCACACACGTCCTGCTGCCGCTGTAATGTCGCGAGACCGCATGTTAGCGGTCTAGTGAATCGCGCACGTAGGCGTGCGCATACGCGGTGTTGTACGGATGCCGCGTAGAGAATAAATAAAGGAGGCGTGGCCCCAGGAGTTAGTCCGGGACCATGCGGAGTATGCAAATGGTGTCCCGGGTCTTTCATTGCAGCGGCACCTGTCCTACATGCGCCGCGCCAACAAGAGGCCCGACAATGGCGACGAGGCTATAAAAGACCCCACGCTGTGCTCCGACGGCCGCTCCGGTCTGCCCCGCTGGAGTGCCAGTGATCGATCTGTGCCCAGAGCCCCGAATGTGGTCGGCCCAGCTGAGACTCCCCGCCCCGGCCACAGACAGCGGGCGACGCCCTACAGCGCTGATGTCCCCATGTGAGTGTGTTCAGCACGGGAGGCACGCTAGGCAGTGTGCACCCCAGGGGCAGGACTTTGGCCTAGACGGGCAGCAGGAGCGTCTGCAGCACCAAGCACCCACAACTGGTTGAGGAGCCATACGCCCACCAGGCTGCCGAAAGAGGAGCCCTGTCTCCGGAAGTGGCCCTGTTTTCACCAGTTCCACAGCACATGCCCTGCTCAGGGACTTTTTGGCAGATCCCCTCAGGTGGGTGTCATTTCCTGGCGACTACAGCGTCCGTGCCCCACCACCAGCTCACGAAGGGACCCCACGTGCCAAGATGGCGGCCATTCCCCCCATTGAACCTTTTGTGGTCGATGGTGCACCTGCTTCACTGGCACCACGATGGAAAGATTGGACAGAGCGATTACAATTCTATTTCGAAGGTGCTGGGACGGCGAGGGAACAGCGCAGGGCGCTTCTTCTTCACCTAGGAGGGAAGGTTATACACAGGATCTACAAGACCCTAACAGAAGCTACGCCGCACACCTACGTCACACTCCTCAATGCGATCAACGCACATTTTGAACCCATGGCCAGCAAGGATTATGAGCGTTTTGAAGGACTGGGTTCTTTTGGACCCAGCGGTGCCAGGGCACAACACCTGAAACCTTCGTGGGTAACCTGCTCCGGCGTACAAGTCACAGAGACACGGGACACTTCCTTCGGCGTCAAAGAGTCAAGGTTTATTTACTGCAGGGAACACAGAAGTCACGACAAGTACAACACGTGCAACTTGGGGAGACTGCTTCAAATTGGTTTTGTGGATCGCTCCTTTTATACAGTTTTTACCCATAGGCTAACATTGAACACAAAGGTTTACAACTCAGTTCCCACATCTAGCTCCCAGAGGGGTCGCTTTGGTCGCTTTAAAACACACAAGGTCCGGAACATAAGTGCGGAAACATTTGGCGGTTCCCAACTGTAAAAACCCATCTTCCCACCATTAGCAAATTCCAATCAGCAGTAAAGTAGATCGAGATAGGAACGAAGACAGGTGCAGAGGAAGACGGAGACAGTGGGGAGATTGGAAAAGGGTGTAAAAGGGGAGTGTCGAGAAACACGAGATACAGGCATCAAAGGGACGTGCCTAATGAGATGCAAGGCTGAGACAATAAGCCCGTGCGGCAAGATGAGCCTCGAGCGGCGCCATCTGCCTTACAGTAGCATCCCCCTCGTCATAAAGACACTTACAAAGAACATGTGTCTTCCGCCATATCTTGGAAGTCCCAGGGTCGCGAAGCGGACAGCGTCCGTTCGCTGGCTACTTGAGGGCAAGAGACAAAATGGATGCCGTATCTAAGATGGAACCCGTGGGTACAGATGAGAAACCCACATAACAAACGAACGGTTTAAGTTAGCACAGCGAAACTGCGCACACTTACTAAACTCGTCATTTGCGGTTCATAGATACTAGACTCGACCATATTCGCGCGAGTCGAAAACACCACTTATAATTGTCACGGAACCTCAGACGCTCCTTTTGCCCTCATGTAGGCAAGCACTAGTCGGAATCATATTCGATATTCATCAGACCATCAAGATGTCGTTGTAGCATAGCTCTGTCCAGCCGAGTCCCCTTGGTAACAGATGGTTGTCTCATACACGTTGTAGCACAGAGGCCACATAAGGCAGGACCACACTGCACACAAAGGCAACACGTGAACAGGAACACTACCACAACCCCGATGATCATCAGAATCTTCCAACCCCAAGTCGACACCAGGCCCCAAAACCAACCGAGTAGCGTCCAATCCCCTACATCCACGTGTATGGATTCGGAGATCTTATGCAACTTCGAGATGGCTTGATAGACAGTAGGAGCATTATCAGGTATGAAAATGCAACAGCTCGAATGGATCACTTTACATACCCCACCGCGATCTGCCAAGACAACATCTAAAACCATACGGTTTTGTAACGTCATAAGTCTCTCCGCCTGAAGTTCTGTGGTGATATTACCAAGGGCACTGGCAGTAACATTAGCTGTCGATTCTACCACCCGAGTCAAATGTCTCAGGTTCCTACTATTAACCATAGGTCCCCAAAACGGGAGGAAACCCTTGAAAAAGTCTCCTGCCTCTTGACCGGCAGTATCCTCTTCGCTAATTACGCCTCGTACGACTCTAGTCTTATGATAATCGGCATCTACAGTAAACGTCGGAGGCAACAGATTTGCAACGAAACATGAGCCCATAAAGTCTGTGGGCAACCATGTGTATGCACGATCATGACAGATGAAGTACGTACCCTTGGCAGCCAGAAACACAGGGGTCGGGGACATTGGCAGAAGGTAACTCTCAATGCAAGCACTGGCTCCAAGCGAGGCTTGCGAACCACGACCCACAAGACAAAGATTACCAGTGTGGGGTACGACCCATATTGGAGGCGAGCTTTTAAGCTGCTTTTCATTAGTGAACATACTATATTCCCCTCTACTTAGGACCCTATAGGCTTGTACCTCTTCTTTAGGGATGAGAAAGGCATCATGGATCTCATCTTCCATATCCGCTATTGCCATTGATAGCACCCACTGGTACGAGGTAGGACCAGGCTTGGGGGAACGTTGTTCTGGAGTGGGGTGGAAACCCAGTGCACTTCGAAGCATTGTTTGGAATGCTCGAGCTGACCCTTGGGAACTATACGGTAACACCAGATATGGAATTCCCTTACCCGTAGTATGTGGCATCAACCCACACACCCAACAATTAGTAGTGTTAACCACTAACTGATGCTGATGGAGGAGCTGGATAAAGGAATTATTGCGGAATTCTACACGTCTAGCCTGTTCGTGTTCCGGTAATATGTGAAAGGAATGGGGAGAAGCAGTAGAAGTAAGGTTAGGGTAAGGAGTAGGAGTAGGGGTAGGAAGTAAAAAGTAAGACATAGTGTAATACACCCCACCCGCCAAAAATGCAGAAGCAGTTAAAAACAATACGAACAATTGAAATACAAAACATTTTGTACGACTGAGTTTCTGCAGCTTGACTCTATACGCCTGAGCTCCTTCCAAATCGTTCAACTTCGAAAATGCCATTTCCCTACGACCGTCCGCAACGTTTCTTGACGCACTGCGTTCTGTGCAGCAATAGTCAATCCCCAGGAGTTCCTAGGAACCGACGGCCTTTAACCTAGCGTCAAGACCTACTGTCCAGAAGGAAGTACGCGCGCGGCCCTACGGCCCTCAATACACAATATGTATTTATTTAGCACAATAATTCAGCTGTGGAAGGAAAAAGAGATACAAGGAAGAAGCTTAATATATGTACAAAACAAGTTTCAATGATACGAATTGTTCAAAGTTGATCATGGGAAACGAAGATATTGTAGTTATCAGTTTCAGCAAAGCAAGAAAACAATTTTATTTGTCCTTAGTATGAGAACGCAAAGAATATCGATGTTTCCCGGGACGTGTCTGCTCGTCAAACAAAGGATCCGTTGAAGAGACAGCGTCCTGCTGATCAGTTCGTTGGTCTGGTCTTGAGTCTTTTGCTGACAAGTGTTCAACAGTGGCTTTCTGCTGCGCTGAGTGTTCACCAACAAGCTGTGCGTCGCTAAAAGGTACAAACGCCGGCAATGTTTCTGTTTCTGTTGACGCAATGCCTTTCCTCACCCACGGGTCTGCCGGTAAAGGAATAGGGACTCGTTTACAATGAGTAGCGTGTACCCAATTCTTCCGCCCCTCAAGACGAACGGCAGTCCTCGTGGCCAGGAGCACCTGGTAAGGTCCGGTGAAACGGGGGTCCAGATTCTTCTTGCGTGAGAAGTTACGGGTGACTACCCAATCACCGGGCTGGAGCTGGTGGCCTGGACCCTCCGTCTGCGTCGGCAAGGCGTCGTAAACCTGTTGATGAATTAACCTCAGTTTAGCAGTCAAGTCATGTAAGTAGTCAATCAACATCGGATACTCAAAATCAGTGAATACACCTGGCCTAGGAACCCCCCACACATTCGCAGGACGGCCGAACACTATTTCATAGGGACTAAGCCCTATTCGGGAGTGTACAGTCGCCCTAGTTGACAGTAATGCTAACGGCAAAGCATCAGGCCACGAAAGTCCAGTCGTAGCCTGAATCTTCGCTAATTTTAGCTTAAGGGTGCCATTGTACCCTTCAACCAATCCAGCTGACTGGGGATGGTTGGCGCTATGGAATTTCTGATTAATTCCAAGGCCCTTACACACACTCTTCATTACACTCCCAACAAACTCACTTCCATTATCTGACCACACGACTCTAGGCATTCCATACCGAGGAAAGTATTCCTTCAGCAGGATTTTCGCAGTAGACAAAGCAGTATTGTCTTTGAGGGGATAGGCCTCGATCCATCGGGAGAATGCGCAAACCACAACCAAAACGTATTTCAGGTTATTGCATCGCTCCATATGGATGAAGTCCAATTGGATCACCTCAAAGGGATACGAAGGAGGAGCAAAACTGCCAGGGGGAGTTGGGGTTCCTTTGCCAGGATTGTACATTATACACACCATACAATTCTTCACCAAACGTTCAGCACACTTCGTAATACCATCATTCTTCCACACATCAGCCAACAACTTGCAAATACCTTTCGCGCTAATATGTGCTAACCCATGTGCCATTTGCACAACGGCCAGTACATACGCATCAGGCAACATCCATCTTTTCTGATCCGACAAATCAATCCAGCAACCATTCGCATCCAACCTTCCCGTACTTTCTTTCCACTTCATCTTTTCAGTCTCGGTGGCCTCATTCTGTATTGCTTTCACGCTCTCTATGGTATTTTCACACATACTTGATTCTGTAGGCCACCTGACCGAACTCGTCACATACATTCGAGTGCTAAGGTTCCGGGCAGTCTCCTTAGCAATCTCATCTGCAAACGCATTACCACGACCAACATCATCCGTCACTTTACGATGCGCACTACACTTAACAATTGCAACTTGAGCAGGCAAAGTCAATGCATCCAAAAGATCGTTCACAAGCTGGCCATGCTGTATTTTCGTGCCATGTGACGTCAAGAAACCACGTTCTCGCCACAATCGTCCAAAACTATGCGCTACACCGAAAGCATACTGGCTATCGGTGTACACATTCACACGTTTACCTTTTGCTAATACACATGCTCTAGTAAGAGCAATCAGCTCTGCAGCTTGGGCAGAATTCTGATTCAATCTCGCAGTCTCAACAACAGTATTCAACGTCACAACAGCATAAGCAGTAGTCACATCACCATTCGGCAATTTAAAACATGACCCATCCACATACAGGGTGCCGTCAGAGTCTTCCAATGGGGTGTTTTTAAGGTCCACTCGACCTTTCGTTTCCTCCTCTGTCCGCAAGTAACAGTCATGTTCTGTTACTGCATCTGACTCTGCACTAATTGGTAACAAAGTTGCCGGATTTAGGACATTACAACGTTTTATCTGAATATGGCTTGCCAAGAGCGTCAATTCGTACCCGGATAACCTCGCACTCGTCAAGTGCTGAGTTTTCGTACGATTCAACAGAGTATCGACTGCATGCGGAACCATCACCGTAAGCATATTATCCATGACCAATCCTGCTGATTGTCGGATGGAGACCGCAGCTGCCGCAGTTGCTCTCAAACAACTCGGCAATGCTCTAGCTACTGGGTCTAAGGTCGAGGAAAAATATGCACATGGACGTTGCTTACCACCAAAAGGTTGCGTTAAAACGCTTAAAGCACAACCTTCCCTCTCGTGAACATATAAAGTGAACGGCTTACTGTAGTCAGGGGTACCTAACACAGGAGCCGAACACAATGAATCACGCAATTCAGAAAAACTTTTCTGACACTCTTCCGTCCATGGTAAAGGAGTTGAAACATCCTTGCACGTAAGAGCCACCAATGGTTTCGCTAGCAATGAAAAATTAGGAATCCACTGCCTACAGTACGACGTGATACCTAGAAAGGCACGCACATCTCTTTGGGTTTGTGGCACAGCCATGCGCGCAATCGCTGCAATTCTCTCTGGGGTCAATCTCCTTCCCTCCTTTGACAATAAGTGACCTAGATAGGCTACTTCTTGACAACAATATTGGAGTTTAGAAGGTGACACCTTGTGATTTAACTCACAGAGATGTTGCAGCAACGATACCGTAGCAATTTTGCAAATGTCCTGAGTATCAGCAGCCACCAATAAGTCATCGACGTATTGGATTAAAGCCGCACCAACCGGCAACCTAAACGCATCCAGTTGACCCTTCAAAGCTTGACTGTAAATCGATGGACTTTCACAGTAGCCCTGAGGAGCGCGTTTGAAGCGGAAGCTACGTCCACCAAGAGAGAAACCGAAAAGGTCCCTGCTCTCTTCGGCAATCGGGATGCTGAAAAACGCATTTTTCAAATCAATCACCGAAAACCATGAAGCAGTAGCTGGAATCAGAGTCAGTAGCGCCGTGATGTCAGGCACAACAGGGAATTGAGGAACCACAATTTTATTTACCTCCCGTAAATCGATAACAAAACGATAAACAGGTGGTTTGGTAGGATCAGTACGTTTAAGAATGGGCAGTACAGGGCTATTGCACACGTTTCCCCGAGTCTCCTCAATAACATCTTTCTCGATCAAATCATAAATGATCGCTAACAAAGCTCGTTCACCATCAAGGGAGATACGGTATTGGGGAATACGTGGCAATCGCACATTCGATTTCAACTGAACAACATAAGGAGAGATATCAAGTAGGCCCACATCGTTTGGACCCGTCGCCCACAAAGACGCAGGAAGAGAATCCAATTCCGGTGGAAGCTTATCGAGGGACAAATACATGGGAGAGACTACTTTCTCTCCGAACGTAAGCTTTACACCCGCAGGAGAACAATACAAAGTTGCATACAAACGTTTAAGCAAATCCAGACCCAAAAGATTTTCACCACAACCAGTGGTTAAAATCAACGGAGCTTCAAGCTCACGAGGCCCAATTTTAAGGGGCAAAGGGCGCGAAACTGGATTGCTAACAGGGGCGCCAGAGAATCCAACGGATACATTTGTTAAGCCAGACAAAGGTGCGCCAGGGAGTTTCGAATGCATGATAGAACTTTTCGCTGCACCAGTGTCCAACAGAAAAGGCTCAACGACGCCCGATGTAGCAACTGCGACGTAAGGCCCTCTCTGATCAACCGGAACTGATACCACTCCCTCTCCTTGTCTTTGGCTGTCCTAGTAATTACTATCGTCAGTTCCCTGATCGACGTAATAATCGTCTACATTATACTGCGCAGATCGTCCTTGCGATGATCCACGTTGATCGAAACAGTTATTAGAATTTGATGAATTGTCAGAACGGTCATTCTGAGCACCACGACCTCTACCACGTGACGCATTCTGCGAACCACCACGACCTCCTCTAGACGAAGTACCACCACTACGGTCATTTAAAGCAGGACAATTAAATTTAATGTGTCCCTCTTGTCTACAATAAGCACATTGATTATACCCTAACGAAGATCTCTGAAAAGAGGAATCATTACGCGACTGCGATCGATTCGATTGCGACTGTGATCTATTCTGCTGAGGCGCATTCTGATTAGAACGCGGCGGATATGCTTGTTGTAACAACACTTTAGTTTTCAGCTCTTTCGTCTTTTTATCAGCACGGTCAGTTTCCTCTTTTTCTCTATTTTCGTAATATTGTGCCGTAGCCAATATCTGAGCTGAGGTAGAAACGGCCCACGCACTTTCTGAATTCTTCAATTTATTGCACAAGTCGGGCAATAAGTTCGATACAAATTTATCCACAAACAGCCTTTGTCCACCCTCAGTACCCATATCCTGTCCACTATGATCAACGAATGTCTCCTCAAACCTCGTAAAGAAGTCTGATACACTCTCATCTTTCTTCTGCTTACAAGCTGACAGCTTATCCCAATTTACCCTCATAGCTGGCATAAGCGTTTTCATTAATGTAATGATTCGCTGGGGGAGAAGTTCAATCAATTGATCGGGTTTAGTAGCAGCCGCTTGTCCAGCGTCTGCCGCTGTAATGGCAGCCCAATCACCACCTAATTCATTTGTGTGATCTTGGTGACGAATCTTGGCCCATACCGGTTGCGGTACGACATTGCCAAACAACATGTCGATATCGGCAAGATTCATTACCGTAGCATCTACGAGCTGCGACAATTCCTTATAATACCCTGCAGGATTTTTACGAGGATCGGGCAAAGTCTGTTTCACCTGAAGCACTTCCGATCGTTTCCATGGGAGGTGTATCCACACTCTCTGGAAATGCGCCGCCACTGGAGCATTAACATTAGTATTATCAGCAGGTACCCAAACCGGCGGAACTTCACGCATAGGATATTGGCCAGACTCAGCTTGTTGGCGTTCAAGATCCTCTACAAACAGTGCGTGAGGAATGGGAGCGAGGCGGAAAGACAGCAACTGCTCGATAGCACGTCGGACATTAGTATCGACTATCAGTCCAGTTGCGAACTGAAGCCGAAGATTAGACAGGGCGGTCAGCACCTCGTCAGGCGCAACGGCCGCTATCTGATCATGTAAAAGTTTACACATTTCGTCAAACACATATCTCTGAGTCGGTATGTTGAATTGACTAAATGTTTCAAGAACAACTCGGGGTGGATTTCTAAGTGGGTTGTCCATCCAACCCATCGCCATATTGTATAGCGCAGCGCGTTCCCTATTACCAGGAAGCTGACTACGCCTCTGCGGTGGGCCATCAGAACCAGCGGACCCAAAAACAGGTCCGAGCGACTGAAAGAAGCTAGCCGCAATGGGAGAATTACGGTTACGAGTAGAGGGACAAGAATAAGACACAGGACTAACAAGAGAAGAAGTAGAAACGTTGGCAACAACAGGGGTTAACAACACAGGAGCAGTAGCGTGAGTAGGAGTATGTGGAAGCGGAGGAGCAGTAGGAATAGAAACAGGCACAGGAGCAGGAACAGTCGGAAGAGCGGGTGCAGGTTGAGGAACAGGTGGAGGAATAACAGGTGGAAGAACAGGTACGGCAGGGACCACAGGAGCTGCGGTACCCTGTACGTACGGAGGTGGCGACTTCATAAGATAGGACATTAAAGAATCCTCAACTGCCTCTTCCTTCTTATCCGACTCCGTAGGCAAAGCAGGATAGCATTTATCTATGGTCATACGCTGTAGCCTCTCAAACACTTCCTTATCCTTATCCTCCTTATCACGCTGAAACTGCTCAGCTTTCTTCACAATAGTAGCAACATTATCTCGCTCACTACGTTTATTCTGTCTGATCTCTTTCTGTCGGGCTTCTTTGCGCCACAACCGAAAGGCATCAAACATGGCCGGCCTTGATTTGCGTTCGAACAACTTTATTTCCAAATTATCTAAGATCGACGCTTCGAAACTACCGTGAGGTGGCCAACGAAGATCGCCGTCTTTCTTTGTATATTTTATCCAATAATCGTTAAAAGCAATCGGGCCTAGCCCATGTTTGCTATACAAGTCATAAGTAGGAGTTCCAACCGGAGGTATCGGACACGAGTCCTCCAGCAGGGAATCCGCACCACAAGGTCTAAAGCAACTGAACAAAGTACTGCGACCAGGCATCTTGCACACTAGCCGAGTTTCACAAACTTCAAGGGTTACGGGATTTCGGGATTTACCAAGTCCCAGCAAAGACAAAACCCTCGGTCTTTGGCGGCTGCAGTCGTCAAACAAATACAACAACAAAGTACGCTAGCAAAGTGTCACCGACAAAAACACTCACACAGCGTGTACAACAACAACAAAACACTAGTGTTTACAACAAAGACACTCGCTAAAGTGTCTACAACAAAAAACACTCGCTAAAGTGTTTACAACCAAGGATTCTGGGAGCGACCCACAAATACTTAACTCAAAGATCAATGGCGTCCTCAGGAAGGCCCGTCAATCGTCTCGCTATACCAAGGTCTACGCCAGGCGCCAAAACAGGTCTACAGTCAGGGCAGCAGTCCGTCGCAGCCGTTAGGAGGCGGGAATCTTCGCGGGAAAAGTCTTCGGGCCACTTATTTCGACAACAGGATCGATGAAGCGGGGTGCACCTTCCCTCGGAGATTTCACACGAAGTTCCTCACGATCGTCGGGCTTGGACCGGTACCACTGATGCAGCCCCACGTTGGGCGCCAACTGAAGGACTGGGTTCTTTTGGACCCAGCGGTGCCAGGGCACAACACCTGAAACCTTCGTGGGTAACCTGCTCCGGCGTACAAGTCACAGAGACACGGGACACTTCCTTCGGCGTCAAAGAGTCAAGGTTTATTTACTGCAGGGAACACAGAAGTCACGACAAGTACAACACGTGCAACTTGGGGAGACTGCTTCAAATTGGTTTTGTGGATCGCTCCTTTTATACAGTTTTTACCCATAGGCTAACATTGAACACAAAGGTTTACAACTCAGTTCCCACATCTAGCTCCCAGAGGGGTCGCTTTGGTCGCTTTAAAACACACAAGGTCCGGAACATAAGTGCGGAAACATTTGGCGGTTCCCAACTGTAAAAACCCATCTTCCCACCATTAGCAAATTCCAATCAGCAGTAAAGTAGATCGAGATAGGAACGAAGACAGGTGCAGAGGAAGACGGAGACAGTGGGGAGATTGGAAAAGGGTGTAAAAGGGGAGTGTCGAGAAACACGAGATACAGGCATCAAAGGGACGTGCCTAATGAGATGCAAGGCTGAGACAATAAGCCCGTGCGGCAAGATGAGCCTCGAGCGGCGCCATCTGCCTTACAGTAGCATCCCCCTCGTCATAAAGACACTTACAAAGAACATGTGTCTTCCGCCATATCTTGGAAGTCCCAGGGTCGCGAAGCGGACAGCGTCCGTTCGCTGGCTACTTGAGGGCAAGAGACAAAATGGATGCCGTATCTAAGATGGAACCCGTGGGTACAGATGAGAAACCCACATAACAAACGAACGGTTTAAGTTAGCACAGCGAAACTGCGCACACTTACTAAACTCGTCATTTGCGGTTCATAGATACTAGACTCGACCATATTCGCGCGAGTCGAAAACACCACTTATAATTGTCACGGAACCTCAGTTTCATATTCCGGCAAGCGCGACAGGAGGCGGAAGAGTCACTTGACGCGTTCCACAGCAGGCTGAAAGAACTCGCCAGCACCTGTGGTTTTAGAGACAAACAAGAGGAGATACGTGGCCAAATAATCCAGGGGTGCTACTCTTCCAACTTGCGAGTCAAAATTCTCCAAGAGGATGGAAAACCGTTAGCCGACATCCTAAAACTCAGCCGCTCTAAAGAGCTATCGCAGGCGAGAGCATCTCACATGGAGGCAGCACTTCATAGGCCAGTGAAAGCAGAGCAAGTCAACACGGCTGAGCAAGTGAATGTCGTCCGGCCAAAGCAGCGACAATTTGGAGGAAAGAACCCGCAAGATCGCAGAAAAGAATGTGGATACTGCATAGGCATGCCCCACCACGCTCACGACTGCCCAGCGCGCGGGAAGAAATGCGGCGCATGCGGACGCATGAACCACTTCGCATCGGTCTGCAGGTCCTCCAAACAAAAACCAGAGGCGGCCCACGCAATCAGAGAAAACCCAGATAGCGAAGACATGGACGATGATTCCAGCGACTATCCGGTCCACTATGCATTTGCCATCAATCAGCCACAAAGGAAGAGGCGCCTCCCAAGATGCCGCATAAGACTAAACCAACAAGACGTGAGGGCCACCATCGACACGGGAGCCTCGATTGAACTCATGGTGGCAGACGTGTACAACCAACTACAGGACAAACCCACTCTCAGGGCAGCAAAAATCCGCGTCTTTGTACGACATCAAGACAGGAGGGTCCCGACGACTGTCTCTACGTAACCAAAGAAGGCAGCGGCATGCTCCTCAGCGGACGGGCGGTGGAAGAACTCCAACTGATCTTTTTTGCGATGGCCGTACTGGAAGAGGAGTTGACGCGATCCTCGATGAATTTGAAGACACGTTTCAAGGCATTGGGTGTCTAAAAGGAAAAGAGGTTTCCCTACATATAGACCCGTCCATTCAACCGGTCGCCCTCAGGCACCGTAGGATAGCATTTCACCTCAGGAAAAAAGTGGAAAAAGAACTCGAGGCCCTCGAGAAACAAGGCATTATCGAGAAGGTCAGCGGGCCCACCCCGTGGGTATCGCCCATCGTGGTAGCGCGAAAACCCAAACAGCCAGGACAAGTCCGCATATGCGTCGACATGCACCTACCCAAAGCGGCAGTCAAGAGGGAGCGGCACCTAATGCCCACCATTGATGATATACTGGGAGAATTAAATGGCGCAAAGTGGTTTTCCAAGATGGACCTGCGGCCCGGCTATCATCAGTTGTCTCTGCACCCAGACTCCAGGTATATTACCACCTTCTCTACCCACGTGGGCCTCAGGCGTTATCGACGTCTTAACTTCGGTATCTCCAGCGCAACCGAAGTCTTCCAAAACACCATCAGGGAAGTGTTAAGTGGACTCCCAGGAGTTTTGAACGTCAGTGACGACCTACTCATATACGCGAACACCGTTGAGGAGCACCACCAAAGGTTAAAAGGGGTATTGCAGAGACTCAAAGACTCAGGCCTAACGCTGCACAGGGAGAAGTGCCAATTTCTCCAGAATAAGATCAGTTTCTTCGGATACACCTTCTCCGACCAAGGGATTGCGCCTGACCCTGACAAAGTCAAAGATGTGCAAGCAGCCCCAGCCCCGACGAACATATCAGAAGTGCGAAGCTTCCTGGGCATGGTAAACTTCTGTGGGAGGTTCATCCCAGATTTATCCAACCTCACCAGGCCCCTCAGGGAACTCACCAAGTCGACCACCCCTTGGCAGTGGAGCGATGAACAGATCGCGGCATTCCATAACACCAAGGCCGCACTGTCAGCGGAGAAGACCCTGTCGTACTTCGACCCGGCAAAACTGACCAACCTAGCAGTCGATGCCAGCCCCTATGGCCTGGGAGCGGTCCTGACGCAGCGTCAAGGAGAGGAAGACTGGGCGCCCATTGCATACGTCAGCAGATCACTGACCGAAACGGAGCAGCAGTACTCCCAGATTGAGAGGGAGGCCATTGCGATCCACTGGGCCTGCAGACACTTCCAGGTATATGTGTATGGACATCCATTTACCGTCTCCACAGACCACAAGCCCCTACTCCTTCTGTTCTGAGGGTCGGTCTCCAAACCACCACCCCGAATAGAGAAGTGGATCCTGCAGCTACAGGAGTATGATAACAACTGGAATTCAAACCCCGCAGACTACCTCTCCCGACACCCCCGGGCAGCAACGAAGGGGGAAGAAAAAGATGCAGAGGAGACAGAGGAATACGTCAAGGCAGTAATAGAGAGGTCAATGCCATTACCCATGAGCATAGATATGATAATTGAAGCCACCCGCAACGATAAGGTCCTCCAGCTAGCGGGGAACGCCCTGCAGGCCAACGACTGGAGAGCTCTTCAAGAGTCCATGAACAAAAGGACACCACAAGCAAGAAACGCTCTAGAAGCACTACTAAGAGTATGGGAATAGCTGTCCGTGGATAACCAAGGGTGTTTATTGAGGGGGCCCCGAATCGTGATTCCAACGAGCCTAACACAACAAGCCATCGAACTCGCTCATCGTGGGCACCAAGGCATGGTAAAAACCAAGAGCAGACTTTGTGCGAAGGTATGGTTCCCGGACACGGACAACAGAATAGAGAGAACTGTCAAAGAGTGCCAATGGTGCCAAGCAGCAGGACAACCCGACTGCCCACCCCCGGTCATCACCGAAGACAACCCGCGAGGACCCTGGGAGCGTGTGAGCGCAGATTTCGGACACCTGCCGGATGTGAGACATATGCTCGTCATTATTGATGATTTCACTAAGTATCCAGAAGTGGAAATCGTGACATCACTCACAGCCAAAGAGGTCATAGCCAAATTTGAGAAAGCCATCGCCTCCCACGGCATCTTCCAGTGGGTTAAGACCGACAACGGACCTCCCTTCCAGGGACAAGAGTTTGCAGACTATCTCGCTGAATGGGGGATCCAACACCGAAAAGTAACGCCCCAATGGCCTCAGGCAAACGGAGAAGTCGAGAGGTTTATGCGTACTCTAAATAAGGTCATCCGTATTGCCCACGCGGAAGAAGCCCCATTAGAGAAGGCGATCTACTCTTTTCTCAGAGAATACCGGCTCACGCCACATCGCACTACAGAAGCCGCCCCCGGCCCGTCAGCAATGGGAAGGATAGTCCGAGACACAATCCCCAATCATCATACCTGGACTCCAAGTAGCGCAAACGCAGAGAGAACACTGTTCAACCGAAGGAGGTCAAACGACTACGCCAGCTTCCAAAGGAGGGCCAAGGAGCCGTCCATAAATGAAAGAGATCATGTCTATGTGAAAGACAGATATCCGGGGAGTAAGTTCAGACTCCGATTCGAGCCCCGGCCTTGGACAGTCACGCGCCGCACCAGCACCATGGTGACGGCCCAGCGAGGAGGAGTGACCGTCACACGCAACGTCTCATTCTTCAAAAGAGCGTCCAGTCCAACAGAAGATCACTCCTGCCAAGGACCCAGCCAAGACTCACCCAATAAGCCAGAAGAGAATCACAGTCCACTCGGAAGTGAAAGCAGCACTAGGAGTGACATCTCAGCAGCGAGTCCCTTTGCTGCTGAAACGCCAAGAACCATCAGTCCTCAACCACCCACGGGAGCCCGGTACACTGGAATCCAACATCCAGAAACCCCCAAGAGATACTGTTCCGGGGAGAAGCCGCAGGCTATGGGCTAAGAAGAAATCCGGCCCCGTCCTCACAACTGGCGGACTTTGCCGTTGGCCGAGTACAGACTTTTCGAGCCACAAGACTGGTAACAGGCCGGATGGCCCCCCCCATCATTCTTTATCATTAATGCTTCCATTTTTTGACTGTGGGGTACCTGTTTATTTTGTTGTTCAATTAAAGGTTAAAAGGAATGTAATGTCATGAGACCGCATGTTAGCGGTCTAGTGAATCGCGCACGTAGGCGTGCGCATACGCGGTGTCGTACGGACGCCGCGTAGAGAATAAATAAAGGAGGCGTGGCCCCAGGAGTTAGTCCGGGACCACGCGGAGTATGCAAATGGTGTCCCGGGTCTTTCATTGCAGCGGCACCTGTCCTACACGCGCCGCGTCAACAAGAGGCCCGACAACCGCCAGCAGCCGGAGTTAAATTTACGGGCATGGCAGGCTTGCACTGCAGTTAATTGAAATTAATACAAATGTTGCTCCAGCACCGCAGGGAGTCGACCCACCGCACCGAGGTGCAGGTGGTTGAGTGAACAGCCCGGGGCAGGCCTTGTTTTGGGGTTGTTCACCATGTAAGGCGCACCAGTGTGTCCACGCAGCTTCTCAACATCAGAAGTCGGCGTCCTTGAGGCCACGGCAAGGGCAAAGTAAGTGCAGCCTGGAATATGAACTCTCTCTTACTCGGATTATAAATATGCTTTCATTGAATAGCGCTTGCTGCACCCTGTCTTCCTCCTCGGCTTCAATCTCAGCCGAGTCTTCCTCCTTTACCCTATTGATTCCCCGTTCCACGCACCTCGCACGTGTTTCTTCCAATCGTAAACTGTCTGCTAAATTGAGAGATGGCTGCGCCTGTGCGCCGGCCTCAGCCTGTGAGGTATTGCAAAATGGCGTTTGACAGCGTGTCTTATGCTAGTCAGCTGAGCCTGGGTGACTCTTAGACAGCTCAGACGCCTCCGTGTGTAACTTGTTCATGCTGGCCCATCGCATAACCTTCCTTTTGAGCTGGGTCCCACGTGGGCAGAGACACCATTTCTGGTGCTTTGCAGCAGTTTTAAAATCTTCATGGAGTTTCTTGTTGCTCAAATGCGCATATATTTTCTGATATTTATATGTTTCCCTCATCAGCATTGCTTGATTTTGTTTGCAAGAAAGTGTGACTCATAGTCGTTGAAATGTGACTCATAATTGCTCTTGAATTATTTAAATGTCACACATAGCTATCTGAGACCTTGGCAGCTATGTTTCCAGGTCATGAATGGCAGAGCCACCCATAGTAAAGAGAGAGAGAGATGCAGCCAAGGTTGTGAACGGTTTCTCTGCCTGAGTATGGAAATGAAAAGCAGACAGAAATACACGGGTCACGAATACTAGAAGGACCATGTGTGGCACAGCTAGACAGTGTTCAGTTTTTTGGGTATGGGCTCATAGTAGCAGGTTTGTCTGACAGCGAAGAATGCAGCCAGCCTGGCCTGTTACTGGCCCGTGCAGCTTTTGAATATGATCTTGTTTCTGGGAACCCTGTGAGTGCAGGGCTGGGCCTCTGAGGACGAGGCTGCCCGCAGGGGCAACTCTGGGCTCATAGCGGCTCTGAGCTGGGAGCGTAGGTAGGTGGCCCCGGAAGAGGGGGTCCGGGCGGGGCAGAGCGCAGAGGCCAGTGAAAAGAAGGGGGGGGGGTTCAGGGTGTTTGGAAGTTAGGAAGCCACCAAATCCCTGCCAGGGGCCGCCACACAAATAGGTATCCATCCTCAGAGGATTATTATATTAAGGATATATATTGGCATGGTGGCCCCTGGGGTTTGGTGGCCCTGTGCAGGTGCACAGCTTGCACATGCCTAAGGCCGCCCCTGCTGCCCGCTCTCCGAGGTCCAGGTGCAGCTGTCCGTGTGGAGGAGAAATGAGGAGCCTGGAGGAGGCTCTGGATTTGCACCACCTGCAGGAAAAACCTTTGGGGATAGGCGAGGCGCAAGGGGTGCATGTGCACCACATGCAGTACGAGTCACAGACCCCAAATGATCAGGCAAGGTCAGTCCATCTTGTGCAAGGGGAAGCACGTAGGCCAGTCAATGCACAACAGAGGGGTGGGTCCACCATGGCTACTAAAAATGACCTGAAAATGCCCATGGCCGAGCAGGGCCTGAGTGCCTGCACCATCTGTATGGAACATATCCAGGGGAAGGGAGAACAGCAGCTGTGTGACGATGGCTCTGAGGGCCTCTTTACCACCCTACAGAACCATATCCCCAAAGACTTGCTAGCTGTTGGAGCCATGTTTCTGGCCGCCCCAGACAGTGTGTTGACCTGCAATCAGTTAATGGGGGCATGCTTTGAAGAGCCACGTTGCTGTGTGGCAGTAATGGAGCTGTCCATCGCGTCAAAACACCAGCAAGCTTGCACCCTGAGCTGCCACCTCTTCAATTGCATGTACCAGGGCCACAGCATTTGCACCTACTCATTACACTGTGGCTACAACAGCTTTACCAGCTCCTGGTAAATGAGAGTACCACCTGCCAGCCGGAGCCCGCCAGCAAGATTCTGCAGAGGCTGGCACTGTTCGCAGAGCAGGAGGTAAGAGCAACCAGCTGCTGAAAGTGCAAATTGGCACCTGTAGCACACATGCAGTGTTTGAAGTTACATGTTTAGAAAATGTACTAACTGTCTCCGTATGCTAATGAGCAATTTCCATCAGTGGTGAGGGGGTCATAGTAAAACATGTTATCTATGATTGAGGTGAAGACAATGACTCCCTGCATCCTATTTGAAGCACTCACACATGCTGCCCATACATCGGAGATAGCATCAGGTTATTTCAACCGAGCACTTTTTAAGATTGTACTGTTCCTGCTGTAGTCACAGACAACTAAACCCATTTTTAGGCCTGGCTTGATAGCAGAACTGTCGCCAGACATTATGTGATCAGTTAAGAAAAGGGCTTTAAGCGTCACTACCAGGTGAGGGGATTTGTCTCAGTCCATATGTTGGTAGCCGGCGTACATGTTAGACTCTGCAGAATTTGTGTAAGTACATCCACAAAGAATGCTTGACCTCAAAGCAGCTGTGATCATTGTGTTTCTACATCGAGCTGGTCTTAGATACATGATAATATACAGGTTTTTATTTTTTACTCTGGCAGCAGCACAGTTGGAAGGGAGGCAATCTTTAACTTAAGACTTCAGAGTGCAGTTGTGTGTTTAAGAGCCCATGGATACACTAGTCCACCTGGACTTTTTGTCTGCCTTCACAGTTTAAAGGGTGTTGACCTTATGTCATCAACAAAAAAGAGCTTTCAGAGTCCTACTGAAATAGGGATTTAGGCTCCATCCACATGTTGATACCTCTGCAGACCCAAAAACAATCATAACTTCCAGGTATGGTAACTTGAAGAATCCATTTGACCTAAATGTTATATACATGACCCATAAACTGGTCTCATGTCATCCTATGGAAATATTACATTATTCAAAGCCACTTTTTTCTTCTTTATCACATACGAGAGCACATTCCAATTTGTAAGTTCAGCATCCTGATGTACAAAAAAAAATCTCTGGGGCGTGGCCGAAACAGCGATGTGAGCAGACGCGTCTCGTGTGAGCTCCGTCGCCCCGCTGCTCTATTAAGCCTGATTAAGCGAAGTTCCGGGGGGTTTCTACCCCTGGGGATCCCCTGATCACTGCCGCCCTGCTAGCGATCCCCTCCAGTGGCGAACTGCAGCCGTTGAAGCCCACGCTATCGGCGATCGGAGCCCGGGGACCTCCGCGATCGGCCTCTGGCCGCCATCTTGCCTCGGGGTTTGCCGGCGGGACGCCTGTCCTGATCCCCGCGGGGTGGGCCGGAGAGGCGGTCTGGGAGAGACACCGGGGGCCCCCAAACCCCACCAGCAGCTGTGTCCCTCCAGCGGACCTCCACCGGCTGCCTGCACAGCGACTCTGAGGCTGCTGGTGCCGGACTGCCTCCGGCGAAGGACGCAGCGACTGCCTAGACGCCGCGGCTACGGGAGGCCCCGGCTTTGGCGGGAACACCAGGCCTGACCCGGAGGGACCGCCGGAGGCCCCCCCCCCACGAGAGCTGACCACGACTCCTGCACCCATCGAGGGACCTACCTGGTGAGCTGCAGCGCGCCGCCCCCCCTCCCCCTGTCTTTCCCCGGAGGGGCCCGGCGACCGAGAGCCCAATCGCGGATCTGCCCGCCATCTTCTCTCCTCGGTGGACTGGCTCCCCTGTGCACGCGATCCCTGCCTGCGCTCCTTGCTGCCCTGGACACGTCGGCGGCGGGCTGGGGGGCTGACTGGAGATCGAGTGTGGGTGAAGCCCGGGCCTTGGAGGGCCCCAGCGCTGCAAGACTCTGCTCCTGGCCGCTCATCCCATACAGCCCTGCCGGGCCCGGTGAACCATTGCCTGGGGGCCTCAGCCATCTTCTGCCTAGCATCCTGCGCCCCCGACCGTAGACCGCCTATTGCTGGGTCGGTGGCGCGCTGGGGGGGACCTTCTTGGTTGCACTCTCGTCACGGCTGTGGTACCACGCGGGCCCCGTACCGGGAGCGGCCCTGACTCAGGCGGGACCAGGAGGTTGAGCCTCGCCACAAGCCTTCGGAGGCTCTCTGCCTGTGGGCCCTGGGCCCTGCTCATTGTGGGACATCCGTCGGCGGCGGCCCTCCGCCGCCCCCTCTGCCTGCGCACTTCCCCGCCTCCTCGGCTGAGCCACCTCGCCTGCACAAGCGACCCCCCAGCGTCCTGGACCCCTGCTGCTCGGGCAAGCCTAGCCTACCACCAACGAGCCAGCCCTGCCCTGCCTCGGGCTTGTGGAGGTCGTCCCTTGCCCCGCCATCTTCTGCTTTCCGGCCTTGGGCCCCTGATCGTGGGACCTGGACTGCTTGGCCGCCGGGGCACTGGTGCGACCTCCCTCGAACTCTCCTTCATCACGATCCGGAGGCCCCACGCAGCGGCCTGCCCTACCTCTCACTATCCCTGACCACCCTGAGTGGACCATGACCCGGGGCAAAGGGACCAAGCCGGACACCCCCCCCCCCCCCCCCCCCCCACGACGACCAGAGGTACATCGGTGGCTTCCATGTGGGGTAGGGCGGGTTCGTCGCCATCTTCCGGGGGCCCCCCACCATCAGGGGGGAAGCCCCCGTTGCCAGCCGACTCCCCTCCGGTGACTCAGGCCTTCATGTCCTCCTTCATGGCAGATCTTAAGTCCGAAATTGGGTCCCTCAGGACGGAGGTCCACACATGCGTCAAAGAACTGCGCAAGGAGGTCACCGACCTCGGCGACCGGGTTGATGGCCTGGAGAAGACGGTCGATTCCCGCACAGAAGACCTAGAGCAGATCTGGCAGAGAGTGGCGACCCTCGAAGAGCAACATATCCAGCTCCAGATCAAGCAGGAGGACTTGGAAAACAGGGGGCGCCGCAACAACCTCCGCATACGGGGTGTGCCACTCGGAGAAGAGGGGACTAATACCATGGCCTATGTGGCCCTACTCCTGCAGGCGGTGTGGGGCGAGGAGGATGCTCCCCCACCACGTCTGGACCGCGCACATCGAGTCTTTGGAGCGGGGGGTAAAGCCGGCCTCCTGCCTGACATTGTCGCCAGACTTCATTACTTCACAGAGAAGGAGGCCATACTCAAGGTGGCTAGGGATTCCCCGGACCTGCGGTACGAGGGCCACAAGATCCAGATCTTCCAGGACCTGGCCCCCACCACGCTTCACAGGAGGAAGGTCTTCCGCCCGATCACGGAGAGACTCCGGTCCCTCAACATTTCCTATCAATGGGGCCATCCTTTTGCCCTCATCTTCAAGTGGGAGGGCAAGCGAAGGGCCCTCCGGTCCTACCAGGAAGCGGCGCAATTGCTTGAGATGCCGGAGTCCCCGGATCATAGTCCAGCCCGCTCTCACCGCCCAGAGAAGGCTCCACCGCGCCCAGACTGGTCCACTGTGCGTAAACGTCGTTGGTCCCCCCCTGTGGACGCCCTCTCTGCCTCGCAGACCAAGCAGGACATTATCGCTCACATTCGCTCCCTCGAGGGCGACCAAGAGGAGCAGGCCTCACAGCTTCTCGCCTCTGGCACTGAGGGTGGGGACCGTCCTTCAACACCAGAAGGCCACTGATCATGACCACTGAGACTCATGCTGCCTTGAGCCTACACTTGCCCCCTGGGCACACGGACTTGTCCTATCGCGCCACGGCGGACTGTCCCTACTGCTCTCGGGAGGGGACCCCCCCTTCTCTCTAACGGGCCGCCTCTGTGGCTTCCCCCCCCTGTGGGGGTCAGGAACATCAGACGATGGACTACGCCTCTCTTGGGACCTGCACCACACCGCTGAGCTTCGGTGCCCTCTCGGCGCCAGGTCTGAACGTGCGGACCCCATGGCTCGACTCACCCCCGGACTACCTGGCGGCAGCGGGGTGGACGAGCTGCGAGACGACTGGATTTCATTTCATCTACCTAGATCTCCGCTCCCTCCCTTTGTCCCGTAGGAAGTGACATTCCCGAGTTCATCCAAACCCTCGGGTAGAGGATGTCCGGTACCTGGGACAATGTACACTGGCCCGGTTGGCCTGTTTTGGTTATATCTCTTCTTTGCGCCCTTTCTCTTCCTCCTCTCTCTTCTCTTCCTACTTTTCTCTCGCTCTGCCTTCTCTTACTATTCTCTCCCCGCGCTTGCGGAGGGGTGGCATGGTGGGTCCTACGGGGGCTGGCACGCTGGAGGCGAGGTGAGACTGCTGCTGCTCTGGCTGCGGGGGGATTTGCTACGCTGGGTCTTGCGCGGCTCCACTCCCCCTTAGCACTATGACAGCGAACATCCCTACACCCTTGAAGGTTCTCTTCCTCAATGTCAAAGGGCTCAACTCCCCCAACAAGCGGAATCAGATATGGCGCTACCTCCTACACCACTCCCCTGACATTATCCTCCTCCAGGAGACGCACCTTCTCAAGGGAGACACCAAACGCATGGCGCACTCTAGATACCCCACACAGTTCTGGGCATCCTCTGACACCAAGACAGCGGGGGTGGCAATCCCCTGCAGGGCTGGCATTAGACAGGGACCCGCGAAACCCTTCAAGAGCGCTGACGGGCGTTTCCTCCGAGCCACGGTGCAGGTGGGTCGTGTACTGCTCACCCTCGGATGTGTATATGCGCCCAACCAGTCGCAGGACAAATACCTCCAGACACTCCTGCGGGATCAGCTCCCATCGGGCGACCCTAACGTGATCCTGGGCGGAGACTTCAATCTTGTCTGGGACCCTGAGCTGGACCGTGCGGGGGCCTCCTTCAATGGCGCGGGAGCAATGTCCTCTACCCTTAGAACGCAGCTTACAGACCTGGGACTAGTGGATGTGTGGCGCTACCACAACCCGGGGACCCGGGACTACTCCTATTCCCACTCCCACCGGACATACTCCCGAATCGATTATCTCTTCACGTCCCTTGAATTGACCCGAAACTCCTTAGCTGCCGCTATATCCGACATTTCCCTATCGGATCACGCCCACGTGGAACTTTTGCTACAGGACCCCCAGGCCCATGCCACTCGTGAACGCAGATGGGTGCTCCCGCCAAGAGTCCTTCGGGATCCGGAGGACGTCGCCAGCATCCGTGACGCCATAGACTCGTATTTCGCTATCAATGACACCCCTGACTTGCCCTTTCATACGATATGGGATGCCTTCAAGGCCACCATTCGGGGTCACATCACCTCCCTGGCGGTGGCGCGGGGGAAGGAGGCATTCAAGATGGAAACCGACCTGGCTAGCGAGATCAAACAAGCGGAGGCCAGGGACCGGGACTCCCCTTCACGGGCGACAAAGAGAACTCTCGCCAACCTCAGGGGGCAACTTCGCACTCTGCGCACCAACAAGGCGGAACACTCCCTGCTGGCGCTCAAACAACGCTACTATGAGGGCGGGGACAAAGTTGGCCGCCTGCTGGCCGGCAGGCTACGGGCACGTGCCGCTAGGGCCCACATCGCCAATGTCAAGCGGCAGGACGGCACCTGCGCCACCTCTGGGAAAGCCAAGCAGGCCGCATTCGTCGCTTACTACACCTCTCTATATGCTGAGGAGCCTACCTCTGCGGTGGCAAGGGAGGCCGTTCTTGCGGATTTCGAGGGATCTCCGCTATCCCCGGCGTGTGCAGCTACACTAGAGGGCCCCCTGCAGGAGGAGGAAGTAACGGAAGCTGTTAAAGACCTTCCCACTGGGAAGACCCCGGGACCGGACGGCCTGCCGTTGGCCTTCTATCGCCTGTTCCTGTCCCAGCTCCGCCCGCACCTGCTGCGGCTATACGGTTCCTTCTCTGACACCACCGGCCCGTCCCCTGATATGGGCCTGGCGGAAATTGCCCTGATCCCCAAGCCTGGGAAGGACCCCGACTTATGCGCCTCCTATCGCCCCATCGCCCTCCTGAACACTGATCTTAAGATTTACACTAAGATCTTGGCCAAACGGCTGGACCCGTACATGCCAGGATTAGTAAACCCGGACCAGGTGGGTTTTATACGGGATCGTCAAGGGGCCGACAATGTTCGCAGGCTGGCACACTTAGTGGGGAAGGTGCAGCATTGGTATATCCCGGCCTGCCTCCTCTCACTAGACGCAGAAAAGGCCTTCGACCGGGTCGATTGGACCTTCCTGCGGGCGGTCCTCCGGAAACTAGGTCTTGGCCCTAACATGATCTCCAGGTGCATGGCCCCTTACCTCGGGCCGCAGGCCAGAATTTGGGTCAACGGCCAACTGACATCGCCGCTCTCGATACACCGGGGCACGAGGCAGGGATGCCCGCTTTCACCGCTCCTGTTCGCCCTAGCGGTGGAGCCGCTGGCGGAGCTGATTAGGTGCACTCCTGGCATCCATAGCATCCCCCACGGGGGGCGCACCAACAAGGTAGCACTGTTCGCGGACGACCTGATCCTTACTCTTACGCGCCCACGGGACTCTCTCCCAGCGGTGCATGAAGCCCTCACACTGTTTGAGCAAGCGTCCGGCCTTAAGGTTAACCACACCAAATCTTGGGCACTTAACCTCACCATCCCCGAGGAGAAGGTCTCTTTCCTGAAGGGGGTCACACCCTACCGCTGGGCGGAAGACCACATTAAATACCTGGGTCTGGACCTCACACCCCACCTTGACTCGTGGTCCTCAAGGAACTGGGCTTCTTGCCGCAAGGAAGTCCTGGCGGATCTGCGGCAATGGAAGCCCGTGATGCTTTCCTGGCTGGGGCGGCTCAACGCGGTCAAGATGTCGGTCCTCCCCCGTATCCTATATGTTTTCCAGTGCCTACCCACCCCGATCCCGCTCCACTGCATCAGGAATCTCCAACGCGACCTCACGTCCTTCATATGGGGTGGCAAGCGACCCCGGTTTTCGCAGAAAGTCCTCATGGAACCGAGAGACAGGGGTGGCCTCGCCTGCCCAAATCTCCTCCACTACTACTGGGCGGCACATCTTCGGTTCGTGATCGAATGGGGTGCACGCGAAAGCGACAAGCACTGGTTCCACATGGACCGAGCGGTCACTGGGCGCACCATATGGGACCTCCCCTGGCTGCCGCGTGTGGCGCGCTCCAGAAGTGCATACATGGCGGTCCCCACGAAGACGGTTCTTGACGTGTGGGACAGAGTGGCGGTGTCAAAGGGTCTAACCACGTTCCCCTCTCCACACACCCCCATTGCAGGTAACCCGCACTTCCCTCCTGCTGCCCGGACCCGGGCTTTTGAGAGCTGGACGCAAGGGGACTGTAGGGTTGCAGGAGACCTCTTTCTTGGAGGGTCACCTAAATAATGGCTAGACTGCAGGGAAGAATTTAACCTCCCTTTAACCGCCAGCTTACAGTATGCGCAACTGCGCCACTGGACTTCGGGAGACGACATGTACCGGGCTGCTACCAGGGCGTACACTCCATTCGAGAAGCTGGTGCGCTCCCTAGGGGGACTGAAGCGGCTCATCTCTCAGATCTACAGCATCCTGCAACACCCCACCACTCCGCCCGCACATCCCTACCAAAGGCAGTGGCAGTCGGCAACTGGCGTTGATATCACACCTTCTCAATGGGCTCGGCTGTGGACTGACATCCCTAAAACCTATCGCAGCATCCCGCAGAGGGAAAACGCATAAAAGATGCTAACGCAATGGTACTACACCCCCTTGAGACTCAGTAAAATGTTCCCCGCTTCCTCGCCGCTGTGCTGGAGGTGTAGCACTGCGACTGGCGACTTCGTACACATCTGGTGGTCGTGCCCTGCCCTAGCTGTCTTCTGGAAGGAGGTCCTTAGTCACATTAAGAAGGTGTTGGGTTTTCCCCTCCCTGAAGAGGTTTGCACACTCCTGCTGGGCATTCGACCCCCCACACTTAGGGCCCTCACGCGCAGCGATTGGATCCTCACCCTTCACATGTTAGGCGCTGCTAAGCAACTCATTGCTCTGTATTGGAAGCGGGCTGCGGCACCGCCGATAGCCTCCTGGTTTGTGCGCCTCTGGCAGGTCCTGACTATGGAACTGCTCACGGCGCGGATACAATCGAGGGGGGTGCGCTTCAAGGCATTGTGGGAACCCCTTGTGTGCCATCTGTGCTCCATCAGCTATGCCCGTCATATGCCTCCCAGACTTCGCGCCCTGCAGCTATTTGAGGACGCCCTCATCCCTGCTGACCCGAGCAGACTAGACTCTTAGTCGCTTCCCCCAGTGCAGGTTTGCGTCTCCTACCCCCGGCCGGCGTCTACGGTCTCTCCCCCCAGACCCCTCTCCATCTCGCTACTGCTCAATCCTTCTCCGACTTTTTCTTCTTTCCTGCTTGCCACTCTGGCTTCTGCCCCTCTTTGGGGCAGTTTGGGCCCCGTTGGGCCTTTTGAAAATGTGACTCCACTGCTATCCCTCCCATACGCGCCTCCCCCGCACAGCGAAGCATCGCCAGCATATGGCCACCTCTTGCTATCACTACCCCTAGGCCACGCGGCCGGCCCCTTCCAGGGGTTGTAGGCAGGGCGCTGTGTTAATGCTTCATCCTCCCCTGGTTAAACAAGTCTACATGCTCTTTTTTGCGCGGCCGGCCCCGACATGGGGTTGTAGGCTCACCGCTGTGTTCACAATAAAAACAGATTTGAACAAAAAAAAAATCTCTTTGCTTTGATTGAATCGACTAACCGTATGCTCCTTGCATAATAAGAATCCAGGAGGGGCTGAGCCGGTAGATTGGAAGGGGTTAGTTACCCCCGTTCCAATGGTGGCTAGGAGGTTGCTTTCAGGAAGGGTCTGCCTTTCCAGCCCTGAAATCCACTCAGTCATCCCTCCCTCCCTCCCTCACAGCATACTGCGCCTCAGTCAAAGGAGGAGTCCCTCTATCCATTTGCTCGAGGGTGCCTATCACAACCACTTAAGAGAAACCCTATTATAAAAGCAGTGGCGCACACGCACCACTATCAGACCTTCAGCTCTGAGGGGAACACCACTGTACACTACCTAGGGTTGCAGAATAGATTTTTTCGCAGGCTTTTGCTTTATAGAGCTGTGTCGGACATGTAAGGTAGTGTCAGAGCTCATGTGGCTGCAATTGGATTATACATGGTGGTTGTTTGTCGACATTTGGGCTATGCTTGGACACTAGGGGCAGTGCATGGGTGGTGAATTTGAAGACGTTATAGAGCATATTATGACTGTGCAAGCCTAATGCAGCTGGATATTTGATGGACATGACCCACTATATATATCATGGAATCACGGGGTATACCATCTGTCTTTCAGAAGTGCCAGTTGAGGATGTGGGTAGAGCCAAAAGAGTAAGTGGGTGGAGCCTGTGGTAGATATGGGTGAAGCTGGGAAAGTGGGTGTGGCCTCCTAAAAAAAATTAAGCACCTGCACTTAATATTTTACAAATTAAGCACTGCGCCCCACCCATACCACTTTGGCACATTCTTATTCTGGCCCTAAAGTCTCGGTGTCATCCTTTTCAGAGTCTGGCTGTCAGAGGCCTCCTTGCAGTTTTAAATCAAAGCCTCTGGGTGATATTCAGAAAACTTCCCTGGGAATGGATTCCACCCATTGCTTACCATTGACTTTGTAACTCACATTTGCTTGCTTTCTATTAGCTGGCTTAATTTGTTTTAGGCTGTGAAGCTTGAGTTCATCCCTTCCGAGAGCATTCCTTGTTTACTGTACCCTTCCAGTGTTTGATTTCTGCCTTTATTCGTTTTAGAATGTCCAAGTTCAGTTTGTTCCGCTGAAGGAGCAAAGCCTTTTGACACTACCTCTCCTTGTATTGTTCCACAAGTGTTCTTTTCTGTAAACAGGCATTTAAATCTTGATCTTATCTTGTCACACTTGTGAATTCAAAGACAAAGGTCAAATGTCAGGCTCTGTCTTCGAAGGTAGCTTGGTGTTTACTTTTCTTTCGGTGACTTCAAAGTGAGAGGATTTATATGACAATATTGCTGTCAAAGATTTTTTTCTACCACACAACAAAGTTTAAATATCTGTAATGAACTGGCCATTTTCTTTTAATTCTGGAGTATGATGGAAAATATTTTACTAACGATCAAATCAATACCCTAGGTGATGACATTTCGACACATTGTGTGCTGTATACTTTTATCAGGAAAACTATGTATCGGTGCAAATGTAGTGGTCATTTCAATTGAAATTGTGTTGTCTGTAATGGCAGTGCACTACCACACCATGCATGCTCCACTCCTCCCAAATCTGCACCACTGCACTCTACGCCACTGCACTCTATGCCTCTACACTACAACTCTACACAATATTCACATTCTGTGCACCACTCTACTTTATGCCAATGCACTTTACACCACTCCAGTCTAGGCCACGCCACTCACCACACCACACTTAGTCACTCTACTCTACTTCACTCTATGGTACTGCACTCTGCATCAATGCACTGCTTCCTATGCCACTCTAATCCAATGCACTCTACGCCAATCTACACTGCACTCTGTGCCACTAAACTCTACTCTTCAGCACTTTACACTGTGTTATGCCACTCTACTCTACATCAATGCACTCTATGCCACTCTATTCTACTCTGCATCACTATACTCCATGCCACTGAACTATACACCTCTACACTACGCTCTACTGGGTCGGCTCCTCTGCGAAGGTGAAGGAGCATCGCCCACTGTCTTTCAGCACTGTAAAAAATACAAATAGAATAACACACAGTTATTATTTTCTTTTTCCATGCTGAGGCACTTTTGTGGGGTGGCGTGGGGCAGGGCATCGCAGGGAGGGGAGGAGTGGTGGCACTCATAAGTGTCCATGACTGTTTGGCCAGCTGTGTTTAGCCAGCCAAATAGTCATGCACACTTTGCATGTTGGGTAGAGAACATGCCCAGAACTCCATTCCCTGTCTGAGAGCTAAACCACAGCACTCAGACCAATCACATTACTGCATTGCAACATTGTGATTGGCTTAGGAGAGACTGGGTGCTTGCACAGAAGCCAGGAAGAGGATGGAGAGGATAGATGAGAGGAGGCGATCAGCAAGTAAGTGTTGGTTTATTTTTGGTCTTTTAAAGCCCCTTCCTCTTCTTCTCCCCTTGCCAGTCTCACTGCTGCTTGACAGGATCAGCCGCTACTGTGCTGTACTCCACACCACTGCACCCCACGACACTCTACTCTGCAATACTTCACTCTCCACCACTGAAGTCTACCCCACTCTTCTCTGCATCGCTGCACTCTATGCCACAGCACACTACTCTGCAGCACTCTACGCTATGCCACTACACACTGCACCATTCTACTCTGCAGGACTGCACTCTATGTCACTGTACACTGCTGCACTTTATGCCATCTTACTCTGCACCACTGCACTCTAGTCTACTCTGAACCACTCTAATATACGCCACTGCATTCTACAACGATGCAACACTACATGACACTCTGTGCCACCTTATGCCACTATGCTACTCTTCTATGCCACAAGTTTTTAGCCAGGCTCAACAGCAGCCATGCTTGTGTACAACAAAGCTAAAATACATTGGCACAGCCAAAATCTCTTGCATAGGCAAGAACTATGGAGTTTCATTTGAGGTTTCTTCATGAGGGCGGGAGAGCATCGCCTCTCCACCAGTTGCGAGCCACGTGTTAATGTGAAAAATAAAATGACAATAAAAAATGTATTTTTCAACAAGGCGGGCCGCAGCTGCCAGCGTGCCAGGAGAAATGCAGGGCGTGTCCTCTGCTGCCAATTGGCAGCATGGAGGGCTGGAGCAGTGGATGGCCAGGCATTCCAAAGTGCACCTGTCAGTTTGGCTGGCTATCTTATGACAGACAGCCTGACATGCACACTTTGAAGCTCTCCAACCCAAGTTGTCATACACAGCTGGATGGAGATCAAGCACAGGCCGCCAGGGCCTTAAGGAGAGTCCAGCGAACCCACTCCATCCAACCCGGTCGCTTCTCACATGCTGGTTAACAGCATGCGAGCAGGGTCTGGATTGGAAGGGGGAGCTCTTTGTGCCACAGAGGAGGAGGAAGTGCAGCCCATGGGTAAGTACCATTTAATTTAATTGTATTTATTACAAATGTGTAATGCATGTCACTGTAGTGATTTAGCTTGTGTTTGTTTTATTGTGGGCCTTGGGTGGGAGAGTTGTTTTATTGTGGGCTTTGGGTGGGAGAGTGGTTTTATTTTGGGCTTTTGGACGGAGGGGTTGTTTTATTTTGGTTTTTGGGAAGTGGTGCGGCACTTCACTCGCCCAGCCACTTTCAAAGGTTACCAGCCACCCCTATTGGGTTTGCCAATTCTTGTTCAGATTGGGCCTGCTCTTCTACCCACCATCTACCTCTTTCTATTATTGAAGTACAAGGACTGCATAACTATTGTAGTAATTGAAATGTCTGGTTGCTAGCTTGACCGGGGACCGCCCATTTGTGAACTGCTTCTTCAAATGCCAGCTGTTCTTGTGATGAAGAACAATTTTACTGCAGAAGGGTTTAAGTTGGACAGTCCGGCTGGGGCCCATGCAACGCACATAACGCACATACCAACAAGCACTGGCAAAGCTAGTAGGCATGGCTCAGGCAAATGCTAGTGGTTATTTTAATTGCAAGCATATGTCACTAAAAGAAGAACATAAATGAAAACATGCTGCCACTTAAATGTGGTAGGCACATGCTTGCAATAAAAAAAAGTAAAATACATTTTTTCAAGGAAATTATAACCATCACTCTTAATTTTAGCAGAACAGTATGGGTGCTTTTCCATGGGCGGGTGCTTTTTGAATAAGCATAGGAACCTGTTTTAGTTTAAATGCACGTCAAAGGGAAATATGATTTTTATTGGCACAAATAAAAGGTCCTGCCAGCTTTGAATTGCTAGAACCTAAAGATATATTTTAGGTACATAAAGAGGACTTAAAACAAAAAAGGATCAACACTAAAAGGAAAAAAAACATTAACAAAGTAAAGTATTGGCCCACGAATTATTGTAATGAACTGCACTTCTCTTTAAGCAGATGTGATCGGGTACAAATGCTGGCACTCAGTGCAATAGAGCTATTGGCAGGGTCGGACTGGGACAAAAAGTAGGTATGTGCACCAAAAGAACAGTGGCCCACTTTAGCGATGCGTAAAGTTAAAAAATAAAAGTGGTAATATCCGGGAAATCAACAGTAAAAAGTGGCCCACCTGGCCATAAAACCAGCCCAAACTTCTAAAACAAAAACAGCCCACACATTGATCTATGCTACTAGCCCACTGGGAACTGCCCGATTGCCCTATAGGCCAGTCCGCCACTTGCTAGTGTCAGAAGTGGACCAACCCATTGCACCATGCTGTATGGTGTGGTGGACGAAAACCAAATAGCTCAAAGAAACCAAAACACCTCTCAGAACGTATAGATGTATGTTTTATTTAAGACTTTTTTTATTACACTGCTAGTTTCCTTGCTGAGGAGAATGAGTGAAAGAGTTAGGAAGGAGAGAAAGGGAAGGAGACAAGGCGCTTGAGTGAGCAATATAGTGATAAGACACACTCACGCTCTGTCTCAACAGTATCAGGGTATCATCGTTTAGGGCCACACCACATCACATGGTCATCATGTAAACTGCAGATTACCTTGCTGTCCAAAATGTCACTAACCCCTTGTTAATAAAAATATTTTGCAGTCAGTGCAACTTCATATCCAGGTCACAAAAGGAAGGAAATGAGAACAAAAATGAGACATGCAATAAAGAAAAATTAAGTACATCCTAATGACTCCCCTTTTTGAAGGGTTTGTCAACGCACCCCTTTGAGTGCAAAATTGTTTGTTTCTGTCCCCAAATACGTACCTGACCTGTAATTAAAGCAACTTAAGTGCATTCCACTGAAAGTCAAAAACGTTTGCTTTTTTCCTTCCAAAATATTCATATTTTAAAGTCAAGGTAGGTGGGTAGCGTGAAAATGAAAGTGAATAAGGGAGAGGATGTTGCATAATGGCTAGGGCGGTCGATCTCAAATCTGGGGAACTGGGCTTGAGTCTCAGCAGGGATGCTCAACATCCTGCGATTCTGGTCAAATCACTTAATCTCCCTGTGTTGAACTAAAAAAAATGAATGTGTCCTTGTGTGGCAACTGGTGCTCATGTAAAGCACTCTGATACCTTAGGGTCAAGTTCGCACTATATAAAACTCAGGAGAAAAAAAGTTTACTATTTGAGATATGTGCTGCTAGTCTTGTACAATCTCAAGAAAGGGTTTATTTAGGAATTCATCAACCACAGGGCTCAGATCCACATGTACTAGAGAACTAGTTACAAAGCCCACACCACTTATCAAGGTTCCTTAGCCACTCTTCTTAGACAATGTCCTCTTTGAATGCCCACCTCTTTTCCATCTTCAAGTGTTGTTCTGTGTGAGGGAAGCTTGCAGTACTGCTGCCCCGTGCTAGTTGTTGCGTGTCTGGGGAAGACCTACACCGTTTACTTTAGGGATTGCACACTGATGCATAGCTGCAAGCTTTCAAAATGGTTAAGCGTAACATTTCCATGGTTTCAGTGTACTTATGAGTGACATTCATCCACCAAATGTGTTATACCTAGAGTAACACTTTCCCGCACGGGAAACCAAGCAACGGCGTGCATAAAGTGAGATATATAATTGCACTCTTTGCAGCAAATACAATCTCTTAAAAGATCTTGAAACTGCTGCAAAACGCATGAAATGTAAGAGTATGAACTCTTGGCGATAACTGCCATGAATACCACCAAATTCCTTTCAGGAGAACATTTGTTCTGCATTGACAACAGTTTACTTGACAAACCGCACATCAGGTACACAGAAAGAGGAAATGACGGATATGCCAGCCAGTCACTAAGGTCACTACCTGGCTGGTATTTTCAGGTCATTACAAATAATGGGGAAACTTTCCGAATTCAATATTTCTTACCCCTTGAACAATAATCTCGGAACAGGTACAAAGGACTATTATACTTCTCTAAGAAAAATGTAGAAAAATGTAGAAAAAAAGGGGTTACGTCCCATATTGGTGGTCAGAAAGGACGTTTTGAATATTTGCACACAAAAATAGAGATTCCGACCACCTTATTTGATTCCTGCTTTTTATTTTAGCAGAATGAGAACCAATATAGACCTATTGTCATTGGTCCTGGCTATTATTTGCCAAATTGTTATCTATCATTGATTTATATATCTTATTCCATACTGTTTGTCTGGAAAGTGATACACACAAATCAAATTACATGAAAAACAGTCCTAGACACATTACAACTTTTAACAATTGATAAGAAAAATATAATAAGTGCAAAGAATCAGCAACTGATGAAGAGTTTGATCGGTTGCTGAGAATTTAAAGCAAAGTAGAAACTTGTGGGGCCCAACTTCTTGGCAGGGTGGACGCCGTACACCCTGTGAAAATAGTGGGTGGACGCCGTGTACCCGTGTGTACCCCGACTCATGTCCTGGACATACCTCAGGGAGATGTATGTGGCTCCCTGCGGGGTAGAGGGACTGGACTGCCCCTACAGTCGGTGGTACTGTAATCTCAAGTCAGAAGAGGTGGATGAGCCAACAAATTTAGAGGGACAGCAGAGCCAGAGGTGAGCCAGGGGTAAGCTCAGGGCCAAGGGCCTCTGTAGGAGCTGAGCCTTGAAAATATTTGCCATGTAAATCAACCAACAAACATCATGTAAACTTTTTAAAGGGTCTTTAAAATCATAAAAGGTGTACTTCTTGTAGTTGCATGCTGAAACGTTTCACCCAGGGCTTTAAGTGGGCCGGGTCTCAAGGGGTCTGAGCACCGGCAGTTTTTTTCAGAGGGCCTCGAAACGGGTCTCTATCGGGCTCTGTTCTGAGCCCGAGACACAGGCAGTCCGTTTTTTTCCCCAGACTGCAGTGACAGCTGTTTGCTGTCACTGCAGTCCGGAAAAAAGTGCCAGGGCGCAAAACAAAGCCTGATAGAGACCCGTTTCGAGACAGCACCAGGCACATGGATGTGCTCTGCTCACACTGCTCACTTCTCAGTAGTAGAGAAGTTACAGCATGACGGTATGCCAGGTGAGCGTTATGGGGGAAGGGAAATCCTTTAAGAGTCATTTTCTCTCTGGATTTCCCTTCTCTTTCTGAAACTCAGGAGCAGCAACATTGTGGTAGGGTCACCAGGGATTTAAGTGGAAACTTTGTCAATATTATATACAAGTCACAGTTGCAGCTTATTTATCTTCTGCAAGTAATAACCATTGACAAAGCCAATATCCCTTGCTTAATGTAGGTATGATGTTAATTGTATCAAATATCTGGACGCAATGACAGAAACAACAAAATACAAGTCGGGCAGCACACTATGCTAAGCACAGATTTTTTGCGTAAGTGATTTAAAGCCACGCCCCTAATTACACTGACCACGCCCCTTTGAGAGACCCCCCAGTTTTTTCATCCCACTTAAAGCCCTGGTTTCACCTCAGTACGCCAAGTCAGTTGTCAATTGCACCCTACATGTGGCCTCGAATCATCTTACATAAATGGATCAACATTGTAGGGCAGCAAATCAAACACAAGAGAGGATTTTGTACAGCTCGCATCTGAATTCGCGTATTTGAAGTAGCTCTCGTATGTTATAATGAACAAAAAAGGAGGCTCAGTTAAATGAAAGGTGGTCAAGCAGGACATTTGGGAATGGTCCCCGGTTTTCTTGTTTCGCCCTGTGCAAATCAGTCACTTTCTGACACAGTTTAATAAATTCGGTTTAAATCTCATTGGCGTTTGAAATTAGCGCATACGTGACAGGCAGAATTCACGTGTTGGAAGTTATATTGCGGAAAACGTGTCCAAGATGAAAGGGGCGCCTCATCGCTGCCACAGACTGCTTCATAGCTGCCACAGACACGTTTACTTTTCTGCAGTCTAGATAGCGGAACCTTGCCTAGGGGAAAAACAGCACTTTATGGCTAACATAGATTACATTACCTGTATATTTGACAGCCGCTCTCCAACATGTACAAGTAACAGAGCTCAATTAACGAGGCAGAGCTCCTATCTCCCCGAGCCTCGGGGCAATGCTTGTCCGTGTGCCTGACAAGTGCCAGGAAGCAGCGTGGGGACCGACAGTGCCACCTCTGTTTCTAAGCACTACAGGAAGGGATTTGTAGAGGCGTTAAAAATACCACGGCGTGCAACCTAACTAAAGCAAAGAGGGTCGGGTGAAACGTAACGAGAGGGGAAGACGGCAGCCAGACAAGGTAAACCCGCAGGGCCCAGGTTTAAATTGCTGTTTCCATGACAACCACAACCCTCTTTTGACCCTGGGACCGGCTCACTGCTGCCAATGACACATACACCAAAGCTACCGGGTTGTGCTCTCGCTGACGAGACACGAGTTGCAGCGCTTTGAGCAATTACTTTACATAACTAATGCGTGACATTTCATGCCATTACGGTGATGCGGAAATAGGCATTAAAATGCGCTAGCCTACCCCACATGCGTGGCACTTGGCAGGGCTTCTGATGATACATGGGGTCCATTCCATGTCGGTCGTCCAAGCTATCCTCATGAGTTGTATGTATGTACGTACAGCAAACCTAGAGAGAATCATTTACAGCAGCGGCTCCTCCCCTAAGGCAGAGAAGCATCAACTCACTGCTCAAAAGAAAAAAACAAAAGATATATTGGTATTATCATTTTATTTTTCCTATTGCAGTCACTGCGGGCAGGGATGGCCAGAGCCGGAGGAGGGCTGTGCACTCCCTAAGTGCGCTTGACTGTGTTCGGCCAAGCAGTCATGCACACTTTGCATGTTCTCTACTCGGCTGCATTACACAGCCTGGTGAGGAACATGCACAGGCTCCCTGTCCCAGTCTGAGCGCCGATCCACGGCGCTCAGACCAATCTCAACGCTGCTGCATTGCACGTTGTGATTGGCCCAGGGGAGTCTGTGTGCCCAGGTGCTTCCTGCTACTGGCTTGGCCTGGAAAAAGGATGAAGAGGACGGAGGAGAGGCGGCAGCCAGCCATCCAGGTAAGTTCTTTTTTTTCCTATTCTCTCGACCCACCCACCCTCCTCTTCCCTCTCCTCCCATCCCGTCCAGTAGCAACCACTACTGATCATTTATATAGTCAATCACTTCATTTCCTACAGGAGGTGGGAAACAATGATCTTCCCCCATGATCTGGGCACGTATCCTGCACGTGCTGGGGGTTCTCAAACTTGCGCTCGCTCACGGTTTCAGACCTTCAACCAACTAGTATACACGATTCCATACACCTGTCCACCCTTGCGCACACATTTCTTTTTCAACCACAATGGCCTGCCGCCACCGCCCTTGCCTCGCTCCACTCTGTCCCAGTTCTTACCTTTAGCCCCAGTTTTTTGACATGGGCCAGAGTGCTGATGACCATGCCAAGTGCATACCATCTCGGAATTATCATTTCTGCTGCCTTACATGCAGTATTCATTTACTGATGTGTGTTTTTATTTTATTCTTTTACATGTGAACAGTTCATAATTCATGACCAATGTCTTTACCATATTGATGGAAACTGTTGACTGCAATTGTTAACTGTATTTTAAAACCAAAATACTTTCTTAGAAGAAGAAATAGTCATTGGATATCCTAAAAATCTGGCATGGATCAGTCCACAGTGAAGCAATGTTGGACAAACCTGACTTACCGTTTCTGTGTAAACTCAACTCTTGTATTGCTCCTTCCTGTGCAATACTTGCCCTGTGTGCAGAGGCGGCAGACTGCGTTATTGATGCCTGTGTTACCAGTCCTGTGTCTGCGGGAATGCAACATACATGCTGTACGGCCCTGGGGGGGGGGCACTTTACTCCCGTAGCCACCCCCAGGAGCTCCCTGCCCTCGTGCGTTGCCCTCCCCCAAACATTCCATTACTTCTGGCACACAAATGACACACTGCAAAAGTAAAATCTAATTTATTTCTGAAAAACGTACACAAACAATTCGGAGCACATATGTACATTAAGTGTCATACATAGTGAAAATAAAGAAATGGATCCCAATTCATTTCAGCCAGAGGGCGAAATCCACAATAACATGGATAAGAAAACACAAGATATCAGATCTGCTAGGAGAGATAGCCTCACTCTTCCCAGAGAGGTGGTGTCCTCGCTGTTACCAGGAGAAGATGATGGCCCCACAGCATGCAAAGGAGGAGCTCCGACTGCCTCAACCCTGCTCGAGGAAATGTGATGTTCTCGCTGTTGCTAGAGGAAATAGGATGCCCTCACTGGTGCCAAGAGGAGGAGGTGTGATGCTCTCAATGCCAACAGAAGAGGGGATGTTATATTGTTCCTGCTGGCAGAGAAGAACTATCCTCAATGCTTCAGGAGACGATGAGATGATATCACTGCCACTAGAGTAGGTGGTATGATGCCCACACTGCTACTACCAGAGGAGAGGCAATAGCATTACAGCTTGGAGAGAAAGAGATGTGTTGACACTGGCAGAGCTGTGAGGTCATTACTGCTGGCAGGGGGGATGTGATTACCTATCTGTTCATGGAGGAAGGATGCTGGTCTCACTATTGACAGCAGCTTAGATGTGATGTACTCACTGCCAGTAGAGGAGGAAAGGTGGTGTCCTCACTGTGGGCAGAGGGGATATGATGCCCTCACTGTGCCAGGAGAGGCGATGGACTTGCAGAGGAAGAAGTGTGACTGACTTACCACTGGCAGAGATGCAATGTCTTCACTACTGCCAGACAGGGATGTGATGGCCTCACTGCTGCTACGGGAGTTGATGTGTTGGCCCAACTGTTGGCCGGCCAGATGTGGTGTCCTCACTGCTGCCAGAGAGATGGTGCTACAGAACACTGACACATGAGCAAGAGACATCCTCATGAAAGACCATCAGAGGGTTAAGCTACACCAAGACTGGCCCTAGGCCGCCCACATTATGTGCATGAAAATAATACAAGCATATACATAAAGATCTGGAGGTCAAATGATATACCTGCATGTGGCCGACTGATATGCCAAAGAAAGGCCAGAGAGAACTCAATAAGACAAAAAAAATTCTGTAATGCTTTAAACACATGATCAAAAAGATGTGACGCAAAGGAACACAAAACTGACCATTCAACCTGCAAGTAAATCCAATACTTTAGCACACTGCCATCGTTTGATATCCAGTTGCACTGTTACTGGCATGTGCTTAGCCTGCCTCCGATCTCTTCCTACCCTCGTATTGATTTATTACAGTGATACCCTTATGTATTAAATGACTGAATGAATGAAGCGCATCTCTGCAGCTTGAATGACCTCTTTGCGGCTTGTAGAAGTGAGCGCACCTGGAATATTAGAAAAGACAGGATTCAAGAGGTCTTTGAATGGTAGATGGTTACACTCAGGGCACATATTCATGGGAAGCACATCCCTGGAGATCCTCTACTACAAGGCCTCTACCTCCTTTCGAGGTGCAGACAGTCTGGTTCCGCTGGCTGTCTGGGATACAGGCAAACCCTAGTAGGGTCCAAGTGGAGCTTCCAGGTCTTGATGCGTTGAAGGATCCTCAGCCGACAGCAGCCCTGAGGTAACCGCATATACAGCTCTCATAGGCATTCATGATTTGTGTCTGTGGTAAATAATTCTCCCAGGTACTGTGCTAGGTTCTGGACTGTTGGAATACTTCCAAACTTTCTCTCCAGAACCACATACAAGCCTGTGACTTTTAAAACTATATACATCCCAAAAATGTGCTGGAATCTCAGTTCGATTGTTGCCTTTTAAAAAAAGATTTTGAGACAAAAACTGTCTCACACCCTCCTGGTCAGACTGTAACCCTTACATTCCCTGCTTGCTCAGTGGGGCATGAAGATGATATTAAAACATCTTCTAAAAATCTTTTAACTCCCAGTCCAGCCTCAGCCAAACTGTTTTGGGGTGGCGGATCGTGCTTTGTTCGAATGTGTGCATGGAATGTTTTCCGGAGAAGTATATTTTGTTGCAGATAAATTATTTAACTTTGTTGTGGATGGTGCAGAATACCTTAATGGTGACAAGAATGTAGGTTGTTTGTCCATGTTTTGTCTTCAAGGGATCAGAGACCCATTTTTTTCAAAATTACAAGTCCAGCAGCATCGCAATCAACCTCTTGAATGCAGAAGATTTAATGTTCGAGCAGCCATGATAGAAGGAGTCAAGATCAGGGTTAAAATTCATGGTATGACCCATTACCACCAGTGTCAGGCCCTCTAGAAGATGGAGGAGTGGGCTAATGACCCACTGACCGGTCTGGAGGGCGGTAGATTGATAGTTCATTTAATGCTGGAAAAATGGTTGGAGTTCAGTCTTTCATCGTTAAAAAGCTTCTTGACATCCATGGATTGATGGAAGACCAAACCACTTCTAAGAGACCTTATTGATTTTGCTTTATGGTGATCAATAAGAGTTGAAGATCATTATTTTAGGCGATATAATACATATTATGAATGTCAGTTATAATAACGAGGCGGCAAAGTGATATACTGAAGTGGGTGAGCGATTGGGAAGATCCTTAAAGAGCTCCACAAGAAGCTAAAGGGAACATGTAAATAAGCTGAGCCAAAGCAACGAAGACAGCATGGGATCAATGAAGAATTATCCAGGAAAGAGTGTAGAATGGCTCTGAATACTTCAGAAAGTAGGTGGGCAGGGTACGAACCATGAAAGCTTTGCAACCATATAGATGTTCAAGGAGCCATGTCCTATGATTATCAGCTGCTGCAAAAGAGTCATCCCATACCTCAAGAAAAACTATTTCTATCACGTTCCCACAGCAGAAGCCAAACTATAATTGGCTGAAGGAGTTGCAAGGTGATACAAAGAGGCAAAATAAAATATTTCTAAGTGAGCCTTGATATGGAGGGAGAGAGGGGGAATCGAAATAGGTTGATATCTTTTCGGTGGTAGTGGGTCTCGATGGAGATTGAGTTTGGTGAACCAATTACCTATGTTGAAGGTGACCCAATTATTTTACTAAGCGAGTTGTGTGAGACGAAGATGTAGGTGTACCAGTTAGCGATTTAGGTGAGCATGTCACTTGTTGAGGAGTAGTCACAAATGGCAACAAGTGACCATGGCGGTTATAGAATGGGTGTCTAGTCTGTTTTGATCAGGGGATGTTACACTTTGCTGCTGATTTTGGGGAGGGAGGTTTGAGAAGATGTGCCCCTGTCTATCACAGACTAGTTGGAATTCTTTATTTTAAGGTCCAAGAAACTTGTGTTTATTGACTTGGATATACTTTGAATATCTTATGGGAGCAATATTTTGCAATAGTTAGACTCTAGGCTAGGAGGTCTTTTTTTGAGGTCGAGATGGCTTTGTGGTTCTCGGTAAGGTTGATTTTTGGAATGTTTAAATAACGGCCCGCCCAATTGTTGGTCTTCTGATGATATCCTTGAATTCTATAAGGTCCATCTTTGCCAACTGAATGAATTCCCATTGGTACTTCTCGCCTTTCACCAAACTTCCTGCTTAGCATTCCATTGATGTGTTGCAAGCTGGCTATTGAAAGTAATTTGGTTGATCTAATATATGGCTCCTTTGAGCCTTTTTATGGCACCCAACTGGCTGGATTATAGAATGCTGGTGAGAGCGCATTAAGCATGCCAAGGAAAGATGCTAATAAAACAGCCATAACATACTAATCAAAGGTCAGCACTATGCCAACAAAGAATTAAAACAAAGGCGCTAGCTCACCACTGGTCTTGCAGACAATTATGTGGAGGGGTCTCTAATAATCTAGGTACATGAATATCTAGAAAGAGGTGAACAATATTTTAAAGTGGGGCTATCAAGAGTCACTTGATCCGGAGACTACTGCGAACAAGTATGGTTGCAGACAATGGTCAGAAAGCAGTGGTCACACCATATGGGATTAAGTTGTTCTCAGTGATTCTTGTTCATTTTATGGTGTTGGACACCAGTGCCTACATTGCCTCTTCCCAATAGTCTGTATCCAGGTCACCGAGTGCGTAAGCTCTTATTGTGATAAAAAACCTTGGTAGTCAATAGGTGGTCATATCATCAGTACATGTGTGGACTAAGCAGCAGTTGCTGAGAGGTCATGATCCATAGCAACCATACCACCACCTCTGCTAATTCAGAATCTTGGTGGATGAGCTGTGAAAAGTACCCCCTTACTTATGTGATGTAGTTAGTTAGTAAGAAGTGGTACATTTCCAATGACTAAGTGCTGTTAGTACCTGTTTTGAGTGGTGGCTGCCTCCCTAGTGAGTGGGAAGTACTTTTTAAGCTAGGTAGCGCATATTAAGTTAGTGGAAAAAGACAGAAGTGCTTAGAAGAATGTTGGGTGGTCTATATTTGGTGAACAATGAGTGAATTGTGGTATGTAATCCAGTAGATAGGGCTGTAGTTGTGAACTAGTGAATGGACCTGTGGTTGTTCGCCCAGTGAGCTGAACTGTGTTTGGTAACACATTGTAGCATGGTTATTGAACTAGGAGGCTGCTTTCTAGTTATCAGCCCAAAGAGATGAGATGTGGTTTGTGATTCAGTATGGTCTATAGATGTATTACACAAATGCACTCCAATATAGTTATTTGCCCAATTAGGCTGGTCTGGAATTAGTTACCCACAAAAGAGATGTGGCTCGTCACAGAACACACTAAGTTTTGGTTAGGAAAGTTAGTGCCAAAGTGGTTTAGGCTATGCTTAGTAACCCAATGGGCCGGCGTTTGGTGAGCTATAGTTAGATAGAGGCTATTGCCCTAGTGGATGATGCATAGCGTTTGCTACATGTGTTTTTTTTTTTAGAATGAAGACAAGTGAATCACAATGTATAAACTGAAAATACTTTGCATGCTTCGAACATGTTGCCTTGGCCGTGAAGTACACTGTTCAGATTTCTGTTCTCATTGTCTCACACGCACACACACTCCCTCACCCATGACTCTTCACTTCAACAAAACACATTGAAGTGTATCCACAAAATTTGACAGGATGTGGGCAGATGACCTCCAAAGCAGAGCCCAAGGGGTTCAACAAGCCCATCCTCCTATGACTGCCGGCTTTTGTCACCCACTCCCAACTCCGTTCTTCCACCCCTCAATATTCAGTCTTTGTGCTCGGGGAAACCACAATAAGCAGGGAACGGAGTACTCTCTCTTCCGAGTCCAAAATCTCTAGAAGTTCTACTCCTCTAGACATGGCCCATCACTGTGACCTGTGTGACGGATGCATACAACGCGTGGGATACACAGTGGGCTCTGTCCACATAGGAGCAAGGTCAGTGTCCACAGTCTGAGCTCAGTCCTCGCTCTCTTCCTCATGCGGTTGGTGCACATGTGACTCGTCGGTCTGCTGCTGTATGTATGGATGGTTGTGGCCCCCCTGGATTGGAGGCAGAGCCTCGTCGGCAGACAGTACACTGAAGAGCGCACCCTCATGGCTGGGGTCTTTACCACATGCCTGGCAGCTGCAGCGACTTATCTTCTCCACTAGTTTATCCACCCTGGGCACATCCTCACTGCCCGGACACTCAAGGGTCACCTAAAACATAGGAATAGAGGTCAGAAGAGGGAACCAGAGGGTTGGCACAATAATGTGACCTCGTTTAATAAAGGTAGAAGGTGATTTAGAGCCACATGTGAACCTATAAAACAGGTAAAAAAACTGCTTATCTTCAGAGCAAAGAAGGAGGACAGAAAAACAGACTGTACCATCATGTGAACCATTGACCAGAGGAGAAGGCTTCAGAGAAAGCGATTTGTGATAGAATGTGAATCCCTAAGATTTAGGCGGTGCTTTCATAGAGGGACTGGGCTAAGGAAGTGAACCCCTAAATTGAAGAAGTCATCTGAGGCCAGTTAGGCACATAGATTTCCGAGACAATGGTACACTGTTTGATTGGCCTAGCATTAATCGGTGCCTCTTGCTTGCAATGTGCTAGTATAGTTTTGCTGGCTCATGCAACCAGTCAAGATCAGAAATTATATTAAGGGGTAGCAAAATAAATAAAGAGTTCTTACACTAGGAATTTCTTGCCACTAGACTAAGATAATAAGAACTCAGAAATAAGTGAAAAAGAGCAACATAAAACCACCAAATCACATAATAAATTGAGCAGAAAAAACAAGTATTGGATTTGCACCTAAATTTACTTTCACAGTTGATGGATCTTAGACAGAAAAAGAGTTTTAAGGACTGGCAGACTTAACAGAAAACTATGTCCTCCCACCCAGGTATTATTGAATTTGGGTAATACAAGGAGGTAAGCAGCAGAACACAGTCCTAAAAGGCTGATAATGTTTAAAACATTCTTAAGGGTCTGAAATCTCACGTGAGTGCTTAAAATATAGGAGCAATCATAGGAGTAAATGGAGTGTGTGTGAACACCTGGAAGAGAAAAGGATTTGTCGGAGGAGGGATCATGTGGACCCTTAAAAGAGTAGTTGGGAGACAGTGGCTTGATGGGCAGAGTGTAAACCCAAAGAAGAGGAAAAGTTAGAGGTAGGGAAAAGGTCATGTGAGTCCATAGACGAGATGAAATGGCTTCTTGTGATTTGCTAATAATGTTAGCGCCTTATGAAGAATCTGCATAAAATTTGGAAGTCACTTACTGCATCTAGCATTTGCTCAGTTATGCCAAGCTTAAGGCAGAACAGTCAATAAGGGGGGGGGGGGCACAGTCATTTACGGTTAAGTAAATTAAGTATTTTCTACTTTAGGTCTTGTGTGAATTTTTGCTGTTCGCTACAGCAAATACTATTTACTAAAAATACACAAATTGCTTTACTCTTATTCTATACACATTCACACTGGATATATGATAGAGAGATAGAGATAGAGAGATAGATATGCACCCTTAAAAAACAAAAGATATCAACAGTGCTTTGACAGAGACTTTCCTCATTTCCTCGGACAAGGCAGAGGAGTCACCTGCAATGTTCCTTTGTACTCCATGGAAAGACTTACCACATTCCATACGGACTCTGCCGGCATGCACGAGTCGCAATGCACCAGGGACTCTGTGGACTGGGGGAAGGTGTTAGGAACACTGTAACTGAAGCACTGTCCCATGCATGCCCTGTCAAGAGAGAGAGAGAGAAAGAGAAACTGGAGTACCAGCATAGAATGGTTCTGTAGAGCATCAACCAACAAAATAATACCCCCATCCCCCCCAAAAAACACTAACCCTGGGACCTGGAGCAGCATTTTGCCGAGCTTAAAATCACAACAATGGCTCCTCATGGGGTAGCAAGATCTATATAATGCAATTACAATAGATTATAAGACCATAACACTCAGCAGCCGCACTGTCTATTCTAGTTCATACAGGCTGCTTAACACCTTAAGTGCTGCGCCCGTCCAGCGGCACCACTACCTCGGGAGTGCTGCCGTCGGCCATTGGACGTTCCAACTGCACCTGCGCAATGGAACGTTCAGCACTGGAGCTGGACGTTCCATAGCCGTTAAGGTGTTAATTATTCCATTTACTGCTGAACACTCTTACTCTCACATAAAACAAAGGTAATGGTCATATCCATCATCCGGTACTATTCCAGTCCACAGCTATAAACCACCCAACACCAATTAAACAGGCACAGAACTGAGGAGATCTGCCACATACAGGTGGCCAACAAAGGAATCTAATGTAGTCCAACACTGTAGGTCCCGACTTGCAACATACTACGGCCACTTCCTCGCATCTCACAATGATCATCAGATTTTGGGATGATATTAACAACGTCCATCCCAGCAGATACCTCCACCACTTCTCCCTTTAAGCTATGCCTGCTCAGGACCATAAACTTTTGACACATCTCTGAATGGACAACCCAGTACAGTAGCCAGCAGCGTGGACTGCGAACATAGAAAATGGCATAAAGGGACCTGGAGAGCTACTCAAAACCGTCAGCTTACTGAAAACCATAAACTGTGCCTATACCTCACATTTCTTCCAACGTCTCTGCTCAGCGCTGCGTCCCATAACACAATAACAGCACCTCTGTGGGAAGTATTTTCATGTTGTGCTTGATGACCACATAGGAACCAAACACAGACTAAATCCTTTAAACCACACTTCCTACACGGTGTAGCATGCTACCCAGTGCGTTAAGTGGGATGAAAAAACAGGGGGGGGGGGTCTATCAAAGGGGTGTGGCCAATGTAATTAAGGGTGTAGCTTAAAAACACATAAGCTAAAAATCTGTGCTTAGCATATTGTCCCTCCGACTTGTAATTTCCTGCTCCTGTCATTACATCCAGATATATCATACAACAAGTAACATCATACCTGCAAACAGTTAGGACTATTGGCTTTGTCAATGGCTGTTCGTTGCATAAGATATATAAGCAGCAACTATGGCTTCAGGGGCGGCTCTAGGCTCATGGTGGCCCTGGGCAGGGAGCGTAGGTAGGGGGCCCCAGAAGAGGGGGTCCGGGCGGGGCGGAGCACGGAGGACAGTGAAGAGGGGAGGGTCAGGGTGTTTGGAAGCGGAACAGAGCTGGAGGCCGCCAAATCCATGCCAGGGGCCGCCACGCAAATATGTATCCATCCTCAGAGGATTATTATATTAAGGCTATATATTGGCATGGTGGCCCCTGGGGTTTGGTGGCCCTGTGCAGGTGCACAGCTTGCACATGCCTAAGGCCGCCCCTGATGGCTTGTAGATAATATTGAAAAAGCTTCCACTTAAAGCCCTGGTGACACCACGACAATGTTGCTGCTCCTGTTTCAAAAAGAGAAGGGAAATCCAGAGAGAAAAAACAAAGCTCACCGGGCATGACGTCACTTTTCCACTAGTGAGAAGTGAGCAGTGTGAGCACGCGCATATCGATGTGCCTGTGTCACTCCAGTCCGTAAAAAAAACGGACCGCCACTGCCAGGGCACAAAAGAGAGCCCGATAGAGACCCGTTTTGAGTTCCCTTTGAAAAACTGCAGCTGCTCGGACCCGGTGAGACCCTCCCACTTAAAAGGCTGGTTGCTACCCATGTAGACAAGTGCTTCAACGCCCCACATAGGTGTAGTAAGCACTATATAAATGTAAGTGCTATATAAATGTTACAATCCAACACTTAAGGCACTTTCCCAGGCAGGCCCTTTAAATATGAGAATAGAGAATGAAAGTGTTGTGGCATGAAGTTCTGGACAATGGAAGCCAACTTGGAAGAGGAGAGTTATTTACCAAAGTACTGTCCACCGGAGGCCCAAAAGGGACAGAGGGGAACTCTTTAACAAAGTACTGTCAAATGGAGGCATACAGCGGGCTCTTTACTAAGGTACTGTCCCAAGGAGGCCCATCAGGAAGAAAAGGAGAGAACTGTATCCTGGGTACGATCCAATGAAGAGCTACAGGGGAGAGAAGAGGCAGCTCTTTACTCGGTCCTGTCCAGAAAAGGCCCACTGTGGAAAGAGGGAGAGAGCTGTCCACTGTGGACTGTGCAAGTGAGGTCCTGAGAGCAGGGAAGGACACAGCTGTCGTCAGTGGATCTGTTCTAGTCAGACCCTGCGAGGAAAACGCTGTACAACCAGGCGCGTTGCGTCCATTGGGGCGTAGGGGCGTAGCCCCACTAAGCCCCATGGACCCACCGCGTCGTCACTAAAAACCAAACACAAATATTTTAAAAAATTGCGCTACCTGCCGGCCGGGAATCTGGGAGACACCCGACTTTTCCGGAGTGAGGGGGTGTGGGGGGGGAAGAGAGGATGGGCCTGCTGCAGCTGCGCAAGTAGGTTTTTGGGCACAAACATGCCCACGCATGCGCAGATTGTTTCCCTGTGAATTTGCCCTTAGAGAGAGGACCAGGGGGCGGGCCGCAGCCCCCGGGGTTGCACAGGGCGACCACTCATGGTGCCCCCCAGCCAATCCTGGCGCTGCATACAGCGCCAGGATTGGCTGGTCAATACATAGCCCGGGTACATAACCCCCTGTCTGGGGGGCAGAGCTCTCTCCCTCCCTCATACTGCGGCCTCTGTTTGTTAAGACTCCTTCATTTCCAGAGCCAATGTACATGGGGTGCTGTTGATAAAGACGATAGGGGAAAAAGATGAAAAACGAAACTTTACATGTATTGTAGTAAAATCATCCACTTTTTAAAAGACTGTCCCATGAAACCAGAAATCCAAATTAAAAGTTATACAAGTGAAAGTCAGTACGTGGAAAAAGAGAAGACCTATTAATGATTGAGGCCACACTTTCAAGTTCTCTTTATGTAGTGTCCCGGATCTTCTTGACCCAAATAGTGCAAAGAGCACAGCAGCATTTGTTTTTGTTTATAGAGTTAGTTTGCAGAAAGGGCAAATATTAAGATTCAGCCAATGATTGACTCTGGGGCTTCTGGTAATTTTGTTGATGCTCATTTTACTAAAACTATGGGAATAGCTATTGAAAATAAAACAGTTCCAACGTAGATTGAACCCTTGGTGGGTAAGAATTGACATGTGGAGGTGTTTGGGACAACAGGACGCAGGGATTATTTGAGATCTAATTGATGCCTTAACTTTGCTGTCGGCCATTAATGCTGTCACTGTGTGGATGGGTGGGCGCAATGGGTGCATGGATGGATGCATGCATGATGGGTGGATGGATGGATGCATGAATGATCGATGCGGGTTAGATAGGTGGGTGGATGGGTGGGTGGATGCATGAATGAATGATGTATGGATGCAGGATGGGTGGGTGGATGGGTGGATGCATGAATGATGTATGGGTGGATGCATGCATGATGGGTGGTGCATGAATGATGTATAGATGCAGGATGGGTGGATGCATGAATGATGTATGGATGGATGCATGCATGATGGGTGGATGCATGATGGATGGGTGGATGCATGAATGATGTATGGATGCAGGATGGGTGGATGGGTGGATGCATGAATGATGTATGAATGATGTATGGATGCATGCATGATGGGTGGATGCATGATGGATGGATGGGTGGATACATGAATGAATGATGTATGGATGCAGGATGGGTGGGTGGGTGGGTGGGTGGGTGGATGGATGGGTGGATGCATGAATGATGTATGGATGGATGCAAGGTGGTTCGGGCTCGCTCGCTGCGGTGCAATATGCAAATTAATTTACACCGCACCACTTTCAAATGTCACCAGCCGCCCCTGTGTACAACACATGGCCCAGGAGATGCGGGAGGAGGGAGACAGAAGGTCTCAGTACAAGAGAACCCATTTTTTGTAATTTTGTTTTTTCCAGTTTTATAATGGTGCAAACTCGACCCGAAGGTATTGAAGCGCGTTTCATGAGCACCAGTTACATTACACAAGGACACGTTAATTTTTGGTAAGCGGGGGGGGGGGGGGGGGGGGGGGGGGCTGGGTGTAGCCCAGAATCACGGGTTGCTGAGTCGATGCACAGACTCGAACTGCATCCCCAGCTCCATAATCGGCAGCTCCACTGGCCGTTAGTCCACATCCTATGCAAGGGGACCAGAAAAACTGGAGGGGTGGAGGGGAAGAGAGATAGAGTAGATTTGCAGAAGAGTGGGGGGGGGGGTTGAAGAAGACAGACAACAGGGAGAAGAGCATATAACTATGCGGAAAGAGAGCGAAAGCGATTATAACACTTCCATTCACAAAAGCCTCCCTTGTATGGATGACCTCACAATCCGGTGCCCTTCCAGCACGTGCAGATGAAGCCCCACCGAAGCGTGCCCGCATCACCCCGCGCAGAAGCAATCTGCACAGTGTGTGATCGATGGCTCGGCAGCTTTTGGGTCCCAAGTCCTAGCACAGCGCGGCTGCTTGGTATTCATGAGCCATTTGTGGAGCAGGTTCATGCTTTCCAATAGAGACGCTCAGTGGAGGGATTGTGGATTATTCCTTTGTGAGGGGGAAACTCGGTGGCAGATTTCAGAACAAAAAGAATACATTGGTTCTGCCAGCAGCAGGAATAGCATCAAAGGCTGCGTATCCGAAGCCTTAGAATCTGCGTTTCGATCTGCATGGGTGCATTCCTGTCAGGAAACCATTAGATTAGGTTTGAGCGGGGGACGCGTCGCAAGTGAAATGGAGGGTGAAGAGTGCGCTGACGAGGCTGTGAAATATGTGTATAGTACTTAATGGTGAGTGGGGACGAGTCACAAGCAACGCGCAGACCAGGGTTCATCAGGCGGAGAGGTATCCGGGCAATATTGTTTTTAATGACCCCGTGGCTTCATATTTTTTTGGTCCATGAATTACAGTCTTAGATGATAGGACTAGAAATGCTGCCATTTTTGTTTGTTTGTAGAAAACAGTGTTTTGGAATATTTATTTTTAACGTTTAGAACATTTGGAGATTTGGCAACCGTATTATTTTAAAGACTACTATGAAAAGCTGATGGTTTGAGTGTATAATAGCTCGACCCAGCCATGACTAGCATCTGCAATTTTGTATTGAGCCCCAATGGGCAGACTTCGGAAGTTTTTTTTTTCTTTTACACACTTTGTTTTGTGGGAGTCTAGTGATTACATATTTCCATTTTTTTGCAGTTTTATATACGTGAACCAGACCCAAAGGTACTGGAGCGCTTTACATGAATGAGCACCAGTTACACCAAAGAAGGATACATTCAATTTTTGTTTTTTAGACTCAGGGAGATAAAGTAATTTGCTAACAATCACGTGATGTCGAGAAGACTCCGAGACTCGAACCTGCCTCTCAGTTCCAAAGTCGGCAACTCTGGTTGTTATGCCACATCTTCTCCTCACACAGCACATTTATTTTGGTATGATTTGAATGAACTCATATTTGCAAATGTAAAAAAAAGGGGAGAATGGGACCAGTGTAAATTTGAAAAGTGTGAGGCACCACAATCATAGTAATTTAAGAGGACTGCGTGGTGTGAAGGCTAATTGCATTCGAGGTTGTCCTGGTCTTGTGAACCGTGTGCCTTACAAGCTAAGCTTAGCGGGCATGAACTGATAGAAGCTTTTAAGTTCTTTCCAGGAATCTAAATTGGTCACAATGATGAATGTATTTCTGCTGTTTAGACTGACAGAAGTACCTTCCGGGGAGAATAGTTCTAAAATATAAAACCTGTAGTTCTGTAGGCATGTATATCTTCATATATGTAGTACCTTTAGTGCGATCTTTGACACTGTACTGCTGCTTTGTGGCTAAGTCCAAGATACAGTTAATGAGTAAGATTAGATAGGTAGCCTGGTTCTGGTGGTAGGGGGCGACTGCTACTGCATTGTGACGTGGTGTTCTTTAAAGAGGTGGGTCTTCAGCTCTTTCCTAAGTTGGAGCAGGTTTGCACAGGTTCTGGTGGATACAAGAATGTTTTTCAGATCCCAGGTGCACAGATGGGAGAAGCCTGTTACCTGATGATTTTTGCACTTCTTTGCTTCCGGCTTCATATTGTCCTGGCTGCAGGCGTACCAAGAGCTACCGGAGATGCTCATTTCGCCAGCCAGGTCGCCAATGAATGTTCCAGCTGTCCATCTTCTATCAGCTTGCTCTAGTTCCAAGTGCCACCACCTTTAGTATATGTGGGGACAGAGGCTCGGAGAGATGAAGAATTGGCTAGAACCGAACGAATGGTCAGTTGGTGGAAGCTGGTAGCAAATTTCAAGTCCGCAGGTGTCACTGTCTGCAACTTAATCACTAGCGGGCACCCCTCCAATCTGGCTAATGAATTGGTTTTAAAATTTAATGAAATGTTTAGCCCTGTATTTTTCTTCATGGACAAACCATGTAATGCTATTGAATGGTTTTTCCATAGTCAACCAGGGATGACCGTGGTCTGACCACGTAATTTACCAAACACTTGACAAAGGAAAGATTACAGCCGAAGCACTGCTTATTTTGTGCCACTGCTTGCTAGTGAGGAGCACTGCTTTCATTCTTGGGGACTAGCACATTTTAGCACAACAGGACACTGAACCAGTCCTCGTTTCAATGTCCTTTTCGCGGAGGCCAGCCTGTCACGTCACTTTCACATCCTCTCATACAATCATTACATTTTGCAATCCTGAGGGGGTAAGACAGAGCTTCAGTGCTGGCCCGCCCACAACCACTTGAGACTCCTCCAATTGGCTGAAATATTTAGTGGGCGGTCTCATATGGGGCATGCAGACTTTTCTCGGTCTCCAAGACCACTCTTGGTTAACTTCCTCTGTGCCACCGCCCCACCAATGTAACCCTTCACTACAGCCCCCTTAAAGATGACAGCTGCTAGAGGCTGGCATGGCTCTTGACCATCACAGACCAGTGAGCAGTCCAACATGCAACAGCAGGGACCCAAGGTACCAGTGGATGAACCGTGGATGCAAGGGAATTACCCTCTTAGCTGCAGGTGGGTGACAACCAACACAGTTGTCACACCTGGAAATGGCAGCATGCAAACCTGTGGCACCAGACCACAGTCCCATACACAGGTCAGCCCCCAGGGTTGAATGTGAGGCCTAAGGCAACAGACATGATGCAAGGAGACCTGCTCTGGCCGGGTGAGCCTCCAAAAAGCAATGGTCAGCCAGTTAGCATAGCTACAGACGCTTACGGTTGCTAATGTCATTTGTGTTTTCATTGCGCATATGTGTGACATTTCAAGGAATATTTTATTGCAATTCAATCAAATAATGTTATCTGAACATAATTAAATGCATTTTAGAAATTAATGCATTGTAATTGCAGTTATATGGCGCTTATTACCCCTGACGAGGCATTGAAGCACTTTACGCCAGGCAGCAGCCTGCTCCAGAACCCAAGGTTAGTCGCTAATGCAGTGGAATTTTGCTTTTGGGATGAATCTTGTGTTAAGAAAACGGTCCCCTTCATTTACTCCAATTTCATTGTGATGGATTAAATGAATAGGCGTTAGGTGTGATCATTAGTGGGGACTGGTATGAGAGTTCACACAGGTGGTTGGTGGGAATACTAGAGGGGATTAAGGTTGGTTAGGTTGCAGATATGACTTTCGAAAAAATAAGTTGTGTTTTTTTTTTGTTGCAAATGATCAACTCTGGTGCAGTGTAAAGGCCTAGAAAGCGCCTTGCCATGCTTCCATAATCTACTTCGCCATGATGAATATACTAGCTGTTTGTTGGCAGTGCGTCGGTGTACTGTAGCCATAGGGTGTGCTATTGCAGGAAAATATTTCCAGCAGACATGCTGCTCGGACACTTCTTCTGCTCAACAAGCAAGAACTTGTTCAGACAACTTCATAGAAACTGTGGAAACAGTCACATTCCTCTCAAAGCATTCATACCAAACTTTATAAATGTATGACTAAACAAGAAAACCCCTTTGCTTGAAGGAGAGTGTTGTGTGTCTAGGACAGAGAGCACTGCGACATGAGCAGGACAGATGGACAGCCTATACCAGTCTATTTGTCCAATGAGCACCAGGAAATCTTTCATAAAATCTGAATTTGTTTTTTTTTCTGCTAGCAGCAGTAGGGAGGAAGAACACACCAAAGCGAAAGATTGATGTTTTTTTACTTACGAAGCCTCCATTTATATGACTGATACAAAAGGGGATGATGGACGGAGCATTTGAGCAAATCAAACACTCACCCACAGTCAACTGATCTGGGTTTAATCCATCACCATTCTTTAGCTCACTCCGCCACCCCAATTCAAACATGGCCATATGCAAATCAGTCTGACCCTGTGCTTCATGGGAACAGTCCAGCCCGAACTGCCAAGCCATATCTTCCCTGGACCGGAAACAAGCAACCTGGGACCGGTTTCAGATTCATAATCCTCATCAGCCCGGCTATCTTGAATCCAGTGGCCAAGTGAGCAAGGGACTCACGTCTGAGCATACCCTGACAACTTATGGCGAACAAAGCGATACAAAAGGGTATGATGGACGGAGCATTTGAGCAAATCAAACACTCACCCCGAGTCAACTGATCTGGGTTTAATCCATCACCATTCTTTAGCTCACTCCGCCACCCCAGTTCCATTTATATGAGAGCATGTCCGGTCTTGAGAATAAAGGCTTCACAAACGATCAACATATTGAAAGAGCAATTGGTATTAAAAAAAGAGCAGTATATTTTCTTGAATTAAAGAGGAAGAAAGTATTTAGTAGCGTCTACAAGTGAACAGTATGTACTTGGAAGGTGGTACATTCAATTTATGGGTGATTTTGTAATTCGATTTTGCTTCAGAGTTTGCACTGGGCTGAGAGTAGGAGGCTTCAGGTCCTAGTTTAGGTAACATGAAGTGTGGTGATACGTACCATGGACAGCACATGTCCACTGGAGGAAAAATTAAGCCAGCATGCTTTAAAACGTGCCTTATCCACGTGCTTCTGATTTTTGCAAGCTATTCTACACGTCACAGCATTTCTTTTCAAGCAGCGAGGGGGACTAAATATCCACTAAGGAGTTCAATCTAGACTGTATGATTACGCATGCAGTGCTAATCCACTGCTCTACAGGCAGTTTATCTACAACTTTATAAGGTAATCAATATTGTTACCACTAAGCTGGCCGCAACCCTGCCGCCAAGCTGTCTCGCAACCCTGCCGCCAAGCTGGCCCACAACCCTCTCTAGGGGCCATATGTATCATAGTTCCGTTTTGCGAATTCTAAATAGCGATTTTTAAGGAATCGCTATTTAGAAATCGCAAAACGGTATGTATGAAAAAAAGAATCGCATTTATTTTGCGATTCCTTAATCTTCCTTATTTGCGAATTCGCAAGTTGCGAATTCGCAAATAAGGAATTATTTCCCATTCATTCCTATGGGCCAGGAGGCCCATAGGAATGATTGTGAAATGCATTTCATTTTGCGATTCGCAATTTCTAATCGCAAAATGAGATTGATTTCAAGGGTGCAGGGGTGTCTCAAGGACACCCTGCTGCACCCCTGAAATCAGCATGTGTATGCATATAGTGCACATATATGCCCTATGGGCATGTATGTGCGTCACATGCCACATTCAAAAATGCCAATTAGTGTATTTTGAAAAGAAATCGCAATTTTCCACCAACTGGAAGTTGGTGGTAAATTGCGATTTCTTAAGCTAAATTCGCTACAGTAAAATGCTTCATACATAGCATTTAAGGAATCGCAAAATTGCGATTCCTTAAATGCTATAGCAAAATAAGGAATCGCAAGTATTTGCGATTCCTTAAGATGTGATTTTTTGATACATATCAATTAATGTAAAAGAGCCTTTTGCGATTCGCAAAGGCCGAAATTCGGCGAATTTCGGCCTTTGCGAATCAAAAAAGGCTTGATACATATGGCCCTAGGTCACGGATCTTTACCAGCTAGCCAACACTTCAGCATAAATGTGGTAAATGCTTCCTCAAAAGTTATAAACGCCTCCCGGGTTATTGGTCTCCAAGAGTACCATAGCCACCGGTAAGCCACTCCCAAAAGGATACCTCCTCCATCAATTGTCGGATGGGTTTCAGTATTCAAAATCGGAAGCTTCCAGTGAAACGGGGCGCTCTAACTCTTTATGGGCAAACCGCTGCCAGATGGAGGTTGTGCATTGCACTACATCCCGATGTTCACGGGGAGTCCCGCCCCCTCAATCAAGAGCTCCAGTAGACATTCGACCATCACCACTCCTGACAAGAAGTGCTTCTCCAAGTTGTCTTCAGGATCCAGCCAACGGGCCACAAGTTGTAAATGTACTGCGTAATAATACAGGTCAATACTCTGGGCTTCCAGTCCCTTTATTATTATTACATTTCTTATATAGCGCCAGAATCGACCCCCGAAGGGGTATCTCCGCGCTTGCCTTGGGAACCCGTCCTGGTTTTTCCCTGTGAGATAGCCCCTACAGGGCATCCCCAAGGTGAAAGCCAGGCATCCCGCCGCAGGGGGCCGTTGTGGAGATTAAGCAAGCTTAATGCCCAGAGTTGCAGAGTGTGAACCCATGATTAGGTCAGGCACCGAAGCGAGAATTATCGAGTCTGTGGACATTTTGAGCTCAACACCCTGCCGCGTCGGGAATCGAACCCTGGTCCCGGGTCTGACCTCTGCTTCAGAGTTGTCAAGGCCACCCTGCAGCGGCCGCCGCCCACAAGAGAGATAAGTAGGAAATCCTTGTCCAGTGGTGCAGAGTCTATTCATAATGAAGTCCTTTAAATCCAGACTCAAACACCATATAAAAAGGAAAATCTGATAAAGCACTCAGACTCTTGTGCGAACATAACAACTCATCTCCCTCTACAGAGTAGTTTACTAAACTTATTCCATAAATAGTACTTCCTACAAGGAGTTTACATTCTCTTTGGATTCGGATATGCCCATGACAAAACATGTTCAAGTTATCATTATCTGAATACAGCTTCAGTTATAAATGTTTTTTTGAGGCAAAAGCCCCCAATTTATTTAGTAACTTAGTATAACATTTGCTTGTCACTTTGTAGCCACTTTCGAAAGCTTTGAAAAAGTTTGGAAAAGCTAGTACCATAGAGGGCATTAGAAAGACATGTGTGCCATGTTGCCCCTTTCAGACTTGTAGACCACATTTGATAAGATTGTCTAACAGTTTTTTGTTGAAGACCATGGCCTAGATCAAGTCCGTTCTAGTGGAACATAGTTCAGACCTTCTAGTAGCATTCATCACTAACCTCAGAAGACTGAAAAGCAGCCTCTGTTCCAATGTCATTTTTTTACGCAAAACTTCATAACAAGTGGAGAAGTAATGTAAATGATGACAGACCTTTGAAGTGAAAAGTGGTGATGTGGAAGGTCGGTTCAGAGAAGGCAATTTAATGATGGACGACTGGAAGCGGGCGGAAGTCAAGCCCCTCCTCAAGAAGCCCACGGCCGACCCAACCGACCTTAAAAACTACCGGCCCATCTCCCTACTCCCCTTTTCTGCCAAAGTCATGGAGAGACTTGTAAACGCTCAGCTGACCACCTTCATCGAAGAGAACTCCATCCTAGACTCCTCCCAGTCTGGATTCTGCAGAAACCACAGCACCTAGACTGTCCTCCTCGCCACCACCGATGACATCCGCATACTACTTGACCAGGAACACACCGCGACCCTCATCCTACTAGACCTCTCCGCAGCCTTCAACACCGTCTCTCAACACACACTCACAGCCAGACTCCATGATGCAGGGATATGAGGAACCGCCCTCAACTGGATCCGATCCTTCTTCTCTGGCAGAACCCAGAGGATCAAACTCCCTCCCTTCCTCTCCGAACCAACAGAGATCAACAGCGGAGTACCCCAGGAATTGTCGCTCAGCCCCACAGCTTTTCAACATCTACATGGCCCCCCTTGCCGCCATCGTCAGACAGCATGGGCTCAGCATAGACTCATACGCAGACGACACAAGCCTTCTCCTACATCACAGCCAAGACCTGCAATGGGCTCCCAACAAACATCAGACGCTTCCCGAACCTGCACACCTTCAGGAAGAACCTCAAGACCTGGCTTTTCAACTGAACCGGAGCTGCGCCCCCTCCCCCAGCACCTTGAGACCCTCACGGGTGAGTAGCGCACTTTACAAACCCTTGATTGATTGAAAATGTTTTCTGGAAGACAAAGGATACATTTTCACTAAAGGGAGAAGCTCTTGAGAGGAGACAAATTTGTTCTGCTGGTTTGTAAGAAATTGGATTATTAGGTGTGCAGTTATTAGGTCTACAATTGTCTCCTTACTGGGAGCCAAGTATCCTACTGTAACATTGACTATCAGGGTAGTGAAGCAGAGCAGTCCAAGGCCCATTCAGGTAAAGTGGGTCGGGCTAGTAATCTCCATCTGCTGCCCTCAACAACACCCGATGGTCCAGTCAGTGCTTCTTCTTTGAAAAAGAAAATGACATTTATTGCACACACACTACTGAAAATAAGTTGATCCCCAGGTCATTGTTTTAATCCCCTGGGAGACATATGGTTACTTTCTAAAAAGTATTTCCAGGAGGCGGGCGTCTTCACTTCCTGCAGGCCTCCACAATGCATTAAATTTACGTTTGTAGTGCTCCTGCCCAGACAGGGGCAACCACAAGCATCAAACAGTGTAATAACATGTGCGAGGCATTATGGGGCACTCCCAGTCAGGGAAAATGCAGATTTGAAGGAAAAAAAGTGACGAAAGCTGCTCACCGGCTTATCAATGCAGCTTGGTGCTGCACATCTTTTCCCCTGGTGGTGTTCTTTTTGTTTTGAGGTGCCGCAGTCCTACAATTGCACCCAGATCTTCGGTTCTCCAAGAGTCTGCATGAGGAGCCCACTCCTGGCTGCCCAGCCGACTCCACGCTCGCGCACCACAAGTGTAGCATGCAAAACCCAGTGTTTACTTTGTTGCTCCCACTGTGAACACAGCTGGTCGCAAGCAGGAGCAGCCTTTCATGGCTGGTGTGCCCGCTCATGAGGAATATCTCTGACCCAGGGATGTGGCCCCAGCATCTGTATTTCTCTTGCATCCGGCCCCATAGGATAGGGTTCCCAGGTCTGAATGAGCCTCTGGAGAGGGGCACCATGCACGCCCCTCTACAAATAAAATTTCAATATAAGTTTTCGTTACCCACCAGGGGCTCGGCCCTCGATAGGGGGAAATCTTGAAAATACAGCAGAGCACCACACGCTTGTTTTCTCCATCTAACAAATTAAATTAAGCAATCTTCCAAGTTGCATAACTCGGGCCTTATTGGGCTGGTTTTCTTGATCTTTGGCTTGTTTTCCTTTGGTTGGCGAACTCCAGCCATCACCAGCATTTTCACAAGGATCCATCTACTCCATATACTCCTGAGGGACAGCTACAGGCAAAGTCCACCAAGGGCATCAGGTGGCTTCTCCCTTCAGCTCAATTTGAAGGTATCAACCCAGGCTGTCTTGTAAGCAAAACACTAGCTATGTCAAAACATTATAATATACCAAAGAACAGTCATAGACTATAACACAACAATAAACTTGATATCAAAAATAATTGGTTTTAATAAAAAAGATTAATTTCACAAATGAGTTTTGTATACATGATGAATTAGTGCAATAAAACAGATATTCTTTATAAATAAAACATATGAGTTAAAACCAGAAGGGAAAACATTGATGTTTATCCTATCTAATATTGTTGAGGCTGTGTCTGTCAGTCAACGCGTTTCGACACGTCGTGGTGTCTTCATCAGGACAAATTTATGTGCAGCTAGATTTTTCTGATGGAACTTGGTTTTATCGCTCTTTAAATCTCCAAAATACGTCCACACAAAGTGAGGCACCTCTTAAAATTCTATACTTTGCGGCATGTGAAATCTGTATGACTAGATTTCACTGCTCCCTTCTCACTTCCTGTGGACCAAGTTTTCTTTTTAATGCTTTTCACTTTAAGGACACGTGTCTCCGCTTAAATAGCTTCAGGGTTTTGCAGTAGAACACGTTGTGCCGGTAACTAATGTTGATAAGGGGTCGCGGACTCAAACAGAGTTTATATTTGTTCTTTTAATGTTTTTCTTCCTTTTATCGGCTCGTTTGCTAGGAGCTCCGTTCCTGCGGCGCGTAAAAGCCGAAGGTGTATCTCGGCTGGATTCGGCAGTAACGTTAAAAGGGCATAAGCTGTTGCCGCGACTCAAAAGTTCTCCTCCACTTACACGAGTCTCTGCAAGGCGTTCGCTCTCGTCTAAGTTCAATCAGGTACCGGCTGGTTCGTGAAAAGGTAGCTACCAGCAGGCACAACGTGTTCTACTGCAAAACCCTGAAGCTATTTAAGCGGAGACACGTGTCCTTAAAGTGAAAAGCATTAAAAAGAAAACTTGGTCCACAGGAAGTGAGAAGGGAGCAGTGAAATCTAGTGATACAGATTTCACATGCCGCAAAGTATAGAATTTTAAGAGGTGCCTCACTTTGTGTGGACGTATTTTGGAGATTTAAAGAGCGATAAAACCAAGTTCCATCAGAAAAATCTGGCTGCACATAAATTTGTCCTGATGAAGACACCACGACGTGTCGAAACGCGTTGACTGACAGGCACAGCCTCAACAATATTAGATAGGATAAACATCAATGTTTTCCCTTCTGGTTTTAACTCATATGTTTTATTTATAAAGAATATCTGTTTTATTGCACTAATTCATCATGTATACAAAACTCATTTGTGAAATTAATCTTTTTTATTAAAACCAATTATTTTTGATATCAAGTTTATTGTTGTGTTATAGTCTATGACTGTTCTTTGGTATATTATAATGTTTTGACATAGCTAGTGTTTTGCTTACAAGACAGCCTGGGTTGATACCTTCAAATTGTACGTTTTTCCCTGACCCAGGATCTTTATCCTTACCAGGGGGCCCTTGTTACTTCACAAAAAAAAAAAATTCTCCCTTCAGCTCTCCATAATTTTGGTGTTGCCGCCATCCAGGATCTTGCTCTTAGTCTTACCATTTTATATTGGTTTATAAGTGTGGGTGGAAAATGCCAGCCCCCTCCTGGCAAATCCTAGGATGCCACATAATCTCAATACCCACTTTCCTGCTCAGCATTCTGGGACAAGAACATACAAAAGATCCCTTCTCCTGTGCAGATCTAATGTATCCACCCAGAGGTGTGACTATGATAATGGACAACCCCTGCCTTGTGGTCCCTCCAAACCAGTTCATGTGCAGCTTCCCTCCCACTGTTTTTATCATGTATGTTTGTATTATGTTTTCAGTGCAGACCACAATTGTAATAGTACCATGTTAACCTAAAACATGAGGATTACAAGTCAGGTGCATGTCACACTTGGGAGTAGTCCACATTCAAATATAGAGGCAGATAAGCATTAGTTGTGCAGACCACGATCGCAAATCACCGGGCCTCCAGACATTGAGCCCCCTCCTGTTCTGCTGCCCTCAGCCACCTGCTCCATATTGTAATCAAACTTGCTCGAGCAACCATAGGCCTTATATACCAATCGTTCGGCCCGAATGCACCAGTCCATGCTTAATTCCCATTCGTGGAGGGTTGGGACCATTCTGTCTCCCCCTCCACCCGGATTGTCTGATAAGGTTACGCCTTTCTACGGTTTGCGCTACGTTCTACATAATTAGCATATATTTATCAAGGGTATGTTCCCAGGCAGTACCAAATGTGAAGTAAGAACCACAGGCACGTTTATCACCGCAGATATTCTGCAGGCTAAGCTGCCCTAGTATCCATGTGTCCATGGGCAGCCCCATATTGTGGGAAGTAGTGTACCCTCCTGCTTACAGCCCCTTTGGCGTAGATCATGGTCACATCTACCCCAGGTGGAACAGCCTGGTTCTTGTGTAGTAAACCTTGTGAAGAATCTTCAGTTGGACCAGCCTGAATCCCACCAGTATGGCCACCTCCTGAGGGTACCTCAATAACAATAAACATCTGTTATTCAGCACCAAGATTACCTTCCGGGTGAACATGCACTTTACACACATTATGTATCTACAGGTCGCCCCCAGTCGTAGTCATCCATTCAGCCCAGGTCCGGTTCCCACCTATTTCTCAAATTGTCCACTTCCTGGAGACTGTTGCGAGAAGCGTAATGTAAATTTGGGAGACCACATGGTTAATCAATGGAGCCGCTAGCACCCTGTATTTCAATGGTGTGAACTGGGTTGCATATCTGGGGTATGAAATATTTAAAATGTTATTATCCGAGGTATTGACTTCTGGCTAAATCATAACTTCTCTTGCAAATCCGAGAAAGGTACCATTTCACCAGAGGTCACCCACCTTGGACATGCCCAGTATGCCCCACTTCCTGTAACTCTATACATCTCAATCCCTTTGGTGCCTCTACCTTCCATACAGGAGTCTCCAGCATGAGCCTGTTTTTCGACCTCAAGAGAACTTGACCACTGTGGCCATGTGGCACTTTAGATTTTTCACCCCACCCCCTTCATATAACCTGTTGACGTGGCCCACAGAGTCCATTGCCCACAATGCCAATAGCGCAGAAAAAGTCCGGTCATTAACCAATAACAGCTTTGTCGCCCAGTACTAGAGCCGCAGACTTGGAGTGACAGTACATCCCTCCAGATTCTTCCTAGTTAAAGTGACCAGCTCAATTTTGGGTTTCCTCCCTCCTCCATCCCCCAGCAGCAGTCTTGTTGCTTCATTCACCGAGTGGAAGAACCTGTTCGGACCTTGAACGGGTATTCTGCAGGGCGTAGTTACACTTAGGGAGGTATATCATTTTAAACAGGGGCAACCACTGCCAGTGGCACACATCTACCCTGTAGTTAGAGTATCCTGTTCGAATTTTTGCAGAAGTTTAGCGTCTGATCCGTGGTTACGTAAATCCAAAAGTATGTAAAGCCAACCTCTCCCTATTTCAGGGGGGCACCCTAGTCATCCTTGGGTCTCCAGTCAGTCAACAGAAATGCCACTGATTTGCACCAGTTGATGCAAAATACAGTATGGGAGCATAAGAGACACTAGATTTGCACCACTCTCTGGACTTAGAAGTCTGGGTCAGCCAAATATAGCAGAATGTTGTCTGCCTATAGTGAAATCACCTCCTCTTAATCATGGTCCTAGCGAAGTCCGTGGATCTGTGCATCCCTCGGCTTCCATTCCTACAGAGGCTAGATGGACATGACAAATAGCAGGGGACAGCAAACAGCCTGCAGCGTGCCTCTCTACCCAATCTGAAGTCAGCTGAGAGTGTGATGTTGACTGACACACCGCAGGATCCCTGTAGAGCATATTCACTCATGTCTGAAATGACGAGCCAAAACCCATCTTGCGCATGATCGCCATCATGTAGGGCCATTTCAGAGAACCAAATGCTTTTTCATCATCTAGGGATCCCAGCATGGCTGGCTCCCCAGGAAGTTCCTCCACACCACACACCCAAACAGTTACCTGATTTGTGCCTCGTTACTCAATAGGCCATGAAGCCTGATTGATCTGGTGTGATGAGTGCTTCGACCACTTGTATCAAATGATTTGCCACGACCTTCGCCAGCACCTTTGTTTTTAAGTTGAGGGACGATATTGGCCTATAAAAAAGAAAGCACATTCGATGCTCCCTTCTTTTGGATCAGGGTAACGGTGGCTTGCCTTAGGTTGGATGGAATGGTGCCCTCTCTCCTAGCCTCATAGTTCATATTTTGGAGCGGTCCCATGGTCTGAGATCATACACACCTGAAAAATTCCAGAGGGAGATAGTTAGGGCCCAGAGCCTTACCACGTTTTAGCTGGACCATGGTCTCAAAGATCTCAGCTTTGATGATATCTGCTTCCTGGGCCAAGCAGGAACCACCTCCTAATCAAGGAGCTGGAATTTCCCTCACAAAGCCGCCTAGATTCCCGCGGCTCTGACACTTTGCAAACAACAGAGTTCATGCAAGAATGCAGCAAAAGGCCTGGGCAATCACTGCGGGTGTCTCGGCTACTTCACCACCCTCACTCCACAGTAAGTAGACCCACCTCTGTAACTCATCTCTTAATCCCTTCTATGCTCATGACGGAGCCGCTCCGTCATGAACCTCGGTTGAGCTGTGCTCATGACGGAGCTGTTCCGTCATGGCGCACTCGGCGCGCCTGCGCTGGACGTTCCATTGACCGGGCGGGGCCATGACGGAACCGCTCCGTCATGAGCACAGCTCAACCGCGGCTCGTGACGGAGCGGCTCCGTCACGAGCATGCGAGCGCCGCTCGGCCCCCCCGCCCCATTAGCGCTGCGGCGGAATTCCCGCCGCAGCGAAGGGGTTAAGACTAGCCTGGCCAGTAGTTTCCCAGCCGTGTCACCGGTCTTGTACATAATGCCCTACATTGTGCACTTTTGGACTAAGGATACATAGAAATCCTGAAGTAAATAAATGTGCCCCAATCTTGATCTAAGATGTGCAATTTTGAAGGGAAGAATAAAGCATACTTCAGGTTCAGCTGCCTCAACAGACGTTTGAAAGCAATAAAAGTTTCCAGCTGATGCTGCACTGCCATCATGTAATCTTGGTAGATGTTTGCAATCCAACCCGTCACGCTGTCAGGGTCCATCCATGGGCACAGGCTACCTGTAGGAAATTATCTCGGTCCCGGAGCTTAAAAAATTGACTGGGTGGGGCCCGGCAGTCATCCCTGCACCCTGTGCACCCTTTCACCCGTCAATAAATCAGAGGACTTTCCTCTCAGGGTCGTCATCAGCAACCACTCTTCAAGAAACAGTACCACGCTCAGGCCTTCAGTCTTTTCAGTGACCCCTACCAGACATATGTGTTGTTGTGCCTAGATCAGCCTTCAGTATCGTCCAGCTTTTCTTTAAGAGCTACTATTTCTTTCAGCATCATTCTTAACATGCTGGTATTGTCCCGTACTGATTTCACCATTACATTTGATTTTGAATATCAATAAAAATTAGTCCTTGAATTATTTCTCTAACTGCTACCAATCCGAATTTATCATTTATTAATTGTAACCCTGTTTCCCTATGGAAGTAGCCAGCCTTCCTACAGTGAAAATAGCTTTTGAGGATATTTCACTGTAAGGACATATTCAGCATTAACTTACATATCTTACCTCTAAATACCATGCAACCTGCCATATTGGGCAATACGGCCAAGAAAGGGATGACTCCTTAAAATATAAAAAGAAGGTGTAGGCCTGTCAAAAGGGGTCATTTTGACAGGTTGAACTTGCAGTTTAAAACAGCCACAGGTATGTTACCTGTGTGCAGCTACTAGGTTACGCACAACAGCCTCCCATGTGCAGCCTGCAAACATGTTTAGTTGTAACTAACCCAGCGCCCATTACCCAATATGCACCGCGTCGGACTGATCTTAAAAAGGCAGATATGGTTGGTAAACACGCTTAGTCGGAATTATTTATTTAGAAGTTTTATAAAAAAACTCAGCTACCCCATTGGGGTTTCCCAGCGCTTTGTACGTCAGGTCAGGTCTTTCTCAGCCTTGCTAAATTTAGACCAGCCAGGTCTTCAGCTGTCTTCGAAAGATCATAAGTGAGAGACCGTTTCTCAGAGATTCTGGTAGAGTGTTCCACAGCTTAGGGCCCTGAAACACAAAAGACCAGCCTCCCATACGCGTGTGTTTAATTAAAGGGACAATGTCATGACATTTCTGAGATTTCGATTCAGAAAGTAGGACGACCACAGAAAAGGTCCAAAAACCAGGTGATCAAAAGCTAAAGATCCTGGTGGACTAAATCAGCAGAACCTATTTGCAAGATTGTTGTAATAGTAAATATTATCCCAATAGCCAAGTCTTGCGAGAGATGCCACAGATCAGACCGAAAAAGAATGGAAGAGTTGTGCCATGCCACCAAATCCCATGCAGCGTCCAGACTGTGGTAGAATTTAGCTTTGGATTTCCTAGGTCCATTTGCTGTATTAAATGCCAATATGAGGTATGCAACTGCTGTCACACATTCGGTTTTAAAGAGAGTGGAGTTGATATTTGTAAGTAATCCTACGAATGAGGTTGTAATGCAGTTCTCAAGAGAATTCTTTGATCCCAGAGAGCACATTGTCTTTGTCGGTGACAATGGTGTTCAATTTACAACACACAGGATGAGAGATTGTGTAACCATGAAGTTGCTCCCAAACGGACACCACTGTACTATCCTGAAAGCAATAACCTGGTTGAGAGGACTAAGAGAGAGGGGTGCGAAGGGCTTCAACGCTGGTTTTGCCTGTGTCTCAAATTTCAGACCTGAGAACCAGATTGTACCTCTCAGACCAGTACAGGTACATCACCCTTCTACAAGTTAAAACAGTATCTCATGCAGAAATAAATATTGCCTGGTTGAGGAAATCTGGTGTGGGAAATGTTAAAAGGATACGCCCAAATCGGTAAAAAAATTAAATGTCTGAAGAACGGAGGCATAGAAAAAAGTGGTTTGACACAAGTCATGGTGCGGAAGAAGCAAGCTCTTGAGTAGGAGATTTTGTCAAAATGGAAAGTCTGGCTGTGCCCGAAAAGTGGAGTCTGAAATTACCAGCGTAGTGATAAAAATCAGCCTCCGGCTCTTGGCAAGGCTTAGAGTGGTCAAGTAAATGGGTGAAAAAAGTATGAGAGTCTGGAGGGGTGCCAGAGCTTACATATGGAGAAGGTCGTTTTCCAGATCCAGATATAGCTCCTGCTTTGTAGTTGGATAAAGACCACTCAAAGTTGGATGAGAGTATGGCTGCTCCTGTAAATTTTGGAAGTTCAAGTCTGAAGACGGTTACGTCTGGTGGTTCTTGGATTGCAGATGGCAGATTTAATTTACACTTATTGCAGGTGAGGCAGGGTTTTAAGCCCCCACAGTGCAAGGCCTAGATTTAGTTATTTTATTTTTACCATATACCCTAATACTGCTGCTGTAATTCATTGCTTCACATGTGTCACTTCTTGTCGATGTATTCGGCCAGCTGTTCTTTAGTACTCTATGCACCTTAGTTTTACCTGTTCAGATGGGCTAGGCTATGCCATTGAAGTTCACACCACTTCAGATGTCTCATTTGCTCTTGATTTGGTACTGCTAGAACTTTGCGTCTGCCACCCCCCATATCTCATCTGTTCTAGATTGACTCCTCAATAACCCCAAAAGTCTCCCCATCCCGTCAACCCTCTACCACCCTCTCCATTGTCTTACTTGTTCTCGATGGACTGGGACTGGCAGCCGCTGTGCCCAACAATCTGGGTGATGACCTTCGCTTCGCACCAGGCGCTCTTGTCCGGGAAAAGAGCCAGTTTGTTGATGGGAGGTGGCGCTGCCAGCACCACGGCCGGGCCCAGGGCAGCGATCAGGAGGAAGATCATCCTTACCACCGGTGAAGGGCTCAGAAACTACAACCAGGACATGCAAAAAAATATATTGTTAGCATTGCATCAGCAACAAACACAAAATACATGTTTAGCAACACTAACCGCCTAAATCAAGAGATGGCAGTGTCACCATTATCATAAAACGACAAGATCAGTGCTATGAACGTGATAAAGGAAAAATCTGCATCACTAACAAACTCAAAGGTAACATAACAGATGCCGTCCCTAACCTACATGTCCTCACTTCCCTCATACAGATAGCTAAAATAAAAGCAACTTCAAAGTGGAAAATAACATCCTTAAGTCAATTATGGAAAGAAAAGCAGATTGCCTGGCCATCTGAAAGCTTGCCTAGAAAGTACTGAAGAATCACTACTCACCCACAGCGCTCAAATCACACAAGAACTCAAAGAACAGATAGGAATCAACAGCAATTCCAGTGCTCAGAGCAAATTGGGTGTGGTCAAGCAGTCAACAAAAATCAGAATGCACTACTGAAACCAGTGATCAAGTGCCCGGCTCTTGCACAACAAGTGCAGCAACAAACAATGGTCAACCCAACACACAGAAACAGACTCCCCCAAAAAACAAATATGGGCAAGGAAAGACCCCATCCTATTCCTCAATATTCTTGGCAACCAACCATTATGGCCACAGCCTGAATGAGCCTCGAAAGCAAGCAACCTCCCTGCATTGTCACACTCTAATCCAATCCACATACATCCCAGATCCTCGCCAAACTCTTGACCAGCAGAGAGCATATCAGACTTTGAGGCGTTATCGTAGATAGCCCTGTCATACTGCCAATGATCGACTATTTGAAAACTATTTCTAATGTTTTCCTTGTAGCATATGAGGTGTTGGCATTGTTCTCTTTTCCAGTTCTTGCTTATACGTCACCCTGGACCATCCCTTCCCTCTAGGACACTGGCGTAAACCACTATTTGACCTGATCACTACACTAGCTCACACCGTTAACCAATCTAAACATTCTGAGAATATCACTAGCAAGACTTAGTGGCCGTTCTGCACATATCTCTTGTATATCAAAATTCTCTTACAATTAGTTTCTATTTTGAATCTATTTGCTCTAAAATGGATACTCTGACCACTCATCGTGAATACCATGTCAAAAAAATCATAAATGATGTTTCACGATAGCTGTATCTATGAAAATGAAAGCCTTTATGGTGGCACAAAAGCTGCTTTTTCAAAATATATGGAGAAATATATGCTGCTCATTTGTGCAAACTGGAGAATGTAATTAAATAATCCCAGGTGTGATGGTTTGCCTGGACTTCAATTTATTACTATAAACAACCTACATTATGCAAGCTCGTATACGATTACTTTTACATAAATTATGCAAACTCCTCTTAAGCTGTTTGAATTATTATGATAGCTCTTAGCCTTTTGTAACAAAATACAGAGGCACTTTGACACCCGGTGAGACTGTTTACAAAAATACAAAAAATGCATACAAACATAAGTGAAACCCTAAAACAGAAATAAAATAAAACTATCATTGATGTGTGAAATCGCATTTTTTTCTGCAAAAGTCTGAAACGTCATGAAAATTATGCAAAATTGTGTGAAAATGGCTTTACATGTGGTTTGCTGGTGTTTTACATGGAATATTCGTGAGGGCAAACTAGTGTTTAAAAAAAATCACTCGATATTGGGAGGAGACGGATTCAAGCTGAAAACGTCTCTTTTAGGACATTTTATGCTCGAATCACTCTCCAGTAAACACAACTGATGCGAAATTGTGTAATTAGAACCTCGCAAATGCTGCAAACAATTATCATCTTGCAAGTGCCTGGGGAAGCAGGACCTGCTTATACTCTAGAAAAGTACTTCAAAGCGTAAGCAAAAACCCATACTAAATTCATCCACTGTCCAACAGCTGGTGGTTAACCTGAAAAATCTCACCTGCTCAATCAAAGACGCTTAATACCAGTCACACCCAACGACAGGATGCCGTCTTTGTTAAGCAACTGGTGGGTCGCATTACCACAAAACACATGGAACCAGATTCAGCAATACATATTTTGCTTGTGCTGGTATAAAAATAATAATGAAGGGGTGTAGGTTCAAATTGGTGCAGCATACATGTCGACAGGGTACAAGTCGGAGGTACACATGGGAAATTGGCGTCCAGAAACTTTTTTCACAGGGTGGACTCCCTGCCAAGAAGTCGGGAAACACAATAAATATGCTGAACTCATCCCGGTGTGATTTTCCGACACCTGCACATTGTCGACTTTCCTTTCCCATCAGCCAAGAGCGGGTAGAGAGGGGGCTTTGGTCATTTAAATTCTAGCTGGGGCCAAAACAAAGGTTGAAGTTAAGGGGCCATCAGGCCTCCTTTGGTTCGAGTATCCTGACTGGGAGCTACATGGATCCTCACACCTACATGCAAATGCAATGGAAGGGAAACAAAGGCACACAGCTTGCTATTATTTTAAACGTACTCATGAGAGCCATGGTTTTGACTTTGTTCAGTCCCTGTATTTAAAAATTATGTGCATGCACAGCATGTGTTTTTTTGTCATGCTATTTACACAAATAATTTACATAACACTAGTTTGTTTTATTTCGTTTATAGCCCTACACAGGAGGAACAAATTGTGTGTCGGGGTTGAGTCAATATGCAACAAGAAAAGGAAAATTATGCAGTATAATGTGGAAAATGTTATGATAAGATAGTATTAGGTCATTATTTTGTCCTTTTTACACTTAACACTTTCTGGGAATTGGTTGCACTTCATTTGTTCCAGATTAATATTCAAATATTGCAATATGCAACAGATAGGTGCCCAGTCAATGTTTTCAAAGAGCCTTTCACTGCGCAGCCACACATCACAGTGTTTGTAGTAACTTCTGACTGATCGCAAATGTTGATTGCACCAATAGTTTCAAAATCCAAAGTGATTTGCCCATCCAATATTTGTATCACAAAGTTGCTTTATTTTTTACTTCGATTTTTCAATTAAAACAGCCAAACAGGCAACGCGTTTCGTCCAACTTCCGTGGACTTCTTCAGGGCATGTTATTTGGGTGTATTGTTCAAAGAATCGATGATATTAAAAGCAATACTGTATGGTTCCTGTACCACAGTGTATATATTTCAATTAGAACTTATTCCTCCTGTATCCAGGGTACATTCTAGTGTTACTCGGCTCCTGTGCCGCACCGCTTCTAAGTAAGGTCCCATTGTCCGCGTACCATGCTGCGCTTTCACGTTAATAGAGGCCGTACCCCTTTCTTTAGATGAGCCGTATCTAAATAAAGGTCCGGGCCGCTATTAAAGTGAAAACCCGGCATGGGCACATTCACAAAAAAAAACATGTGTTGGCCAACTTAACAAATGATTTTTTTTGTATAAGCGCCAGATACCAAGCTCTCACTTTAATGGCAGCTGCACCCCTTTCTTTAGATGCTGCTCATCTAAAGAAAGGGGCGCGGCCTCTATTAACATCAACGTGCGCCATGGTTCGTTTGTAAAGAACAAAAATATTTGCAATGTTATAGGTCTCGCATTTGAGAGACTTTATGCTATTGTCATTTACAGTGCCAATAGCTCAAGCTCTCGTAAATGCGAGATCTATTGCATTGCAAATGCTTGTTTTTTTAGGTCTCGCTGAGTCAGCGCATGCGCTGCAAAACATTTAGAAAGCGGGTTTTAAAAGTGCTGCTAACAAAGGCGGCCACCAGCTTGCAATTACGCGTACAAGCGCGGGCCTCGCTCCGCCTCTCCCCTGCAGCGCGCCTCGCTCAGCCTCTCCCCTGCAGCGCGCCACGCTCCACCCCTCTCTGTTCAGCTTCTGTCTGTCTCTGCACTCCTTCTCATCTGTAGTTTCAACTCCTTCACAATTTTCCCTGTACGTCGTCCTTTTTTACACATGCATGTTCTCTGCTTTGCTGTGTCCCTATTTTACTTCTATATTTCATTCTCTACCTCCATTTCCCTATCTAGCTTCCTTAAAGCCGGCATCCTCTGCTCTCCCTAATTCTTTAGGACGCCCGTCGCTCTTTCCCCTCTGTAGTTTTTTTAGTGCTCTGCATTTTCACGCAACTGCCGCCCCGGTAGGCTCTGCTCTTCATCATTTCTACCTTCTGCCCAGTCTCAACAGCAGTCGGATTTCCCTCGCTGCTCCCTTGTTTATCGTACTATTTCGGCGTTTCCACGGTCGCCATTTTCCTCAGCCGTTCTTGCAAGTCTTCCTTTTCCTCTGCCTTTCCTCTGTTTACACCAGTTTGGCTCAGCCCTCCCGTGTGCGGCCTCCTTTCTCCTCAGCAGCGTCTTCATTTTCTTTATCAGCTCCACCCTTTTCTTAGCTCTTCACGCTATCCGGTGTACTCTCTCCTCATCTGCCCTTGCCACTGCAGCAATTCTACTTCACCCCCCTCACTCATGTGCAAAATGAGAGGGTACAAGGGAAGAAGGAAGGAACGCCGTAGTTTTTCAAGCTAGATGGAAGCTCAAATTCAGGGTACCAGAATACCGCGAGCCACTGCGTTAGAAGATCAGGTATTATGCCTTTGTTGTGGAAAAACACGACCATTGCTCCTTTGCTAAGCTCTGGCGCCATCTAGAGGCACTATAATTCCTAGATAAGTCCCGGCTTTGCAACCTGTGTGGCAATTGTGGATGATTTGTGCTGCAAAACAAAAACAAGCATTGGCATAGCCAACAGGTCTCACTTTTGGGACCTTAACACCATGCGCACTAGCGGGATTCCGCTAGCGCGCTGGGTTTTTCAAAATCGCACTTTGCGTGACGAGCTGGGCTCGTCATCAGCGTGCGAGCGGGCTACGCCATGACGAGCCCAGCTCGTCATGAGCGTCGAAGGGGTTATAAGTATTTAGTTATGCAGCACAAAATCCTTGGTGCAACAACAACTGTTGAATAGCTAAACACTAATAAGGTCCTAAAGGCGAGACCTATTGGCTATGCCTATGCTTGTTTGGACTTGTGCCCTGCATGTCAACATTTTAAGACTGGAAACGGGTGATTTTGGGAAAAAGAAAAAAATCGGAGTAATGTATTTTTCCGAATGACAGATCAAGACTCAGTTTTAGGAGTGGAGGGATACAACTTAAATAAAGCCATTTTGGCATTAAAAAAAAAATCTGATCAGTTGGCATATCTGGGTTCAGCTGCACCGGGGCCAAGAGGGCCGAAGGTCCACCTTAGATTATTGCTGTGTTTCACAGTTGAGCCAGCAGCGGGAGGGTAGGGGAAGGTTTTTCCTTTCTTGCGCAAGGGCCCATGGGACAATTGGACGCCTCTGGCGAGAGGCGAGGAGTGAGTGCACGTCTCTCCCTCGACACTCATCGCCGTGTAGATCACACTTTGTTTGATTCGGGCCAAGAGGCCGGCCGCCAAAACGCTGTGTGCAGTAGGGATCGTAAACGTGGAACATTTCCAGTTGTCCAGTAGATGGCGGTACACTACCGTTACATCTCCTGTGAAGGCTCGTCAACTTGGTATGAAACTTTGCCCGGATATACAGATGATTTCATTTTTTTAAATTCACAGGGAAAGGATGCAGACGTTAATGGTCGGAAGGAAGAGACGAGCCACGGGAGTGATTGGTGAACATAAAGGATCACACTAAAATAAGACTTTGAAGAACAGAAAATATTTAGAGGAAAAGACAGCAATGCTACTATGCCCAGAAGTCATTTTCAGAGGCCCGTAAAGCCTCGGCGCGCCTCATCTGCACTGTCCAACTTTTACACATCGGTGTTTCGACGCATCGTACACAGCTCTGCCAATGAACCTCAAACCTGACATGCCGCAGCCTCTGCTATTCCAGTTTTAACACAAATAAAACGCAACCCTAACCCTTCAACCAATATTGTAAGGGATCCGTGCAACAAGTCTTCAACGCACCTCAATCCTACCACCACGAGACACTCGTGGAACCACAGTCCTGCACCGGGGGTTGGTACAAGAGTGCAAAGCGGTCATGGGAACCCATAGCAACATATTGCTTCATCTCGAGGGTTTCAATAACCAGCTGTAGGAGTGCAATGAGGCACCCTGGAAGACCCCATACAGACAAGGGGCGTGCTTTCGAGCACTTAGGATACGGGGTGACTACCTCACTCCAAGGCATTATGGGCCGCACTGTCTCCAGTATCTAGGTTTCCACCTACAACATATTTTCAGGAGTGCCAGTTTAATTAGTTCAATAGAAGAAAAATATGATAAGTGCCCAGAATGCAGGCTGGACTGTTCACATGAGGCACAGGGTCATGACCGATTTGCATATGGCTGGGTCCAAACTGGGGTGCCATAGTGAACACAATAACGATGGATTCAACCCAGATCTCTTACCTGAGGGAGTGGATGATACGTTTCAGCACTACGTCCATCATCTTGTTGTGTTTGCTATGTATGTTCACCCTAGAGGCCAAGGTTATGCCCAGACGTGTGGCCCTTGCTCGCTGTGCCGCTGGATTCAAGCTAGCCTGGCTGATGACGGGTGCTAGGATGCTTGGCTTGTTTTTGGTCCAGGGAGGACCTGGCCCGGTAGTTCGGGCCGGACTGTTCCCATGAGGTGCAGAGCCAAGACTGATTTGCATATGGCTGGGTCCAAACTGGGGTGGAATAGTGGGCAAGAGAGCGATGGATTCAACCCAGAGATCTCTTGACTGTGGGGGTGAGCGGTTGAAAAGTTTCAGCACTCCACTGTGAAGGTTTATAGCGTCAAGTAATCATCCTACCAGGGTTTGAGACTGGGGAACAATCTCATGTTCACTGGAGAACATCACAAGCTAGACAGTAGCCTTTGGGCCACCAAACGGAAACATCAAATACCATGTCTATAAGCAGTTCGGCACCCAACCCATTGTCATGGAGAGGTGTGGTGCCGCGGCCAGGATGACTGACGCTGGAATCTGGAGATCACGGTTTGATCCCCGGCTCCGGGGGCATGCTAGCCCAGCACCATGTGACTCTGGACAATAGCTTGCTTAATCTTCCCGACGACCCCCAGCGCCTAGAGACCCTTACGGGTGATTGTTCGCGCTTTATAAATAAAATAAAAATAAAAATCCCCGGTTGGACCCCCCCTCGCTTCTAGGTGCACATAGCGGAGTGCCTCACAGCAATCCAGCACTTTATGGCTCTCTGTTCTCTCATGTTAAATGTGTCTGAAGCAATGATTATATACATCAATTCCATGACAATTCCTCACTGGACATTCTGACCCTGTCACTGTCCCTCCAACTCCTTGGTGTGTTCTTTAACACCAACAAGTGGCTTGACACAATGTACCCAGAGATCCCCTTCACACAGCCAAAAACAGATCACTGCACTAGTCCCAAGTAAACTGGACTACCACAATAGTTTTTTTGTGCCCACCTTCGTAGCTGATTATTCTCTACTAAACATAGTGCTGAAGTTAAACATAAAAACTGCACTCAAATTCCCAGAGCACACACCCTCTTCCAATCCCCACCACCCCAGATGGATAGCTGCTAAAACAGGATGTTGCTTGCAGTAAAGATTCTTTTATCAAAGCCTACAATGGCACTGCCCCCCATTACCTCTCCCAACTCCACAATTTGTAAAAACCTACTCACAACTTACTCTCAATTTCCTAGCTCCTTCCAAAGTTCTGTGTACCGGGCTGCGGCCTCTAGCGTGGCTGTGCCACTGTCTCCACAGGGCGGTACAGAGGATCGTGGCCCAGTGCGGGCTGGAGAGCCGCATATACCGGAGTCCATAGCCAGCATACGAGATAAAAGCCCAGGGCGGAAACTATCGAACATGGGTGGCGTAAAGGCTGATGAGGATAAAAAAAAAAAAAAAAGTTCTGAGTACCACCTGAGGGTTCTGGTCCTCCACCTTTCTGGGCTCCTCTGCTTGCGTTCTACTGTTCACGTGTAATCTCATTGTTCGATCAGCGATGGCAGCCTCAGCACTAGTCCTAGATTAGTAAAATAAAGAAATAAGTGCAGAGGCCTAAAGTTTATCTATAGGGCCCTCCGCCAGAATTGCTAAATACCAGCCAGATTTACCATTGACTCCACCTAATGCCAGCCAGGCCGGCAGTGGGAGTACCTGCAGGGCGGTGACGTGGGGAGGGGCAGGGTTGGGGGTAGTAATGTATGGATTACGGAGTTTTACAGGTAAGTAAACATTTAAATAAATAAAACGAATTTCGTTGCGCGCACTGCTTTGCATTTGGGGATGCAGTGCACTCAACGAAATGCGTTTTATTTATTTAAATGTTTACTTACCTGGGAAGCTCTGTAATCCATACATTACTACCCCCCCCCCCCCACCCTGCTCCTCCCACTCCCCACGTCACCGCCCTGCAGGTACTCCCACTGCCGGCCACGGCTGCCTTCTGCCATCTTCTTTGATGGCCTGATCTGTCTTACTCTATCAGATTTTGTTTTTTGCTTTCTCCCTTTGTAACGGTTTTCCTAATTATTTTTACCCTCTTGCTCCAAGTCAAAGTCCGATGAAAAAGAATAAGTCTTGATTCTGAAAATGAATGCCAGTGCTAACCATACCAAACCACCAGCACAAATCAATCTCACACTGACTCTCTCTCTCTCTCTCTCTCTCTCTGTAGCAGCTAACAATCCCCTCAACACCCATCTCTCCAGTAAATCATTGTAAATATGTTTACATCCATTGTCATCGTCCCTTACTAGCCACCAAACCAGCTACATCTTCTTCACATGTACCTCCCACATCCGAGACGGAGCCACGTACCTTGGTTTTCGATAATGTGCAAATAATTTCTGGTAGAAATGCTGTTTGCGCAAAATGGTTCAGTGCCTCTCCAAAAACACAAAAAAAAGCAGCCACAGGAAGATGTTCTGGCATCTGAGAAGCACCCGAAATAATATACAAGAGCATGGTGTGGCACCCTGGAATTACCATCCACTGGGCACCCCCTAGTGAGGAAAGACAAACCAGTTGTAGGACCAATAAACAAAAAGTGCACTTCCAATACCTGATGGGCAACATAAACCAGCTTTAGCCGCACAGTCCAATCTCTAGGACATCACATTTCAGCTATAAGAGAATTACGAATGCAAGTGGGCACAACAAACGAGCAGTAGGCAATGCCGCCAGCAAAAAGGTGCAGAGATGGCCACAGTGCTAGAAACTGCTCTTTAAAAGGGATTGCATGCAACCTGGGAGTGTTCATTTTGTCTCACTCGAGTTCTCCTCGAAGATCTGGAGGAGCTACCATGTCCACTAGCTCCTTTTCACCATCCTCACTGGGCTCCTTTATAGGTTAAGTCTCCACTGCTCTGTCCCAGCTGGGTTTTAACAGTGTGTGGTACAGTAAGTATTGCTGGGTGTTAACCTTGCCATGTATTAATGCGGTCCTTCGTAAACCATCCATTGACTATTTACTGTAAGATTTGTACAGTGCAGTCAGATATGCCTTTATGGTTAGTATGATGGTTGTGTTCCACCCTGGGTATATTTTAACATATCACTTACCCTGGGAGTGTACCCTTGATTTCCTTTTCAGCGTATTTCTAACCATAAGACGCATTGATGGTTGCCTATGGTACTTCTGGCCGCGGCTGAGGTCACGGGTCCACTATCATGAACCAAGGTAGTGCTTTGCAGCAGGGCTGCAGACAGCTAGCACTATATAAAACTCAAAAAATAAATAAGAACACGCGAAAAAAGAAGAGGAAAAACACAAGGAATTGAGATGGCAGTGTTTGTGTATTCAGTGCCTTTCTTTTTACTACTCTCCCCGTGAGTCATTCGCAGCACATAACATTTCATGCTAGCTGCTGAAAGGCTGAGTGAATATTTCTGTCAATCCCTAGTTAAGTAGAGTGTGGATTGTGCTTTGTGTGTCCTAGATGTGACTATCGTCTCAGATGGTTCATTAGCAAGGCCACTAAATAATGCGATTCTTTGGTCACAGCTTTGCAACCTAATTATGGATTTACAGCACTTGCCCTAAATGATCTGCCATGTAAATTGGCAATTTCAAGCTACAAATATGTTTCTAGCTTAAACAGATCAAAAGTCATTCAAAAAAGCATCACACATTGTGCAGCACAGTGACCGACACCTGCACAGCTCGTCTTTTGGTTGCAGAGTGCTGTACTCAGGGTCAATTGGTACGGAGGAGGTGACACTATTGCCCAGGCGGAGTTAATGTCCTAATCATCAAAACATCAAAATGCTGGCACAGAACGTGCCCCCTAATTCCAGGTGCCATGTTCAATGCCAACGTTGAATTGTGTCTAAAGAAAACTTCAGTGGTACCCACAATGTAGCCAGCCCGCACCCAACAGCATGTCCCCGTTGTAAATTAAGATTTCTTTGAGCCATGATTTTAGGTCAGCATGGGGATGTCTTAGAACATGATGCAAGCCCACTACCCATTGCTACAAATTCTTTACTATATACATAGAGTGGGCTTTTGCTCACACACCCAAGAGTATTTCCCTCTCACCTCATGATGGTGGTGTTTGAGGCATCATTTCAGCCCCTATGGAGTGCTTACCTGGCAATGGATTAGGGACTATTTTACATCTCAAAAGTACAAGCAATCAAGACATAATTTAATTTAAATCATTTATAGAGAGCACAGCGACCCAGATAGGTCCCAGCGCTGAGTAAGAGGCAGCATCCCAACCGAGCAAACCGATCCCATATTACATTCTTTTTCTCATAGATACATTGTACACAGAAAGCGAATAATTTTTTGTTTCATTTTCACTGCAGAAGTCTTTTAAAAATGTTTTAGTCAGGACTCAAAATGCAAGCGAGTCCTATTGGCTTTGCCAATGCTTGTTGTGTTTAGCAATCCGATGATAAAACGGACTTCAGCTAAACTTCGAGGAGTCTGCCTAAATACATAGTTGTTGCTGATTTAATAGAATTGTGCAGTGAACTTTTCCTTCCTTGAAGGCAGAGCCAATAATACTATTGTGTATTGTGCAAGGATAGCCAGGTCTTCCCAAACGCCAGGCCTTTTCAAATCCCTTCAGTAACCTGAAGGCGAACAGCAACAACAACTGGTGGAGGGCAGATTGCTGGAGCCATTGCACTGTCAACATAAGGGGAAAAAAAGTCCTCCCTGTCTTTAAAAAAATGCTTCTGCACTGCATTTGTTTATAAACACATGGAGTCCAGATGCCAGTGTCTGTAATTAGCATGTCTTGTGACGCATTCTAAGTCTCGTTAAGTACATTCAGTGCTTCACTTTAGGAGAGACGCTTGACTGAAAATATTTTCAAGATTTGTTTACCACTTTTCACAAGTAAATACTGCTGAAAAAGTCTCATACTTTATTCTGCAGCTTTTTACAGCACCTGGAGTTCCCCTTTCTACTCACAATGTAATGAAGAAACCTTAACATGTATTCCTTTGTTTGTTTTTTAGCAGCGGGACAGTTAGGGTATAACAAGCAATAATTCACAAAAAAACTAAATCGTTAGGTTTCAAAAGGGGCGGGCCCTACTTATGCCTAATTAGGTCTGGAGGTCCCGAAAACAGCTGGCAAACACATCCTAAGTACTCAAAGGTGAATTTGCACACAGGAAAGGCCTCTGGGATATGAGATTCTGTGGCCAACGTGTTTTCTGTCTAATTATGGATTTTCCACACTTGCCACATAATCCACCATCACCTACATAATTTGCAGTTTTCAGCAAAAATGTTGTTTGGTGCACAATCAGATCAAAAGTTACTAAAAAAAAGCAAAACACATTGGGCCATCAAGTGGCAGACTTTTGCATCGGTTATCTGGTGACCTTATGGTTACAAATTGCTATAGTCTGCTGTTAAACTGGTAAAGATGTAACTATATGGTCTAGATCGCATTAATGAGTGGTGGGAGAGGTTTGGCGCAACGGGCAGTGTGGCTGACTCGCGGCGCCGGCAGCAGCTTAGATCAGCACCATGTGACTCTGGGCAACAGCTCACTTAATCTCCCCGAAGGCCCCTGAGCCTTGAGACCCTTAGGGGTGAGTAGTTCACGCTTTACAAATATCAGATTTCGATTTACTGAGTGTTAAAATGCCAAAACATTCTACATTAGTATTTTCTTACTGCATAATTTAAACTTCTGCTGCATAATTTTGTCCCCCCCCCATCACTGTGTAAGTTCCCAGGAAATCGGTCAGAATATAGGCGTAGTAAAATGTGATTTACCCTGTCCCAGGCCCATTTGCCTTTCAGAGGCATAAACCTCCATGGATTTAATTTGGGACTCAAACCACAGTCTCGCACATATGGTGCCTATGTGGTTCTTCGTGTCTGTACCAGGTCCAACCTTTTGCTGCCTGCAGAGATATTCATTTGTTGGCCTGCTCTGGGAGAACCTTCAGGTGGAAAGATGGACTTATAGGAAGTCAGAGCGGACTGGAGAGACAGTCAGCTGTTCAGTCTGTCTTCTGTCGTCCTGCGTGGCTTCTGGTGTGCTCCAAAATGCATGGACATTAAAGCCAGGTAAATGCACGCACTAGTTAGACAGCACATACATTCCAGTCAGTGTTGGGTACCTTTACAACAGGTTATCCTAAACGATGGCTGCTGTCCCATATATTTTTAGGTTGAGCCTGGGCAGCACATGCGCTGTTCTGTGAGGCATGCTGTATTAGAGTGTGGACTTTAAGCGCCGCCCACTTTCCGCCAATATTTTTCATTGGCTTGTGTCATTGCCCTTTGTAAATGCTGGCTTCTGATTCGTTAATAGGCTTGTTAGTCCCTCCTTAGTACCACCTTGTCTTCATTTGTAACCTCCCATGAGGACTGGGCATTTTACTTCTGTTACATAGGATGCTTTCTTTAGTCTGTAAGCACTATTTTCTTTAATGAGTTTCTCCTACTGCAGGCACAACATGCTTTCCTGCAACATTCAGCGCACTGTGCGCACGTTCACTTTCCAAGCAGCCCGGGACAATGATGGCCACTTGTTTGCGATGCAATCGGTCTCACTTTAACGAGAGTTTCACCTATTGCCATTTAAAATGACAATGTCTTATTTATGTGTTCATTTTCAAAACAGATACATAAAAGGCATTGTCATTTACAATACGCACACAAAGAGATGGACGGAACACTGAACATTTTCAGACACTCACCCCCATTCATAGATCTGGGTTGAATTCATCATCGTTCTTTAGCTCACTTCGCCACCCCTGTTCACAACCAACGGTATGCAAATGAGTCTTGACCCTGTGCCTCATGGGAACAGTCCAGACCAAACTGCCAAGTCACGCCTCCCTGGACAGGAAACAAGCATACTGGGTCCGGTTTCGGGGTAACTCCCCTCATCAACCAGGCTTGTGTTAGAATTGTCATTTACAATGCCAATAGCTTAAACTCTCGCGAGCGGAAGGCCTGTTGCATTGCAAATGCTGGTTATATGTATATCATTATATTATGGGGTCAGTTTTAACCTAACCCATTACAAACAGAGGAAATTTTACTTTTTGCAAAATAGCAGCATTCATATTTTACACAGTTTAATCGGTTTCTGTTGGTTTTCAAGCTAAGGGTAAAAAATGCATGGACTGTTAATGCATGGAGAAAGCAGAAATGAGAATGGTGGGGTAACTATTTGCGAGATGTCAGCTCTGATTGAAGACTGGCTGCTGTAGTTTCAAGATATGAACCCTTGAACTCCTGATTTAAATGGATATCACTGCATACATTTGATGGAAACTTTAAGAAAACAGGGCCTTTTGCTGATGTCCATCCACTTTTCTTACCCCCCATTGGACTACTAGACGCTGGTTTTCAATTCCAACAGTGCACTGAAGCCTGCTAACCAGGCTCCGGTGCCCTAGCCTCAAAACTGTTGTGTAAATTGGCAAGCCCAAATGACAAGGACTTTACTCCCCTTATAAGTCCCTAGTATACAGTACCAGTGGTACCCAGGGCATGGGTGGTAAAGGGGTTTTCAGGGCTTGCAGAACTGCCACCCTGAGAGACACAAGTGAACTACTGACAGCAGGCTTATCATTGCAGACTGCAGGAAGAGTGTAAACTGTTTCATTTCAACTTAGCCCTCACCATGTGTGGCAAAATCAATGCACTGCTTTTTTTTATAGCTCAGTCGCCAATAAAGAAGGCCTTTTCAGTAGGAACGGTGCCCCATATTAAAGGTGTGGGCATGTAAGTACAAGCTTATATGTACTAATAGTGGCCTTTACCATTAAAGCACACTATAAGTGATAGGCGGTCCATGGGATAACATGAGCAGCACCCAGGTAAACCCAGGGTTGGTAGCTCCATTATGGTACCACCTAAATATGTAGAGTTTAGTGTCAAACAATGTACCTTCTCCCCCGGACTCAAATCTGGTGCAGAGGGCGATATGGCATGCACCCAAGTGGATATCTTAGAGGTTGCCCACCTGTTTGCCCCAGCTTTGCTGTGCTCTGGCTGGCAGCCCATGCTTGCTGCAGCCAAGACAGGATTCGGACCTCCTGCCAGGCAGTGTGAACACTCCCAGGAGTCGGGAACAAAGGCCTGAGCATGAAGAAGGTCACACCTCCTCCCCCTCAGAATGGCCAGTGAAGTGGCACATCAAGGCAGTGACCTTCAAATGCTACACCGTCTCTATTATGGATCAGAACTGCCTTCACAATGAGGAAGCAGTCCTCCCTCTGCCCCAGGCGCATTTGATCCCAGACAGATGGGAAATTAGGCATACAGGAGGTGTATACCCCAAAAGGCTAGCCACACCTCTAGGAAACACGGTTTGGTCTCGAGAGCTAAAGAAGACCTCTGTAATTGTTAAAAGTAGTGGAAATAAAAGGTTCTGGGTAGAAAAGGTGACCTACACTCCCGGATGTGGTCACCTCAAGGGTGCATCAGCCACTGGGGCAAGTAGTCCATTGCCCACATGCACCTGCACTCGTTATGCCCCTACATCTAGGATTTAAGGGCCACCCGACACCAAACCCTCAGTTCTGCAACAACTTGCATCAGAGACAACAAAGAGACCCGTGTCAGCGACAACAGACCTTACACACACCAAAAGAGGGATACTATGTACCTGTGGCAACGCTCACTGAACTGCCTAATTGAGTCTTGTCCTATGCTACCTCCCCCAAACAGAGGGACCCTTGTGAGAGCCAGAAGCAACCTCAGACTAGTGGCACTAGTACCCTACAAACTGCAGGAAAATCAATGCTCTTCATACAAAGAAATGCTGGCCATCAGGTCCTCCGAATGATCGCTCAAAAGCAGATGCTCCAGTGCATTTTGGGAACAGTTGTCCTGCCTTCTTTAAAATTTCAGTCACCTACCATTTTCGCCTGGACCTCCGAGAAGCTTCCTGCTGAGCTTACCATAGTCAAGGCTTGTTGGTCACCAATCCAGCTACGAGCACATGCACTAAACACTGCATCAAGAGGGAACCCCATAACACTTTCAACCAGCCATGGCTGTGGCCCAGTTGTCGAACTTTTGCATCTGTATTCCACACAGCACTGTGTAAGCGGTAAACAGCAGCTCTCTCCCGGCTTCCGTTCATCACCAGGGACAGCAAGAACAACTCTGCACCCAGGCCAGGTAATATTTACTTGACTGTCGTGACCTGATCCAGGGACTTGCATCATGTTTTCCCTCTGTGTGTTCCATGCAACTCAACCTGCAATTGACTAACTGTCCACTATCCCCTTTCCCCATTGACTGTAATGCAAAAGTTCTGCAGTAGTAAATTACTGTGATTTAAGTTTTCTTCTAAAATCCATAACTCTGGTTATATGCATGCTATTTAATTCATGTTGGTGTCTAAATTCAGATAAAAATACACTTTTTTTTATAAGTTGGTGCTGGGTTTCTGTCAAGTCGTCTCAATTACTTATCGCACATGTTGGTACTCTGAAATGCTTAAGGTATGTTCCACTAGTAATGCCTGACTGCTCTTTGTCACTCTACCAAGACGGAGCTAAATCCATGGACCATCCTTGAGGTTTGTAATAGTATTACATGGTTAAGTATAACCAACATCACCACATAATACTCAACATTCCTACAGAAACAATCACTGAATGGCACATGTGCAGGCCAAGAAAAAGGTGCATTCTGCTTTATGCTAAATCCATAATGGCACCTATTTTTTGGATTTATATGTCTCTTCAATGCTACTATGAGCAATCTGTATAAAATGAATTTCCTGATGAAGGTGGATTGTAACTAAACATCAACAATTGTTATGGAAAAAGTGATGTGTATCACTGGTCTAATACAAAAAAAGACCATTGAACGTAAACAACGCCTTTTACATTTTTTCTATGATTTCTTGCATTTTCTCCTGTGGATTACATTTGCTGGCCTGTCAATGGAGACTTAAATCTTCTTAACTTCTAGAGATGATTTCTTGGGACTTGAAGAAATATAATGTATCAAAGAGTGATTTACTCTCTGTACACGGATTCTGCAGTAATATATATTTGTTTAGCAGCCTTATAGAGGATTTTGCCATTGAGAAAAGGGTATTCCCTAATGTTTAGTTTAGGTCGCAGAATAGGGAGAAATAGCACAGTAATCATAAACAAACATACCTGCTAGACCTTTTACATTAACCACAGGAATAAATCCAACATAGTTGCTGACCCAACAATTTCTTTTAAAGATGTATTGCATTCTTCTTAAGCTTACTTTAACTCATTCATTACAAAACTTTACACATAATTTTTTCCATAAAAAATGTAATATGTGTGTGTGTGTGTGTTGTCCATTTAGCAATTTTGTCCCATCAATAAAATACATCATAGTGACATAGATACATTATCAAATCAATTTAATGCACAACGATATCACTATAATCACCTCATGTAACTAATAGTCTCTGATTCTTAACCACGCTAACACACAATCCCCCTCAAACATTTCTCATGACCATGGAGTAGTTTTAAGTAGGCCAACAATGAAACCATTTATTTTAATCTTCCTTTGCTGTATCTTAGTGCAGGGTCTGCCACACAACCTTGGTCAATGTACGTATCAGTGAAAACACAACTTGCTTGACCACCGTCTTCAGGACAGAAGTCCAATAGATTGACTCAACTAGCACAACAGGTGCAGTGTTCTCTAATCAATCAGTGACACTTGTAAAGCGCGCTACATACCCGTAGGGTCTCAAGGCGCTGGGGGGGGGGGGGGGGGGGACGGGTGCCGCTGCCGCTCGAACAGCCAGGTCTTCAGCTTCTTCCTGAAGGAGAGGTGGTCTTGGGTCAGGCGCAGGTCGGTCGGGAGGGAGTTCCAGGTCTTGGCGGCCAGGTAGGAGAAGGACCTTCCTCCTGTAGTCGCTCTTCGGATGCGGGGGACGGCGGCGAGGGCGTGGCTGGCTGATCGGAGGTGGCGTTTGGGAGCGTAGAAGTTGACTCGGCTGTTGAGGTAGCTCGGGCCTTGGTCGTGTAGGGCTTTGTGTGCGTGGGTGAGGAGGCGGAAGGTGATTCTTTTGTTGACGGGGAGCCAGTGAAGGTCTCTCAGATGTCCGGAGATGTGGCTGGTTCGTGGGATGTCGAGGATGAGTCTGGCTGAGGCGTTCTGGATCCGCTGGAGTCTCTTCTGGAGCTTGGCGGTGGTACCGGCGTAGAGGGCGTTGCCGTAGTCCAGTCGGCTGGTGACGAGGGCCTGGGTGACGGTCTTCCTGGTCTCGGTGGGGATCCACCAGAAGATCTTCCGTAGCATGCGCAGAATGTTGAAGCACGCCGAGGAGACGTTGTTGACTTGCCTGGTCATGGAGAGGGATGAGTCCAGGATGAAGCCCAGGTTGCGTGCATGGTCTGTTGGTTTGGGTGCGGTGCCCAGGGCGGGAGGCCACCAGGAGTCGTCCCAGGCGGAGGGTGAGGAGCCCAGGATGAGGATCTCCGTCTTGTCCGAGTTCAGTTTCAGGCGGCTGGTCGTCATCCACTCGGCTACCTCTTTCATCCCTTCGTGCAGGTTGGCTCTGGCGGCGGCGGGGTCGTTGGTCAGGGAGAGGATCAGCTGGGTGTCGTCGGCGTAGGAGATTATGCTGAGGTTGTGTTTGCGTACGATGGCCGCGAGGGGGCTCATGTAGACGTTGAAGAGGGTGGGGCTCAGAGATGATCCTTGAGGGACGCCGCAGATGACTTCGGAGGCCTCTGACTTGTACGGTGGTAGGCGGACTCTCTGTGTTCTTCCGTCGAGGAAGGAGATGATCCATTCCAGCGCCTTGTCCTGGATTCCGATGTTGCTGAGGCGCCGTACTAGGGTGCGGTGGCAGACCGTGTCGAATGCCGCGGAGAGGTCTAGGAGGATGAGGGCCGCTGTTTCTCCATTGTCCATCAGGGCTCGGATGTCATCGGTGGCGGCGATGAGGGCGGTCTCGGTGCTGTGATTGGCTCGGAAGCCGGACTGTGAGGGGTCGAGGGATCCGTTCGTCTCGAGGAAGGCGGCCATCTGCTTGTTGACGGTCTTCTCGATGACTTTGGCTGGAAACGGGAGGAGCGAGATGGGGCGGTAATTCTTGAGGTCGGTGGGGTCCGCTGTTGGTTTCTTGAGTAGAGCGCTGAGTTCGGCGTGTTTCCAGCTCTCAGGGAAGATGGTGGTGTCGAAGGATGTGTTGATGATGTCTCGTAGGTGGGGTGCGATGACAGCGTCGGCCTTGTTGAAGACGTGGTGAGGGCAGGGGTCGGTCGGTGATCCGGAGTGGATGGAGTTCATCGTGCGGATGGTATCTTCGGTGCTGATCGGGGTCCAGGCGTGTAGGGTGGTGGTGGGGGGTGGTTGTTCGGTCATGGTGTGCGTTGGTTGGTTGTTGAAGCTGTTGTGTATGTCCGCGATCTTGTTGTGGAAGTATGAAGCGAGGGAGTTGCAGAGGTCTTGCGATGGGGTGATGTCTTTGTTTCCTGCGCTGGGGTTGGAAAGCTCTTTCACGATGTTGAAGAGTTCCTTGCAGTTGTGTGCGTTGTTGTCCAACCGGTCCTTGAATGCTGTTTTCTTGGCGGCGCGGATCAGCTGGTGGTGTTTCCGGGTGGCAAGTTTGTTGTCCGGTGTCGGTTCCCTTCTCCAGACTTTCTCGAGGGCTCGGCAGTTCTTCTTGGAGCTCTTGAGTTCGTCGGTGAACCATGGGGCCTTCTTGCTGCCGGGTCTGCTAGGCGGGGTCCTCAGTGGGGCGAGTTCGTCCGCGCAGTTGCTGATCCACTTCGTGAGGTTGTCGGCGGCCTGGCTGGGGTTCGCTGAGCTGGCAGGAGGGTGCTGGCTCAGGGAGGTGGCGAGCTGGTCTGCTGTGATCTTGTTCCAGCTTCTGCGGGCGGCCTGTTGCTGGTGTTGGTGGGTCGTCGTTCTCTTGAAGGTGAAATGGACGCAGCTGTGGTCCGTCCATTGAAGCTCTGTGGCGTGGCTGAAGTCGATGTCTGTGCTGGAAGAGAAGACCGCGTCGAGTGTGTGTCCGGCGAGGTGGGTGGGGGTGGACACCAGTTGCTTGAGTCCAAGGTTGGCGAGGTTGTCGAGCAGGGTGCTGGTGTTGCGGTCGTTGTTGTTCTCCAGATGGAAGTTGAGGTCTCCCAGGAGGATGTAGTCAGCGGAGGGGAGGGCATGCGGGCTGACGAAGTCGGCGATGTCCTCGCTGAATTGTGTGCGTGGTCCAGGGGGTCGGTAGATCAGTGTGCCTCTGAGGGTGGTGTTCGGGTTGGTGTGGATCTGGAAATGCAGGTGTTCGGCGCTGGTCAGGGTGTTGTCGGTGCTGGTCGTGAGACGGATGGTGTTCCTGTGGATGATGGCGATGCCTCCTCCCATCTGGTTGGCGTTTCGGTCCCTCCGGACGATCTTGTAGCCCTCTGGGATAGCGATGGCGATGTCGGGAGCTGAAGAGGTGTTCATCCAGGTCTCCGTGAGGAAGGCAACGTCAGGGGCTGTGGCGTCTAGAAGGTTCCAGAGTTCGATGGCGTGTCTGTGGACGGAGCGGGTGTTGAGCAGGATGCACTTGAGGTGGGTGCTGCTGGTGTTCGTCTTGGCGGGTGCTGGTGCGAGGCCGGTCCGGATGCAGGTGAACTTGCAGGCGTGGCAGCTGAAAGGTCCGTGGGTGCGTCGTGGTGTGGCTTGGTGGCATTCTGGGAGTCGGCCGGTGTTGAGTGCGATGTTCGCACGGTCGCCATTTAAGGCGAAGTGCGCGGGTGGGCGAGCAGCTGGGAGGCGGGAGCGGGGAGGGTACGGAATAGAAAAAGGGGCGGGGAAAAGCGGCGGTGGCGGGAAGGGAGAGCGGGGGGCGGCGAGGTAGGCGGACAACAAGGAAGGAAACCAAAACACAGGCACGAAGAAAATTTACAAAACGGGCACAAATTACAGTAAAAACAAAGGCAAAAACTACCACAGCGGAGGCAGCCGGCAACCGGCAACGAGGCAGGCAGCGAGGCAGAGGGCAGGCAAGGGGCACACGCAGCAGCTGGTGGCCGTGCGGCGCGGGGGTGTCCCACCTAATAAAATGAGAACAACTATACAAGGACACACCATATACAATGAAATAAGTAGATACTTAGAAATAACCTTTTTGTAAATGTAAAGATAAAAACACAGGCGCCATCAAATCAGCCGAATCACCTCACCAATATGTGCAATCAGAAGTGTGCTCCAAAAACTCTTTTAAAATACCATCACCAATGTGAGACTTTAAATTTTATAAAAAGGTACTATCACCAAAACCGTGTGCATATTTGTCGTCACAGTGCCTTATATTCCGCAACCATCATTCATTTCACATTTACAAAACATACACCGATCCTGTATACTGCCTAATGACAGACACAATTAAGGTAAAGTCTTCTCTCACTTGGCCATGTCCATACAGTAATTAGCAGCTTTAATGGATAATTTCAACCAAATCAAAAAGAAAACCTGAATTCTCAGTGCATGAACACTCCATTATACAAAACGGGGATAACATCCACCATCCTACACATGCATGTAGTCAACATTTATATACAAAATTCAAAATCTCTCCATCCTAAAACCAGAGATGCTCTCTGTGAAACTACAGTGTGCAAATCAAGTTATCGATGGCAAGATTTTGAGCAGAATTGTTTTATGAGATCAGGGTTTGTTCACATATCCATAGCATTAGGTTTTTAACCAAGCAAAGTGAAAGAGGGTTTTTTGTGGAAGTCTAGAGATTTTGTGTCTAGTTATTAGCTGTAGCATAATTTTATAGTTTAGCACAACAAATCTTGTTTTGAGTGATTTGACACTCTGTGTCCACTTTAAGGTTGTTGGAGTATCTTGGGGAGAAGGAGGAGAAGCATATTATGACAATCTATGATTGCGACGTGTCACAGAATCTAGGATGGATGGATTTTGAATTATGGATATAAATGTCAACGACATGGGTATGTATAGGATGGAGGGGTGAATGGAGGATGTTACTCCCTTTTTGTTGAGCTTGGTGTATCAATCTATTGGACTTAGGTCCTGAAGAAGGTGGTCAAGCAGGCCGTCTATCCACGTTGATCAAAGCGGTCTCGCAGACCCTGGATCAAGATATATCAAAGAAAGACTAAAAGAATTGGGCTCCTTGTTCGGCTACTTAAGACTACTACGGGGTCTTGAGAAATGTTTGCAGGGAATGTGTGTTAGCGCGGTGAGTAGCTATGAACGTGAGACAGTATAGTACGAGTAGAGATCAGAGTGATATTGTGTATTACATTTTTGATACTTTGTATCTATGTCACTATGGTGTAATTTTTGAAAAGACAAAAGTGCAATATGGATAACTTGTGTATATATAAAATTATGGAGAAGCGATATATGTAACGTTTTGTAGGAGTTAAAGTAAGCGTTGTGCAAATGCAATAGTCTTTGAAAGAAATTGTTGTGACAGCAACTATGTTGGATTTATTCCTGTAATTAATGTAGAGAGATCTAGCAGGTAATATTTTTTTAGGATTACTGTGTTATGGAGTAGTGTGGTCTCCTTTCTGTTCTAAGGACCACTGTCACATGCCTTCAAAATCCAAAAATGTAAGTAAACCACTTGAAAGGTGATAACCCAACACAAAAGAGATAGAAGCTGCTTCATCAGCAATTAGCCATTATTCAGGAGGCTGGCATTAGCCTCAAATCACAATTTAAAAAAAACACCCGAGGACATTTGTGTAATAAAAACAGAGTGTTTCCAATTTTCAATGTGTTCATGTAGCTCAGTGGAGCCAGGGTTCAGTCTATGGACCAAAAAGATCCACTGCATTGACACAATCTCAGCTCCTACTGCAAAATACCCTAAAAGTGGTGCTTTAAATCCTCGAACTTAATCAGATTCCAAGGGCAATAATGGATGCTAAGGACTATACTCCCAGGTGTCTGGCTGGCAGAGCATTGATTCCTAATGCCTGGGAAGTAAAGGAGTATAAAGGGACACCAAATTATTCAGTAATATGCAACAAGGTGGCATATAACTTTGTCGATGCCATCTGTGCAGTGTTTGGAAGAAGAGAACAATAATCCCTGCAGTCCTTGCGCCGCAGAAGTGAAGGTCTAGAGAAGCAGGGTGAGCATTGTGTAAAATGCACAGTCCTCACATTAAGGGGTGACATGTAACTTCTTCATACCCATTCCAATGACCCCCCCCCCACCTGTCCTCCATGCTTGGACAGCCATCATCCCTGCAATCCTCCTGCAGCTTCCACGTTTCCAAGGCAATGTGAGGAATGTGTCCAAAAAGTCACAAAATGTAACGGATTCATTAAAAGCACGAGGATAGTGTGCTAATAAGTAGAACTGTCACACCAAAATGAGGACAGGTGCATCCCTCAAATACTGTATGCCAAACCCACCCCACCACCACAATCCACCCGACACCCCTTCTAGACATGCTATCTCCTTCCGATACGCCTGCATCTTCATCCACTGCCCCCTAGAAAACTTTTCAAAGGGGACATATAATTACACAACCACATTAGAATGGATCAGGGTTTTCTTATACATATTTCCCACAAAAGAACTTTAAAAATATGGATCACCCGACGTCTTCCCAAATCCAAACATCTCTCACCATAGTGAAATCAGTCATTACAGAGCAGCATCCTATTTCTCACCGTCTCACTCAAGACATGATTCCCCAAATGACAATTCTCTCAACTCAAAAACCTTAGTCTGACTTAACGAGTGCTTAATTTAAGCCAGTGGTTTCCAGTGCTCGGCACCAGCACTTAATTTTTTAATATCAGCACTAATAAAAGTCCACCGCATGGTGGCGCTGCCTGTCCAATTTTGATATAGATTGAAACTGTGTTTAATAATTCAATATACATTAAAAATGAATAATGACTGCCACCCATGCCATTCTTATAGCTTTGGGTGGCCTGGAAGTGTCTGAACTGGCACACGTATAAGCGTGCAGTGATTAGTTGTTGCAATATTCATCCAGACCAATGCATTTTAACTGAAAGATAGTTATAAGCCCTAAAAAATTCGGTCTTAAACTAAATAAAATAAAATGCATCAGAACATCTCAGTAAATGGTGTTACAGAGGCCCACAGCCCTTTCCACCGTTGAATTTGATGGTAATGGGTCTTAAAATTTTCAAAATTATATCTATTCCAATTAAATCTTTCTGACTAGTTACCCCGCTAGAAATAGGTTTGTACTTCTAGCGTGTTCTGTGATGCAGCCCCAAGATATGAGAGACATGTTTCTGTGGCGTATGAAGAAGTGGGCGGTAAGGCACAGTGTATACTCAGGCACCCTGCTCATCTGCCCCATGTCCTCTGGCATAGACTACTCCATCTGCCCCTTGTTGCCCTCCGCCCGACACTGCCTCCCCACCTCCTTGTAGGAGGGCTGGGAGTTTTAGTACACAATAGCCTTGAAAGAGGCATGGATGTCGATCCACCAAAATGCATGGGTAGCGGAAGTGACATCACATGCCGATTGACCTTTACTTTCACTGACACTCAAAAGCTTACAAATACCTTCACTCATACACACACTCCTTCTTACATAACTCAACACACACTCTCCCGCTAGCGCACACACAACATACATTTAAAAGCATTTTTTACTTACCGTAGCTGCCAGGTAGGGTCGTATTCCAACTAATTGTTTTGTAATAAAAAAAACTGGAAAAACAAGGAAATTGGAGCCACAACCGTCATCAGGACGAGCTGCCCCTGTGTTCCTCGCACCGATTTCGCCATCTGAGGCCAGGGGTCGCAAACGCAGGGCCAGGGGTTTCAGGGGCAAGCCAGGAGTCGCAGCTGCGACCCCTAAATGACATCCAAGAAAACAGGATTTCCTAAAGGAGTCCTTCCATTGCTGTGCTTGTACGAGGATCACAAGTGGGCGGAAAAGACGTCTGATAATTTCTGCAAATTGGCTCTTTGCCATTTTGAAGTGTGGCTCGCCAACACAGCTGTTTTTAAGACCAACTGTTTGTAATTTATAGAGAGAGTGGACCAGCCCCGTCATGTATTGCCTAGTTTTGTTGGCCACCTTCTGATCTGCTGGATGCTTTTTCATTTTGGCTTGTTTTGTTTTTCTGTCTTTTCCCTGTGCCAATGTGGTCTAGTCGTATCACTGCTCCGCCTTCAGTGTTGTTGGCTGTACGTGCTACTGCGGTCCTGTCACCTTTGAATAGGTTTTTCTGTTACAGTACTGAAAGACCCCTTCTAAGAAGGGTACCATTTTAAATATTAAACCCAAGAGGTTTATGCTCCTTCATCTGCCCTTGAACATTAACATTTTGAAATGTAGGCATTCTTCCATTACATCATTCTTAAGTTATATGCAATGAATACTGACTCCTTCTAGGAGGGAGTTTACACATTACAATATGGCGGCAGAAGCTGAAAACCTTTCCTAGTTCTAAGTAGCAAGGAATGCATATGGTCACCGATAAGGATTCTGGGAATGCATATAATTGTGGTTGTATAGATCTTTTGCCAAGATCTTGTCTACACGGTTTATCCTAGTGAACAGTCTAGCCTGCCCGCCTCCCTTTGCTATCTCCACAAACAGCACAGCTTCTTGTGTAGCACAAACAGCTGTGCTACACATGAATTCCACACTAAGCAGCCATGTTTGGTGATGCGTTTTTCCATGTAAAATGAAACATGTTCCCCTAAAGCTTCTCTGGCTCTTCAACTGCCTAACATTAATTAGCTCTCCTGGGTCCAGTTCAGCCTACTAAATTGGATGCTTTCGATTGACCCAATTAATAGATCCTTACCAAAATTAAAAACTGGGTTTTCAAAATGAGAATCTGTGTATTTTCAGAACTGACAAGCTGAGGTTTGCATTTCCAAAATATATTTAAAGCGGATATTGGAGTTCTACATAACGTGGCGTTGGGGAGGTTTATTACTAATATTATGACCTTGATGCCAGGGGCATTTATGTTAAGTATTACCTAAGAAAAGGTATTCCAAATTGATAAACGCCTTTTTTTTACATTACTGCTATCGACCCTGCCTGATGCAGAGGTGATCACTGCGGTTAATTTTATGTAGGGTGGCCAATGACAATCTTTTCTGATGTAATCACTATTGCAATACAAATTATATTAGTAACTATTGCAATACAAATTATATTAGTAACTATTGCAATACAAATAATATTAGTAGTTCGGGACGATTTTTGATTGATCAGAAGTAGCTCTCATAACAGAGAAGGTTGGCGACCCCTGCACTAAAGCCATCTTTCAAGTTTATACCCACTTACTCCAGCTTCCGAAGGGAGCAAGCACTGTATTCTCTACCCAGGAGAAGAGTAGAGCCTCAGTGAAGTTCTTACAAACACGGTTATTGTTACATATATTCAAATGTTCACACAAGTAAATAATGTTTTTAATGATAAAACATTTTATTTTATTAGTGAAACATAGTTCAACGTCTACAGGGATATCTAGTATAAGCCTGTAGTATTGTGCCCGTTGCTGCTCTTGGCTACCCATGGGCATAAGTACCAGATGCTCGGTTTGAACCCTTCTGCTTTTGACTTAAGTAGCACATCTAGCAACCACTTGTGGTACTGATTAACAGAAGCCAGACCTATTGGCTTTGCCAATGCTCATTTAATGTGAAGCACTTGTTGCCATACGTTCTCAGCAGTAGCAGCTGAAACAGTTGTCCCAATATACTCTTTTTTCTCTGTAAAGTACGCTGGGATTATCGCATATCCACTATCGCCAATAATTAGACACCAAGGAAGCCGACATTGACAAGGCTTATAGTGTGCAGGCCCGCCACGCGTGCACATGAGGGGGAGTGGATGACAGCCCACTGTTTAAGTTGAGCCGGTGTTTGCTGGTGGTGGCCACCAACACTCATTTTTGGGGGCCGGCACTTATTTTTCAGCATCAGACATTTACCGAGAGAAAGAGAGGAAAAACTTTAAAAGAAGGAGGAAGAGAGAAAAAACATCACAGAGGTAGAAAGCAGGAGCCTGCACTAGTGGGATGAAGGGGCAGGCAGCATCCGGTAGTCGAATAAAGAGCCACGAGGTGGATTCCAGACTAAGAAGCCTTGGTATTCGGCACGCCGACATGTAATAACGCTGCCTCGGGTTTCGGAGCAGAGCTTCGTGCACCAGCATGAATTCCTTCACAAATTAAGCACTGATCATATCCAACAGATGACAGGGTGAGGAGACCCGTCGTTCACTCAATACTGCTGCTGAACACAAGTCCTAACTCTCACATCAACAACAGCACTCTCTAAAATACGACTACACTATTCAAAGATGTTTATTACCCATTTATTGTTCATATAAAACAAACTAGGCTCGTTCTCAATACAACACTGCAGAGGTATCACACTGCAACACAATCAAACAAAGAGCAAATAGAATCTGGTTAGTAGCTGTGGGCATTAAAAACGTTGCATGATCAATGTAATATCGATTACCATCAGGAACAGCAGCAGCCCATCCTCAAGAGCGGAGGGCCCCCCCACCCTCCCACCGTTTTCACGACATGAAGAAGGCCTGTCAGACTGAGCACCGGTCAGCTTGACAGACACTCTTCTGGGTCAGGTCAGGCAACCAGGCACTATACATATGCTAAATGCGCGGGTGCCTGGCTGCCTGAGCTGATCTTTGCCAGGCTAAGTAGATCACACCCACCGAGCTGTGACATCTTCAGCCCGGCAAAGTGCCTCAAGGACCTACTCTTCAGGCTGAGGTGTAGTGCCACCAACCGCTCGGACCTGGACACTTCAGTTTTAAGGTAGGTGGGGGGGGGAGATGGGTTTTGTAGGGTGTGTGGGTTCTACTGCCCCTTCTGCTCCAATTACCGTCCGCCACTGGTCAGGAACTACATATATGGAACCAAATGGCATGATTGACTGTTGTAATAAAGTGAAAAAATTAAGTAAGAACTCATTTAAAAAAATACACTGGGATTGTGGTTAGAAGTTAGAAACTGTTGGCAACAGTAGCAGCATGTGAAAGGGAAGGCAGCCACACAGGAACAGGTTTTGTGATGGCTTGCGCCCCAGAGTTGTGACATAAAGCCAGGAGATTGATATGTGAATCGGTCAGATGTCTGACCGCTCTCCATGCACTTTAGAGCCCACCTCACATGCACAGGCAGCACATAAACCATCTCTTCATTTGGTGGCCGGATAATCCTTCTCAACTGTGCTTTCGAGTAAAACTGAATGTGCTGCCGACTGTTTCACGTTGGTTTCATCATGGACATGAATGTCCTCACGGACCGCACCAGGCCCAGTGACATGTCCACGTGAGATACACATATGGACCCAGAGCGCCAGGGAAGATTGCTAGGGTTGTGCTAGAAACACCTGCAAAGGTGGTTTACTTTGCGGCATCGTCCCATACCCTGTGAGGAGCACTTAGGATGAAAGGCAACAGTGCCAGATGTTGGTTGTTACATTAAAAAAAAGATACAAATAGCACAGCAGCAGACCAAGGTCAAGCACATAAATTCCGCCAGTTTCGATTTATACGTTGGTGCTACTTTTCCCAACACGCGCTGCCAGAGTTTGTGTAAGAAACAAAATGTTCATAGGAAGAGGAAGGTGCACTTCAATGAAGTCAGTTGCGCAAGAGGTTTGTGTAAAAGTTCTTCTCTTTATTTAGTCTTTTCGTGATAAACGGCACAGCCAACGCGTTTCGTTCCCCCAGTGCCACGGGAACTTCGTCAGGGCTTACGTAGAGAGCACTTAAGAGGTAAGCTTGTAACAGAAGAATAATAATCCTCACTAGGTTCCGTCACCACGGTTGGGTCGTCCCAGACAACCAAGTTCTAACTCTACCAGCTAGTCACAACGATCAGCAATGATGATGCTTCTGAAAATAGTGTCCTTATTCGAAAGCCAATAACTAATATCCTCCTATACACAGGTGTCCCCCTGGGTTCAAAATAACCACACAGTCAATCCCTAATTCTTAATTTGAATTTAGAAACGAAGCCCGTAGAGAGGATATTTAGCAGAAAAGTCGCTATTTTCCAAATTGTAGATAATGGTCCAATTTCCAGTTATATCTATTAGTGAGCATCATAGTCAGTTCAAGGTGCCAGGATTCATGATGCGTTGCCTCAGTATTGGCGAATCATATCTAAAAGAAGTTTGGCCAATTGGTTCAATGGTAATCAAAATTCGCTCCTCCCAGTTTCGGACGTCAAGAAAATTTATATCGCAACACCGTTGCCTATAATAGGGCACTATTTCAAAAATTGTAAACGGGAGGTGGAAAGTGTACGTCACCTTCACAGAGAGCCGACGTCCACCTTATAGATATTTCATCCGTAGTAAGGATGAAGCAAGTCCATAACACCTGTGATAAGGTGCAGTCGTTACGTTCCTCTGGTAACCAGCAAAGACATTGGAGTGCACCTTCCTCTTCCTATGAACATGTTGGTTTTTACATGTTAAGTGGCAAACGATAGGGGTCACTGTTACAGGACCATTCTCCACATTTTATCAACTTCTGATGGATGAAGGGTGGAGTAAAGCACGGAGGAGGGTGGAGTAAAGCATGGAGATTTATAACGTTTGATTAGGCTTGGGCAAAACGTTAATAACCTCAGAGTGATTGGTGTAATCTTCTTAATTTTGTGCAATGACATTTATGTAGAATCAACAAGATTACAACACATCGTGTAATTTTGGTGACAAATTTTAATGCGAGATGTAACATTCAGGTAATTTTTTTAACAGAAGCTGCGTTTCAAGTTGTTTTTTTACTTAAGAGGACCATTCTAGTATTTTTTCAGTGGTCTGAATGTGAACAGCTGTTCCTTTAACATGAGTGGTCAAACATACATGTCAAGTACATTTTTACTCGAGTGGACCATGCGGGTAAATTTTGAGCCCAAACTGAACAATCTAAATGCGAGCAGCAGTGTTTTGAATGCAAGCGACCAGAAACCAATTATAAATTCAATTTTCGGAGTTGATTTTTAACCTTAACAGATTTCTCATGTAATTTTTGGGGTAAGAGATGCATTTGGCATAATTACTCATAATTTTGCATAACAGCAAATTTCGCACACTACCTGTGATCCCTAGTTTCCAAATTAATTTTTATAGCAGGAGGATTAATGCACTTCACGGAGGAGGAGGAGGCTTTTACCACTTTTCATTGATGGTGTCCTTAAGTAGATGTTTAGTGAGGTAATTGCCCTTCTTTTGATCTGAACCAATTGCCAGCAGGTATGGGAGGAGAGTTTGGATGAATCTTTCCATTTGGAGAGGATGATTTTGAGGCGGATTGTGACGAAGATGTCCCCTAAAAGGTGGCCTTTTTCTATTCAGCACATATTTTCATATCTGGGGGAGGATTCCTAATGTAATAGCGGTTAGGTTAGGAGTCCAATTAGTGTGCAGAATTTGTAAGATAGTATTGCTAATGTCTAACCAGAATTTCTTAGTAAAAGTACATTCCAATAACATGTGCCTCAAGTCACCTGCTTCTTTCTCACAGCTCCAGTAGGTGTCGGAGGGTCTAAGTCCAAGTTTACATAGTTTGGTAGGGGCCCATTCGGCCATATAAGCAATCTAGGATCAACATTGCACTAGTGATGGCGTACTTTTGTTAGAAGGAAGGATCTCCCAGATGGACGGCCAGTCTAGTGTCTCGTCCGGGGTACAGTTTGATTCGGAGAGAAAGGATTCCCATTTCTTTTGTATAGATTTGGTTACACTGGAGTTTGTATGGAGAGGAGTGAATATAGTTTCGACACAAGGTAGCCGCCTTTGGTAAGTGTTTGTAGCGTGTTCTGTAGGTCGGGAGGAAGTGGTGGTTTGTTTCTCGCTAGGAGTGTCTGAATCTTTAGGAAATGGAAAAAGTCTAGGTCATTTAACATTTAAGTTAGCTCTGGGTAAAATGACCTCCTTTCAAGGGCGAGTCAAGAACGCTAAATATTTTCTTTGAATTAAAGTGCACCCGGATTGCTCATTGGTGGGTGCAATATTTGTGAGAGATATGCACGCAGCTCGTCAGTGGGAGAGAAGCACTCAACGGCCCTCATTGCGAGTACGTGGCTAAATTCCAATCCCTGCTCAAACAGGTGTATGCACAGGGATAGGAATTACAAATTATGTGATAATTATTACACCCTCTCAGTGTGCTCCTGGTAAATTCTGGCACGTCAGACTTGCTATAATTTATATGGGGAAACGGCCCAGAAAAAAGGCAAAACATCTTGAAGTCAGTGTGTTAAAAACCAATTCTGCATGTTACGTCCCATTTTTCTTCTAAAGGGTCAGAAAAGGAGGCATTTACCTTACTTGCTAAATTCCACACTGTGGGGTTAATGGTGGGTACCACTTGTGGTACATACCCCAGCCTATTCTGACAAACTCATAATGAGAACCGATATTACTTTTATCGAGTGTGAACAGTTAAATGTTAGAGTTCCAGAATCTGCCTGTGGAGGACTATGGAAAATTAATTAACACTTCAGTAGAAAAAGTGAACATTGAGACAGTTATGAATTTGAGGAAGAACAGCCCGGACATTAAGAGTCTTATAAAAACATTCAATCTATATTCATAGCTGAGCCCCAGAGGAAATTGCAACGCTGTCGCGGTTTGCTGAGAGAAAAAAAAATTATGGGAAAGATCTGATACCAGTAGTGGAGATATGCAACAAAGCCTTACTCACCTCTTCCCCTCGTCCCCATCTCAGGCACCGAAACTTGATCTACAATAGACTGCCAACACAGCAATATCAACCATAGACCCTTGTTGAAAGTTAAAGTGGTTGTGTTAAATCAGTGGGGTACTAGCGGGGCCACTGGAATTATGCTAAACTGTGGCGTTTACCACATAATTATGGATTTGCCACATTTGTTGCTTAATCCATCATCTGCTGCATTAACTGCAGATTTGAACAGATGTTTGTTTATTTCTATCGGATCAAATGTTACTAAAAACATAGAGACGTGTTCAGCGCAGTGGAAATCCCTTCACAAAGTTTGACTAGTCATCTTCCGGTTGTTTATTACTATATTCGGTTGTTAAACTGGTACTGGCGTAAAATATTTGCCCGGTGTTACCAGGTTTAAAAAACTCAAAATAATGAAGCAATAATTTCACAAAATGTACTGCATTACGCTGCTGCTGCATAATTTTGCTCTCTGCTTCCACATAATTCCATAGGGCGCGAGTACTAGTAACCAATGGGATAGGAAAGAAAAAGAGGTGTTTGCTGTGCATGAACGAACATATATAAACAAACAGCAATGTACAAATAAATTGATTATTTCAGAAGTGTTGTTGTGAATGTATATGTATATTAAATGTGCAGATTAACATATGGGAACTAGCTTAGAGGATAAGCATGTACGAGCATCGTGAAATAAAACAGAAAGTACGTTTGAGCCTTCTCTCTTACTCATTGCCACCCAAGTTTAGGACTGTCTTGCCATGTGTATGGGACAACTAACATGCTTACGAACATGAAATTTTGCAAATGTGGAGTCATCCGTTTCCAGATTCTTCTTGGTGGGTGTGGGGGCTTCATGATCTATGATCTGCGAGCGTGCTATGTCAGCCAATCTATTGAAAATTACTTATGCGCAATTGATCATGTGTCTTTGTTTACCAGGGAGATAGCCTTGGTTATAATACTCCATAGTTAGATTTTGCTCTCAAGTCCATTGTGGAGCAAATTGTAATTGTTTATTATTTTGTTTAAAATGAGGACACGTGACCAGCTCCTTTTTAAACTTTGCCAAGAAATAGACTTAATTGTCTGCGTTTTCATGCTTTAACCCCTCCCACGCTGGTGACGGAACTGTTCCGTCACGCCCCTCGGGTGGGCTGTGCTGGTGATGGAACGGTTCCGTCATGGCCCGCTATTGAGCGGGCGGGGCCGTGACAGAACCATTCCTTCACAAGCACAGCTCACTTGAGGGGCGTGATGGAGCGGTTCCATCACCAGCGTGGGAGCGCCGCGCAGCACCCCCCGCCCCTTAGCACTGCGGCGGAATAGCCGCCGCAGTGAAAGGGTTAAAGAATGTAATTGGTGTTAATTCTCTATACAATAAAGTCAAAGTAACTAAAAAGGATTTGAACTAGTAACATCCATTTCACATGAAGGGTCTCAAACAAGTTCTTGACACCGTAAGCCTTGGTCTCATTAGTTTGTACAGGGCACAAGACCTTAAAAAAAAAAAAAAAAGTGGGGGGCCTAACCTATTTAGGCGTATGCAATTGACATCACGATGCACAACATCACGGCGCACAACATCACACATGGCATCCCAGGAATAGACATCATAGAAAGTGGTATCAAAAGCCATGACTTTACAGGAAGTGGCATCACAAGAAGTGACATCAGATCTAAAGCCCTCACAGACATGTTTAGCAGGTCTATCGTGCGCACGATTGAGCCTATTGCGAGGATAATAGCACAGTGAGCTATGGAAGATGATATGTCACTTCTACACCTTGGAATCCCCAAGTTTTATGTAACACATCCTGTACATTCATTTACAAACATATCATTTATTGTACATGTAATGTGCACGTGTTGATGTAAAGTGCTCTGACACCCTGCAATGGAATGAACAGGGCTATACAAGAACAACAGTGGAACTTAAATTATTTCAACACCTCCTCAATGTAAGTAAGCTCAATATAAATGCAATTTGCTTTGTGTAAATACTGGGAAAGACCAACAGATCTGACATTCTTACAGTGCATGCATATCTCCTAAACAGGGACTGAACAAAGTGAAAAGCTGCATCTCAAGTATGTGTGAAGTGCTAACAAGGTGTGAGCCTTTGTTTCCCCTCCGCTTCTATTGTGTCAGGTGTGAGGCTCGTGACTGCTCCCAGCCAAGAGACTCAAGCAAAAGGAGGCGCGATGACCTCTCAAATTCGGCCTTTGTTACGGGCCCAGCCGAGTCTAAATTAAGAAAACCCCTTCCCAGCCTGCACTTTGTTGCTTGTTGCAGATGGGAAGCAGACATCGTGCAGGTGCTTCTAACAGTGTCCTGGTGTTTGGAAATGACACCGGGACGAGTTCAGCACATTATTCAGTGGGGCCCAACTTCTTGGCAGGGTGGACGGCGTTCACCCTGTGAAAGAAATGGGTGGACGCCGTCCACCCGCGTGAACCCCCAGACTCGTGCCCTGAATTTGTAACCCCTGTGCAAACGCAATTACAATAAATCGGTAACCCTGTTAAACTCCAGCGAGGCCAAACATGATGAATTCTGAGAGGTGAAAAGGGCTCAGCAAAAACCAGGACATTTAGATTTTTAGAGCAGAAAGGACCAAATTCTCCCTCTTAATCCTCATTCCTGGTAGAAAACGAATATATTATCTATTTACGAATCCCGGGGCATCGGATATTATCAGGTGAAATAAATAGCACAGTCAGAAGGACGAGTGTCACCCTTGTCCATGCTAGACCTGTAGACTGGCTTTAAATTCAACCGGAGGAATCTGCGCTTCCTCCGAGCGCAATGGTCGTGCCAAGCTGTGATCCCGATTGTAGCCACAAGGAGGCACTGTAGCATCGCCAAACAGTCCATCAATTACAAACATATAGCCTTAATTTCATCCTAACTCTCGAAACTTCGCTACCTCATACAAACTTGATGTTAATTCAATGCAGCTTCAACACGTGCACAGCTGGCATGCTGCCCCTTCTCGTGGGAACACCTTCAGCCACGAATGTCTTGTTCACGAATCCAAGCTTCAATCCAGAGCTCCTGGGTTCGCTTTTAATCTTTGGTGTAATTAAATCAGTATGTAAAGAATTCTTGGCTGAAAAGGCCTGGATAGGCCGGCGGTCACACGCGACACCCGGTCACTTGGCAGCAATCACCTGACCTCTCCCACGCAGCTTTGTGAATCCCGGAGCCCGCCGCCTTCGAGTGTCAGCGAGTAGGCGCAGTTATCTGCATTAAAAGGCCCGTCATTCATTCATCATTCACTTCCCATCCATCTCTTCCTGTAAAATATGTACATCAACATATCCCCAAGTGTCCACCCTGGTATAAAAAAGACCACACATTGCAACAGGCCCCTTGTGCAAGACACCAGCAGAGTTCGGTCTATAGCACAACACTCTTACACTCTATGCACGTGTAAGATTCTGCACTAAGAAAGCCCCTCGAGGCGCTATACGATCCGCCATTCACAAGCAGTGACTCCAAGGTCAGAAACGTTGCATTAGGCTACACTGCTAAAGTATGATAAAGAAGTGTGCTCCGCACGGGCAGTGTAAGCGGTTCGGCGAGGAATTTCGCTACAGTCTCATTTGTCCCTTTTTCGTTTTTTTTCTCCCGAATGTTCTCTCGCCAAAATATGACCCTTTAACACTCTTCTGACTCATCGCCACTAAAAACTGTGCCTGGTCTTAAAGGTTCCTGTTTTGCCCCAGTTTTACCTCAACGGCCTATTCAGCTGCCCTTGAAAATACGCTTTCTTTTGCACTGCTACCGTCAGCTTGCACATTATAACCACGTGCTCACCAGTTAAAAAAATGCAATAACGCACGAAATACGTTCGCACGTATGCCATTAAGTCATTTTTTTTTAAACTGCAATGCGTAATTTGCAAACCAGGACATTAACAAAACAGGGAGCAGGTGGCTTTGCACCTCTTATTGCAGTAGAGACTGTTATGAACTGAGCACAATTTGTGCTCTAACAAGTTTTCCATCACACACTTCCACTACTGAAAACTGCCCGCATAAAAAGCAAAACGACACTAACATTTGCGCACATACCTAACCGTTTATTTATTTTACACTTTCGGTAGTAGTCGGTTGCAAAAACTAACCCGAAATCAAAAGCAAACAACGTCATTTACACCGCATTCGTTTGTGCCCACAGTTAAAGTCAGGCTGTAAATGACGCATTAAAGCGCAACGCGGCAGTAACATTAGAAAAAAAACTTTACCAGAATACCTGGCCTGACGCAAACCTTTTTGTGGGGTGTTTTTGCGCGCGATTTTTAAACTGGGTTAATGGCCGCACTAGCATTATTCTGACAACGTAAAAAAAAAGCCTGCCCTAAGCTTGACGTCCCTTCAGGGGTCGAACAAGTGAACTGTTCGCACTCCGAGAAAAAGAATACGTTTGATGGTAACATTACATGAATAAAGAGGCAGATGATGAAAATGCGACGAACTGCACTAACCACCACCATTTAATGCGTAACAGAAATGAAGCCTCAACAGTGGCCAGACAACAAAGTAGTACTAAATTCCAATCACCAAGCAGCAGGTGAAATGGGTTTATATAGAGCTCGTATCGTGCCTAAGCGCTTCAAATAGCGAATGGGGCCGCTTTTATTTTGGTGCCCGGGACTATTTTTTGTTCCAGTTCGACCCTTGTTACGCATTTTTGGCAAATAAAAGTTTTAAAATTAGCGCCCCTCAATAAATTTCGGGAGGGAAAAACCAGACCGACAAGTAAAAGGGACATAAGGATTTTGTGGAGAGGGCCACTCAAATCCGGTTGTTATGCCCCAATTCTTGGGAAGTAACTGGGTGCTATTTTTCGCACCATATATATTCCGATCCCGTGGGGTGTCGGAATAGATCAGGAGCGATAAACATTGCACCCTTTTCCAGGATGACGTAATCGGTTCTTAAGTGGATACTGGCATTTCTAACTCGTGACCTTCAAATAACCGCATCTCTCATCAGCGAGCTCTTAACTCACTGAGTTTCACTCCTGGATGAATAAACTTGAACTTCCACCGATGCCCAGGCCAGTGCAATCCGCATAAATCGTGCGAGAGGGTGTAAAACCGGGGAAAAAAGCTGAAACAAGGTATCATTTCCTCAAGAGAGAGAGGTGGGCTTCATAAGCATGTCTGTCGGATGAATTTGGCACCCATAACACAGACTAAATTCAGGGAGGAGAGAGAGAACCTTATAACAGAAGTCTCGAACACGTGTCGGGGAACAAAGACAGGCCCCACTTTCCTCCTGAAAACAGGAGAACTGTTTATTCTTCACTGTTTCAAGATCTAGTAAAATCGCCTCAATCTCGAATTCTTACTCTTCCTCCGTCGAGGTTCTCTGGGCCTCTGGGTGGCACAAAGACCCAGCAGTCTCAAAACCAGACTCGTGCACTCAAATCAAGGGCCACTCCACCCAAAACACTTTGATCGAGAACTGTCCCTCCACCTCGCAGCACATAATCCGAGCATCGACTGATACAACAACGAACCCTCCCAGCACTGTCCTATCCAGGCCTCCTCCCACCCAGCACTGTCCCATCGCAGCACAATGCCAGTCCCTGAAACCTGAATTGCAAAAACAACAGGTGATGGACCGAATGAGGATCAATGTCACACATTCAACCCAGTCAAAAGATCTGGGTCCTAATCCATCGTTTTTTTGCACTCCACACCACCCTGAGTTAGACAATGGCGATATGCAAATCAGCTCTGACCCTGTGCCCCATGGGAACAGTCCAGTCCGAACTACAAAAGCCATGTCCTTCCCAGAACGGAATCAAGCATCCGAGGACCGGACCGGTTTCGAGGTAACACCTCTCATCAGCCCGGCTAGCTTGACTCCAGTGGTGTGGAGTGCCTGGGACCCACGTCTGGGCATCCCCAGTACACTTATAGCGGAATTGCAAAAACAACAGGTGATGGACCGAATGAGGATCAATGTCACACATTCAACCCAGTCAAAAGATCTGGGTCCTAATCCATCGTTTTTTTGCACTCCACACCACCCTGAGTTAGACAATGGCGATATGCAAATCAGCTCTGACCCTGTGCCCGATGGGAACAGTCCAGTCCGAACTACAAAAGCCATGTCCTTCCCAGAACGGAATCAAGCATCCGAGGACAGGACCGGTTTCGAGGTAACACCTCTCATCAGCCCGGCTAGCTTGACTCCAGTGGTGTGGAGTGCCTGGGACCCACGTCTGGGCATCCCCAGTACACTTATAGCGGAATTGCAAAAACAACAGGTGATGGACCGAATGAGGATCAATGTCACACATTCAACCCAGTCAAAAGATCTGGGTCCTAATCCATCGTTTTTTTGCACTCCACACCACCCTGAGTTAGACAATGGCGATATGCAAATCAGCTCTGACCCTGTGCCCCATGGGAACAGTCCAGTCCGAACTACAAAAGCCATGTCCTTCCCAGAACGGAATCAAGCATCCGAGGACCGGACCGGTTTCGAGGTAACACCTCTCATCAGCCCGGCTAGCTTGACTCCAGTGGTGTGGAGTGCCTGGGACCCACGTCTGGGCATCCCCAGTACACTTATAGCGGAATTGCAAAAACAACAGGTGATGGACCGAATGAGGATCAATGTCACACATTCAACCCAGTCAAAAGATCTGGGTCCTAATCCATCGTTTTTTTGCACTCCACACCACCCTGAGTTAGACAATGGCGATATGCAAATCAGCTCTGACCCTGTGCCCCATGGGAACAGTCCAGTCCGAACTACAAAAGCCATGTCCTTCCCAGAACGGAATCAAGCATCCGAGGCTGTTGTTTTTGCAAACTCGCTACAAGTGTACTGGGGATGCCCAGACGTGGGTCCCAGGCACTCCACACCACTGGAGTCAAGCTAGCCGGGCTGATGAGAGGTGTTACCTCGAAACCGGTCCGGTCCTCGGATGCTTGATTCCGTTCTGGGAAGGACATGGCTTTTGTAGTTCGGACTGGACTGTTCCCATGGGGCACAGGGTCAGCGCTGATTTGCATATCGCCATTGTCTAACCCAGGGTGGTGTGGAGTGCAAAAAAACGATGGATTAGGACCCAGATCTTTTGACTGGGTTGAATGTGTGACATTGATCCACATTCGGTCCATCACCTGTTGTTTTTGCAAACTCGCTACAAGTGTACTGGGGATGCCCAGACGTGGGTCCCAGGCACTCCACACCACTGGAGTCAAGCTAGCCGGGCTGATGAGAGGTGTTACCTCGAAACCGGTCCGGTCCTCGGATGCTTGATTCCGTTCTGGGAAGGACATGGCTTTTGTAGTTCGGACTGGACTGTTCCCATGGGGCACAGGGTCAGCGCTGATTTGCATATCGCCATTGTCTAACCCAGGGTGGTGTGGAGTGCAAAAAAACGATGGATTAGGACCCAGATCTTTTGACTGGGTTGAATGTGTGACATTGATCCACATTCGGTCCATCACCTGTTGTTTTTGCAAACTCGCTACAAGTGTACTGGGGATGCCCAGACGTGGGTCCCAGGCACTCCACACCACTGGAGTCAAGCTAGCCGGGCTGATGAGAGGTGTTACCTCGAAACCGGTCCGGTCCTCGGATGCTTGATTCCGTTCTGGGAAGGACATGGCTTTTGTAGTTCGGACTGGACTGTTCCCATGGGGCACAGGGTCAGCGCTGATTTGCATATCGCCATTGTCTAACCCAGGGTGGTGTGGAGTGCAAAAAAACGATGGATTAGGACCCAGATCTTTTGACTGGGTTGAATGTGTGACATTGATCCACATTCGGTCCATCACCTGTTGTTTTTGCAAACTCGCTACAAGTGTACTGGGGATGCCCAGACGTGGGTCCCAGGCACTCCACACCACTGGAGTCAAGCTAGCCGGGCTGATGAGAGGTGTTACCTCGAAACCGGTCCGGTCCTCGGATGCTTGATTCCGTTCTGGGAAGGACATGGCTTTTGTAGTTCGGACTGGACTGTTCCCATGGGGCACAGGGTCAGCGCTGATTTGCATATCGCCATTGTCTAACCCAGGGTGGTGTGGAGTGCAAAAAAACGATGGATTAGGACCCAGATCTTTTGACTGGGTTGAATGTGTGACATTGATCCACATTCGGTCCATCACCTGTTGTTTTTGCAAACTCGCTACAAGTGTACTGGGGATGCCCAGACGTGGGTCCCAGGCACTCCACACCACTGGAGTCAAGCTAGCCGGGCTGATGAGAGGTGTTACCTCGAAACCGGTCCGGTCCTCGGATGCTTGATTCCGTTCTGGGAAGGACATGGCTTTTGTAGTTCGGACTGGACTGTTCCCATGGGGCACAGGGTCAGCGCTGATTTGCATATCGCCATTGTCTAACCCAGGGTGGTGTGGAGTGCAAAAAAACGATGGATTAGGACCCAGATCTTTTGACTGGGTTGAATGTGTGACATTGATCCACATTCGGTCCATCACCTGTTGTTTTTGCAAACTCGCTACAAGTGTACTGGGGATGCCCAGACGTGGGTCCCAGGCACTCCACACCACTGGAGTCAAGCTAGCCGGGCTGATGAGAGGTGTTACCTCGAAACCGGTCCGGTCCTCGGATGCTTGATTCCGTTCTGGGAAGGACATGGCTTTTGTAGTTCGGACTGGACTGTTCCCATGGGGCACAGGGTCAGCGCTGATTTGCATATCGCCATTGTCTAACCCAGGGTGGTGTGGAGTGCAAAAAAACGATGGATTAGGACCCAGATCTTTTGACTGGGTTGAATGTGTGACATTGATCCACATTCGGTCCATCACCTGTTGTTTTTGCAAACTCGCTACAAGTGTACTGGGGATGCCCAGACGTGGGTCCCAGGCACTCCACACCACTGGAGTCAAGCTAGCCGGGCTGATGAGAGGTGTTACCTCGAAACCGGTCCGGTCCTCGGATGCTTGATTCCGTTCTGGGAAGGACATGGCTTTTGTAGTTCGGACTGGACTGTTCCCATGGGGCACAGGGTCAGCGCTGATTTGCATATCGCCATTGTCTAACCCAGGGTGGTGTGGAGTGCAAAAAAACGATGGATTAGGACCCAGATCTTTTGACTGGGTTGAATGTGTGACATTGATCCACATTCGGTCCATCACCTGTTGTTTTTGCAAACTCGCTACAAGTGTACTGGGGATGCCCAGACGTGGGTCCCAGGCACTCCACACCACTGGAGTCAAGCTAGCCGGGCTGATGAGAGGTGTTACCTCGAAACCGGTCCGGTCCTCGGATGCTTGATTCCGTTCTGGGAAGGACATGGCTTTTGTAGTTCGGACTGGACTGTTCCCATGGGGCACAGGGTCAGCGCTGATTTGCATATCGCCATTGTCTAACCCAGGGTGGTGTGGAGTGCAAAAAAACGATGGATTAGGACCCAGATCTTTTGACTGGGTTGAATGTGTGACATTGATCCACATTCGGTCCATCACCTGTTGTTTTTGCAAACTCGCTACAAGTGTACTGGGGATGCCCAGACGTGGGTCCCAGGCACTCCACACCACTGGAGTCAAGCTAGCCGGGCTGATGAGAGGTGTTACCTCGAAACCGGTCCGGTCCTCGGATGCTTGATTCCGTTCTGGGAAGGACATGGCTTTTGTAGTTCGGACTGGACTGTTCCCATGGGGCACAGGGTCAGCGCTGATTTGCATATCGCCATTGTCTAACCCAGGGTGGTGTGGAGTGCAAAAAAACGATGGATTAGGACCCAGATCTTTTGACTGGGTTGAATGTGTGACATTGATCCACATTCGGTCCATCACCTGTTGTTTTTGCAAACTCGCTACAAGTGTACTGGGGATGCCCAGACGTGGGTCCCAGGCACTCCACACCACTGGAGTCAAGCTAGCCGGGCTGATGAGAGGTGTTACCTCGAAACCGGTCCGGTCCTCGGATGCTTGATTCCGTTCTGGGAAGGACATGGCTTTTGTAGTTCGGACTGGACTGTTCCCATGGGGCACAGGGTCAGCGCTGATTTGCATATCGCCATTGTCTAACCCAGGGTGGTGTGGAGTGCAAAAAAACGATGGATTAGGACCCAGATCTTTTGACTGGGTTGAATGTGTGACATTGATCCACATTCGGTCCATCACCTGTTGTTTTTGCAAACTCGCTACAAGTGTACTGGGGATGCCCAGACGTGGGTCCCAGGCACTCCACACCACTGGAGTCAAGCTAGCCGGGCTGATGAGAGGTGTTACCTCGAAACCGGTCCGGTCCTCGGATGCTTGATTCCGTTCTGGGAAGGACATGGCTTTTGTAGTTCGGACTGGACTGTTCCCATGGGGCACAGGGTCAGCGCTGATTTGCATATCGCCATTGTCTAACCCAGGGTGGTGTGGAGTGCAAAAAAACGATGGATTAGGACCCAGATCTTTTGACTGGGTTGAATGTGTGACATTGATCCACATTCGGTCCATCACCTGTTGTTTTTGCAAACTCGCTACAAGTGTACTGGGGATGCCCAGACGTGGGTCCCAGGCACTCCACACCACTGGAGTCAAGCTAGCCGGGCTGATGAGAGGTGTTACCTCGAAACCGGTCCGGTCCTCGGATGCTTGATTCCGTTCTGGGAAGGACATGGCTTTTGTAGTTCGGACTGGACTGTTCCCATGGGGCACAGGGTCAGCGCTGATTTGCATATCGCCATTGTCTAACCCAGGGTGGTGTGGAGTGCAAAAAAACGATGGATTAGGACCCAGATCTTTTGACTGGGTTGAATGTGTGACATTGATCCACATTCGGTCCATCACCTGTTGTTTTTGCAAACTCGCTACAAGTGTACTGGGGATGCCCAGACGTGGGTCCCAGGCACTCCACACCACTGGAGTCAAGCTAGCCGGGCTGATGAGAGGTGTTACCTCGAAACCGGTCCGGTCCTCGGATGCTTGATTCCGTTCTGGGAAGGACATGGCTTTTGTAGTTCGGACTGGACTGTTCCCATGGGGCACAGGGTCAGCGCTGATTTGCATATCGCCATTGTCTAACCCAGGGTGGTGTGGAGTGCAAAAAAACGATGGATTAGGACCCAGATCTTTTGACTGGGTTGAATGTGTGACATTGATCCACATTCGGTCCATCACCTGTTGTTTTTGCAAACTCGCTACAAGTGTACTGGGGATGCCCAGACGTGGGTCCCAGGCACTCCACACCACTGGAGTCAAGCTAGCCGGGCTGATGAGAGGTGTTACCTCGAAACCGGTCCGGTCCTCGGATGCTTGATTCCGTTCTGGGAAGGACATGGCTTTTGTAGTTCGGACTGGACTGTTCCCATGGGGCACAGGGTCAGCGCTGATTTGCATATCGCCATTGTCTAACCCAGGGTGGTGTGGAGTGCAAAAAAACGATGGATTAGGACCCAGATCTTTTGACTGGGTTGAATGTGTGACATTGATCCACATTCGGTCCATCACCTGTTGTTTTTGCAAACTCGCTACAAGTGTACTGGGGATGCCCAGACGTGGGTCCCAGGCACTCCACACCACTGGAGTCAAGCTAGCCGGGCTGATGAGAGGTGTTACCTCGAAACCGGTCCGGTCCTCGGATGCTTGATTCCGTTCTGGGAAGGACATGGCTTTTGTAGTTCGGACTGGACTGTTCCCATGGGGCACAGGGTCAGCGCTGATTTGCATATCGCCATTGTCTAACCCAGGGTGGTGTGGAGTGCAAAAAAACGATGGATTAGGACCCAGATCTTTTGACTGGGTTGAATGTGTGACATTGATCCACATTCGGTCCATCACCTGTTGTTTTTGCAAACTCGCTACAAGTGTACTGGGGATGCCCAGACGTGGGTCCCAGGCACTCCACACCACTGGAGTCAAGCTAGCCGGGCTGATGAGAGGTGTTACCTCGAAACCGGTCCGGTCCTCGGATGCTTGATTCCGTTCTGGGAAGGACATGGCTTTTGTAGTTCGGACTAGACTGTTCCCATGGGGCACAGGGTCAGCGCTGATTTGCATATCGCCATTGTCTAACCCAGGGTGGTGTGGAGTGCAAAAAAACGATGGATTAGGACCCAGATCTTTTGACTGGGTTGAATGTGTGACATTGATCCACATTCGGTCCATCACCTGTTGTTTTTGCAAAGTCCCTGAAACCTAGCACCGAGAAGCCAAGCATAGGGCACTCAAATCAGGGAATGCTCCTACCGCAACACACTGTAGCCCAGAGCCGTCTCATCCTAGCACCCTCGCACACAACACCGCCCTCTCTAACCAAGCACTGCCCCCTCCCATATCACAGATACTCCGAGCACCCTCAAACCCTGCACCGGGCCCTCAAATCAAGGACTGCTCAACCACCGCAACCTCTAACCCGGAACTTTCCCACCAAGCACTGTCCCTTTTAAGCAGACTTCATTCCCAGCAACGCCCCTCCCCATATCCTCAAAGCCAACACTGCTCCTTAAAATCAGGGACTGCTCAACCTCAATGTATTCCAGTCTACCACAATCCCATCCCATAACCACCCCTTCCAGCACCCTTGAACCTAGCGCCGCCACTCCATTACTCACACCTGAAACCTGTATACCTCAAACTCAGCACGGCCCCTTCCCAGCACAATCGAACCAAGCGCCGCCCCTTCCCAGCACAATCTAACCAAGCGCCGCCCCTTCCCAGCACAATCTAACCAAGCGCCACCACATCCTAGCACACTCTAACCAAGCGCCGCCCCTTTCCAGCACATTCTAACCAAGGGCCGCCCCTTCCCAGCACAATCTAACCAAGGGCCGCCCCTTCCCAGCACACTCTAACCAAGGGCCGCCCCTTCCCAGCACAATCTAACCAAGGGCCGCCCCTTCCCAGCACAATCTAACCAAGGGCCGCCCCTTCCCAGCACACTCTAACCAAGCGCCGCCCCTTTCCAGCACAATCTAACCCAGCGCCGCCCCTTCCCTGCACAATCTAACCCAGCGCTGCCCCTTCCCTGCACAATCTAACCCAGCGTCGCCCCTTCCCAGCACACTCTAACCAAGCACCGCCCCTTCCCAGCGCAATCTAACCAAGCGCTAACCCTTCCCACCACAATCTAACCAAGCACCACCACATCCTAGCATACTCTAACCAAGCACCGCCCCTTCCCAGCACACACTAACCAAGGGCCGCCCCTTCCCAGCACAATCTAACCAAGCGCCACCCCATCCTAGCACACTCTAACCAAGCACCGCCCCTTCCCAGCACAATCTAACCAAGCACCCCCTTCCCAGCACAATCTAACCAAGCACCACCCCTTCCCAGCACAATCTAACCAAGCACCACCCCTTCCCAGCACAATCTAACGAAGCACCACCCCTTCCCAGCACAAACTAACCAAGCACCACCACATCCTAGCACAATCTAAACAAGCACCACCACATCCCAGCACAATCTATCAAGCACCACCCCTTCCCAGCACAATCTATCAAGCACCGCCCCATCGAAGTGGCGGCTCCTCCGCTTAGGCGGAGGATCGTTGCCCCACTGCTATTTCAGCAGTGCAAAAAATAAAAATAAAATGATGAGGACGTTATAATTTTATCTTTCTAAGGTCTGTAATGTAAGGGACACCCAATTCAGAGTGACAGACATACGAGTCGGGCTGGGCTCTGTGACACCAGAGCAGCGGAGGAGTGGTGTACACTCCTCTAAGTGCATATGACGGTTTGGCCGGCCCAACCGCCATTCGCACTTGGCTTGTTCTATATTGGGCTGTGTTGCACAGTCCCATGGAGAACATGCCCAGGCTACTAGCATCCAAACAGGGTGCTCAGACCAATCACAGGGCTGCTCCTGTATCGTCGTGATTGGCTGTGAGAGCCCGGAAGCATGGGTGCTCCCAATACTTCTAGCAGACCAAGGACAGAAGAGATGCATGCCGCAGTGCGGTGGCGAAGGTAAGTTTATTTAAAACATTTTTTTAATCCACACCCCACCCTATCTGTTCGGAGGCTGCCGCCACTGCCATCGCAGCACACACTAACCAAGCACCACCCCTTTCCAGCACAATATAACTAAGCACAACTCACCGCAGTACGCTCTAACCAACGCCCCACCGCAGTACGCTCTAACCAACGCCCCACCGCAGCACACTCTAACCAAGCACCGCAGCACACTCTAACCAAGCACCGCAGCACACTCTAACCAAGCACCGCAGCACACTCTAACCAAGCACCGCAGCACACTCTAACCAAGCACCGCAGCACACTCTAGCCAAGCACCGCAGCACACTCTAGCCAAGCACCACAGCACACTCTAGCCAAGCACCGCAGCACACTCTAGCCAAGCACCGCAGCACACTCTAGCCAAGCACCGCAGCACACTCTAGCCAAGCACCGCAGCACACTCTAGCCAAGCACCGCAGCACACTCTAGCCAAGCACCGCAGCACACTCTAGCCAAGCACCGCAGCACACTCTAGCCAAGCACCGCAGCACACTCTAGCCAAGCACCGCAGCACACTCCAGCCAAGCACCGCAGCACACTCTAGCCAAGCACCGCAGCACACTCTAGCCAAGCCGCTTGTTTGTGTTTTATTTTCCTGAACTGCAGCCTTAACCCCTTGTATGCTGGTGACGAACCCCAGCCGTCACGCTTCGCGGTGCTCGTGTGCTGATGACGGCTGGGGTTAATCACGGCCCGCCCTGTTTGTTTGTTTACCGCACAGCGGCGGAAATGGCCCAGCAGCGAAGGGGTTAAGGCAGCAGTGGGTGTGGCGTACACTGGAAGATCAAATTCACTATTCTATCTCATTGAATATTTGGCGAAAGAGCCCCCTTCCAGCACACTAGCCAAGCACCACCCCAATCTACCACACTCTAAACCTGCACCACCCCATTCTAGTACATTCTAGCCCTGCACCGCCCCATTCTAGCTCATTCTAACCCGGCACCGCCCCATTCTAGCTCATTCTAGCCCTGCACGGCACCATTATAGCAAATTCTAGCCCTGCACCGCCCCATTCTAGCCCTGCACAGCCCCATTCTAGCATGTTCTAACCCTGTGCCGCACCATTCTAGCACCTTCTAATCCTGCGCCACCCCATACTAGCACATTCTAACCCTGCACCACTACAACTGACCGCACTAACCCTGCATCTCCCCACCATAGCACACGCTATCCAAGCAGACTATCCTAGTACCGCCCCATTCTAGAAAATTCTAAGCTTGCACCGTCCGACCACCAGAGCACTAAGCCTGCACCGCCCCACCCCAGTGTACTAACCCTGCACCATCCCAACCTAATGCACCACCCCAGAGCTCCAACCCTGCACCGCCCCACCCTAGCACACTCTAACCAAGCACCACCCGAACCCAACACACTAATCCTGCACCGTCCCAGTACACTAATCAAGCACCACCTCAACCTTGCATAATTCAACTAAGCACCGCCCCATCCCAGCACAATCTAACCCAGCACAGCCCCACCCCAGCACATTAATCAAGCACAGCCTAATCCCAGCACACACTCACCAAGCAACTCCCCATTCCCGCACACTCTAACCACGCACCGCCCCAGCACACTAATCAAGCACCACCATATTCCACTATAACCAAGCACTGCCCTTATTCCTGCCCAATCTAACCAAACACTGCCACATCCCAGCGCAATCTAAACAAGCACTGCCCCATTTCAACACACTTATCAATCCCCACCTCATTAGAGGACAAGCTTACCAAGCCCAGCCCCGCCCCACCTATCAAGTACCACCCCATCCCTATACACTCTAACCAAGCACCGCCCCACCCCTGTATACTCTAAATATGCAGTACCCATCGTAGCACCCTCAGGACCAAGCCTGCAAAATCCAATCAAAGCACTCTCTGACCCCGCACCACCAGACCTCATTATCCTAGCAACCTCCAAACCCAGCAGAGCTGCAACTATTGCAAGCACCCTCTAACCAGCAAAGCACATTCACAGCGCTACTCCAGGGCTAGAACCGCCTCACCCCACAACTCTCTCTGCTAAACGCACTCTCAGCCCAACTCCTCACTCTAATCCTAGTATTGTCTCACTCATACCTAGGTCATGTTCACTGTCTCACTCCCCAGCACACTCTTTAATTTGCCATTCGCTCAAACCATCACCACCCACAATCCTAGCAGTCTCTGGCTCTAACCCCTGCCCTCTCCCGCAGCATAGCCCTCTCCCAGTACAACACGACTGCTCTACTTTCTTACCAAAGCATACTCATTTCTCTCTAAAGCCAGCCCAGTTTGACCTCTTACAATATATTCTCCATTGTCTACTCAGATCCTTTACTCCCACACGCTCCCTAACTCCAACAAAGTATCTGCGTTTAGCACTTTTTGTACACCATTTTTCGCTCCCTGTAACACCGGCACCATCGATCAGACGTCACATAAAGATTCTCTTAGCGCCACATCTATTGCCAGCCCTCAATGTACTCTTGCTCTCTTCAGCCAGAGAAAGCTCCCTTAACGCCCTGTTCTCTCACACTAGGGTACCCCACGAACAACCCCATATCTTTCACGAGTACCACTCATTTTAACCCCAAAGCAGTCTCTAGCCAGATTGTTTCATCTGTAATAATCTCACTATACTCTCTGGCTCCAATCCAAGCACGCACACACCTCTCTCTCTAATCCAAGAACACACACCCCTCTCTTCAATCCCAGCATTTACACACTCTCTCTCTCTAATCCAACTACACACCACACACCTCCTTCTAAGGCAACCACACACGCACCCCCCTCTCTAATCCAAGCACACACACACCCCTCTCTCTAATCCAAGCACACATGCACACACCCCTCTCGCTCTAATCAAAGCACACACCCTTCTCTCTCTACTCCAAGCACACATGCACATACCCCTCTCTCTCTAATCCAAGCACACACGCACACACCCCTCTCTCTAATCCAAGCACACATGCACACACCCCTCTCTCTCTAATCAAAGCACACACGCACACACCCCTCTCACTCTACTCCAAGCACACACACACACACCTCTCTCTCTAATCCAAACATACACGCACACATCCCTCTCTCTCTAATCCAAGCACACACGCACACACCCCTCTCTCTAATCCAAGCACACACCCCTCTCTCTCTAATTGAAGCATACACCCCTCTCTAATCCAAGCATACACGCACACACCCCTCTCTCTCTAATCCAAGCATACACGCACACACCCCTCTCTCTCTAATCCAAGCATACACGCACACACCCCTCTCTCTAATCCAAGCATACACACACCTCTAATCCAAGCATACACGCACACACCCCTCTCTCTGTAATCCAAGCACACACTCACACACCCCTCTCTCTCTAATCCAAGCACACACACCCCTCTCTCTAATTCAAGCATACACGCACACCCTCCTCTCTCTCTAATCCATGCACACACACACCACACTAAGGCAGAGGTCTTCAAACTTTTTGATGCAGAGACCCCCTTGTAAAACCTTTTTAGGCGTAAGGACCCCCTTCCGACAAAAGTTTCTAGAAACAAGTACATCTCATCATCAACTTTTGACAACCATAAATGCGCCTGTTAGACCTCATCACATCCATCCATCCACCCTTTCATCCTTCCAGCCATACATCCATCCTTCATCCATCTACCCTTTCATCCTTCCATACATCCATCTTTTACCCATCCATCCACCCACCTTTTCACACATCCAACCATGATTCATCCATGCAACCTTTTATGAATCCATACATCCAAGCACACACCCCTCTCTCTCTAATTGAAGCATACACGCACACACCCCTCTCTAATCCAAGCATACACGCACATACCCCTCTCTCTCTAATCCAAGCATACACACACACAACCCTCTCTCTCTAATCCAAGCATACACACACACCCCTCTGCATACACGCACACACCCCTCTCTCTCTAATCCAAGCATACACACACACCCCTCTCTCTAATCCAAGCATGCACGCACACACCCCTCTCTCTCTAATCCAAGCATACACGCACACACCCCTCTCTCTCTAATCCAAGCATACACACACACCCCTCTCTCTCTCTAATCCAAGCACACACACCCCTCTCTCTAATCCAAGCACACACACCCCTCTCTCTCTAATCCAAGCATACACGCCCACACTCCTCTCTCTCTAACCCAAGCATACACGCAAACACCCCTCTCTCTCTAATCCAAGCACACACACCTCTCTCTAATCCAAGCACACACACACACCTCTCTCTAATACAAGCACACACACCCCTCTCTCTCTAATCCAAGCATACACACACTCCTCTCTCTCTAATCCAAGCATACACGCACACACCCCTCTCTCTCTAATCCAAGCATACACGCACACATCCCTCTCTCTCTAATTCAAGCACACACACACTCCTCTCTCTCTCTAATCCAAGCATACACGCACACATCCCTCTCTCTTTAATTCAAGCACACACACACTCCTCTCTCTCTCTCTAATCCAAGCATACACGCACACACCCTTCTCTCTCTCTAATCCAAGCCTACACGCACACACCCCTCTCTCTAATCCAAGCATACACGCACACACCCCTCTCTCTCCAATCCAAGCATACACACATCCCTCTCTCTTTAATCCAAGCACACACACGCTTCTCTCTCTAATCCAAGCATACACGCACACACCACTCTCTCTAATCCAAGCATACACACACCCCTCTCTAATCCAAGCATACACGCACACACCCCTCTCTCTGTAATCCAAGCACACACACACATACCCCTCTCTCTCTCTAATCCAAGAAGACACTCTCTCTCTAATCCATGCACACACACGCCACACTAAGGCAGAGGTCTTCAAACTTTTTGATGCAGAGACCCCCTTGTAAAACCTTTTTAGGCGCAAGGACCCCTTCCGACAAAAGTTTCTAGAAACTGGTGCATCTCATCATCAACTTTTGACAACCATAAATGCGCCTGTTAGACCTCATCCCATCCCATCATTCATCCACCCACACTTTCACACATCCATCCATCCACCCTTTCATCCTTCCAGCCATACATCCATCCTTCATCCATCTACCCTTTCATCCTTCCATCCATACATCCATCTTTTACCCATCCATCCATCCACCCACCTTTTCACACATCCAACCATGACTCATCTATGCAACCTTTTATGAATCCATACATCCATCCACCCTTTCATCCTCTCATCCATACACCCATCCATCATCCATCCACCCTTTCATCCATCCACCCTTTCATCCATCCACCCTTTCATCCATCCATCCACCCATCATTCACCCCCCACCTTTTCACACATCCATCCATGCATCATTCATCCATGCAACCTTTTATCCATCCATACATCCATCCACGCTTTAATCGTTCCATCCATCCATACTTCAACTGTCCACCCTTTCTTCCTTCCATCCATACATCTATCCTTCGTCTATCCACCCTTTCATCCTTCCATCCATACATCCATCCTTCATCCATCCACCCTTTCATCCATACATACATCCACCCATCATTCATCCCCCCACCTTTTCACAAATCATCCATGCAACCTTTTATCCATCCATACATCCATCCTTCATCCATACATCCTTTCATCCATCCTTCATCCGTCCAACCTTTCATCCTTCCATCCATACATCTATCGTTCATCCATCCATCCATCCTTCATCCATCCACCCTTTCATCCAGCCATTCACCCAACATTCATCCACCCATCTTTTCACACATCCATCCAGCATTCATCCATCCATCCTATACTCCTTTTGATGAATAAAAAGATATTTAAATAAAATAAAAAAGGAAATGTATAGGGCCTAGATATCACAGGCTCTTAGGCCCAGAGTTACAAATATTAAATATACAAGGCAATCTTCAAACTCCTATACTGTGGCTCACGGAAAAAATAGCCTTTAGAGGTCTTGCATAAAGGATCTGCCCAAGATAAAATAACAACAAGATAGATGTATAAACAAGTGATTAACAGCAAAATAGAAGTCTGGTAAAGAAAATAGCAAGAATTGGAGGTTCACTAATCTAAAACCCATCTATTACTTTACAGAACAACATATTCAGTCCTCAATCGATAGTAAAGAAGCAAGAAAAGCTGTAAACGAGGAATGTTCATTACAGGGAGCCTCTTGAAAAAGCGAAAGAATTCCAATACCTACTGTACTCCTGGCTCTCAAAATGTGGGCGGAGCCAAAACCTCTGTAGAGATGGTCACATATTTGTCTGGCGACAGCTGCGCTGTGAAGCCCGCTCATAAAAAGCAGCATATAACAAGCTTCCTATTATATGAGCAGTATGCAATTGTAATGAAAGCAGTGATCATCTCAAGACGTGAATACATTTAAAAGAAATGCAGGAAAAACAGAATGGTCCCGAATAAGCCATATGTCAGCCTATTTTTCTTCAAAACGTTTGCTGCCTAAAAGGACACCAGAAGGTGCTTTAGACGAACACATACTAGCACTAAATGCAAATATTAGCTACCCTAAACACTGGGAGTTCGCATGCTACCATAGACCAAAGGTGAACTAATATGAGTTTCCATGATTTCCAACTTCCTGAGATGTGTTTTCCATTTTGGGAGCAGCAGAAATGGAGAAACAATCTTTAATCAATCTAAACTTCTATTTGTCAACCTTTCCTTTCCAGAACGAAACGAAACCAGATGCGACTAAATTGTGAATTATCTCAATAATATAATTTCAAAATGAGGACTTAAAGTAGAATGCCATTTTACTGCATATCTAATGTTGGTAGCACATGTGAATTGTGATTTTGTTTCACAAAATAATCAATCATTAGGCACACCCTTTCTACTCTTGATACTATCATGCAGAAAAGGAACTGCTATTCTGTGAAGCAATTATGTTTAAAATCCTAATTTACCTTTTCTGCAGGCCCGAAGGGCAGCAGATTCCTTGTGATAGTTCCTGGCATGTAAGCCTGGTATGTGGTAGATTACAGGATTGTACACACACACACAGCCACACCAGAGTACTTGACAGGTCTTTAAAAGACCTTTTACTTGTAATGAGGCTTTGATGTTTTTCACCCCTAGGTGTGAACTCGGCCTCCGCCGTGAGCACCCTCAATCAGCCCAACGCCAGGAACTGCATGCTCTGACAGAATCTGCGACCCCCTTCCAAGGATCCACAACCCCCCTGGGGGTCGCGCCCCACAGATTGAAGACCTCTGCTCTAAGGCAACCACACATGCACCCCTCTCTCTCGAATCCAAGCATACACACACTCCTCTATCTCTAAAATTCAAGCATTTATACTCTCTTTCTGTAATCCAAGAACACACTCTCTCTCTAATCCAAGCACACACACACCCCCTCTCTCCCTAATCCAAGAAGACACTCTCTCTCTCTCTCTAATACAACCACACACACCCATCTAAGGCAACCACACATGCACCCCTCTCTCTCGAATCCAAGCATACACACACACCCCTCTCTCTCTCTCTAATCCAAAAACACACACTATTTCTCTAATCCAAGAACACACTCTCTCTTGCCCTCTAATCTAGGCACACACCACACACCTCACTCTAAGGCAACCACACATGCAGCCCTCTCTCTCTAATCCAAGCATACGCACATCCCTCTCTCTAATCCAAGCATACACACACCTCTCTCTCTCTAATCCAAGCATACACACATCCCTCTCTCTCTAAACCAACCACACACACACTTCACTCTAAAGCAACTACACACACTCCCCTCTCCCTAATCTAAGCATATACAAACACACCCCTCTCTCCCTAATCCAAGAACACACTCTCTCTCTCTCTCTCTCATCCAAGCACACACCACACACCTCACTCTAAGGCAACCGCACAGTCACCCCTCTCTCTAATCCAAGCATACACACATCCCTCTCTTTCTAATCCAAGAACACACACACACACCCCTCTTTTTCTCTAATCCAAGAACACACACTCCCTCTCTCGCTAATCAAAGCACACACACCCCTCACCCTCTTATCAAAACACGCACACTTTCTCTAATCCAGGAACACACACACTCTCTCTCTCTAATCTAAGCTCAAATCCCCTCTCTCTATAATCCAATCGCACACACTCCCTCTCATCCAAACACACCCACATCCTCTCTCTCTAACCCAAACACACACACATACTCCCCATCTACCCCAATCACACACTCTCACCCAGTCACACACACATTAATCCAATGACACACACACTAAACCAAGAACACACACACAATATCTAATCCAACGACACACACCCCCTAACCCAACACCAAACACACACACACCCTAAACCAATGACACACACACACCCTAAACCAATGACACACACACACACCCTAAACCAATGGCACACACACACACACACACACACACACACCCTAAACCAATGGCACACACACACACACACACACACACACACACACACCCTAAACCAATGGCACACACACACACACACACACCCACCCTAAACCAATGGCACACACACACACACCCCAAACCAACAAGACACACAAACCCTAAAATCAACAACACACACACACACAAACCCTAACTCAACAACATACACAACCACCAATCCATTGGCACTCACACACCCACCAATCCATTGGCACACACACCCACCAATCCATTGGCACACACACACACACCAATCCATTGGCACACACACACACACCAATCCATTGGCGCACACACCCACCCACCAATCCATTGGCACACACACCCATCGGCACACATACCAATCCATTGACACATACACCAATCCATTGACACACACACCAATCCATTGACACACACATCAATCCATTGACACACACACCAATCCATTGACACACACACCAATCCATTGACACACACACCAATCCATTGACACACACACCAATCCATTGACACACACACCAATCCATTGACACACACACACACACACACACCAATCCATTGACACACACACACACCAAACCATTGACACACACACACACCAAACCATTGACACACACACACACCAAACCATTGACACACACACACACACCAAACCATTGACACACACACCAAACCATTGACACACACACACACACACACCAAACCATTGACACACACACACACACCAAACCAAACCATTGACACACACACACACACACCAAACCATTGACACACACACACACACACCAATCTATTGACACACACACACACACCCACACCAATCCATTGACACACACACACACACCAATCCATTGACACACACACACACACCAATCCATTGACACACACACACACCAATCCATTGAGAGACACACACACACACACCAATCCATTGACACACACACACACACACACTAATCCATTGACACACACACACACCAATCCATTGACACACACACACACACACCAATCCATTGACAAACACACACACACCAATCCATTGACACACACACACACCAATCCATTGACACACACACACACCAATCCATTGACACACACACACACCAATCCATTGACACACACACACACCAATCCATTGACACACACACACACACACCGATCCATTGACACACACACACACACACCGATCCATTGACACACACACACACACCAATCCATTGACACACACACACCAATCCATTGACACACACACACCAATCCATTGACACACACACACCAATCCATTGACACACACACACACACCAATCCATTGACACACACTCTCAATCAACGGCGCGCACACTCTCAATCAACGGCGCGCACACTCTCAATCAACAGCGCGCACACTCTCAATCAACAGCGCGCACTCTCCCTCAAACAATAACAACACTCTAATTCAGTCAAGTCTAATCCAGTCACACACACATTAACCCAAGCTCACACATACAGATTCTCTGCAAAAAGGCACAGACTTGTCCTAGTAGCAGAACTCTGACACCAGTCTAACATGTGGTGCACACAGTCCCATTAGCTATACCCGCCAGAGGTGGGCGAGCCCCTGAAAGCGCGAGCCTGAAGCATGGCTCTGGCTCTGCTCAAGGTTATGCTGGAACCTTGAGCCCAAGACAAGCTGGGCTCTCAAGTGGAAACTGCTTCCACCCACCATCTACCCAGGATGTGGTGTTACGACCAGAGCAGTCAACTTTGCAACTGGGGAACCAGGCTCAGATTTGTTCCATCGGCTCAACATCCGATGATTCTGGGCAACTCACATAACCTCCTTGTGATTTTATATAGTGATTCTGACCTAGTGTAATGTAAGTGATGTTCATTAAAGTGATCCCATACCTTGGGTCTAGTAGGCGCTACATAAAAACTGCAGAAAAATGCACAAACAGGTAAAAACAAAGCGTTAAAATGAAAAAGGGAAGACAAAAAGATACCTATTCAGTGGCTGATTTGTACAAAGTGAAACCAGAAAACCTGGATAAATTGTGCATTCTCAACTTAAGTTGTGTGATTGTAGGCACATATCTTATTTCTCCAAAACTTATTTTTCTTCATTATTGCATATGAAAGCACTTTCAAATATGCCAGTTCAGAATACCAGTTGTATAAAGTCTACAAGTTGCTTTATAATAATCTGGGACACATACAGTGTTTACATGGCAGTTGTCTTGCCTTAGTTCACTAATGGTTCATGTTTAAAAACTAGCACCTTTAATAAGTACTTCGCAGTACAGTGCTATAATGTGACGTATTATTGTCAAAGCTTACGTGTTAAAGAAAACCGCTTTTTTGAATTTTAAGGAAATATATTTTATGCGATTTTTGTTGTAATATTTATATAGCACACGTTTTCAGGGCTCGGCTCGTGCAGGGACTAAGAGTTGAGCCAGACCCATGGCTCGGTGCTCTCTGTTAATTTTTGGCTCGCCCACCTCTAATCCCCCCATACAGTTACACCCCAAAAAGTGCCCGCGCACACTGTACACCACGCTCCAACCAACACACACGCAGGGTCGGCTTTAGCACTGGTGGCCATGGGCGTCCGCAGACATTTTTCCTGGGGGGGGCAAAATGTTAACGTCATCACCATCCTCCGACATGATGTGTGCCAGGTGGGGCACAAGAAACACTGGGGCGCAGAACTGGGATAGACTCAATTAAATGCCAGGAATCCAGGACATGTGACTGACCCTGCCACAGACCAACAAACACCGCCTGTAGGAAAAACGCTAAACTTTCTGACAAGCTGCTTTATCTCTGTCTCATAGGTGTGCATACTTCCGGGTCCTCGATCCAACACCAATCAAGGCTGTCTTCAGCACTGAATACTTTAAAACAGCCTATGATTAAAGCACCAGATTAAATATACTGTATGCACAGTGTATGTTAGGGATTATTTGTAGCGCACATATTTACCAATATTGGCTTCTTGGTGCTAGAATTCATGATAACTTTTACCCACAGTTAAAGCACAACTTCAGTCAGTAATAAATAATGCAGCAATCACACACTCTAGTGATTCGCCAAGGGGTGCTCCCTTACTAGAATTCCCCAGGCATTGTTAAATTTTACACACATTGAAGTAATGTATACAAAATAAAATGTATAGGTCCAAATGTTAGCAATATTTTTTAAAAGAAACTTAGAGTCCCTCTACGTGTAGTCAATGTCAAACTGACAACGTGTGCACGTTTAGGGATACAATAATGGCCTTATACTGAAGCCCTGCACCGTAAATGTGTGGCACTGCGGAGCCCGCAGGGGCGGCACATCACAAGTCCAGGGATGCTGAGTCTTACACAGTGGTCGAAGTGGGGTAAAAAAAGTAGGAGAACAGTGGGCGGAGAATCAGAGGGCAGGAATAACCCAAGGATTGGATCTGTGGTTGGAGCCAATTTTTTTGTATTTGTTTGGCATTTCACTGCCCAGTTTAATCAACCAATGGATACACATGATTATTTAAGGTTATAATGAGTTATTGACATTAAAATATATTCACAAAGTATGCTTCTAATCACAGAATGTACCAAATACGATAAAATGTGGAAACACAAGCCATTTGTCTCCGAGCCATGGAGTTTTTCCACAACAGCAGTTCAAACAAGAAAGCAAAATATCATAGTTTGCAAATGTTTTCTCTAATTTTATGGCTCTGCCATATTTGCCTCATTATGCAAGATCTGCTGCATGATCTGACCATTTAAACTAATAAATTATTTGAAGCTCAAACATATCAAAAGTTAATAAAAAAGGTAACTTGTGTTGCTGCGGTGTGGATGGCCTATTCCAAAGGTTGACTGGTCACCTTTCTCACTGCTGCGTTTGTATGTTACACTGGTACTAATAAGGCAACATCTTTCCAGAGACTTTTAGCATGTGTACACACATCAAAATAATAACATTCCTGAAAATATACTGCATTATGCTGCAGCCTTTTTTTTAAAGCATAATGTAGTCAACACTACAGCATACTTTTGTCATCCTTTGCTGCATAATTAATTCCAGTAGCCCCACAGCAGGCATCACATGTTAAAATTGCTTGTAAATGAAGCAGGGAGACTGTGAAGTTTGCGAACTTAGTTTGTGGGCGTGCAAATCCTGCATTGCCAATCCCTGGTTAGTTGCAGCTACTACTGCTGAAACAAGGCCAATGGAGGTACCTATGGGTGAGGCAGACTGGCCTCAAGGGCAGGGCCAGCCATAGCACTGGTGGTGTCCTGTGCATTAATGTTTGTTAGTGCCCCTCAATGACCACCTCTGCCATGGATTACCTCACTACCACCCTTTAACTCTGCCCCCCAAGTCTCCATAACCACCTTCTCTCAGATGCATTTAATTTGATTTACAGCACCACCAATCAATGTATACATGTGGAAATCACCGTATAGGAAATGTTACGTAAGACTAAGGACTACAAGGTGTTGGAGTCACATGACAACCATACTAGTAGCCTGTATAGTTTTACAGTGATTGGTCTGGAGAAACACAATACCGGTAATTTAAAACGTATTACCATGGTTGGGGGTTCTACTTAATAATCAGATTTGATTTCTATCCAAAAGAACACTTTTTGGGGACAGTGGGATGATCAAAGACTGGGAGGGGTGGGGGTGGGGGGGGGAATATAATGCTCTAATTTATACCTTGCAGTTTGTATGCAGGTCTTAGATGACAGTTAATAGCTCACTGTTCTAAGTTAGGATTTTAACTTATAAACTTCAAGTAACGAAAGGATCTCTCTGACAAAAGCAGTAGCCCACTGACCTATTTACATTATGTGCTCTTTTTGATCTGCATGGCACATGTTCTTTGCAGCCGGTACATTAACCTTCTGAGCTACCTTTCCATGAGTCAAAACTTCCACTAGACAAAATTCTGATATCTCTCTAGGAGGAACATTAATCACCAGAGTCATCATGACATTTTTATTGTTGCAGAAAATTGCTGGAGGCCAGGAAGGAGGCAGCAAGCATTTTTAAAACCATAATATACTTGCAAACATGATGCCTCCACCTAAAGTCAGCACCCGGGGCTGTCACACTGGTTGCACTGCTCTTGAGCTGGCCCTTCTCAAGGGTCCTGTGACCTCAGTGACTGTTGTTCTAGGGTGTGCTGCTTCCAGGCCTGCCCGCAAGAATGGAGGTAAACTTCAGTATGGATAGTGGTGGGCAAGCCTTGAGGGTTAACCTACACTTGTCATGCTAGGGTCCACCTGCTGGTACGAAGACACCAGGGCTTCTAAGGTTTTGCGAAGCCTTCTAAGGTCTAGCATTTAATTGTGCTCTTGCAGGAGAGTGGTCTGGTGGACTGGTTATTAAGGCTGAACCAGGTTCCCAGTTCCAAATTCAGCAGCTCTGACCATAGTGCCACATCCTCTCCCCCACTGAACACCGTACTGCCCCACTGAGAAAAACTCCCACTGTCTTCAACTACAACCCAATTGTTCCCCACTATAAACACCTGGATGCAGCTCAATTTAAATTACGCACTAGACAAGAGCAATATGCAGCCTACAAAAAAAAAAGGTAACAACATCCTGGAAAAAGCAAACACTTATAGGGAATGCAAAATGTAGCAAACCATGGGAAATGTAAGCATGAACAACATGGTTACCTTAATGCTTTTACACTCACTATTCAGAAATCAGTGAGTGCTTTTGCCTGAAAAGTTAAGGACATGACTACAGGGCCCTGAATTGTCCCATTTCAATTGCCATTGGTTAGATCCTTACAAAACGTAAGCAGTATGGTAAAAAGACCACATCCCTGGACGCAGAGCCGCCGTCCGCAGCACACATTTTGTTTTCCGATCCACACATTGCAGTACCTCCAGGATTGGTGCACTAGTTCCAAGTCCAGGGAAAACAAAGACAAGAAAACAAAAATAGCGCTTGACTGGCAAACTCTGTAAAAGTGGTGCTAATGTGTTTGGGTGTGAATAAAATCAGTTTGGGCAGTTTGCTACCACTCTCTTACTTTATTTAGTTATTTATCTACTTTTCATATTTTTAGCCTTTTATTTCAAATGCTGCACTTTGGAATTAAAATGTAAGAAAAATACGACATTTCCAGCAAAAACATCTTTCTTTTTTGGATCCATTTCACAGGGAAGCAACTAAAAGAAAGGACAGGAAAGAGAGTAAGAACCCTGTCTTGAAATCACGGTTTTCATGGGTGTCTGCAGGGAGGGCAAGGAGGGGCGCTCCAGGGGGGGCAAGTGCCCCCCCTTGCTTCCCCTGCGGACGCCCATGCTGGTGGCGCCCGGTGCGACAATCATTCTTGGTGCCCCCACACTCCATGACCGCCTCCTCGGTTTCTCTCAATACCACTGGGAAAAAGTGCCTCTTATCTCTCCAATCATAAGTTATTGCTTAATACACCACCCCTCTCGAGGGCGACGCCACCCTGCACAGGTCAGCGCCCAGTGCGTCTGCACCGGTCGCACTGCCATAAGCCGGCCCTGCGCACACGCCTGCGACACCTCACCACGCACTCTCTTACCCCAGCATCCAAGTTCGCTATACTCAAGTAAAATGTTTTTATTGTTTCAGTCTTTTCAATAGTCGTTTACGAGATTGTAATAAACTATCCTAAATATATTTATAAAACCGACATTGCCTTATAAGGCATAATTAGTTTGATTAAAAATTGCTTGCTGGTTCATTCAGATTGCTGTCGTAGAGTCGTAACGTCATCACAAAATTATGAAGTCATGGGCAGCGTTCAAATATCGGCAAAAGCTAACGAGGGTTAATTGTCGTGTAATCTGGCACTCGAGCTCGCAACCCAGCACAGTCAACGCACGTCTCTCTAACTTTTGCACAATTCCCTACACAACTTCAGAGCAAAACAGATTTGATACCACAGCGCCACAGGTACAATCTCTGACAACTCCCACACTCGTCCCCTAAGACACTCCAGCATACTCTCTGCAACTTCAGCACTCGCCACCAGAGCACTTTTTGTCAAACCACTGCACTTTACCCACTTCTCACCCTTGTGGCAAATCCTCCACACTCTGAACCAAACACCCACATCCTTCACTGTGTGACCCCAGCACTCACTCGGTGCAAATTCCTCACACTCCCACAGTACTCACTCTCATGTCAATTCCTTCATACTCTCACAGCACTCACTGTCATGGTAAATCCTTCACACTGACCACAGCACTCACTCTCATGTCAATTCCTTCATACTCTCACAGCTCTCACTCTCATGGCAACCCCTTCATGCACTGTGACTACAACAGTCACTCTTATTGCAATTCCTTCATAATCTGTGATCATAACACGCTCTCACGGCAATTCCTTCGTACTCACTCATGACAAAACCCTCACATACTAACCACAACACTCGTTCTCATGGCAAACCTTTCACACACTGGTACTACAACACTTGAATTCATGGCAAATCCTTCATAGTTTACAACCACAACATTCACTCTCAGGGCAAGTCCTTCGCACTGACCACAGCACTCACCGTCATAGCAATGTCTTCACTTTACCACAACACTCACTTTCATGGCTAATCCGTGAGCCTCTGTGACCTCTTCACTCACTCCCATGGCAAAACATCAGCACTCCGACCACACCACTCACTCATAAAAAGTCTTTCACATTCTGTGACCACAACACTCACTCATGGCAAATTCTCACACTCCCACAGCACTCATTCTGATGGCAAATGCTTCACAGTCAGACCACAACACTCACTCATTACAGTTCCTTCAGACTCCCACGACAGCACTCATTCTCATGGCAAATCCATCACCGTCAGTGACTACAACACTCACTCTCATGGCAAATCCGTCACACTCAGTGACCACAACACTCACTCTTATGGGAAATCCGTCACACTGAGTGACCACAACAGGCACTCTTATGGGAAATCCGTCACACTCAGTGACCACAACAGGCACTCTTATGGGAAATCTGTCACACTCAGTGACCACAACAGGCACTCTTATGGGAAATCTGTCACACTCAGTGACCACAACAGGCACTCTTATGGGAAATCCCTCACACTCAGTGACCACAACAGGCACTCTTATGGGAAATCCGTCACACTCAGTGACCACAACAGGCACTCTTATGGGAAATCTGTCACACTCAGTGACCACAACAGGCACTCTTATGGGAAATCTGTCACACTCAGTGACCACAACACTCACTCTCAGGGTAAATATTTCGCACTCAGTGACCACAGAGCAATGCACTCTGCCAGGGAGACTGCCTAACTCCATGTCATCATGGACACCCTTTTCAATCCTGGACATTTCACCATCAAGTCATTGCTATCAGGTATGTTAATTAGTTCAGTGGAAGTAAAGACTACAACACCCAAAATGCATTCGTTTTTCACAAAAAGCCCTTTTAGTCTAAACAGTTTGACAGTAAACCTACGCACTCTCTACATTAACCTGCCACGCACTAAGTAATTGTGCTACACACTCACTCACTCTAAGCCCAAAACAAACCAAAGAGATCTCAAGTTGTCCCTGTCCGGTGTGAGACGTTCACTGTCCCCCGCTTTCCATTCTGTCAGTTATAGTCCACCATTTACACAGAAAACACATAACTACGAACATGGAAATGTAAGGGATAAAACCAGACCTGGAAAAGTGCCTCCTTCCAGATGTGGTAAAACCTAAGATCCCCATCTCTCTTTGTAAACACAACACTCCTTAACTCACTCTCATCCCAAACACACACACTCTCGACCACCACTCTCCCAAGAGTTTCTCTGTAACCCAGTTTCTCTCTTAATTTAGCGCGTTTCGCAGCACCAGCACTTCTCCCAACTGCAGCATTCTTCGACTGACACACTCAAGACCAGGCACACACACACTCTCACAAGACCCGGCACACACACACACACACAATCTCAAAACCCAGCACACACACACACAATCTCAAAACCCAGCACACACACACACAAACAATCTCAAAACCCGGCACACACACGCACACACACAATCTCAAAACCTGGCACACACACGCACACACACACAATCTCAAAACCTGGCACACACACGCACACACACAATCTCAAAACCTGGCACACACACACACACAATCTCAAAACCCGGCACACACACACAATCTCAAAACCCGGCACACACACACACAATCTCAAAACCTGGTACACACACACACACACAATCTCAAAACCTGGCACACACACACAATCTCAAAACCTAGCACACACACACACACACACACACACACAATCTCAAAACCTGGCACACACACACACACACAATCTCAAAACCCGGCACACACACACACACACACAATCTCAAAACCCGGCACACACACACACACACAATCTCAAAACCCGGCACACACACACACACAATATCTCAAAACCCGGCACACACACACACACACACAATATCTCAAAACCCGGCACACACACACACAATATCTCAAAACCCGGCACACACACACACACACAATATCTCAAAACCTGGCACACGCACACACACACACACACAATATCTCAAAACCCGGCACACACACACACACAATATCTCAAAACCCGGCACACACACACACACAATCTCAAAACCCGGCACACACACACACAATCTCAAAACCCGGCACACACACACACACAATCTCAAAACCCGGCACACACAATCTCAAAACCCGACACACACACACACACACACACACACACAATCTCAAAAGCCGGCACACACACACACACACACACACATACAATCTCAAGAGCCGGCACACACACACACACACACATACAATCTCAAGAGCCGGCACACACACACACACACATACACTCTCAAGAGCCGGCACACACACACACACATACAGTCTCAAGACCCGGCACACACACACACACACACATACAATCTCAAGACCCAGCACACACACACATATACAATCTCAAGACCCGGCACACACACACATACAATCTCAAGACCCAGCACACACACACATACAATCTCAAGACCCGGCACACACACACATACAATCTCAAGACCCAGCACACACACACATACAATCTCAAGACTCGGCACATACAATCTCAAGACCCAGCACACACACACATATACAATCTCAAGACCCGGCACACACACACATACAATCTCAAGACCCAGCACACACACACATACAATCTCAAGACTCGGCACATACAATCTCAAGACCCAGCACACACACACATATACAATCTCAAGACCCGGCACACACACACATACAATCTCAAGACCCAGCACACACACACATACAATCTCAAGACCCAGCACACACACACATACAATCTCAAGACTCGGCACATACAATCTCAAGACCCGGCACACACATCACACTCTATTTAGTCCCAGCACACTCCTTTGTAGCAGTTTAGCTCCGCCACCTACTCTCTATAGCAGCTTTCTATTCTCTCTAAACCAAACGCTTACCTATCACAGATTCTACAACATGGCTGTTACTCTACACCCGACTTCTGTGAACCCCCACTTAAGCGTTACTGGATCCCCTCTGAATCATTATTGAAATCCGAGAACCCCCACCGAGTCATTACCCCCAGCCTAACCATTTTATATCATTTGAACTGCAAAACAATTCACTCAAAAATACAGAAACAAATCAAACAAATAAATAAAAGATTTAATAATTTGTGTAATTAAAAAAATAAAACATTTAATTGGAAGTTTTAAGCTTTTCTAAATTCAATTGAGGCCACCCATCGTCCATACTATATTCTGTTTCATGCCCTTGCACGGCTCCCAAGAATCATTCTGGCAATACTAGCAATTCATTAGCCTCCAATTTCAAGTTCCTTCACATTTACAGAACGTATTAAAAGCTCCATTTTACATGTTGCTTCTTTAAATAATATTAACAGATTAACAAAGTTAATGTTCGAAGCTGTCACGGACTCCCAGGGGTCCCTGGACCACAGTTTGAGAACCACTGTACCTGCCCCGTTCTCTCTTCGGCTGTCTCTCAATCTATCCACTGCTTTCTCTCTTTATTCCCAGAGCCCTCTCACTGAATTCCTAACTCTCTCCAAACCTTCTCTAACCCTGGCAATCTCGTTAGAAATCCAGCTCTCTCTAGAATGCCAACTGTGTTTCGCTCACCCCAAAGTATTGTCGTCTCTGACCACAGCACCACTCCGGTATCAGAGGTCTGTCACCACAGGTCCCTCTCACTTCAACACATCTCTAAGAAATGCACTCTCAGCCTAGGACACTTGCTGTCCAACACTGGCTTTCCGTTTAAAGCACCTACCTCCCAATGCCTCACAGCACTCTCTCTGCATCTCCAGCAAACTGTCTCTGTGTCAAACGCTCACTGACGCCGTGACCGGCTCGCCACTCACGGTCTGTGATGAATTTACTTTATGATTGTGTCTCTCCTCGTCCGAATACAAGACTCCCAACCTTCCGCACACATGGTCCATTCCGAACACACGCCCGTGTTTCGCCTTCTCCCTCCCCAGCACTCTCTCCCCTCCAGGCACTCCCTTTCAAACCTTGACATTGACTCGGTCTCTGCACCCCTCCGTTACAAGCACTGCCGCTGTTCACCAGCCGTTCTCTTTCCAGCACTCCCTGTATCCCCGGCACTCTCTCTGCTTCCAGCGCCCCCTCGGTGTCAAGCACCCCCGTATCCAGCACCCTTATTCCCAGCGCGCCCTCGCGCTCCTCGCAGCGCCCGCTCTTCAGCCTCTAGTTCTGAAGCAGCTCATGGCGTGGGAGCGGCTCGGGCTCTTACCAGAAAGGGTCCGTCAGGTAAGTCCCATAAAGGATCCTCCAGAGTGGGGTCCCAGGGGCTGGACCGACAGGAGTCCCCCCAGAGACTCTTGAAGTTGCCAGGAAGACGGGAGCCGGGATGTATAAGCAGCCCAGCCCCAAAACTCCTCTCCTAATAGGGAAATGGGATTTGAAGCCTCTGCTCGCAGCCCTCTGCTGGAGAGAGCGGGAACTGCAGGCAGGGCCAGGAGTGAGCCCAGGAACAGGCAGGGCCAGGCAGTGACCTCAGCAGCAGGCACAAGGCTGCGAGTTAGCGAAGAGGCCGAGCAGAGAGCTCAGAGCTCTCGAGTTTCCCAGCTTCATGGATGAGTAGCTCGCGGAGTCCTGAAATTTCATTTGAATTGAGGGACTTGTAGTCCTGGTTTTTGTAATGGGTTAAACGGGACTACAAATCCCAATATGCAATGAAAAAGAATCTGGACTCGGTCAGGTGAGATGCTCACAGACGGATTTGGATCATCTAAGAGCTCAGCAGGCAGTATCGCCGAATTTTAGAGCTCTTTTTTCTCATTGCAAGGTTCAAGACCTTGCTTACAACAGGCACAACAATTTGTGGTTCATGAAGGGCAACTAGATACAGTGGCGGCTGGCATGTCCCGAGGTTGGTAGGGTGGGTGGGACATTAAAAAAAAGAAAACAACTTACCTGCAAGCGCGATGCGACCTCCTCCTCGATGGCCTTCTCTCTTCGAGACAGGCAGGCTCGGAACTCCCTTCACCAATCCTAGCACTGCTCTCACCAGCATAAGAGCAGTACGAGGTTTGGGGGAGCGGCCTCCCTCGGCGCTCCACAGGGCTCTGGAGGCATTGGCTTAAGATAGCTGGGTTAGCGAGGTTTAAAGTGCGCATGTGTGGCTGTCCCTCACAAGACGGCCGGCCAAAAAGGCGTGCACTTTAAACTGAAAGTGCCCTTCTCTCTCTGCTGCTTTTATTCAGCAGCAGCCCCGCTCCTGTCATGAAGCTCCATTCGGGATGGCAGGAAAAAAAAATGGCAATGAATTAACTTCAATACCGTTCTATTTTTCTCTCTGGGGCATTTCAGTGGGAACTGACTAGATAGCTGCTAAGTTTTCCGGGTCAATGCATGACGTGCTCCTCCAGTCTTGGTCTTTTTCCTTTGGCCTCTGGGCCTGGTAGCCCTGGTGTTATATTGGCATAAACAATACTTGATACATTCTCTAGTAGTTTGAGCTTGTCTGCAATCAGGAGCGAGAGAGTGAGCTCAGAAGCAAGCAGGACCATGAGTATGACTTCCGGATCAGACGGGGCTAAAACAAGTCCCAGAATTCAAAGAAGAAAAAACCTGGACTCGAGCACCACTCGGCCTCATGGACCTGGGAAACTTGGCAGCTATGAAAAGTGAGCTCACCAGCAGGCAGGACAGGGTTCTTAGAAGGCAGGAAGAGTCCCATAAACTCAGCAGCAGGCAGTGGAAGTTCAGTGGGTTCAGCACTGTCTGTGAGGCGAGCTCGGCTTGGCCAGGAATAGGTGCCAGCTGACCTAAGTCATACGTGTAACATCATCTATTCTTGGCTTTTAGCTAATAGAACTTAAGCTGGGATTTTTAAAAAACCTAAATCCATGTTAAACTCAAGCGTGCAAATCACAGAAAGCAACTTGTTGATGGATCAAAATCTATCACTGGTTTAAGATGTGACTGTTGTCGTTGGGCTGGAGGTCTGTGAAGTATGAACAAGGAGTCAGTCTGATAGGAGGCAGTAACTTGACGATGGGTACAATATCATCTGCAGGGTTGGACTGGGAACCCTAAACAGCCCTGGCCCCGGGAGGCTGGAAACACATGCTTGCTGCTTTTGTTACTGGGACTGATATTGGAGCACCGCTGCGAAACCGCCCCCCACCCCCCATCTCTGTTAAACCGGCCCCCAACCTTCCAGCATCCCAGAGAAACGCCTGATGCACGGTACGGCCAGTCCAGCCCTGATCATCTGCATAGTTCTAGTCATGGCTTCATCCTTCAGCTGTAGTAACTGCTAAATGTATATATCGTACACAGTGGTGCCTGCCATGTGTATAGTTAGGTCTTCTATCCATAGGAAGAGCATTTTTGTTTTGCTAATTACTTTGGCACCATTTGACCAATCTTGACAAAACGTTCCCAAAATATTCATCCACCCCAGCTCGGTACTGGAAAGTTTTGGTGTGATCCATCAATTGGTGGTCCGAGGAAAAGAAGGGTCTCAAAATGCGTTATCCCTATTCAATTTATGTTGGGGAATTTTAGACAACGATACAGAAAATACGACTGAAAAAAAATTCCACCCAATTTGGAAGAAAGCAACATTTTTACCCAAAAAGCATGCTTTTTGTGATTTGGTGCACATGTGTTGAGCTGTTTTTGAGAAATTAAGCTCAAACAAATGTTTTTTGTTGTTGGTAAAAGTGATCCACGCCGTGCCTTCACTTTATTGGTGTGAACTTCCTTTTCTTTAGACGCGGCTGTAGCCTGAAAACGGCAGCACCGTCTAAAGAAAAGGGTGTGGCCACTATGTAAGTGAAAGCTTGGTCAGAGGGCTTTCACTAAAGAAATATATTTTTTTTCGTAGCTCGGTCACTAAAGTTAAAGCAGACCGCGCTGCCAAATTAAATAAATAAATACGCGCCCGCTACACTTAAAGCGGACCACGTAGCTAAAGTAAATAAGAGACGCAGCAGCTATAGTTAAAGGAGACCGTCATTAGTAATTCAAATAAAAGCGGGTGGCGTGCTGCTTGTAGAAAAGCACAAAGTGGGTGGAATAGGGGCAAATCATTGAAGAAAATAGGGCTCGCAGCCTAGATAAAGCAGACTGTATAAAAACACAAGTAAAAAGTCTGGTCCTCATGGGAGGTGGCAAATCCAGGTAAGGCGATACCAAGGAGGGACTACTAAGCAGATTCATGAATGAAAAGCAATGATTTAGAAAGGACAGTAACAGGAGCCAATTGAAAAGATGGGGGAACATGGGCGGAGCTTCAAGTCCCTACCTGCATACCGCATGCCTTGCAGAGCAACGCATGTGATGCCCAGGCTCAATCTAAAACAGTATTAGGGGCAGGATAGGGGTACCCTGACCCCCTCACCTTTGTGGGCTGTGCCCCCCCCAAAAAATTCAGCCCGCCAGTGTCGGTGTACTATCCCAGGAGCCTTCGACAGGTTCTGCGAGAGTCCAGCTGGACTCAGCGGGCCACTGTATGGTCCTGCAGGAGCCTGGGTCGACCCATGTGCTCTTGCAGGAGTCCTGCTGGTTCAAAAACATGTTCATAAACAAGAAAAATGTGGGATGGGAATCCGTGGCCAGTTGGTCACTCAAAGTGTGTTGGTCACCCGTGGGAGGTTGGCCCAACCCTCGCCTGTGAAAAGTTAAAGGAAATACTCAGTAAGGGAATTGGTGGTGAAGATGATCAAAAAACCCCAAAAAATTAATTGAAAAAAACATAGGTTAAATTGACGTTATAGTTAGTTATGGTAAGAAGATCTTACTTTATGTTAAAAAACCTTAGAAATTCACAGAAAAAATCGAGGTTATAGTGATGTAATAGTTGGGTATGTCAATACAATTTTACTCTACATGAAAAAAACAGAAGTTAAGGGGAAAAACATAGGTTAAAGTGGCATTGTAGTTGGTATGGTAATAAGAACTAACTTTACATTACAAAAAACCTCATAAATTCACCAAAAAAAACAAAGGTTTGAGTGACGTTATAGTTAGGGGGAAAATGTCACTCATAACATCATGTTGTATACCCGAAAACAGCACTTAAATTAACTATAATTTGCGCCCCACCTTTGCACTGCTTAGGACTTCACATATTACATCACCCATGACATGTCAAATGATATAGTTGATGACATCACGGTTGACACCTCAAATGACATAATTGATGACATCATGGATGACATCATTCAACCTCTGCTATTGAAATTGCTCTATAAATCTGTTCAGTTTTTCAGGTATGAAAGTAAGGGCTAAATAGCCCAGAATCATGTAAACCATAAATCACCCTTCACACACACAAGCTCCCTTAGGTGAACCAAGGTCCTCATACACAGAGCCATCACCATGTACCAAACATTTTGCAGTTAGCCCGCCTCATGTGGCCAGTCAACCAGACATGAGTGAGCACGCCCCTGCTGCAATCATTCTTCACCCAGTGAACAATCTCTGGGAGAACTCACTCCCACCGAACACTCAAGCCTCATTCGGTGGCCAAGTCCTTGCAACACAGATTGTTTGCACTGTACTGAACCCTAGACAGAAAGCCAACTTCTTGTGGGAATTAATCCAGACATGTGTGGGAAAGTACCTACAGCAAACAGTCTTCAACCTGTGCAGAGCAACTCCACAGTGAGCCCACTTCCTCTACACACCCAAGGTCCGTAGGTGGTGAAGCCCTGCCAAAGACAGCCTTCACCCTATCCCAAACACGTTGCAGATAGCTGAGCTCTCACGGGCAGTCAAGCACACATGGGTGGGCCACTATCTGGTGCATACAGTCTTTACTCCTATGCATAGTTTCTCATGCAGGGCCCACTCCCTCGTGACACTGAATGCCCCTAAGGAGAATAAGCACCTACAACGTACAACCTTCTCCCTGTTGTTTTACAGATGGCTGACCTTTTGTAAACAATCAATGAGACACAGGTCAGCAAGTCTCTTCTGTGTACAGTGTCTGCCCTGATCCCGCTAGACACTCAAGAATGGGTGGTAAAAATATCATATTACATTCTGCACCCCTGCATATATGTTATTTTCAGATGCAAAGAGTGTAATATGCTATTTAATAACATTGTCTCATATCATAAGTCCCCTCCCCTAATAGAGATAACAAAAAGCATTTTCTACTCAGTACCCATGTTTATAAGGTATATGCCAAGGTATTTGATCATATGAACATGTTTTAACAAAAGGTATTTAACAATAAACAGGATGCAAATGATTACATTTGTGCAGTATTGTAAAATCACATTGAAAAGACCAGACCCCATATCTATTAGGAGAATTGATTCCCAGTATAAAGAAATTATTACATGCAATCTATGACGCAGTAGTGTTTTCCTCCTGTCAGCAAAAGTGACAGGAGATTTGCTGTACTGTGGTAATAAACTTGATTTTGACCTTTGCACTGTAGTAACAGTTGTGTGTGAATGTGTGTTTAATTCTACAGTTGCTCTAACACACACACACACACCCACACATTTATATATTTATTTATTTTTAATTTTATTTTTATTCATTTCTAAAGCGTCTGGTTATGCCAACCGGCTTGTCCCTGCGCTAAGTGGACTAGTTAATCGGAGATAGGTACAGGCACCTCCCAGATCTAATACGGGGAAGATGTTGCTGCCTTTATTAGCCTTAAAAAGCAGAGGAGAAGAGACATGTTTTCAGTTCTTTCCTAAATATGGTTTCACATTGTTCCATTCTTAGAGTTTCAGGGAGCTTGTTCCAAGATTTAGCCGCAAGGTATCTAAAAGACCTTGCCCCCATTCTAGTAGTCCGTATTCTTGGTATTTTTACCACCGCCCTTCCTTCTGATTGCAAGTTGCGGCCAGGGATGTAATGTGTTATTAAAGGGTGCAGGTATTGTGGGCCTTTTTTTGCAATAATTTTATGGCAGTAACACAGTGACTTAAATTGTACTCTTTTTTCTACCGGCAGCCAGTGTAAGTCCTTGAAAGCTTTTTTTCCAGAGGCTCTTTTAGGAAAGCTCAGTACCAACCGAGCTGCCGCATTTTGCACTACCTGTAGCTTGGCTAGCCCCTTTTTTGGTGCTCCCAGGTATAATACATTCCCATAATCTAATTGGGAAGGCACCAGAGCATGCACTATAGTTTTCCTTGTGCTAGATGGTAGTAGGTCCAGTATTTTCCTCAAAGTTTTTAGGGTGCCAAAGCATTTACCCACTACCTTCTGTATCTGAGCATCGAAAGACAGTTTAGTATCTTGCCAGACTCCCACATTTTTGACCTCTGTTTTTGGTGTGGGTACAGAACCCAATATTTCTGGCCACCATGCAGAGGACCATATGTTCGGGGTTTTACCCACTATCATCACCTCTGTTTTATTTCCGTTCAATTTCAGGCAATGATTGGACATCCATTTTGCCACGTCCTCTAAGCGCCTCGAGAGATTGAGTGCTTTCTGTTTGTTGTTTCCCGAGAGTGTTACAATCAGCTGAGTATCATCAGCATATGATACGATATTTACCTGATGTTTTTCCACCAATTCTGCTAATGGTCTACATATAGGTTGAAAAGCGTGGGGCTCAAGATTGACCCCTGTGGGACTCCCTGGGACAGTGAGATACTCTTCGATATTTGTGATTGTTGTAATACTTGGAAACTTCGTGATGACAAAAAGGATGTCAGCCATTGTAATGCAGTGCTTTCTACACCGCATTCTTCTAGTCTGTGCAAAAGTAGCCTGTGTGAGACGGTATCGAAAGCCGCGCTTAAGTCCAATAGGATTATTGCAGCTGTCTGTCCCTCGTCCACCCATTGTCTCATTGTATCTGTGGCCAATAGCAAAGCTGACTCTGTAGAGTTGGCAGCTCTAAAGCCAGATTGAGATTGGTGCAGTTAACCATTGTTCTGTATATGGGCTGTTAGCTGTTTGTTTATTAGTTTCTCCGCAATTTTTGAGACATACGGCAACAACGAGATAGGTCGCAAGTTTTCTAGGACTGCTTGGTCTATAGATGGTTTCTTTTTCAATGGACATACTATTGATTGCTTCCATTTGTTAGGGACTTCCCCCTTCTGAAAGGAGGTGGTGATTAATTCAGAGATGCATGGCATGATAAGATCTGTTCCCATCAATAATTTTTCTGGCCGAGCAGGATCATGTGGGGATCCTGATTTTATTCCTTTGGCAATTATTTCAAGTTTGTTAAGTTCTATCATTTTAAATTCATTGAGACTTTCTCCTAAAAACTCCTTCCTTGGTTCTACGCTGCTCCCCTGTCGTGCTTCTATTGGAAAACTACTGTATATTTTAGCCACCTTCCCTTCAAAGTATTCATCAATTTTATTGCAATTTTCTACTGAGGATGTTTCCTCCTTCTTATGGTTTTCATAGGATTTAAGAGATTTTAGTATAGAAAACATTTCTTTTGAAGAGCTACTCACGCTTTCTATCTTTGCTGTGTAGAACTCGCACCTAGTTTCCTTAATTAATGCATGGTACTTATTTAGTTCTTTTTTATAGCAGTCTTTGGCCATGTTGGAAAAGTTTTTGCGCCACTTTCGCTCTAGATTCTTAAACTCTTTCTTTGATTTAGCAAGGGTCTCATTGTACGATGGTGCTGAAGCCTTCAGTCTCTTAGGATTCCTAGTACTCCATGGTGCTAACTCATTGATAGCATCTATTATCCATTCCTCAAACTGAGCATTGGCAGTGTTTATATCAGTTCCTAAGACAGGTTTATTTTTCCCCAGTTCCTTTTGAAAAGGAACTAGAATTAAAGCCTGCCCATTTCCTATGTGTCGCTTTTAGACTATTTATAAATTACCCAGTGGTTGCCGCCACTGGGTGGTTATAGTTAGGTCAGCTGTTCTGCATGAAAAATATTTTTTGTATAGCTAATAACTTTGGCCCTGTTTAATGAATCTCCAAGAAGCTTTCTGAACATTTTTTACTTTTTCGTTAGCTTGTGCATGAAAAGTTTTGGGTGATCCTTCAAGCCAGGCAGAGAAAAAAGGGGGTCCCCAAAACGCAAAATCTAAACGCGTTTTAATAGACTTTTTCAACCCCTTCGACGCTGATGACGAGCTCAGCTCGTCATGAAGTACACCTCTCGTACGCTCATGACGAACTGAGCTCGTCATGAACCGCGGGATTTTCGAATCTTTAGCGCACAGCGTGAAAATCCGCCGCACCGATGGTGTTAAGAAGGGCTACAGCAAAAACAGCTGAACGGAAATTCACCAAATTTGTCTGGAAGCTAAATCTTGGTCAGCAGATTGTGCTTTTAGTGATTTGGTTTCAATCCATTTAGTAGTTTTTGAGACATTAAGGGTTAAAAATTAACTGTATATTTGGGTTAGCTGGTTGGGTCAGCGAGAGGCTCAGGAGACTCTTGGAGGAGAGAAAATTGAAAAATGGAGTGTTCTGATTGGCCCAGGAGCTTAATTTCCCTTAGGCCATCTCGCTCCCGAGGGAATCAGACTCCCATGGGAGTGAGCACTCTGACTGGCTGACAGCAACATCAGAAACCCCAAGGAGCCCACCCGCAGGGAGTCCACCCCCACGGCTGAAATTTCTAAAAGTGTAGAGGGGATCACACAGCTCCCTGTCTTGAGCCATGACCCCCAGGGCGGAAATGTTTCGAAATGGGGAGGGGTCACACAGCCCCCCTCCTTAAGGCCTTAAAGGCCCCATGGAGCCCACCCCAGGGCCTAAATTACTGAAAATGAAGAGGGGACTACTCCGCCCTCCTCCCTGAGCCATTAATGGCCCCTGAGACTGCATACCCTAGGGCCAGCTCACACGCTATGCCCCGGGAAGCCCAACCCCTGGACATAGCCAGCGTGAGCAGGGAAACGTATGTTTTCTCCTGCTAGGCGGGAGCATTTTTTAATCACCCACCTAGCAGAAGCAAACACAAAATCTGCTCCCAACTGGTGGGAGCTTTAAAAATGCTCCGGCTAGCTGGGAGCAGACTTTTGATGTTTCCCTGCATGCACCAAAGTGGAATGGGAAATAAGATCATAATATTGCACCTGTTCGGTGGGAGCAGCATTAGGAGTTTCAGTAGTGCGGGCCCAGGGAGATAAAGTTGGCAGGGCTGGAAAAGGCTCAGGGAGTGAGCCCACGGGCCCCCTCCCCTTTAATTTTAAAAAACTGCCCTGCAGGATGGGGTCCCCAGGGCCTAACAAGACTAGAGGAGAGGGACCATGTGCCCCACCTTTTATTGCAGTAGTGGCGTTGGGGAATGGGATCCCCAGGGCATAACAAGGCTCGGGGAGTGGGGCCTTGTGGCACCCTCCCATTTATTATAAGGAGGGACCCTGGGGGATGGGGTCACCAAGGCCTGATAAGGCCCGGGGGAGGGGGCCACATGGCCCCTACTATTTAATTAAAAAAAATAAACTGCCCTGGGGAATGGGGTCCCCAGGACCTGATAAGGCTCAGAGAGCTTTATCAAGGACCTGGGGAATGGGGTCCCCAGGACCTGATAAGGCTCAGAGAGCTTTATCAAGGACCTGGGGGATGGGTTACCCAGGGCCTAATAAGGCTCGGGAATGGGAACATGTCAACCCCTCATCTTTAAAAAACACAAGGTCCTGTGGCCAGCCCGACGCCACACACAGCCGCAACCAAAGGCAAAGTGCGACGGGGTTGGCACTACGTATGGCAATTTAAAATATTACTTTATGTTAAAAAAAATCGAAATTCACTGCGAAAAACAAAGGTTGAAGTAACATTATAGTTAGGTGTGATAAAATATCTGTTTATGTTTGAAAAATAAGCATAGAAATTCACTGAAAAAAACAAAGGTTACAGTAATGTTATAGTTAGGTGAATATGTCAGTAACAATATTAATGTTTTGAACTTTAAAAAAACACAGTTCTTTCGCCCCTGCCATGCGCTGCTTATGACCTCACATATTACATCACTCAAGACATGTTCTATGCCATCATTTATGACGTCACTGATGACATCCCAAATGACATCATTGATAACATCTCTGATGACATCATCTATTGAGTGTTTTATTTTGTTTTAGGTTTACATAATGGCGGGTAACTACCATATTACTTTTCTATCTAATTTTGTACTCCAGCAAATCGGTATAAGTGTTTATAAAACGGTTGTGCTCCTAATGCACGTGCCTCATGCAATGGAGGATGAGTTCTCTGCCTTTTGGCAGTCACTGGTCCACCATGACCCTCTGAAGCCAGAGACTCACTCTACCCCCAACACAGCCACATTCTCCTTTATTCAGGAGAGAACCACACCACAGGTCTGGAGACAGGCAGCTCAGCCTCCGATCCTGGTATACGGAGTAGAGTTTTTTCATGCAGGGCTCTCTACGTAGCTCTAAGACCTGAAAAGCACAAAGGGCTAGTGACTGGGGCATTACTACACAGAGCCCCTTAGAACAAGCACTTCTGATGCAGCTAATGATCATATCTACCCCTTGCTTTACCTGTTCCCCTCTGGGAAGTTATTTGCCATTTATTCTGGGAGTTTTTATTAAGAGTGGCTGGCATTTATTTTTAATTGTGGTTTGGGTGATTTCTTCAAGAGTGATGAGAGTAAGAAGAACTAGTCATCCCTGTTCTTGAATGCAGTTAGAGTCTTCCTGTACAGCTGGGGTGGCACAGAGTGGAGCAATGATAGAGAACCTGCTCAACTTTCTGGCCTGGAGGTATTAAACTAGGAATTCATCTCCCAGTAGTTGTAGAATTAACTTCTCTGTCAAAAGGGCGGGTGTCAGGATAATGCCTTATGCTGAGTTCTGATTGGCTTGTGATTAGGTAATATTTTATATACCCTCTTCAGAAGTGAAGACGCCAAAAGCACCAACTAATGGAAATAGACTTCTGCCTTATTTGAGAGCACTGTTGCTCTGTCTGACTGTACTTGGCTACAGTTTGCTCACTGGGTGGAAGTCAAAACAGTACAAGGTAGTGTCTTCCAGTTCAGCATTATCAGTGACTTGGAATGCCTCTTCATGGCAATAGGTCCATTCCCACTTGGTGCAAAACTTCAACGGGCGCTCTGAAGCTCGGTGAATGTTGTAGGATTGGGTATGGATGTTCTGTAGTTAGATGATTTTCATTAGAACACGTATACCTCCCATACAATCTGGGGTACAGTTGAAGATTTGAGGCCTTGGACCATTCTTTGGGGTGGACTGTGATCCCTGCAATGAAGAAAACATTCCCAAAGAATTTCATTGGGGCTTTATAAATTAATTCTGGTTTTCAGTCCAGTAAATGCATGCTCTTTGGTCATATCAAATGTAATTCATAAACTATTATAATGTTCTTGTGGAAAACATGAGCATGACATGGCTGACATTCACAGGATGTCTACCAATATTTTTCGGATTACATGTTGAAAGGCTTCAGCAATGAAAGACGTTGCAGTTGCATACCCATGAACAGCCTTAGCACAATGTGGGTTGAGAAGGATGTGATACACAACTCTTCATGTAGTTCTAGCCAAAGGTACCCGAGGTTAAAGTGCAGCTTGGGCAACCACTAATCACCATATAGGTTGACCAGCTTATCATCGATATCTCTCTGATGATTTTGTGATTCTGTGTTTTGCTGTATTTTGAGATTCTTTGTTTCTGAGGCCTCCTAAACAACCCTAATGAGTATGCACAGTCTGATTGGAGTAGTAACCTCTTTCTCTTTCAGCTCAACCTGTAACATGGCTATGGCCTGATACTTTTAAGAAGGCCAGGAAAGTAGCACTAAGTGGTATAAGAACTACATGACACTGAAAGACTGTAATTTAATCATACTTGTGATGCATCAGCTATGGCATGGAGAAGTGTGATCTGGAGTCTCCTTTGTGGAATATACCACATTATCAGGCTTATGTCTGACAAGGCTGATAGTTCATACTACAGTCATTAGTCCAAAGGTATTGCAAGTCAAGTTCTTACTGCACAGAAATGTATTAATTGTTTTATGTAGTGCGAACATGACTCGTCTGGGTATTAGAGAACTGTATTTATAACATAGAAGTCATACATAATGGGAAAAGAGAAAAACAAATGACAATCAGAGAAGGAATAATCATGGAGTTACATATATACAGTATACTTTAAGCATATCAGTTTCATGAGCCACTGGAGTGCACCCAACGCTAGTCAAGCTGAAGAAGGATCAAGGATCCCAGTGAAGGACTCCTTGCAACAAGAGCTTTTTTCGAGGGGTTTGGCCAAATTTCAGGTGGTAAAGTGTTCCAAATTATTGGGGCATGGCCAGAAAAGGAGCGGTTGTAGGTTTTCTTTTTTTTTTTACTTCTGTGATTTCAACAATAGGGAGTCATGTCATAACTTGTAAATTAATTCTCCGACATCTGCATCATGATATTAAATATTTCTTCTCAAAGATTGTCAGAATTAGTGATCTTCTAATGCAGAATCAAGGAATTTGTGGTAATTCTCCGCTGTATTTACGGAATCAGGAAAGAAATATCTATTCTTGCTGTGCTGACTCCTTCTCACACACATCCCATGAATACACAAAATCAAAGTTGGAGGACAGGCGTTCTCATACATCGCCCCTAAAGCATGGAACAGTCTCCCTCTCCACATCATTGCCTTCTCCTCTCTTCTTGAATTCTACAAGGAGACCTGGCGATGGGCCCAAATCACACAGACACTCATTGCCAGGATACTCTCACAAGTGATAGTACAAGTTACACATCTAAATAACATAACATGGGAGCTATAGTCATTTGGCAAGCAATCAGAAATGTATATCTACATGGGGTGTTTGATTTTCAGATTAGCAGTTTTAGAGAGAATTTAGAATGACTTTATTTTCAGCCATCTGGGTTGGCGGAATGCACACTGATGTCTGGTGACATGAACTTCATTGTTAATTGCTAATTCTCAAGAGAAGCCTTGTGGTCCCCCAGGAGGCCCTTTAAACAAAACATACTGACTCCTTGTATGCTGATGATTTGTTTTTGAATCCGAGATATTCCAGATGGGCAGGTCAGCTATTCATGGAAAGAGTGCACACATTTTACTTGATAGGATAAATCTGCAATTTGCGTGTTACAGGAAGATGACTTCACAATAAACCCTCAGCCCAGCTTCAAGGTGGTGTAGAAGAGCTGTAAATGCTTGGAGATGTATGTTGTGGGTGATCCTCCAACTGGCCTGGAAGGTTAAGCTCACTCCCATCCTTAAGGCAACATATTCCGACTTGAAACATTGGATGTCACCACCGATTTCAATTGCAGGCAGAATGGACTTGGTTAAAACGTGGTTATTTTCAAATCCTTAGAGAGTGTAAGCACGCTTTTGATCAGGGTGACAGTTGTTAGCGCCAAGACGCTCTCTGGGCATATCCACGCTTTATAAGAATACATAATATAACATACCATAACAAGATTGTGTCCATCACTAGAATATTATAAAAGCTGCAAGGCTACCTTCATGAGATCCCACAGAGCTTCTTTAAAATTAAAAGACTAACTTGTGCATTCATAAGGGTGCATGAGAAGCTGATGGTCACTTTTAACAATTGGTATGGGGAGGTACAATTTTAATACTGGCGTCCCAGCTGCCAGTTCTCAATGAGTGGCTATTTGGAGCTCAGGAGCATCCAGCAATTGAATTACTGGAATTGACTGAATCAGTAGAACTAAATGCATTACATGGAGGGCCAATATCAAACACATATCCATTGCAAAATAAGGGGTGCTGAGCTGTTGGAATAAAGCAGTAAAACCAGTGGGATAGAACAAATGAGAAATGGTTGCAACCATAACCCCCCCCCCCCGCCCCCTCCGCTTCCCATCCTCGGTGCGGGACATGGCTTACACAGGTTACTGTACTGAAAGGATCCTGAAATTGGGAAACAGTAACCTCTGTGCTTAATACAAGTGCGGAATGCATTACATGATCAAAAAGCAGTCTTAAAAGATATCCAGGAACATAGTGCATTAGAAGGGGAAAATAACACAGAATCCTATTGATTGGAAATAGATATTACAAATATACAGCTCCCTGATTATTAACGCCCCAGTCCCCATAGTTGAGGTAAAGAAGGCATGGGAAGCCGATGCTGGTCCCATAGAAGAGAGCGACTGCACAGACCGAAATGGTGGGACATATAATAATGATGATTCCTACAACGTTACGTCTCTTCCAGTTCAGATATATGCATCATACCTACTATACATCTGACCGCCTCAGGCACATAGGGTAATTACTACAGGTGGGCATAACTCGTGTAAATCCGTGTAGCGAAATCAAGCGGAATTATCTAAGAATTCACAAGAAGAGTAATTCTGAGTTTAGCGCTATTTGTTAGTGCACAAATGCCCCCTTGTATTCAAAATGGATGCAAGGGTGAATTTTGAACTAAGAAATAGCGGTAAATGCAACAGAACATAAATAGCAAGTGCAAGCAGATGGTTGTGCCTGCTAAATATCCTTTTGGGGTAATATTTCCCCCAACTTACTCCTGGCATTTAGCGCTATTTGGTTAACCAAATGCATGCTTGCTTCCAAAATGGACATGAGGAATTATTTTGCCCTAAGACATAGCGCTAAATGCAGCAGATCGGGAATAGCGAGCGTGAGCGGTCACTTGTGCTGAATGTGTTGTTACTGTTGGATTTGTTCCCCCAAATTACTCTTAACTATGTGAACAGGAGTAACTGTGTTATTATTGGTAATTCCACTTCAAAGAGAAACACGAAATTACCTAATTTACTCTGATTACTCCTGCGTAATTAGAATTCCGCTCGTACCTAGTAATTACCTGCCCCAAACTGCTCTAGATGGGGAGTCGAAACACAAGCTTTGTTTCCACTTAAAATAATCTTGCCCAAAAATTCAGAAATACTGGTATGGGATTGCTAAAATAAATGACTGTTATACTGCAAGTTCCCATCACATTGTTCAAAAATTGATCCTCCTGAGCTTTATCAAAGAAGCAGGATTTCAGAAATATGCTACACAATGAATTGGGGTGGAATTATTTTTTTCTGAAACTCAGCATAGCTAAACACTGGATAACCTCTACAGATCCACCAATGATAGTACGACGATCAGGTATGGACAGATGTGCCGCCAAATAAAAGGCACTTTATCTAGCACGAGGCTATGGGACCATGAGCAGCTTACTTATGATATTCCTCTAGACAATACTCTAGACACCAGCAAGGGTCCAAATGTAAATAAGTATATCATACTTTCTGTAATCATGTAGATTGGAACTATGCCTATGTCCATGTGGTCATAACTATGCAAAACCCAACGAATTATTTATATAAAACAAGAGACCGTGCTGACAACTGAAGAGGCAGTGAGCTTAGTATGTGCATTGCACGCCACCTTTGCCCAAAGCGTTTCACAACACAAAAAACGACAAAGAAGGAACTCTACATCAAGTACTGCTCCATAGGATTGTAATCCATCATTTTCCCTGGAGACGCCTATGGACAGTGGAGCCTGTAGTCTGCTGGAAGTGCAACTTCATAAGAAGTCTCCAGCCTTGAAGAAGCCTTTATGAATGGACTGACCCTGAAGTCATGCTAACTTTGGGAATCTTTCCAATCAGACCTGAAATTGCTAGAGGGAACCCCGGCAGCTGTTAATCACACGGTAAGTGACTTCAGGACTGATTTGAGAACGTTTCTTCTAGGTGAGCTGCTGCATCAAAGTTTGACAACACCTTACCAGGGCTGGATTGTAGATCCACACACATCAATTTATCTGGACATATTCCACCGGCTACAAGCTTACCACACTAACTGCTGGTTCCAACAGGCTCAACACAAGCGAACATTCTTCAATTTGGCTTGTATCTTTGACCTTAAACCATCTCCAACGATCAGATGGCCCAAACATTTTGGTTCTGGACCACCTGCGCATGACTATCAAGGTGATTTGACAGCTACACGCATGTGTTCAACTCAAGTTCCTGCTCACCCCTACCATTTAAATCGGTTTGACGCAGCTCAGCGGCACCTGTGAATGATTCCGACCTGACGCCTCCTATTGAAATCCACTTTCTTCATTCACTCGAGGTTCATTCTTCAGCGCCTGGCTTGAACAGGGCATACCAGCTGCAGCAGCTCATTAGAATGGGGCTTTGACAATGATTTGAGGTGACTTATTTTTAATCCAGTTACCTTGTTTTGAATGCTTGACCAGTTGCACCCTTTGTCCCTTTTGGGTGCGCGGTGCTGATTAATAAATCTTTATCGTCTGAATCAATTTTAATTGTTTTGATATTGAACAATCATTAAGTATTTTGTTTTTTATCTAACCTTGGTTTTGAATTTAAAGTATTGTTTTTATCTGTCTTGACTGTAATAGTCATTCCCCTAAAGAGTAGCCTTGCTGCTGAAACCATGTTACCAGGCACGAACGAAGATTTTCTCACAGGAAAAATATGCACTCAGACTGTGGAACAAAGACCAGAAGGCCGGTTTCTGACAGGTGCCTTCAAAGGTATTTGCAACAAGCCATCATATATATTCTTGTTTTACTGTCACTGAGATGTGAGCATGGCTGCAACTCACAGAACTGTTCCTCCAACATGGGCTTCCCTGACGCTCTCGTGTCAGACAGCACATTCATCTGTAGACCCTGAATGTAATATGACACTTTACAACGCATGTGTTACAACGCGTGTCAATGCAATGCATTTTTTACATCGCAAAATCCATTACAACGCATGTCGTTACAACGCATGTCATTACAACGCCTAATCCATTACAACGCAATTACTACTCTAACTCCGCTGGGGCGTTACTTTGGGGAATGCGTTGTAATGGATTGTAACGCATGCGTTGTAAACGATGTTTCCCCCTTGAATGATGCATACCAGCCAACTCACACTGTGCCACCGTGTAACACATGATATCGGCTTCCATCACACGGTCTCCTGGTGAGGAGCCGGTATCACTTGGTGGCAGGGAAAATGAACTGTAAATAGTGGTTTTCCAGCTCGTTTTCTGAGCCTTTGAACTGTCGACTTCCACTAAGGGGTTTGAAAACACCCCAGGACATGGGCACCATCCTCAGCAAGTTTTTTTTTTGTTTCTTGTCACACAGTGAGATTGTTCTTCAATGTGGCTGGTATGATGATGGCCTTACATTGGAGGTGTGACTGCCTTCTCTTTTATCCTGTTCATAATGAGTGAGATGATGTGTAGGTTATGCTATGTTATGTTAGTGATATTTATACAGCGCGGCTGTTATCCTGGGGTGTCCTGGTGCTAGTTACATCTCCTGTGACAAAAGAAATGGGAGAGATTTACCTGTACCTCCTCCTCTTCGAAGTTCTCTATCAGCAACAGCAGGGATCCTCGATTCCCTGCTTTGATTTTCTTCTCTGCTTCTCAGCTCATTGTGTGAGAACTTAGTTTTTTTGTGTCATCCCAATAATAAGCGCTGACAGAGTGGCTGGCTTCCCACAAGCTAAATGCATCTGATGTTTGCAGGGGCAGACACCTTTTGAGGTAACACACTTATGCTATGTCCACTTGTGTGCCCATATTTGTGACTTATTTTATTTGTTCCTAGTTCAGTATCTCAGGCTCTCTTTTGTCCATTGTTTTGGTGCATGATTTTCATGTTTCATGCAAAAGAGGTCTGGTTACTTGTAATGCTGAATAACATGATTGCTTTTGCACTCAGATGCAGCGGGTGCTGCAAAGCTAGGGCCTAGAAAGTAGGCTAGCTTCTCATTTCCTGTTTGTTCAGCGAACAAGTATGTGCTTTGATTGCCGTGTTTTTCTTAACTCATGCTGACAGGCCAGAGAAAGAGAGTCCCCATTCCTTGGCTCAGCCGCTGTTTTCAAAGGGCAGCTGAAAGATAGCTACAAAGGAAGACGACCTTGTGCGTTCCATCCTGAAGGAAGATGGAAGGAAAGCAGCAGGGAGTTACTGAGTGCATTTCCTTGAATTAGATGCATTGTTCAAATATTATTTGTAATGATACAAGAGCTAAGCGTGAGCTGACCCCTCCCTGCACCATTGAAAGGTGCATAAAGTGTAGGTGCAAGGAAGAGGTCGCACACAAGGGCTGTTGCTGTAGGACAGGGGTCCCCAAACTGGTCCTGGAGGGCCGGACCCATGCCAGATTTTTTGGATATCCCCATTGAGATACATGTAGTAATTTTAAAAATCTGGCATGGATCCGGCCCTCCAGGACCGGTTGGAGACCCCTGCTGTAGGAGATGCTGAACCATGAAGTTCAGATTCCAGCCTGGAGGACCAATAAGGAACACGGGGAGGCATTGCATGGGTTGGCAGATCATCTTGATCTTACCTAAGAATGCTGTTAAACAGCTGGTTATGACTGATGTAAAAACAAACAGAACAGGGTTGGGTGATGAACTATGATTGGTGCATATTTAACTTTTGTCCTAGTTTGTGCAATTATTCCTAAAGCTGTTTACAATACTTACAATCCGTCTAATGTTCGTGATTTATAGACAGTGGGGCTTATTTACAAACCCATTGCACCATGGGTGTGCCACTTTTATTGACGCACCGGCGGCGCAGTGTGCCTGCCCATATTTAGAAGGCCATGTAAATTCACCCTGCGTGGCTTTTGATGGGGATGTATATAGGGCCCCCTTTCCCACATTACTCTGGGTGAAAAGGGTGTTTCATGGGGGTTGCTGTGTGTGTTCCCATGCAACATCCATGGAACCTGACACATTCCCAGATTCACAGATTTTAAGTGTCGTAAACCTGGTAATGCGTCAGACTCCTACGCCTCCCCAGGAGAGGCATAGGAATGGCGCAACAAGGAGAAATACTTTTATTTCTCCTTCTTTTTTCCTCTTTCTGAGGAAAATGCCATCAATTATTGTTTTTGTGCACAAAGGTATCCCTTCCAGCACAAAAACATTCATCCCCACAACGCAGGCACCCTTGCAGTATCACGCAAGGGTGTCTGCGTTTCCGCACAGCTGCCGTTTGTGTGCCGGCACAGGGGAGAAGGACAGGAAAGCGCCAGCAGCGCTGCCTTGCATCAGAAGTTTGTAAATGAGGTTCAGTGTGTAAAAGATAGTCATATAGTGAGATACCAACCTGTGTGCGTATTGATTTGGAGCCAAGAGTGGACTTTCTGTATATTATCTAGGTATGATAAGTTCTCGTACAGGCTGGTCTGACTCCTAACACCCGCTCCTAACTCAGCCGGAGCGGGGTGAGAGGCATCAGTCAGTTCTCTTTTTCTGTGAAAAGGCTCAATTGACATTTTGAGGCTTAGGGGCCTACAAAATGTGATCCCAATAAATTGGGGCAATTACAACATTTCTTTGATGGAGACATTTGCAAAACTCTCCTCTGTTCATGGGGCTCAAACCGGGCAAAGCCGAAGTGGGCGCCCCAATTGCAAGATATTTTTGACCTTCAATGATGTATGGCACTCTTCAATATGTGGCACTCTGATCTCTTCTGGATTCATCTTTGTTCGTGTCCTCACCAGATTCCTCAAATGTGCATGAAATCCACCTTGAGAATCTCCTTGCTTTTGTTGAGTCTGGCACAAGATGAATTACTCATAAATCAGAATTTACTGGGAGGGGGGCAGGGCATGGTGCACATTCAGTGAAATCACTCCAGTGGCAAAGGTATTAGCAGAACCCTGTTGGGAGGGTGAGAGAAGAGTTTTGTGTTCCTCATCGTCTGCTTAGTGAAGTAAGCTTCCTAGATTCCCGCGTCTGTGCAAGACTAATTGCTCCAGTCTAGGTTTTTTCTTTGAATTCTGTGAATTGTAGTCTTACTACAATGAAAACATGCCTACAAGTCACAGAATGCATCATAGAACACCTGTACTGGGATGTCTGGTTGCTCCCGGACATGGAAAACCTGGCAGCTAAGTTTTGCTCCTGGGGATTTCAGGTAGTTTTGCAGGAATGGTATTCAATTTCCATCATGATCTTTTTGATGGCGGCGAGATATATGGCAGATATGGCTTGAGGGGACTGGGAGACAGTTCCCAACCGAACCCTTGTGGCTGCTTTTCATTACCATTGGCGACATGCAGCAGCACCGCAGAGTTCACATCTGCCACCTCACCTGTTGTGCGTGACGTGAGTAGGATGACCAGATGGATCCGTGTCATCAGGACACCACTCATTTATTCCTGAACTTTGCTTTTACATATCGGTGCATTCTGCTAGTTGTACCCTTGGCTTATTCTAATTGAGCCAATAGCATCGATACTCCTCATAACAATGATATGTAAAAGCAAAGTCCAGGAATGGAAAAGTGGTGATGGGGTGCAGTAGGCCCATCTGGCCCTTAGACGGATGCCTGTAGATGAAAGTTTGAACCTGCGCATGTGCACAGGTGTGACAGTGATCGGAACCATCAGAAGAGTGGTGCTCACCAGTGCTTCAGATCCAGGCGGCCTGCCTGAGAGCATGACGTTCATGGCTCAGTCTAGCGCCACCATGCCTGACGTCACAGTTGCGTACTTGCACTGTGACGTCAGCACATCCCCCTTAATGAACGGCTCACGTACCACCGGTGTTACTAGCACGCCTGTGCACGCACTTGGCAAAGCATAGGTGGCTGTGAGCTCTCAGCAACAAACCCCACAGGAGTAGCTGGAGAGAATGACAGGGTAACGACAGGGAAATTTAGGCATGTGATGTGCAGGGCTGTCTCAACAGCATCATAGGCCGCCGGGCAAAGCAATGCACTGTACTCTGCCTACACAACAACTCACAGGAATAAAAATGTTTAACAGAAAATGAGTGTTAAATTCTGGTCTGCAAGAGGGTAAATTCTGGTCTGCATGAGGCCCCTATGCTCGTGGGGCCCCAGGGCACTGCCCAGCATGCCCAGCATGCCCATGCCTTCAGACAGCCCTGGTGATATGGGCACAACAGACAGGGCTCTGGCAGTCAGCTCGGTGTTGCAGACAACGCCTGCCCTGCGAGCAGAGCCAGTAGGAAGACAGGTCTGTGAGCTCATCAGCAGTGGCAGATTTAAATCCATCAGGCAGTGAGTAAGGCTGACAGCTCAGCCAGGCCCGCAGTTATAGGCTCAGCAGGTATCTTTAGAGCTCTTACCTTAACAGCTACCAACGCCTCGAGCTCTGTGGGTGTGACCAGGCCTGTGAGAGCTCAGTAGGAAACAAAGGCTGCCAACATAGAGGTGCAGGCTGAGCCAGGCGTATGCATGCAGCAAGTAAGAATCAACGCTGCCTACGGCGTCAGTGCCCTTTTCCTTTGCAATGTCTCACACATCGAGCGTGTCTTTCTTTTGGCCCAAAAAACTTTCTGAAGTTTATAATCAACTTCAAAGCCTATAGTTCAATGTAATAGTTAAAAAGCCCGGGTGACCAATGGTGTCATACATGACATGTGTCCAGTTGGAAGCTGAGAGCAAGGACTGTGAGAAATAAGGAAGAGAAGCGGGGATGAGGAGTGAGGAATGAGGGTGTCCTAAAAAGGATGCTGTAACCGCGAGCTGAGGCGTGCCATGTCTGCACATTCAGCAGATAATGAGGCCAGAAATGTCTGCACACCTAGAGCTGTGAGCCCAGTAGCACCCTAGGCTATAGTGAGACCTTAGTGCCCGTTCCATGGCTGCGAAATCAGAAATGCAGATGTGGACCAGGCCCTTTGAGCCCAGCTGTGTCGGTGAGCTCTGTAGTGAAAACAGGACCAAGCTGCAAGGCTTGAAGTGCAAGCGCCGCCCGTGTAAGACTCCTTCAGCCAATCAATGATACTACGAATTTCGAGGTATTTTTTAACAATGTTGACCCTTGCGAAACAGATCTCCCCATATGGAATTGGTAACTGGCTGCTAGCTAAAGGTTTCTGACAGAGGAGCCGGCTGGCTCTCCAGTGACGGAAAGCAGGTGGTTCCTCGTCTTTATATAAGGCCTGTGTATCCATCGGAAAGGATCAACACATAGGGTGACCAGATGTCCCGGATTTTCCCGGACAGTCCCGGTTTTCTGAGGACTGTCCTGGTGTCCTGAAGCTTTACTTAATTTTAAATACATGTCCCGGTTTTTGGGGCAAAGCTCAAGTCAGCCTGCAAAGGACAATAAAAAAGGTATACTATCATTAAGTAATTTCTCTGTTTCTTCCAGGCAGCGCAGCCGGAAGTCGGCTCCATGCTCCCAGCAGAGGGGAGGAGGGCAGGGTTTTATAGAACATTAACTATGACAGAACCTCTTCTAAGCATGGTGCATATCTACGTAAGTAGGAGACATACACACAGACACCCACTCATGCCGCCATCCCCCACGCTAAAATCGCGACAGACCAGACATGCAAGTATGGGTAAATGCTTTAGTCCTACTTTTATGTCACTGACCTGTCCCGGTTTATTACTTCTCAAAATCTGGTCACTCTATTAACACAGGCTGCTCCCGGCTTCCCTCTAATTTGAACGATGATCATGACCAATCACTTGGTTTCTTGGGATCCCCACTCTTGGTGCAGGCGAAGGGGCGACTGTCCTGTGCTGGTACCAGAGTGCGTGACTCAGTCACTCAAAGCTTGTTTCCCTAACTCTGGCTGATAGCCTTTTTCTACGACTTTGCTCAGTCAGTATACCTGAATCAGGATATTAGTTCTCAGTTGCCTCGTATAAACCCCTATCATGTGGAGAAGTGTGGCTCACTGGTTAGAAGCAGCAGACCCTGAAGCAGAGGTCGGCCCGGGACCAGGGTTCAATTCCCGACGCGGCAGGGTCTTGGGTCAATGTCCGCGGACTCTATAATTCTCACCTAGGTGCCTACGCTAACCATGGGTCCCACTCTGCAACTCTGGGCAATAGCTTGCTTAATCTCCACAACGGCCCCAGCAGCGCCGGGGATGCCTGGCTTCACCTTGGGGGTGCCCTCTCACAGGGAAAGCCAGGACGGGTTCCCTAGCGGTATACAGCGCCAGGACGCCACGTAACGAGGTAACAGTACGCTTTACAAGTATACATTACAATACATTACATCTAATGTGCTCAAACTTTAATTGTTGTGTACTGGAATGATGTGAAACTGTTACATCTCGGTTAACTCCACGCCAAGTAAATCCCACCAATGAATAATAAAGCTTTTCTGCGACAGACCAATCAATCAGGGTTTTATATAGCGCGCTACTCACCCGTGAGGGTCTCAAGGTGCTGAACAAAAACAATGATGACCCCCCCGGAAGAGTTTGCAACTCAGCTTGCGGCCCAGTCCAACTCCTAAGGCTTCGCAGGACAGAGACATCAAGCTAGTATTCCCGAGCTACCCATGAACTCCTGGTTATAGGCTTCAGCAAGGCTAGCACCTGAATAACGAGCCCGTGGCACGGATTGCTGGGCCTACTTTAGGCCCCTAGATTGTAAATCGCTTTGTACCTTCATACTACAACATGGGATTCTGCCCTCTGTCACCAATTGGACAAGTAAGGGCCAATCAGAAGGCTCCCTCCAGAGTGGAAACCAACCAACATATGATCAGAGGAGAGCTCATTTTTCTATCCTCAGCATCAGCTGTGCCGAGGTGTGGGAAACGCCTCCATGCTCCCTGTTGATTAAAGCGATCCATAGAGAGTCATGATTGGCAAGGAGGTCAGCGAACAGTAAAGTGAGTAAACTGAGCCTGTCCATGACCCCAGGAGAGAAGAAGAGAAAAATAGTCGCGGCCTAGTGAAGAATGATATTTTTATTCCAGTCTGCCAAATCACCCACAGACTGCATGATGGCAAGCAATACAAGCAAAATATTCTATCCTATCCTGCCCGACACATATGTGGATGGACATTGGGCATGGAGTTCCTGCAAAGGAAAAGCATTTTGGTCTTTCTTACTAAGCACTGAAAACTATCACCAAAGAGTTTTCCAATACCTTCAGTTGATTTAGTCAGGATCATTGGAATTCCGCATTTCTGAGGTCACAAGTACTCCGCATAATTGTAGATTTACCACACTAGCCATATACTCTACCATTTACTTCCTAATTTGAAGACTTCAACAAAAAGGGTTAACTAGTTATATTTTCATTAATTCGTTTTCATCGATTAGCATAAATTAGCTGAAACTTATGTCCAGACGGTACTGTTTTGTTGATATGAAAAAAATTGAAATACTGCTACAAAATGTATCACGTGAAGCCCTACAATTTCCCTAGTAGCCATGATGCATAATTTAGTCTAACCTGCCTCATAATTTGATCCTCTATCCTGCCTAATTCCAGGGGCCCTCGGTTTAACTAAATAGACCCCAAGGAGTAATCATGTGGTCCGTGCGCTATAGGTAAGGGCAACTGATCTGCATTCTTCATGGATTGGGAAAGGGGGGGACTGATTTCAATCACCATCATTTATTTACCCCCCAATCTCCACAAGTAATGACCCCATTCAAAGGTTAGGTGCTGCCTAGATCCCTTGGCCTCAAAAGTGGGCGCTGGCAGATTGCCCCGGCTCGAGGCAATAAGGGAAGAGGTGTGCATGTTTTACTTTCCTTTTTGACAAAACAGGGAGACCCTATCTTGTGTATATGGTACTTCGGATCTTGAAACCACACAATAAACAAGTCCTCCTGTTATGAAATTAACCACTTATTCCGAGCTGGGACTTTTGCTGCACCCTAGATTCTAATATTTTCAATATCAGTTCATGGCTTTGGCCAGGAGACTGTCTCTGTGTTATTATTACTTTTAGATCATCCCTATCCTGTTAGAAAAGTGTTGGGACAAAAACACGACATGGCTTGAAAAGCTTTTGCTCCCACGCTCGTGTGACAAGTTGTGGCCGGCTTGAGAATCTCACGGGTGAGTAGCGCTCTTTATAAACCCACTATTTTGATTGATTGATTGATTGATTGCCCTGCATACAACGTGCACGACCAGTCCATAGGTACAGTATCGACAGCCCCTTCAAACAAGGTTCTGGGTAGATTCACAGCAGCTGGTTCTAATCTGAGGGGTACAAGTCTTTTTGCCTGTACCCTTGGATGCCACAGGGCCACCCAACACATCCCTTGATATCTGTACAGCATCGCTGGGGGTCCTTACTTCCCCCATCGGTATATGTGTTAAGATGTGCTCTCTTGGCTGTCCCTGGCCTCCTGCCAGTGTTCCAAAAGTGGATAAACTCTGACTCCATCCAGCCATCATTGTAATTTTTCTAGGCTTTTAGGAAACGCTAGCCAAGAGAGACGTCAAACCAAGGATTGAACTCGGCCTGTTAATTCCTTCAAGAGTATGGGGCAAAGCCTAGACCTTCCTTCCACAGCGACCCAGAGAAGAGAGTGCTGCGCTGCCCAGTGAGAGGAGAGGAGCTGACCCAAAATGTCCTTAGCCCCAGAGGAGCCTGTGATTTTCTGTTTCCGTTATAATCACAGAGAGCCCTTCTGTTAGGAGAAAGGTTTTTTCTTTCCGCTCTGATGTTTATCGGGAAAACGGTGAGTTTTCCTTAGACAACCCTCACCCTCCATGCTTTCCTTTGGTGGCATGCTTCATCATCAGGCTCTTTCCGTTCCTCTGTGGAACGAGGCGTGCTTCGACCTGCGTTTTTACGTGGGAACATTAATAGTTGGTAAAATGTGTTTGGAAAAAGTTTTAAAGGTGTGAGTGGTGGGAAGAAGAATTAAAAAAGACTGGTTATTTTGGAGATCTTAGTAGTAGAAAGGGTTTTGGACGGGAGAGAGAGGGAAGATAGAGGATAAATTGATAGAGGTGTAGGGTGATGTTAGAACAGAGTAAAGCTTTCACAATAGTATTTTTATTCTTGTATAATTGGACTAAAATAGTAAATATATAGATACATGATGAAAAAGCAAGGGAATATATATGTGAGGAATATAACATATTGAGATTTGTGTGTTTTGTTCTTGTGAAGTAGAGAGAGGAGATATTGATGTAGTGATTTTCTGTGGAAGATTTGTATGTGCAATACTGCTGGTGAGTGGTATTGGAATAGTACAGGGGTGGTGATGTGTTTTGGAGAAGAGTATGTGGTGTGTAAGAGGGTATGGACAAGAGTTATGAATGTTTGTGTTAGATTTGATCACTGGAATAGTTTGTAAATCTCTTTATTCGTGACTGCAGCAGTTATTGTACATTACATTCAATCATTGTACATTGTATCAGTCTTTTCCTTTTTCTTTAACATTAACTTTTAGTAGCATATCTTTCAAATTCACCTTCCGTATGTCGTACAGTTCTCCGGATATTTCTCAATTACAGCATTTAATTGTCTTATATATGACTTATATATTCTGCTAAACCCCAATTACCCTTCCCTCCCTCCCCTCCCTCCCCTCGTCTCCTGGTCATTCTCTTACATACACTCTACATTGTCATGTGCTTATCTAGGTTCCTGATCGATACTGTGACCTTATGCCCCTATTCGGCTATAAAGCCCTTTTGTTCCCTATATTGGCATAACCGTTCAAGTACGATTTTCTGTAAAGTCATCTCTGGCCTCACACGAGCAGAGCCACAGAGCCACATTCCAGCATGACTCTCTGCTACTTCCTTTGCGACCAATTAGTGCAATGACAGAGCAGCAGTCACTATCTGATATTCCTAGATAACACTCCGAGTTCTTCAACAAGATAAAAACTTAGCAAACCTGGAAATCCCCGCTTGCTATGTTTTGATTAGTAATGGAACTCTAATGAGCAACTGATAGCTGCCACTTCCTAGTGACATCTTTAATTGACGTCTTATGTCCAGCAAACTTGCGTCAAACCCGGCACCTGTCAGGTATAAATATTACCAACGTTGCCTTAAGCAATGAGCGAACATGTTGCTGATGCCAGCTGCCTGCATGACCCCGTGTTGGTAAAAACTAGCACTCTGTCGCTGCAGCCTGCTATCCTGTGGTGGTGAAGCTACTGATTACCATTATCGCCGCTACAGCGCGAACTATGGTGCAGTACGCTTGAGGAGCCGTGCAGCCGTCCTCTGCGAAGACATCCAGCCCAGCTGCCCGCGGACGCTGTCACCCCTCCTTCCTCCAGACGCGCTGAGAGAAGCCGCTGCCTTTCTCGTGCAGAGAAATCCAGTCCCGGCGCTTCCAGTTTACCCTCGCAGGTGACTGGGATATCGAGAGAGACCCCTGAAGGAGATACCAATCCTCCATCATTCTATTCAGAGGTATGGTGTTGACTAAACCCTTAGAAGAGAATTCTTGAAACAAACCTTGGCAAAACCAACTTAACTTAAGCTACTTACTTACTCCCCCTTCTCACGTGTTAGGCCTAGGTCAGGCACACTGGGGTAGGCTTAGTTAGAAGCACCAGTTGAGTATGTTAGCCTAATGTATATATGACTGTATAAATGTTTTATTACTTTTAAACCATTGTATGGCTAAGAAACCATATCAATGCTTTTACAGTTCTATTTCGCTATTCTTATCTTACTGTACGTACTTTTCATAATAACAGTTATTGCAATTGTGGCAATACATTTCTCTTGTATGAGAAGAAAGACTGTTCAATAAATGTTAACCTTTATTGATACACGCCCGTCTCTCTATTCTCTACATACCGTGAAAGTAAACTGCACTAGACTGACTGAGTGAAATCTATGTCTATTGTTTCACACGACCCTAGAGATCGACTCTTGATCTGAGGAGCAAAGTTGTCATGTTGCACGGTTGTTGGAAAGCTGAATCCCTTCTTGTCTGTGCCAAGGAAGCTGATCACTTCCTATGCAGAGAAGAAAGTTTCCAGTGACCTCTGAGCTAGTTGGTAACACAACCCAATTAAGTTTAGCATAGTCAGTGGAGGCCTGGAATATAGCCAGTTCCATGTCGATACTACTGTTTATGTTATTCCAATGCGCAGGGCCTAGTGGGAAACTAGGAACTACACTACATGGCGCCCTAACGTTTGGTAAGGCGATAAACTAACGTAAGACTTGTAGAGTAACTCAGTCGTGCATATTTCACACCCCTTTCGCCCGTAAATACTCCAATAGACGTCTGGAGTGGGTGAAAGGTTAAAATCCGCCCGACCTTAGTAGGAAGAGATTCCTATGTAAAGCTCTGGTTTATTCAACGTTGAAGGATACAGTGTTCCAAAATATTGTGCATCTAATCTTTGTCTCCTTGGAGACCTACTCTGCAAACCTGCATTTTTTGAAATGTCAGTAGAAAACAACGGCACCACTGGGGCCGCAGTAGATGCGACTCAGCAAGGTCCCGAATACACAGACCCGGATGCTATTATCATCCCGGTCCACTTAAGAAGATCTATAACTTTAAAACTTATAGAAGACGGACTGACATCTCAAGGTGGTACAGTAATTTTCGTGATAGAGGCTCACGAGTATCGGCAGACAGAGGTATTCTATTCATGGATAAACTTTCCAGCGGTAAACGCTATAACACAAGAGTTTCACTATTACAAAATAGAGGAACCTCCGGATGAGTACGCCCCTTTCGAGGAGGTTGAAATTCCACTTAAATTTCAAGAGCACCTGCTCTGGTTTAATGGCGCCCTAAAACACAATGATCACATTACCAGGCTCGGTCCACTAGGTAGACCAGGAGCCACGTGGCCGGTTCTAGCCAGCTACACACCACATCCTGACATTATAAGAATGTCTAGAGAAGAGCTGTTAGTACAGCTAAACACATTAATAAAAATACATAGGCAATTAGTCCAATATGTAATACGGACTGCAACAGTCCAGCCAGCTGTTAACTCACACCAGCTGACCCCTCATCAGGGGAACACAAATAAAATTACACCACAGAACATACAGTCATGTCTTGGTAAAACACCCGTAAAACGGGAACAAATTCCTTTCTGGTTAGCCCAGAAAATCACTCAAATAGAGGCAGTATTTCCTGATACTACCCCTATTGAGAAACACAGAATCTTGACCATCTGCCTTCCTATGGGAATCGCACCACACGTGGAGGACTGCGACACTTGGGGTACAGTCTTTGCTTCCATTTACACAAAAACACACGGTGTTCCGTCTATGGCGGTAATACCAGACGTGCTAAAACAGATTCAAAATGAATTCGGTCCAGAACCAGCTTTAAATCTAGGTATGAAATTACTGAAAGATTTCAAGCAGGTCACGGCTATATTATTAGCCAATGTAAAGGGAGAAGCAGCATCTGTGGCGATTCGCCAGAAGTTGAGGGAAACAGATATAAAAGATCCTGTTGAGCTTGCCAAAATCATAGAAAAATGCTATGAAGAATTAGGTAGAGACAGCTTGGGTGGGAAACCAGTTAAGCCCCAACTGCTCGAAAATCCAGAAAAATTATTTATTAAAAATAATTTAAACACTCCTAAAAAGAGCTGGGATGGAAATAAACAATCCACTCCCAAGGAAAAAGTTTTCCAGTCCAGAGGAAGGTCTCCTCGACGGAGGGAGAGAACTCCGACTCGAGAACGCCAGTCTCCCCAACGGGAGCCCTCTGAGAAAAGATATAACCTTAGAAATAGGGATAATATAAAAAGACCTGATAGATATCAAAGTATTGATACACGTCCCTCTCGATCTCTTCCACAGAATTCGGAAAGAAGAGGACGGTCAGACCCAGGAGAGCACACCAAGTCCAAAGACAAGGAACCTGCTCAAAATAAGAAATCTCAATTTCAGAAAAAGAAGGTAGCCAGTATTAGAGTAATCAACCATGCCGAGAATACTGAGGACACAGTTGAAAAACGGGGAGTGGGCATTGACAATGTTGGACAGTGCAGCAGAGATCAGTATAGCGCGCAAGATCTTGATGAGTCATCTGGAGACAGTGGACACGAATGAATACATTCAGGTTGAAACTGCCGACGCCAGGCTTAGCGAGCCCCATAAAATATACGAAATAACATTGCGTATAGAGGGTGATAAGACTAGGAAAATTAAGGGTCTGTTTTGGGATAAGCTCTCAAAAGGCTATGATATTCTGTTAGCTGAAAAAGATTGGCCCCCGGAGTTTGTCAGGGAGTGCCCTCGTGGCGAAGAGGTAATTATGCCTGCCTTCTCGAATCACATTCCGATTCACAAAAAATATACATATGCAAGGAAATGGGCAGTAGCCCAGGCACCTGCATTGTATAAAAATCATGTAGGATGGGATGAGGATTCACCTCCTCACAAAATCCAACTAAAAAGTGAACCAACTGCCCAACGGCAGTATCCCATAAAGCAAGAAGCTAAAAAACAGGTCAGGGAGATCTTAGATCAACTTGAGTACCAGGGGGTGATTGAAACATGCACCTCTCAAATGAACAATCCTTTGTTTCCTGTCTCCAAGCCAGACAATTCATATCGTCTAGTTTTGGACTACAGACACCTTAATACATGTTGCAAAACTTTTGCAGTACAAAACTCGCATAGTGCAGCCCTAATGAATAACATAGTTAGGAAAAAATATAAAACGACATTAGACATTTCTAATGGTTTCTTTTGTCAAAACATTGCACCAGAAAGCAGATACTTGACCGCTTTCTCCGCATTTGGGTCGCAGAAAAAATTCTGTCGACTCCCACAGGGGTTCAAGAACAGCCCAGGACTATTCTCAGCTAGGGTAACAGAGTTACTACAAATCTATGATGATGAAGCATTATCTTACGTAGATGATATTTATCTCACAGACGACGACTTGGATACTCACTTGAAAAGAGTGAACACCATTATACTTGGGTTCGCAGCAGAGGGTTACAAATTCAACTTTAAAAAGTCCCGAATTGCCCATCTGACAGTACTGTTTTTAGGGTACGAATTATCAAGTGAAGGGAAAAGCCTAGCGGACAACTTCTTAGAGAAGTGCGCTGTACTCCAAGCTCCAAAAACGCTGAAGAATTTACAATCCATTCTAGGTTTTCTGAATTTCGGAAGAACTTACATCCTAAATTACGCAGAGAGGGTTAAACCTCTCTACGAACTAATTAAACCTGATTTAAAACAAATCAATTGGACTCAAAAACACACAGAAATTTTGAGATCACTGCAAACAGACATGTTAACAAAAACAAAATTAGATACACGTGACAACACGATCGATCTTGTAATCCGAGTCATCCCAGGAAGATGCGGATTCACGTACCTAACCTCTAATGAGGGAGAAAAGGTACCAATTTCAATTAAATCTCACTTGTACACACAAGCAGAAAAAACATTCAGTCGCACAGAAAAAACTGTGAACGCAGTACAAATCGCATTAGCAAATGAAAGAGAACTAGCACACGGCAAACGGATTAATATCCTTACAGCGGAATCCGCCTTCGAAGCGCTATTCAGCCCAGTAAACCTGCCTACAGTGTCACTGGATCCAAAATGGATACAGTGCATAGATTCTCTAGGAGCGGAAGATGTGAAATACTATTTCGCCCCGCAATACGAAGAACTGAATGATTTAGAATATGAAGAAGAATATCCTCTGCCAATCGAAATCCTGCCTCTCCCACAATACGCATGTATAATCTATACAGATAGCTTTGTACAACATTTCAACGTAGAGAGCAAATCCTACAATGCAGCATGTGCGATCATTAAAGGTCGTTGGCTGTGCGGTAAATTCAGACCGAAAGTAACAAAAACTGAATCAGTAAAAGTACTGTTCCGTTCAAAGAACTGAGATCAGATCTTTAAAGATGGCGCTCGAAAATGCAGAACGCGAATTCCCCACACTTATCGTGTGCGATTCTCATTTTTGCGTCAATTCTTACAACAACAAACTGCAGAGTTGGATCAAAAACGACTACAAAGATGACACAGGTGCCACAATAAAGCATAAATTGCTTTGGGAACAAGTAGCTCTTTTACACAAAGAACTACAAAAGACTCACGTGATTCACGCACAGAGTCTTCAACGTGATGGCGTTCACGTTGCAGGGAATTCATTGGCTAATACAGCCACCGCGGAAGCAACTAACCCGGCTTCCGTAGCCACAGAAAAGCGTACAGATAAGTATATAGACGGGGAAACTATGCTAGCAGTAAAAACAACCGTAAAAGGCGACTGTGCAGCACTACCCGTAAACTATCCACTCAATTATGCATACATAATCGATGCAAACTCCGTTCCTTTTGCTCGAATCCCTGGAGTGGGGGATAGAGTAATTCCAAACAGGAGCAGGAGGGGCTTCCTCCTACTGGAAGCACACATGGGGTTGGGTCTGAAACACCAAACAATAAAAGCCTCTCTGAAAGAATTGCAATCAGAGTATTGGTGGCCAGGAATGAGTATAGATATTCAATGTTTTGCTCAAAATTGTGAAGACTGCAACAGAGATCGCAGTAATGAACAGGCCAGTGTAGTTTCAGGATCCCTTCTAGACAGCATAAGGCGGTCTATCTGCGCAATCAAAGAAGAGAAGCGCGTCCCAGTGTACAACGTTTAAGACGAAATGCACTTAAAAATGAGGCCTCCAGCGCTCGGCTGACGCTAGAAAGGTTATAAAAGATTTGCGAGTCCATATCGGCATATACGCAATTACCACGTTCCATTCTGACCAGGGTCCTGCTTTCAGCTTTCGAGCCTATAAGGGGGCCATGGCTAGCATGGGAATTGGGTTGTGGTATTCTTGTCCGTCGCACAAGTGTGGTAGAAAGAAAAAACCGGGACATAAAGCAATCTATAACAGCGAAGGTATTAGGTTCAGGCGCTGGGTGGGTCAAACATTTAATAAGTGTCCAGACTAGTCTTAACAACATGCCAAGAAATTCTCTAAAAGGTTTCAGCCCATACGAACTATTGTTCGGAATAAGAATGCGCGTTCAGGACCTCGATAGTCAGATGTCAGTGGTACAAGAAGAAACAAAGCAGTTTGAAGTAAAAGACCGTTTGGCTGTTTTACAGGAACTGAATGAAACAAGAAAATCATTAAGCAACATAAAGTTAAAGCAACAGCCAAGTACCACTGACGAGGCACCACCCGCAACAGCCCCAGCAAGGCCTGTCTGGATTCCAAAGATTGGGGATCTAGTCAGAGAAAAGATCGCGGTTAAGAAGGAATTTGGGCCTTCTTACAGAAAAGCAGTACCTGTCTTAGCAGTCACCGGAACAAGATCAGTTGTGCTACCGCCCCTTGCTGGTAAAAAGGAGAACAGAGTCGTGTCCATCGACCTGGTAAAACCACAAGCATGTGGCCTATAATCAACAGTAGGCCCAGTGGACTCCCAAGAAACAACAGAATACCCAAACTTGCAACAATCCAAGAGGTTCAAACTGAAAGACTAATCACATTCGATCAGCCTGCAGTGCACAATGAAGGACTATGCAATAATGCCATGGAACTCGTGCCTCTTGAAACACAGATTGAAACAGTTCGTCAAGAAACAACACCAGTCTACACTAATGTGGCATCAGAAAGTGCTACCGAGAGACAGATTGAAAGAACAATCCCATCAATTGACAGAACTGCCTCTGGTTATTTCATCAACTTCGACAACTTCTCTGAAGATGAAAACGATCCCGAAGTGATGCCAGAAACAAAAAAGTATTCTAAAGAAAATACAACAGGACTCCTTCAACAAATCAAAGAACTATATCTGGATTCACCGTTGATTGAGCATTGGATTATCTCAGGGGTATTCATACTCCTACTATGCCTAATTTTAGTTTTAATTTTAGGAAAGTTCATTACAATTGAATGGACACAGCAAGTCAGAACATCAACCTAGTCCTGAAACCACACAGATCATCCCACGTGAAGACAAGAGAACTGTCAACAGTAAATGTCACAGCAATTCCAATACCTGGTGGGGTAGTATGGGAGAAAACAGACTATGAGATCTATGGTCCGGTCGAAATCCTGAAGTATCCTCATCAACTAAAGGTTTCCTTAAGTGACTTTGTGACACCAAGTACATTCTCTGATGATTGGGACTTTAACAGTATTAATGACATGATGTCTGATTTAGTAATGTCAGCTAGATTCACAGATCATGATTATTTACAAGGTTCATCTAGTTATGAGCAGTTATTCTGTTACACCCACTATGGGGATCATTACTTGCATAAATCTGCACAGCCTAGAAATGTTTTTATGTATAACCAATGGGAACATTGTTCTACACCACCTAAAAGCAGTTCTAAAGCATTTTTTGAGAAATTCAAATATTTTTCAGGGTTTAACACCAGTGATGCAGAAACGTTTTATTATAAACTGTTAGATAAAACAGGAATGAAAACAATGCTGACAAATTCAAAATTGATATATTCAGAAGCATTTTATGACAAAATGATGACATTAGGTTTTGATTATTGGAAAACTAATATTGAAACGAAATCAATTTGGGGTACAAAAGATTGGCAGGTGCAAGGCATAGAAGCACTTTTTAGAACCTGCATGATACCAGAACAAATGTTATTTTTAAATGACACTGTACACCAAACATCTTGTCTTGGCCTAGCCAAAAACAAAGAAATGAAAACACCGTCTATACCAAAGCCAATAGCTGAGAATACAACTGCAGATAATGAGTTAGACGTGTCACACATTTTACATTTCAACAGAACACATCCTGATTGGAAAAAGTGGTTAATCTGGCCTACAGACACAAATAGCTGTCAAGATAGGTTCCTGAACAAAACACAGGGTTTAAAAATGACCAGATTAGACTCAAGATATTCCCAGAGACAACATCCAGGAATTATAACTACATACAGTGTAGGCAAACTCTGCCTAGAATGGCTAACTACATCCACACTGGCTGAAATTAAGCAACACTTGTCTTTATTAAAAGATGGTGCTGATTTGCGCGATTTCATTCTTGGACCACGCAAACAGCGTCAAAAGCGTTTCATAGCGACCAGCATCTATGCTGCTTACAACGAGGCTTGGAAAGTAAAGCAAATTGAAACTGCTGAAAAAATACGAGAAATTGATCGTATTAATTTGGAAAAATCACTTTCTGTGGTAGACAATGGGTTAATGACTCTGTCTTCCAGAATATATTCTTTGGACAATATTGTATCATCTGCCTTTGATGTGATAGACAGAGATTTGCTAATGTTACAACATGGCCAGTCTCAACTACGCTCTATTATAGAATTAGGCTGGACGCTGCAAAATCTTCGTTCAGGCTATGTGCCTTGGCGTCTGATAAACACAACGTCATTATTTTCCATTTTTAACCTTACTGATAAACAGATCAGTTTGGCACAGAAAGGAGCAGACTATACAATCTTGAGCATCGAGAAACTCGAGAGATTACCATTGACAATGTCAGAGAGTCCTGTCATTGAATGGATAATACACGGAATTATCACAATTCCGATAACAACTTTCCGCTTTAAAAAGTGCCTTGAATACATACCTGCTGGCCAGTATGAACAATTGGGTAAGGGATATGTTAAGTCCGAATGGAAATTACCATACACTCATTCTTGCTATAGTGACAGCGACAAAAATGTATTTCTTAGTGGTGACAACTGTAAACACTCACTGAGCGGTATACTTTTGTGTCAGGGTATTAATTTACACGGAGCATGTGATGGCAATTCAAACAACCTTTCATGCCACCAGCTAGTCACACCTGCAACTCAGATAGAGCCCTTCTTTATGCAACTCGCAAACGGGAGTTACATTCTAAGAACGGATCACAGGTGCTGTGGCCTCGCGCCCGGACTAAGTTATCTAGTAGAAGTTACGTCCATGGTCAAATGCTGTATGCAAGCATTGTTTCCGAGCGGGCCTCCAGACACAGTGACTCCCCTCTGGCCTCGTCTGAATCTCTATTCTATACGAATTGATACATTAAGCAAAATGAAATCTGTGCTTTTACAGACAACAGTGCCTATAACGTCATCTAAAGAGACGTATGATCTTCTAGTCGCAAGGACGGCTACTGAGGTCCATGACCTTTTATCAACAAATTGCCCCGTGCATTTCGTACAAATGCTCGAGCAACTCTTTAACATGTCTAGTGCCACGAGCATCCCAGGCATATTTAAGACAGTCTTTACGGGACTGCTAACACCCTTCCAGGCAATTTTGGGAATCTTTCCTAATTTTGTGCACTCCATCTTTGGTGGTATTCCACTATTTTTTGGACTCATCGCAGGGATTCTATTTTTGACCCTCCTGCTACGTTATGGCAAGCCTCGGCTCAGACATAGCTCCCATGGGAATGGAAGAAACAATCCTAGCAATGCGCTACAGGGACAGGATAACTAACGTCCTCGGATTGGCCAGGCTGAGAGATCTAAACATGACCTGGTTCCTTTCATTCAGACCGATATGGCAAAATTGCATTTTACCTGTGCTACGGTGTATGCTTTGCGGCGAGGAATGCGTGTTGGACATCTGTCTTTCACTTCCATCAGCAGTACCAATGGACGTCGATACTTTGCTAAGTCCAATAACGGCTCACGCATTGTGTTGTCCCCAGCGGCTACCAATCCTGATGACGGCATTCGTGGAGACTCCTGTACTACAGCCAAGTGGTAACAGTGGAGCGAGTGACAAAAGCAACATCATCCAGGTACAACGTTCTGTGAGCATTGCTGATCCTGCCTTCGATGACAGCAATCATTCTCACACCTGCCAAGTTTCAGCGCTATCTAATTTGGTTGAACTATCACCTGATTTTGTAGACCAATTCTTTGCGAGCCTGTCTGATACGATGTTCTCACCCACAGAGAAACAATAACTTTTGAGAAGCTTTCCGACACACAGCGTTCCCATGAACTCTGAATTCGGCCTTCAGTTTTGATCAACAAAAAACTGCCAGGAGCTTTGGTAAAACTGATTTTTTCTTTGAATTGGACAATTTTTCAAATATTGACCATTTTCTTTTTGGCACGAACAATTCTTTGCTTAACGTAAAAACTATTCTTAGAGAACAGAAGCTTCACACTTCTATTTCTAAACACATCTAGAGACATATCAACATATCACCAGCCTCTAGCACACATATTATTACAATGCATTTTTATGTGATGATTTATCTCGCATTTCTTCTGTCAGAGATACTTCATGTGTAATTCTTTATGCATAATCGTTCATTGATTTCATATGCAATACTTTTTGAATGATTACTATGCTTTAAAAAAAAAAAAAACGTACAGTACCTAAATTCCATGTATTACAAGTACGCCTATTTCGAATGCATTTATGTATTTTGGGGTGGGCTATGTTATACAATGTTACACATGCATCTAATTGCTTAGTTTTAGTAATTTTGATGGACATGAATTCGTGGAGTGGGTGTCATGTGCTTATCTAGGTTCCTGATCGATACTGTGACCTTATGCCCCTATTCGGCTATAAAGCCCTTTTGTTCCCTATATTGGCATAACCGTTCAAGTACGATTTTCTGTAAAGTCATCTCTGGCCTCACACGAGCAGAGCCACAGAGCCACATTCCAGCATGACTCTCTGCTACTTCCTTTGCGACCAATTAGTGCAATGACAGAGCAGCAGTCACTATCTGATATTCCTAGATAACACTCCGAGTTCTTCAACAAGATAAAAACTTAGCAAACCTGGAAATCCCCGCTTGCTATGTTTTGATTAGTAATGGAACTCTAATGAGCAACTGATAGCTGCCACTTCCTAGTGACATCTTTAATTGACGTCTTATGTCCAGCAAACTTGCGTCAAACCCGGCACCTGTCAGGTATAAATATTACCAACGTTGCCTTAAGCAATGAGCGAACATGTTGCTGATGCCAGCTGCCTGCATGACCCCGTGTTGGTAAAAACTAGCACTCTGTCGCTGCAGCCTGCTATCCTGTGGTGGTGAAGCTACTGATTACCATTATCGCCGCTACAGCGCGAACTATGGTGCAGTACGCTTGAGGAGCCGTGCAGCCGTCCTCTGCGAAGACATCCAGCCCAGCTGCCCGCGGACGCTGTCACCCCTCCTTCCTCCAGACGCGCTGAGAGAAGCCGCTGCCTTTCTCGTGCAGAGAAATCCAGTCCCGGCGCTTCCAGTTTACCCTCGCAGGTGACTGGGATATCGAGAGAGACCCCTGAAGGAGATACCAATCCTCCATCATTCTATTCAGAGGTATGGTGTTGACTAAACCCTTAGAAGAGAATTCTTGAAACAAACCTTGGCAAAACCAACTTAACTTAAGCTACTTACTTACTCCCCCTTCTCACGTGTTAGGCCTAGGTCAGGCACACTGGGGTAGGCTTAGTTAGAAGCACCAGTTGAGTATGTTAGCCTAATGTATATATGACTGTATAAATGTTTTATTACTTTTAAACCATTGTATGGCTAAGAAACCATATCAATGCTTTTACAGTTCTATTTCGCTATTCTTATCTTACTGTACGTACTTTTCATAATAACAGTTATTGCAATTGTGGCAATACATTTCTCTTGTATGAGAAGAAAGACTGTTCAATAAATGTTAACCTTTATTGATACACGCCCGTCTCTCTATTCTCTACATACCGTGAAAGTAAACTGCACTAGACTGACTGAGTGAAATCTATGTCTATTGTTTCACACGACCCTAGAGATCGACTCTTGATCTGAGGAGCAAAGTTGTCATGTTGCACGGTTGTTGGAAAGCTGAATCCCTTCTTGTCTGTGCCAAGGAAGCTGATCACTTCCTATGCAGAGAAGAAAGTTTCCAGTGACCTCTGAGCTAGTTGGTAACACAACCCAATTAAGTTTAGCATAGTCAGTGGAGGCCTGGAATATAGCCAGTTCCATGTCGATACTACTGTTTATGTTATTCCAATGCGCAGGGCCTAGTGGGAAACTAGGAACTACACTACAACATGTCGGGTCTGTAAGCTTCCGCCTATCCAGAGAGTGTTACAGCTTGTAGGCTTGGCTATCCATTGCATCTTTTAACCGCGCCCGTGTACTTTGGCAGTCTACTGTTGTGTGTGTGTGTGTAGTCATACCGCTGGGTCTTGCGATATGTCTAGGTCCACCTCTCCCACTTCTATCAGCATTTGGTCCCATTCTTGCGCTATAGGGTATTTGCGAAGACCCTTTTCCTCCTCCCCACGCAGCGCTGCAGATTCAGCTTTGCCCCATTTCAACAAGTCAGATCGCCATATTTCTGTATGTGGGGATCTGGGCGATTTCCACCTCATAGTAAGTACCCTGAGTGCCAATAGGAGCGCCAAGTCCATAAATTTCAGTTGTGCTTTACATGTTTTGGGTCTTTTCCTATGCCCTATCAGACAGGGTAGTGCCCCCTCAGGGATCTGCAGTGCTGTTACAGTGTGCAATGTGTTCCTGATCGTCCCCCAGTAATTGCGTATTTTCGGGCATGTACATAGCATGTGGAGGATGTGTGCCTCATCCTCTTGACATCTTGGGCAGCAGTGTGTAGTGGCAGGGAACATCTTGTGGAGCCTCTGGGGTGTGAGATATGCTCTATGGAAAATCATGGCCTGTATGAACTTGAACTTAACGTTTCTAGACACTCTCCTATGGTGGCCAAGGATGATTTTCCACTCCCCGTCCGTTATGGGTTCTCCTGTGTCCGCAGTCCAGATCTCCCTGAGTGTGGTAAGGGATCACTGGAATAGTTAATGTGTGTAGTGGAGTGGCGTATAAGGATTGTAAGGTTGTGTGTAGTTGGTAAAAAGAGGTGGCGGTGTTGGTGGATGGTGTGATGGAAGACTGAGTATAGGTTTTGTCTTGATAAAAGGGTATCTGTTAGCAGCATGTAGAGGATAGAGCTGGTTTTGCTTGAACATGGAGTGTGTGTCTGGATGCAATAAAGTTATGTTAAATGTGGTTTTGGGTTGTGTTGGTAATGTGTGAATGTATTAGTGGTATAGTATAGAGTTGTGCTTTGTGTGAGAATGCAAGTGCCATAGTGTTGTAGTTGGGGTAGAATTGTATGTAGGTGTTGTTTGTGGGGTTTGGTAGGAGTAGTGTTAAATAAACATTGAAATCTGTATAAGGTTTGTTTGTGGTGCATGAGTAGAATGCCTTTGCTAATACTGTGTTTGGATGTTGGCAGATGTGGAGGGCTTAAGGTGGTAGCTCGTAAGTGAAAATTGGGAGCATCTTTGGCCCTAGGCCTGACCCGAACAGGCCCAAACAGGTAACTGCCCTTGTCCTTCCTGCCCAGCCCAAACAGGCAACTGCCCTTGTCCTCTCCGCCCTTAGCCTCGATGCCCGGGCTGAGATTCCCTGAGCTCTATGCTTACATTTGCCCTATTGGCCAATGGAACCCTAGCCCTAACCAATCAGAACCCTAACACTAGAGCCAAATGGGAGACCTGGCCACATTAACCAATCACCATCCTAGCCCAAACAACCAATCAAAGCTAAAGCCCAAATGAAACCAAAGGCCCTAATACCTAAGTCCAATAGGCTAGTAGTCAATGAGGACCCTAGCCCAAACAGCCAATCAGAACTCAAACCCTAGGCCCTTATTCCTATAGAAGTACTTGTCCTAGCAACCAGTCACAGCAACAAATGCAACAACCAATAGAATTATATATAAGAGCCAAGTGACCTTAAGCCCAGACTGCTGTGGCAGGGAGGTGCTCCTCTATTCGGAAGCTCTTTGGATACAGACAGGCAAAATCAACACTTACTATCTTGCAGAGTCTACTTTTCAGGTAAGGGAGAAATTTGAAGCCACTGAAATACTGTTTTTCGTGCATTTAAACTAATCACTTTTCTAGCCAAAAAATGAGGGCTACATACATTTTCTGGAATCCTAACAGCGGTTCAAGTTAAATGTCTAACGTAAAGTGCAAAATAACAATACTGAAAAATGAGAAAAAGAGAAAAAAATAGTAATAATAATATAAAAAGATTTTCTTTTTTAATTACAAAAATGTTCTAAAAAGTGATACCCCTACACAGATTCACAAAAATATTACAAAAAAAATTAATAAGGAGATAATTATAACAATATAACATCAATGGCGCTCAATAAGTTCATCAAACAACCATAGAGACAATACACTGTGTAACAAAACAAGTGGCTGACGAAAGTTACATATATGTAGTTTGTACAAGACAAAAACAAAACATAGCAAAAAAAATGACTTGTTAATCAAGGCCACATGAAGGCGTCGGCGGCGTTTCGGCCACATCAAAATTTGGTGGTCATCATCAGGACAGACAATAATGAATACCAGAGCATCCAGTAGAAAATTCCAGTAATAAAATCTATAAGTACCCGATCCACAGCATGTAAATAGGTAGGCTCCACTTGCTCCAAATGCAAGTACACCAAGGCGTAATACGAATGAGAAATGATCCTATCAGACAGAATTCCTAGTGATTCACAACTCATTGAAATTACGAATAAGGTCACAGTGTAAAGGCACCAAGTAGCCGTACATTAATTAATTGGTCCTCGAATCAAACCAAGCTGCTCCAACTTTAAGCAAGTCCACACGGAGGGCCAATTATTACTTAAACAGTCCCACCGAGCATGCTGAGCTGCTGTAACCGTATGCTGATCTACACGAAGTGCACCATCCCGGTCGGGTCACAAACCGGACTGAAAGCCGGAAAAGATATAACTTGAACCTTTGTTAGGATTCCAGGCTTTACTTTACCTCAAGTTCTGGTCTTAGGGCTGCCCCTGTTGGTGGTAATTAAATGCACTTTGTAAGCATAGTTTAAAACCAAAGAGCAGATTAAGCAGTCTCCAAAGCACCTTTCGGTTAGCCACTGAGCTGTATGGATGGTGAGGCTTAATACAGTCTTTGTGAAAAACTAGGAGAACAATGCATAAAGTCATGGGTTGAACAAAACAACAGTTTGAAAATACCCAGTTTGCAGATAGATAAGAGGTCAATTCATACAGACACGGGTAGAGCAAAGCATCAGTATAAAAATACCAAGTTTGCAGAAAAACAAAGAGGCAAATGTAAGCAGACACAGGCAGGGGAAAAGCATTTTTTGAAAATTACAGCTAAAAATCAATTATGTGGTACAGAGGTTAGCTTCTTATGAGGATTCAGGCGTTTTAGCCAAAATGGAGTTGAACATTGCATTGCATGGGGTTTGTACATTTGAGAAAGACTTGTTAAGCAGCAACACGTTGCGTTATGGGATTTGAAGTGTTTTCTTTAACGTTGTATTTGTTGACGCAAAAATCCCTGCATGCAAATCCCTCATTTAGCTCACCAGTAGCTGTGAGCAGTGGTCCACTCTGAGTCAGAGACCCCTCATTGCAGTGGGCCCTCAACATTTATGACCCTAAGTTAAAAAGGGGTTTGAGGGTCTGCCTATATCTTTCATTCAAACTGGTCCAGTCAACCATCTTTCAAAAGGAGCACTTCCACACACACTGGGACTGCTATGAAAAGGTGTGCTTTTTGTGACCCAAAATGTTTTGATTTTAGCATAGCTGCCAAATTTCCCCGGTCAATGTATGATGAGCTTCTCCAGTCCAGGGTTTTTTTAAATTCTAGACTCGCAATCCTGGTTTTATAATGGAATAAACTAGACAAGCCCCAGATTTCAAAGACTTGGCACCTATCTTTTAGCCAAATTTCTTATTTACAGACAAGGGACTGGCAGCACATCCAACAATAACATCTTACAAAACAATCAATTGCAAATGTAAAAGGCTGACAGCCCACGACGGATCAGTTGGCTTTGCTAGTGCTTGTTTATTATTTACCTCTAGCAAAGAGCCAACATGTTATTTTTCAGCTGTTGATCTCTGCATGGTAGCCATTGAAACACATATTTTAAAAAATGGGTTGGCTTATTTGAGGCTTTTCAGCACATTTGGGAAGATTGAATGATCTCTTCCTCTCAACATAAAATCTAGCCCCACATCGCTTATCTTCAGAAAGCAACTTAAGACATGGTTGTTTTCTCAATGAGCTAATTAGCATCTTCAGACATAGAACTCTGCATCTGTTCTCTAAGATACTGGTAATAGATCTAGCTCCTAGCGCCGAGACACCCACGGGTAATTGCTGCGCTTTAAAAATCACATAAATAAATAAATAAATACATTATCTCCCAGCTCCTGAAGGGCTGAGGAGGTAAAAAGCAAACAGACCAGGTGTTCAGACAGCTTTATACCTGGTCGTTTTTTCTGTCCTCAACGGCTTCCTCTTAGCATAAAAATCCAGAAAACGTTTGAGAAAGGCGTCACAGCCTGTGTGACCTCAGCTCTGCTCTCCTCCTGCGCCGGCAACGAGTAGCAACTTACAACAAACATTGTTTTCATATGTGCAAGAAGGCTGCTCTATGGTAATGGGGATATAGGGAGAGGTGGTTAAAAGATGCCTGATCCTTTTAACACATGTTTTTTCTAAAGTACATATACATTTATTTTGTCATCGAGAGCTGCATTTATTTGTCCATACTGGATTCCTCCTAAGCATGAGGAGAGTAGCCCGTGGACCCTTCAGTGGAGCCAGGGGAGAACATTTAGAAGCAGCAATAAAAGCTGATTGGCAGGCGCCCATCATTCAGCCCCCTCCCCCCCCCCCCCAACATTGTAGACATGCAGAGTCATTTCAACTAATGCCCTGTCTCAAGGATGGATGCCATTTGATCATCCATCACCATGCCCAAAATCACACCGAGTCCGCATGGAGCCGGGATCTGATACAATAAAAGTCGAAAAGCCTGAATTAATATCAAATATCTGAAATATAATGTATTGACGTGTTTTTCTACACTGTACAACCGAGTGACGCCCTAACCTCACCTACCCCTCATTGCCAATTAAACTGTTTCTGAAGCAAACATTTCAAGTGCCAATTCAGTTCCAAAGTCTTTATAATAGTGTTATTTTTTACCACATATTTTATCAACTTAAGAACGATGATGACCGAGTGAACCTTACCAGAATGTTGAACTTCGTAGTGCACGTTGTATACAGCTAAGCGAAGCAGGTACATTAACCCGCAGAGCTATTTTACATGTGTGCAGTAAGAATTCCAGCAGAGCAAAACACCTGGAGAATCAGCCAGCGCACTGTGGCAAATTAAAAGGGTGCCGCTTTTATAGCGCAAAAATGAATCCAATTAGGAAACACCGCTGAGAAACACGGGAGAAGTGCCGAGTCTAGCATCCACTGTAGGGGCCAAGAGAACCATGAAACATTCATGACTTCCTTTGATCTCTGCAGTTGGTGTTGTGGCGTTTAGCCATAAGGCCAGGCGAACCTCGTAAAATAACAGACCGGCTGCACGCAGGACCCCAGCAGGCAGCAGTATCAGAGAAACGCATTAGCACCACAAGGTGATCGCATTACAGGCAGCCAGACCCCCTTACGAGGAGACAGTTTGTGCACTGTACAACTCTCTGGTGCTGGGCGTGCACATTTGAGGCTCCTAATCATGTGTACTCTTGAACAAAAGTTTTTTTAATGTCCTTATTCACCTTGATCATTTCCGCCTTTACACCTTAAACCTCCTTTTTACAAGGAATAAATATGTTGCTACAAAGGAAGGGGCCCTTATAAGAGTTTCACCGCAGACCAGAAAGCAGAGGTGCTGAAATAGTTTTGTGGGGGTGCGATGCTGCCAATCAGTGTTACATGACTAAAAACTGTGAAAAATCCAAGCATCACATGAAGAACAAGTGTAGCAAAGAGCCACGCCCATATGGCAAGACAGTGGCCAGGATGCAGTATGTAGGTGGTGGTGCATTTTGGAGCAAATTGTCGCAAATATATTTCTAAAGCATGATGTCGTAGCACACTGTCATTTACAGACAGCACATTCTGCATTTGAAATGGCCACTACTTTTGCACAAACCTACTGCTTTACAGATAAAAGTATATAGTGCACAAATAATGTGTGGAACTCGGATTGTATTTGATATTTTCATTTTCAAATCACTAAGTGTCTTGGTTTAGTTTGGACCTATTAAAATGTTTGTTTCCATCACATTTCAGAATTACAAAAATGTGTGGTTTCCCAACTGTTGATATATTTTGAAATATTTGTACAGTTCCTTTATAGGTATTTAAATGTTATTGTGTGTTAGAAAAAAATGACTACCTTTCCTTTTCCACCAGCAAGAATGTTAGATGGTTTTACTTTACAAAATCCTGTTACTTGCAGTCAGAGAGAGAAATCAATCTCCATGTTAAAGAAAGCAGCAATTTGTCACAAGACTTAGCCTGACATTTGAACCCTGTCTTTGAATGGCCAACAATGTGGCACGATAAAAACAAACTTTAAAGGCATCTTTATTGCTCATTCACTTTGGAAGTACAGCATGGTTATTTCGGGGGTGCCCCAGCACCGTTACTTCCAGCGCAAATGTCGGAAAGTGAGTGGGTCAGCTTGAGGAGCGCACCCAGTAGAATCAACTCGCTCCAAGGACTGAAATCTATGAGCTCACAGTGTCTTCACCCTATGTTTTGGTTGAAGAGGATAACTTTATTTGTGTGTGCCCTTGTCATTCCTTACACCACTCTGACACTGGATGGCATGTCTAAATTGTGGGTGTTCCCAACAGCCACAGGGTGGTGTCCGTCTTCTTTTGCCTGCCAGTGCTGTACAAGATGTGTCTATCTTATTTCCTCTGCCTTGTTGCTCCCTCATCTCCCTACACTCACCTCCCCATTGCTTTCCCTACCACCCCTGACTATTTCAGTGTTTTTAGGTCGAGGACCGTAGGCTGCGCTTGCGCAGTCTCGGTCCGAGATTTAATGTTTCTTAGTATGGAGGCTTGAACCCGCCCCTGTTCTCCATTGGCTGGCTTCCTAAACGGTGGCCAGCCATTGGACGAGAGGGGCGTCACTCCGTTCAAGCCCCGCCTTTTTCCGATTCGGGGGGGGCGTCTTTTTTTGCTTCTTTCTTGTTTTCTTTCTCTCCTCTTCCCATTGGCTGGAATTTTACCTTCCAGCCAATGGGAAGAGGAGAGAAAGAAAACCACGTCCGCAAATCAGAAAATTACGCTGCTTTCTCCGAGCCATTTCTGCCTCGCCTAGTAGAAAGATGGTGGTGTCATGGCGTTGTGCAGGTAACTTTTTGGCCATCTGTTCCCTTGTTGTACGTCTGTTCCCTCGTGCTTTCCCCCCCCTGTTGTGCGTCTGTTCCCTCGTGCTTTCTGCCCCGTCGTTGTGCGTCTGTTCCCTTGTGCCGCTCCCTAGTTACTTTTGCTTGCTCTCCTGCCCCTGCCCCCTTGTTGGTTGTTGTGCCTCTGTCCCCTGCCCTGCTTGTGATCTGGTTTTTGTGCCTCTGTGCCCCCCTGCCCCCTCGTTGCTTGTGGTTGCTGCCCCCTCGTTGCTTGTTGTGCCTCTGTGTCCTGCTTGTGATCCGGTTTATGTGCATCTGTGCCCCCTGCCTCCTCGTTGCTTGTGCCTGCTCTCCTGCCCCTGATCCCTTGTTGCTTGTTGTGCCTCTGTGCCCTGCTTGTGATCTGGTTTTCGTGCCTCTGTGCCCTGCCCTGCTTGTGATCTGGTTTTCGTGCTTCTGTGCCCTGCCCTGCTTGTGATCCGGTTTTCGTGCCTCTGTGCCCTGCCCTGCTTGTGATCCGGTTTTTGTGCCTCTGTGCCCCCCTGGCCCCTCGTTGCTTGTGCTTGCTGCCCCCTCGTTGCTTGTTGTGCCTCTGTGTCCTGCTTGTGATCCGGTTTATGTGCATCTGTGCCCCCCTGCCTCCTCGTTGCTTGTGGTTGCTGCCCCCTCGTTGCTTGTGCCTGCTCTCCTGCCCCTGATCCCTTGTTGCTTGTTGTGCCTCTGTGCCCTGCTTGTGATCTGGTTTTCGTGCCTCTGTGCCCTGCCCTGCTTGTGATCTGGTTTTCGTGCTTCTGTGCCCTGCCCTGCTTGTGATCCGGTTTTCGTGCCTCTGTGCCCTGCCCTGCTTGTGATCCGGTTTTTGTGCCTCTGTGCCCCCCTGGCCCCTCGTTGCTTGTGCTTGCTGCCCCCTCGTTGCTTGTGCTTGCTCTCCTGCCCCTGCCCCCTCGTTGCATGTTGTGCCTATGTGCCCTGCTTGTGATCCAGTTTTCGTGCCTCAGTGCCCTGCCCTGCCCTGCTTGTGATCCGGTTTTTGTGCCTCTGTGCCCTGCCCTGCTTGTGATCCGGTTTTTGTGCCTCTGTGCCCCCCTGCCCCCTCGTTGCTTGTTGTGCCTCTGTGCCATGCTTGTGATCCGGTTTTTGTGCCTCTGTGCCCCCCTGCCCCCTCGTTGCTTGTGCTTGCTCTCCTGCCCCTGCCCCCTTGTTGCTTGTTGTGCCTCTGTGCCCTGCTTGTGATCCGGTTTTTGTGCCTCTGTGCCGCCCTGCTTGTGATCCGGTTTTTGTGCCTCTGTGCCCCCCTGCCCCCTCGTTGCTTGTGCTTGCTTCCCCCTCGTTGCTTGTGCTCGCTCTTCTGCCCCTGCGTTGCTTGTTGTGCCTCTGTCCCCTGCCCTGCTTGTATTCCGGTTTTTGTGCCTCTGTGCCCCCTGCCCCCTCGTTGCTTGTGCTTGCTGCCCCCTCGTTGCTTGTGCTTGCTATCCTGCCCCTCCCCCCTCGTTGCTTGTTGTGCCTCTGTGCCCTGCTTGTGATCCGCTTTTTATGCCTCTGTGCCCCCCTGCCCCCTCGTTGCTTGTGCTTGCTGACCCCTCATTGATTGTGCTTGCTCTCCTGCCCCTGCCCCCTCGTTGCTTGTTGTGCCTCTGCTTGTGATCCGGTTTTTGTGCCTCTGTGCCCTGCTTGTGATCAGGTTTTTGTGCCTCTGTGCCCTGCTTGTGATCCGGTTTTTCGTGCCTCTGTTCCCTAGGGCGTTACTGGGCAGAGAGCTCTGTCTGTTTGTGTGTGGCTCTGTCTGTGTGGCTCTGTCTGTGTGTCTGTCGCTCTGTTTGTGTGTGTGTGTCGCTCTGTCTGTGTGTGTGTGGCTTTTTCTGTGTGTGTGTGTGGCTTTGTCCGTGTGTGGCTTTGTGTGTGTATGTGTGGCTTTGTCTGTGTGTGAGGCTTTGTCTGTGTGTGTGTGTGTGTGTGTGTGTGGCTTGTCTGTGTGTGTGTGTGGCTTTGTCTGTGTGTGTGTGTGGCTTTGTCTGTGTGTGGCTTTGTCTGTGTGTGGCTCTGTCTGTGTGCGTGTGTGTGTGGCTCTGTGTGTGAGTGTGGCTCTGTGTGTGTGTGTGTGGCTCTGTGTGTGTGTGTGTGGCTGTGTGGTGTGTGTGGCTCTGTGTCCACTAATACTCTCTACTACTCTCTAATGCTCACCTATTACAATTTTAAATGACAATACCATTTATTTATGTTTAAAAAAAAAATGAAAAAAATTCCATTTGCAATGCCAATAGCTCTAACTTTAATAAAGCTGAGACCATTGCATTGTAAATGCTTGTTTTATTTATCTTCCCACCCAGCCTCAAGCACCTCTGCTGTTCCCCCAAGCCTTCACTTTTGCTTTCCTTCCCCACCATCTTGGAACATTAAGGAAATTAAATAAAATGGCACAAACATGATCTGGTTGGCTGCCATATCATCACGACGTATAGGTGTGCATGCATAATGACACAAACATTCAAAACATTGCATTTTCTATTTTTTTTCCCCGATGCTGTTTAGTATCAGCAAGAGCTTTCTTTCTAATGGAACTGAAAAGCAATGGCAAATGGCATTGGCAAAAGCCAAGAGGTCAAAAAGGTGAGACATATTGGCTTTGCGAGTGCTTGTTCTGTACGCTAAAGAGAGATGAAAAAGGAAAGAGACTTATAGAGAAGATGGAGAACAATGAAGAAAATAAAAAAATGAAGAAGACCTTGCGTTGCCATTTGGAGGAGTCGTCGCGCTGCACACACGTGCAGCATTTACTTGGTCTAGATTCGGTCTTACATGAATGTTTGGCTGGGATGTGCGAGTGTCTAAGCCAAAATGTGGTTGGTAAATACTAAAAATGTGTTGTCCGGAAGTTCAGTTCGATTTTATATTGTCTTTTTCTTTTCAGTGTATCAACACCTAAAGGGATTGTACTTGGGACCAGACTGAAAAGAGAAGTTAAGTCAAACATAATTAAATCAAATGATTAACTTTTTTTTGCATTTTGTTTGCAGTCCATGGAGCAGATGAGGTTCAAACATAAACCCACCAGCCAAACGAAGGTGACAAGCCCACCCAGAGGTCCACTGGTAAATTCAAAGGAATCTCTATGGGAATCAAAGTTGGCCCTATGAGCCCATACTGCAGGGTCAGAGTCACGTGATGATGGGGTCAAAGGTGACAGCATCTTCCAGCGCTAGTACCAGCGGGGGCTCCTCCGCTAAGGTGGAGGAGCGTCGACCCAGTGCTTTAAAGCTGTGCAAAGGAAAAAATAAAATGATAATAACAGGGCGTTATTATCAGTTTATTTTTTATATTGCCGTTGCCCCGGGTTAGGGCGGGGCAGGGCTCCCCGCACCACAGGGAGGAGTGGCTGACCTAAGTGCGTATGACTGTTTGGCCGCACTTTGCATGGTCTCCATCTAAGCTGTATTATAGCCTGGGTGGGGAACATTACCAGGCTTCCACTCCCTCTCAGAGCACCGAATCATGGCGCTCAGACCAATCACGACGCTATCAGCAGCGTTGTGATTGGCTGGGGGAGTCTGGAAGCCTGGGTGCTTCCTGTTCCTGCGGAGGAGAGGCGGTGGTGTCGTACATGTCAGTATGTTTACTATGTTTATCACGCAGCGTCACTCTGCGTCACCATAGCAACTCATTGTGTATATAGGTGACGTCACCTGTTCTTGGTGACAGATGACAGCTGACCCTTATTGATGCTAGTTGTATCCCGCTACTGCTGGTCCTTGTTAGTTAATAAATAATCTTAAGTACACCATTCTTCTTGTCATCATTTGGTGTACGCTACAATTGGCGACGAGGGTTTGTTTACAAGGACCAGCGGAAATAATGATGATCGGCGATGATTGAAGATCGTGATCTCTTTGATGAGGAAAAGCGGGCGTGAAGTGAAGGTGCTGAAAGGAGTGAGTACGCGAATAAAGAGCGAGCGCTAACATTAGCAGAGAAGTTAAAGACGCGCTATTGTTCGGCACCGCATAAATTTAATGAGCTTGGAGCATTCTGCACACGAGCAGTGTGAAGAAGAAGTGCAGCGTAAAGCGATCGTTAAGCGCTTGAAGGAATTTGAGCTGACTGCTGCGTGAGGAAAAGGCATAAAATATTCGAAATCGGCGCTTCGTGACATCCAGCTGAGGCGTCAGTCAATTACCTCAGCTGAGTCGCGTGAAGCATGCCGGGAGTATGATGTGATTGGTAGATGGCCAAGCACGTCATCGACGTAAGCAGCGTACAGCGTAAGCAGCGTACGGCCATCTTTGAAGTTTTCAGTCAGAAAACAAAATACATTGGAAGCGAAGCGCTGAGAGGAATAAACGCGCATTGAAAGAAAAGAACAAGGAATAAAACGTGCAAGTGTACAAGTAAGCCATCGAGTAAAATCGGATCTAAAGCAAAGTGATCTACTGCCTGTACTTTGATAAAATTGTCGAAAAAAGCAAGTAATAAATAAAGTTAGACATGGCAGAGTGTAATAATATATGTGCTCCCCCTCGTTTCCTGGATGAGCCTGGAAAACCCACTATGAAATGGAAGAAGTGGGTAAGAGCATTTGAGAATTACATCATTTCAATTGATGGAAAAGCTTTTGATGCGGAAAGAAAATGTTCCTTATTGTTTGGACTATTGGGTAAAGCAGGGCAAGACATTTTTGACAGTTTGCCTGAGTATGAAAGCCCACCAGGAACATTCATACCACTGAATGAGTATCAGGAAGCGCTAAAAAGATTAGAGAGACAATTTGACGAGGAGAATAACATAATGGTTGCCAGGCATAAATTTGCACAAAGGAAGCAACAAGAGGGGGAGTCTGTCGAAGATTATGTTGCATGCTTAAGAGTTTTGGCAGTGGAATGCGAGTATGAGGAAATGACTGATGTATACATCAGAGACCAAATAGTGTTTTACTGCTACACAAGGAAGGTGCAGGAGAGGTTATTAGCTTGCAAAAGGCCTAGCTTGCAAGAAGTCATAGATATTGCTAGAGGTATCGAAAGATCTTTGACTTCAACAAAGGAATTGTCCACTACTGGAAATAATGCTAATGTATTTTACTTGCAGGAAAAGAAAAAAGGGGATGGTAAGACAAACGAAAGAAGTATGAGTGAAAGAAAGGTGGGAGGTAAGCAGTTATGCTGTTTTAGATGTGGTTCTAGTGAGCATCTAGCCGACTTTAAAAACTGTCCAGCAGTAGGTAAGAAATGTATAAAATGCAAGAGGTATGGTCATTATTCTACTTTATGTAAAACAAAAAGGATAGGCAATAGTGTGAGCATAAACACTGTTGGGAATTTTGATGAAGAAATGTGCGCAAATATAATGTTGTACATTGAAATGGAGGATGGAAAAATTAAAGGCCCCATTAGTGATGTAAAAATTGGGGAGGTTGAGTTAAAGTTCACTGCTGATTCTGGTGCCCCAATAACTACAATATCCGATACCCTTTTTGAAGAAAAATGGAAAGGCGTGCAGTTGACTCAATCTGATATGAATCCTAAAGCCTTTGGAGAGAAGGATATAAATATGTTGGGGTATTTCATTGACACTGTAACTTTCAAAGGGAGAGTGATTGAGACAAAGGTCTATGTAGCAGAGAAGGGGAGAATACTTGTAGGATGGAGAGATTTGGCCCAACTGGGGGTGGTTTTGGTTCCGGGAGCAAAAGACCCTGTGATCTTAAGAGAGGAATGGATGAACAGTATTTGTGTAGGAAAAGAAGAAAATACTTTGAGTGAAGTTTTAGAAAAGCATAAGGATGTATTTGAAAATGTAATTGGATGTGTAAAGGGATTCAGTCATGACATCAAACTAAAAGAAGGTGCTATCCCATGTAAGCACAAGGTAAGATCTGTGCCTTTGTCAGTTAAAAATGAGCTTAGAGAAGTGCTTGAAAAGCTAAAAAAGGAAGGTGTGATTGAAGAAGCAGAAGAATCTGAATGGATTTCTGCTATAGTAGTATCTAAGAAGAAGGTGACAGGGGACATAAGGTTGTGTGTTGACCTGAGGTCGCTTAATAAAAATATTGTGATAAACTGTCATCCCTTGCCAAAAATAAAGGACATTCTTCAGTCAACATCTGGATCAAAATATTTTTCACTTATAGACTTAAGGGCCGCGTACCATCAGGTGTGCTTGTCTGAAAGGTCCAAGAAACTAACAACTTTCATTACGCCATTTGGAGCATTTAGATATATAAGACTCCCTTTCGGTCTAGCATCATCTTCAGGAGTTTTCCAAAAACTCATGGATGTATTGTTCGGAAAAATGAAAGGGGTGGAAGCTTTTCAGGACGACATTTTGCTGCACTCCAAGATGGAAGGTGAGCACATACAATTGATTGATAAAGTTCTGAATGTGTTGGAAAACAGAGGCATGACAGTTGCTAAGGACAAATGCAAATTCATGGCAAAGGAAATTGAATATTTAGGGCATGTCCTGTCTGCAGAAGGTATATTGCCAAAGGATGATTTGGTTCGTGCAATAAGGGAGGCCCCTGAACCAAGAAATAAAGAGACTCTCAAGTCGTTCCTTGGCCTCAGTGAGTATTATGCAAAGTTCATCAAGAAATATGCAGAAAAGGTGGAACCACTCAGGAGACTGCTAAAGAAAAATGTAAAATATGAGTGGGGAATGGAACAAAATGAGGCATTCAAGGTTGTCAAAGAGGAAATAGCCAAGGCACCAGCGCTAAAACCTTATGATCCGCAGCTTGAAAATATTGTAACCGTGGATGCTAGTAATGAGGGAATAGGTGCAGTGTTCTGCCAAAGGAAAGGAAATGAAGAGAACACAATCACATTTATTTCCAGGAAGTTAAATGACACTGAGATTCACTACAGTACAATTGAACGTGAGACTCTAGCCTGTGTGTGGGCTGTACACAAACTCAAGGATTATCTATGGGGCAAGGATTTCACGCTTGTAACTGATCACAAACCTCTTGTGTACATGATGGACGGCAAGGGGCGAGGCAATGGCAATGCTAGTTCTAGGCTGATCAGGCTTATGTCAAAGCTTCAGGAGTATAATTTCAAAATGGAACACATAAAAGGTGGAAAGAACAGTAGGGCAGATTGTCTATCCAGGTTACCGGTAAAAATAAACACGGATGAAGTACTGGAAGACAACGAATGCGTGGTAGCACATATTGACGCAACTGTAATGTGTGAAGGATCCATAAAAGATGAGGAATGGGAAGAGTGTGCAAAGAATGATACCGTTCTGGCCAAGGTGAAGGAGTATGTGCAATCCAATTGGCCACATGTGAGGAATTTACCTAAAGAGCTTAAGAATTATCAGCAAGTAAAAGATGAATTAACTCTAGAAAATGGTTTTCTGAAAAGAGGAGAAGTGTTTGTGCCGCCACTAGGACTCAGACAAAAGATAATCCAGATGGCTCATAGAGGGCATCCTGGCACAACAGCCACCAGAAATGTCCTAAGGATGTACTATTGGTGGCCAGGAGTGGACAACGAAGTTAGGAACCTTGTAGATAAGTGTGAGCAGTGTTTGAAGTCGGACAAACACTGGAGAATGGAGAAAAATGAGCTGCAGATTGTGCAAATTCCTGATGGACCTTGGGCCAAAGTTGCAATAGATTTTGCTGGACCCTTCAATCTATTACAAGATGAATGCAAATATTTAATAGTTTTGACGGACTACTACACTAAATGGGTGAGTTACAAGTTTGTGAAGGTGATTACAACTGAAGTGGTTGTAAAGTTTCTGGAGAAAGTTTTTGAAAGGGAAGGACAACCTAAAATTATAGTGTCTGATAATGGATCACAACTTGTATCACGTGTAATGGTAGAGTTCTTGGAGAAACGTGGAATAATACAGGAGAAAACACCCCTGTACAGTCCCAAGAGCAACGGTCAAGTTGAGAGGATCAACAGATTTTTTAAAGAAGGAATCCAGATGGCAATTGCAAATGACATGGATGTCAAGGAGTTTATTAAAGTAAAAATAAATGCATATAATAATACTCCCAAGGAGGCAACAGGGTTTACACCATTTTTCCTGATGAGAGGAAGAGTATGCAATAGTGTCATAACACCTAAAGTAGGGGAGTGGAAAGCAACAGATGTTGAAGCAAGACAAGTATGTGAAAATGAACTCAAGGTGAGAGAGAACATAATATGTAAACAAATGAAGAATAAGGCTTATTCTGATAATGTGAATCGAGCTAGAGATAAGATCATAGCACCTGGAGATTGGGTGCTAGTAAGGAAGCCTGGTCTGGTTGCCAAAGCAGAGTCTAAGCTCAGCAAACCAATGAGAGTTGACAAAGCAACTGGAGGAGCCGTACTAGTTGAAGGTGATGGATGGCGCAGCAAAGACGATGTGGTAAAACTGAAACATGGTCAGGAACAGATCATAATGGGAAATGCAGAACCAGAAGAAGGAGGTTTGAATGACAGTGTTCTAGAGTGGGATGATATGTGTAGTGACCAAGATAGGTCATATACCAGTGGTAGGCAAGTAGCATCTGAGGTTTCAAAGGAAGGTTTTGCTGGATACTCTTCTGATCCCATGGACACTGTTTTAGTGCGGGACGGTACAAGGAGAGACAATTGTGCTGGAAGCAATGAGAGTGATGTTACGGGCATGAATGATGAGGGCAGTATAACCAGTAGGCACCTTTCCAGAACGGGCAGAGTGATCAAAATGCCCACCAAGTTTAAAGACTACATTATGGAATAGTTTTCTGTTTAAATTGTTTTATGGAGGAAGGGAGATGTCGTACATGTCAGTATGTTTACTATGTTTATCACGCAGCGTCACTCTGCGTCACCATAGCAACTCATTGTGTATATAGGTGACGTCACCTGTTCTTGGTGACAGATGACAGCTGACCCTTATTGATGCTAGTTGTATCCCGCTACTGCTGGTCCTTGTTAGTTAATAAATAATCTTAAGTACACCATTCTTCTTGTCATCATTTGGTGTACGCTACAGGTGGCTGGAGACAGCGACCAGTAGGTAAGTTTTATTTTGTATTTAATTGCTACTCCCCTACCTTCCCTCGCCACCGTCCCTCACCAGCCACCACTGGCGAGTACTAATTGCAGAGTTCACCGTAGATGGCAATAGCTGATTCTTCTCATTACCGTGCACCACTGGCTTACAATAGGACTTGCGTTGACCACAGAAATGCGGCCAGGCATTCTTTTTTGGCACCGTGCATCTCCAGGATGCAGGCTGTCTGACTACTGTATCACGACGGAGTCCTGCAATTCTCCACGGGTGATCTATGTCAGCCATGTCTTCAACAACTCCCAGGCCGGGGAGTTAAACTCATAGACAGGTCCAATTGTGGCAGGGGACTTGGCTCTCGGCAGCGCAGACCACGTAGGTTGGCTTCTGTAAATTTCATTCTAGTCTCCTTCTGGGCAGTACCTCTGCCTGGCTGCTGTAGGTGGGCTTGTCCAGTTGCAAAGCTTCCTCCTGCATGGATTTCATATGCATCCCTCTTTCAGCAGCCCAGGCAGACTCCATTCTAAGGCAGACCTACAGTTCTCCTGTAGCAAGTAATTGCAGACTTTTTCAGGTGTTGTCTTCTCACCTCTGAATGTTTGTCAGCGACACCAGTCCTGGGTCCCTGAAGATTCCAAGACACTTGTCACCAAAATTAGTCAATGAGAAACCTCGAAATAATGTGTGATTCCGTTTTCTTACACTACTTTCCAGATATGGATTGTTGATTCTCCAAGGTCTGTTCTGGAACCGGTTCAAGGTGGCTGCCCTACTTTCTGGAGCAGACGGGTCTTTGTCTTAGTTGATGGTTCAGCAACACAGGGCTAATGAGGGAGTCTCCTGGGAGGGTACCTAAAGACCTCAGAGCTGTCACCATTTTGGGAGCAGCACATCTGGGGGAATAGAAGGCAGACCTGGACCTGATAGTTTCATTCTGTCCTTCAAGAGACTCCTACTCCTGAGGCGAATAGCCGGGAGCTGCACTTCCTGATTACTTTAAAAAAAATTTAACCTTTTGAGTGTTGATAAATTACTGTGTTGTGTTTTTATAAAGACTATCCGACCTGTAGACCTTCTGTACACTGTCCTGGGAGCCTGCTGATTAGGAGCAGCGCCCCCCTCACTTAGTCAAAACGCCCTCTGGCTGCCGCCATTGACCGCGTGTAACGAGGCCACGCCCCCCGCAGAGTTAAAAGCGCCGAATACGAGCGCAATTGCAAAGACTCCTACTCCTGAGGCGAATAGCAGGGAGCTGCACTTCCTGATTACTTTTAAAAAAATTTAACCTTTTGAGTGTTGATAAATTACTGTGTTGTGTTTTTATAAAGACTATCCGACCTGTAGACCTTCTGTACACTGTCCTGGGAGCCTGCTGATTAGGAGCAGCGCCCCCCTCACTTAGTCAAAACGCCCTCTGGCCGCCACCATTGACCGCGTGTAACGAGGCCACGCCCCCTTTCTGGCCACGCCCCCCGCCGAGTTAAAAGCGCCGAATACGAGCGCAATTGCAAAGACTCCTACTCCTGAGGCGAATAGCCGGGAGCTGCACTTCCTGATTACTTTTAAAAAATTTTAACCTTTTGAGTGTTGATAAATTACTGTGTTGTGTTTTTATAAAGACTATCCGACCTGTAGACCTTCTGTACACTGTCCTGGGAGCCTGCTGATTAGGAGCAGCGCCCCCCTCACTTAGTCAAAACGCCCTCTGGCCGCCGCCATTGACCGCGTGTAACGAGGCCACGCCCCCTTTCTGGCCACGCCCCCGCCGAGTTAAAAGCGCCGAATACGAGCGCAATTGCAAAGACTCCTACTCCTGAGGCGAATAGCCGGGAGCTGCACTTCCTGATTACTTTTAAAAAATGTTAACCTTTTGAGTGTTGATAAATTACTGTGTTGTGTTTTTATAAAGACTATCCGACCTGTAGACCTTCTGTACACTGTCCTGGGAGCCTGCTGATTAGGAGCAGCGCCCCCCTCACTTAGTCAAAACCCCCTCTGGCCGCCGCCATTGACCGCGTGTAACGAGGCCACGCCCCCTTTCTGGCCACGCCCCCGCCTCCCTACACTATATAATGTGTAACTGGAGGAAGCGCAGCGGACGAGCGCAGCGGGAGCGCCGTTTGCGCGCCAAAGGCGCGCCTAAGGCAAGCCCGTCTGCGCCCGTCCGCGGCCGGATCGCGACCAGCGCCAGCCATGCTGCCTGTGCCCTTGCACACAAACAAAGGATAGTCTGGTCTGGCACGGAGCTACGGTCACTGAATGTTGCCACTACCTGTCAGTCGCCTGAGCTCAATCTGACGACTCTGGATCTCCCTCCCCATTGCCCTCGCTGCCAAAAGTCTCTAGGCATCGTCCCTAACCAAACAACCTCACCTCTCAAAATAGCTAATAAACCATCCCGTAACACCTCCTCTATCCAGCTCAGGATCGGTCTACTTAATTGCAGATCCCTTCCCAAGCATGCAGATGATTTATGCTTGCTTATAACGGACTCACAATGGGACGCCTTGTGCCTCACAGAGACATGGCTCAATGAAGACAACATGGCATCCACTTCGCTAGCGATCCCGCCAGGCTTTAAAATGAGTTTTTCTAATAGAAAGGAAGGCCGAAGAGGTGGTGGAGTGGCTTTCATCTACAACGAGATATATACTTTGTTGTCCTCCACTCCCACCACATTCACAAGCATTGAGGGGTTACACTTCTGCCTCCAAATTACCCCCCAACTGTCTCTTACAGGCCTAGTTATTTACAGACCCCCGGACTGTCCGACATCAGCCTTGTGTGAGCTTATGGACTATATAGTCCTAAATTCGTTAGACCACTCCTACTATATTGTAGACGGCGATTTTAATCTGCACGATGACAGCCCTAACTGCCCACAGGCCACTCATCTTATCTCTACCCTGCAATCGGCCAATCTAACTCAAGCTGTTGCTGGCCCCACGCATCGGGCGGGGCATATGCTGGATCTGTTCTTTTCCAACATATTGAACACAACAGCCATCTCTCCGCTACCACTGCTTTGGACGGACCACTACTTAATCACCATGGCCATCTCAATCCCCTCCCAATCTAAGATCATAGGTAAACGATCTTATGTGCGGAGAAAATGGGACAATCTAACAGCGGACATACTGTGTCCAGCACTTCGAAAAAAAAACATACCCCTTACCTCTGATGTAAACTCCGATGCTGTATCTCTGAACTTGTGGATAAGCAAAGTAGTGGACTCTACAGCGCCGGCCAGTATTGCTATGTCACGCAGAGAATCTCCCTCTGCTCCATGGTTCTCTCCTGAACTCATGGCCGAAAAAAGTAATTGCAAAAAACTGGAGCGCCTCTGGCGAACAAATTACTGTGATTTAGCCAAAACCCGCTATGAAAAAGGTCTTCATGCTCTACATCGATCCATCAAAAAAGCCAAAAAAAACTTTCTTCGAGGCCTCTATTCTGCAGGCGGAACAATCGAGCAAAGAAGTTTTTAAGATTGTTCAATCTTTCTTTAAGCCCAAAGCTATCGAGACGGATATTATCCCATCGGTCAGACTCTGTGAATCCATATCAGACTTTTTTGACACCAAAATTTTAAAAGTGTATGATACTTTTACAGATCCCCAGCCGACATTAATGGATGAGGTGGGAGCTTCTGAGCTTCCCACTACCCCCTTAAACCAATTTCAGCCTATCACCCTCTCCGAGGCAGTAAAAGAAATACACAAATGTAAATCTGGAGCTCCTGATGATCCTTGCCCACCTAAACTATGGAAATTAATGTCTGATGCAATCGCAGTTCCCCTCTTACACATATGGAACACGTCCATTGCAACGGGCACGTTTCCGGACTGTTGGAAACAGGCCACGCTTCTTCCGCTGAAAAAAAAAACCTCAAGGTGTACCGGATGACCTGAGCAATCTCCGACCCATTTCTCTCCTTGCAGCCCCCGGTAAAATGCTTGAAAAACTGATCCAACGGCAGTTAAATAATTTTATTGAAGAAAGTGGTGCCCTACATGAAACTCAATCTGGCTTTAGAGCCGGCTTCAGCACTGAGACGGCCCTCATCGAGGTTGCCGAGTCTATCAGGTGGTCCTTCGATTCAGGGGCATCAGCTATGCTGGTGCTCCTGGATCTATCAGCTGCTTTCGATACTGTAGATCACAGCAGACTGTTGACCCGACTTAAGGACATTGGCCTTGGAGACAAAGCACTTAACTGGCTACTCTCCTACCTCACCAATCGCTCCCAGAAAGTGGCCCTGGGTCCCTTCTCTTCTGGACCAAAAAACCTTTGGTGTGGCGTCCCACAGGGGTCGGCACTCAGCCCCCTGTTGTTCAATGTCTATTTGGCCCCGCTTTTCACCTTGATTGCCAAATGGGGGGTCAAGGCAATATCCTATGCGGACGACACTCAATTAGTCTTCCCATATTCAGACACGTCTGAGGCAGCCTTCAGCAAAATCAGGGGTTGTCTTCAAGACGTAGCCAAATGGATGAACACCAACAAGCTCAAAATGAATGCGAGCAAAACGGAGGTGCTATTCTTCGGTAATCTCAAACATCCCCCCCCCGGATCTGTGGTGGCCAACGGAAATGGGCCCTGCCCCATCTCCCGGAACCCATGCAAAAAATCTCGGAGTAAAATGGGATGAGAACCTGTCTTTCCTGCCGCATATACAACAGCTCACCGCTGGCTGCCTGCATAAACTCAGAAATTTGCGGAAACTTCTGCCCCTGCTACCAGTCGAATGTCGAAAAACGGTCGTTCACGCAACAATCACATCTCGACTCGACTATTCTAATGGCCTCTATCTTGGCCTACCCGAAAATGCGGTGCAACGCTTACAGATTGTGCAGAATGCGGCTGCGAGATTGATAAAACGTGTCCCTTTTAGGCAGCACATCTCTCCGCATCTGCACGAGCTGCATTGGCTGCCAGTGGCAAGCAGAATTAAGTTCAAAGTGCTGACCCTGGCTTTCAGAGCACTAAAAGGCACGTGTCCCAATTATCTAAAACTCCGACTCCCTCGCTACCACCAAAAACGAGAGCTGCGCTCAAACTCCTTGCTCAAGCTTACGGTACCGCGCGTGAGGAAAGCTAGACTTGGAGGCAGATCCTTTTCGGCCGGCACGGCGAAACTTTGGAATACTTTGCCACCTGCCATCCAATCCGCCACCTCAGAAGCCAGCTTTAGGAAACTCCTAAAAACATGGCTTTTTACTCAATAATCCTGTTCTTTCTCCTGACTACTCACTCTTGCTGTAGGACTCGCTAGCGCCGGGACACCTCCCCAGAGGTAGCTGTTCGCGCTTAACAAGCTTCTGTATTATTATTATTAAGAGACTCCTTTCTGCAAACCTCACACCTGCCATCCAGACTGGTAGTGTGCCCGGAAGGGACCAAATACAGCCCCTCACCAAATAGTTCAGGCTTCACTTCAATAGGGAATCCTGTCTCCACCCTCTACTGGCCTTATTTACAACAAACGCAGCACTGTGGTGCAAGCCAGTTTGCCGCACCGAGCTGCGCCATTTTAAAAGCACAGGGATGCGTCACATTTACAAGAATATGACACATTCCTTTGCTCTCCTCTACGCTAGTGCACAGTTGGCTGCCATGCGCAAGGGCTGATATGGTGCAAGGGGGCCTGCGTTGTGGGAGTGATTGTTTTTGTGCAGGAAGGTATACCTTCCTGCACAAAAAAAATCACAAGGTTTTTTCCTCTTTCTATGTGAGCTGCGCATCGCAGGAGAAATAAACTTATTTATCCTTATTGCACCTCCTTACGTCTCAACTGGGGAGGCGTAGGATTCTGACGCAGTCATTGGTTTTACGAAATATTGTAAATCTGGGAATGAGGTAGAATCTATCAGTGTTGCATGGGAATACCCATAGCTACACCCATGGCATGCCACTATCATGCAAAGTGAAGCATAAAAAGGGGGCATATTTACAAGGCCATGAAAAGCCATGCAGGCTGGCTTTGTGTGGCCTTGTAAAGAAGGAGCAGCGCACTCCGCCTCCCATGCATCAAAAAAGTGATGCACCAGAGGCACAAGGGGTTTGTAAATAAGCCACTAAGACTTTAGAGTCTGTTGCATTGCAAAAGCCTAAAAAATGCTAGTAAGGCACAATGCTTGTCTGGACCGGTTCCTCTAACCTCCATCTTGTGCAGTCAGTGGCAATCTAAAATGGTTCCTAGTGACAGAAACTAGCACAGTCATCATGCTCAAATGACTCAAAATAGAATTGACATGATTGTGCACATGCACTAGCCATGCACATGGAACAGCAGCAGCCCGTGCAGGTAAGAGCGGTGGGGCCAGGTTGGGGGGGAGGGAGGGGAATCGACAGATGACCACGAGGGAAAATTAAATAATTAATTAATTTTCCCTCGTTGTCGTCTGTCGAAATCCCCCTTCACCTGGCCTCAAGGCTCTTACCTGCACGAGCCGCTGCGGACATGGAATATACTAAAATTACCCAGCTGCATAACTAGGGCAGAACTTTAAGAGAGAGGCCACTCGACAGACCAGAGACCTCTAATAAAACGGCGTGCTGTGCACATATGACTGAAAAACCTACTGTCATCACTGCCAAACCCATGTGTGCTGGCATAAGGCTAGTATCCTATGCCCGTGCAAGGTATGATTAGTGTGCCAGTACCCGACAGCAGAGCCAAACTACTGTTTTAATGCCAAAGAACATAAATCACCTTTAATTTCAAGCTTGTAGATATATGAATTAACTGTGACTGACAGCAATCTTTTATCATTGTTCAAACATAAATCACTTTGCTTGCATTGCACAATTTTTGATAAGTTAGATTATGCCATTAATATCTTTGTAACAAACATTGTTAATGTTTCCATTTACCTTTGCCAACACCAGCCCTTTCAGATGTTGCTGAACCAGCCCTTCTGGGCTCATCCCCAACGCTTCCCTGACGACAACAGTGACGCACGCTCATAGATTCATTGATATAAACAGGGGTGGCTCCTCCGCTATGGAGGATAAGCGGAGTCCCACTGCTTCAAGGCAGAAAATGAAGAATGAAATTATAATAAATCACTTTTATTATCATTTTACTTTTCATTGACTCAGCTGAGTTTGCAGAGTGTGCTCAGTCTGGGGCATAACAGGTATCAAAAGAGCCACCCAATAATCCCCATAGGACTGGGTATATTCAATAACAAAAGCACATTGTCCCTAGAGGAAACATTTGAAGAATATTAATCATTTCTGATAATGTCACATACATGAACATTTAATCTGAATAGCCAAAGGGAATAAATGTAGATATACCTGGATATATCAAAACGGTATATTTTTATTCCACTTGAAGTGTCATCAACAAATTAATATCTGGCAACAAACATACTACCAAAAAGATCATACATAATTTAGCAGTAGAATATAAAACACCTTTCGCATGAGTTAGGGGTAATCCAAAAAAGTTTTTCGATGAGAAATAAACCCAACATATAGTCATATTAACATCCAGTATATTCGACAGATATGCGAAACGATGCTGGGCCAGGTCGCAGCATCACTAGCAGGTAGAGGAGGAGTAGTGGGCACTGAAAATGCACACGTCGGTTTGGCCGTCCGTCCATGGCTTGCCAAACCAACATGCGCACTTGGGTATCTCCAGGCAATTCCTTGGAGATGCCTGCAGGGCTCAGGAGCACAGGCTCCCAGTCCCTGCTGGAGTGTGAAACCCGGCCCTCTCGGCCCAATCCCAGTGCTTCTCTCATGCTGGAACTAATAGCATGAGAGAAGCTCTGGGATTGAATGGCGAGTTCAGAGCCTGTTCTCATGGGAACTGTAGTGCCAGGAGCAGAGGATCAGCAAGGCGCGACGCGGGAGCAGACGGTAAGTGTATATTCATTTATTTATTATTTACTTTTCCCAGCATGGCCCCATCACGTAGAATGGGCAGCAGCCGTGACTGAGAAACACTAGTTACACTGGAAAGCTCTTCACTCTCTCCAAACCCTACTTGAACCCCACTTGCTATTTGTCTTGTTTGTAAGTTATCCACTGCACTGGCCACCTACAAATGCTCAAGTGCATCATCCTCAATATAGTGGCCTATTTCAATGTGTAAATTTGCTGCCTGCTGGGGCAAAGTTCAAGAGAAACAGGGGAACCCTACTCACTAAGAAACCAGGGTAATAGTTATACAGGAAAAACAGTGGTTCCTGTGAAATTATATACTATGGGGTTATGATACATAAGCACAATCGTATTATAGAGGGTTAGATAATGGCAGAGCGCGAAGGGGCAAAGTGGCAGTAACATGGGCTAGGCAATTGATAGATCTACCTAAACAATTCTTTAAGTGTATGCAAAAGAATAATGTTGTCAACGTCTTTATGATCAACTTTCCTGCTGTATATGAGCATATACATTTGTGACAGCTTCAGTCACATTGTCCAGTTTGTCACCCAGTGACCTTTGATCCTCTTCAACAGTGTTTGGCAATTGTTCAAAGATCTTGGAAATTTCTACGCACACCAATTTATTGTGTATGTCTTTAAAAAAAGTTGTTATAAGTGCTGAGTGTTCAACCTGGAAGCCTCTGAACCACCAAATATTCACTCAGTATCACGACTGTGCCCCCAAGCAACAGATGTTGAAGATTGTGACCTCAAAACAGTGTGATGGCTTGGAAGAGTCCTCCTGGTGCGTGCCCACCCTCACTGCCTGTTCCTCATTGTCCCTGTGTGTAGTGGCCCCTTACACTCACCAGCAGACTGTGAGAGAGTTTGAACTATGGGCCTTGATCTTTGAGGCAGTGTTGTGGAGTTACTGGGTGGGGTTTCATTGTCTCCTGTTCTCGCTGTCATGCCACATCTGTTCAAATCTAGACGGTAATGAGTGTGCTGATATATAGATTAAATGTATATCATGTAAAAATGTGTTTGCAACTTAAACTTTGACTTTCAGGGCTTAGTATTGCAATTGAATTGTTCAGTTGTATTTAATTTAATATTTTATAATGACCATCTGGAGAGAGGTTTGTTAATAATATAGTTGGAGTAAAACGACAACTCCCATAATGCAGCACAAAAAGAATGACTAAGTGGAAATTTGAGCTGCTGTATCATAGCTCATCCTTTCATTATTCCGGTTTAAAAGTACAAATGAAACACTTTAAATACAGGTTTGTTATTAAGTGTGCCTTAATGTGATATATGGGGGAAGTTTGTCCTTTACCTGTAGCAGCTGAAGGTGTTGTAGCACTTTCTCGGCTCAAACGTGGATTTAATTAACTCCTCGCTAAGGGTCGTGGTGGTCGAGTAGGGGGTCCTCTTCCTGTCGCACGTGCCTCGCTTAGTTTGTTTGCCACCTTCCCCTTGGTCCTCGATTGGAGATCATGAAGTCTTTTGCAGATCTTTTTCAATGGTAAGCAGGGTGACACCTACCAAATGAATCCATTCATAAATGCAGACCCATACTTACCTTTTTAGAGTCACGGACCCTAAATGAGGATTTCCCCAATAAAACAGCATTGAGGGATACTCATTCCTTGCAGAGAATTTCAAGCTCCTTCTCACAAAATTTTACTTTTTTTTTCTCCCTCCAGCATCTTTTTCAGGTTCCTCACAAGATCTTTTTCCAGGTTGGGAGGGTGGATGGAAAAAAAAATCACCAATTGCTTTGGATTGTTCAGTGGCTCTACAAGCTGAGTGATCTCCAGGTCTCTACAGAGCATGCGGCCTGTTTTTGAGGCCATCATTCACTGACTGATAGCGACATTTGTTAAATGCAACTCCATTCACAATTTACAGAATCACATAATGCGATTCTGTAAATTGCAAATGCGAATCCTACCAAATCTGTGAATGTTTTTTCAACACTATAATGCATATGGAACAGCAATCCCAAATTTGCAATTTGGAACCAATCTCAACTTATGAATCATTATTCTGAAGGTTAGTACATCAAGCCCTTAGTAATTTGGATTCCTTTATCTCCGTTTTATGCCTGCAAAGATAGTTCTAATTGTCTCTTTTGTTGGAGTTGACATTATGATAATTCTTTTGGTAACCACACCTTTGATGCTCCCTAATTACCGTTTTTTTAGACATCTGGTTAAGATGTATTTGCGCCCCTAAATATTTGCTCTATCTGGTGGTTGCAATCTCTGAGACAATTTCTTTCACATTTAAAAAATATGGAAAAGGCAGGCTCAGGGCACAGTAGAAATAGTAGAATGTCTCAAGCTTAGGGTTGACTAGAGTTTGATAAACACCAGAAAAGGTATCGCCTTCATTAGTTGTCATATCTGATAGGAATTGTTGTAGAAAAAAACTACTGCTCACTTGTAGAACCTGTTCCTTTTGGTTTTATTAACTTTTTAAATGAACGAAAGTGGCTACCCTGTGGGGAAGTAGTCCTTCATAGTTTTCATATGGAGTTTCAAGGGAGGCTTGTAGAGGCCATCTTCTTTGGTTTCTGCTTATTAAGACCTTGACATAATAGGAAAGGCTGTCCAGGCAGCTGTAAAACATGAAGGTTTCACCTTGGTACTTCCATCCAAGACGCGCGGGTCAATGCACTAAAAGTAAAGTACGCCAATTTGGCTCTAAATCTGATTGTTTTCGTTATCTCGAGATCAACTGCAACCATTTTCTGTAGCAAAGTGATCCCTATGTCTATCTTGTGACACAATATTTACATCAACAGCTCCAATGTTCCGAATTCTAGCTGAATTGACCAAGCTTGCTTTACTTTTGGGACCCATGGCAAAGGAAGGAGACCTTCAACAAAGTTTACGTGTGGGTTCAATGAAGACCTAAATACCTGATCAAAGTACTTGTTGAGGATCTATGTCAATCTCCTTTATTTACCTAAACTGAGTCCTCGAGTACCTATAAACACCTACAGAAGAAAGACAGGTCTCTCCCAGGTATGTACCTGAATATGGCTGCAGCGCTAACCTGATTATCTTTCCACAGACAAAGAGGGCCGAGCCAAGTCCGGTCTTGCACTGCAAATCTGCATAGTGGACTGAGCCAACTACCAATATCAGTTTTGAAGTTTATTGACAATTCACGAAAACTATAGCAATCCAAAAGACAATTGGCAATTTTGAATAAAACATTGATTTTAACTCAGAATATTTTCACTGCAGGGGGGCCTAACAACTACAGAAGCAAATAGGGTTAAAATCCAGAGCCAACAAATTTAATCATCTGAAAATTCCACAATACATCTACTATAATGATCACCATCCTTAGTAAAATCTAGGAGGGGTTTAGGCCATGAGCCAGGAACCCAAATTTAGGCCAATGGTACCACTCTGGGGGATGGGTTCTAACATTATTTTTTTGCAAGGTATGGATGCCTAGATATGGAAGATATGTGATAGCAAGTCATCACTTTTTTCTTTTTGTCTGACATTACTGGATTATTGGATTAGCAACTATAGCCCGAAATAAAATTATGTTTTTCATAGTTTTGATAAATAGCATATACATTCCTCATAATATGAGGAAAAATAAATCTAATTCCATCAGATTGGTTAAATTAATTATTATTTAAAAGTAATTATGATTATTAATTGTAATAATAACAATATAGTTCTTAAAAAATAACAATAAATCTTCATTGTATTCCTCAAATATTGACATAGATTATATGCATAATTTTCACTTACAATTTTAAATAATAATAGTTATATCTTACATAGGCAATGTATGTCATGAGTGAACATAAACACAATTTTATCATTCACACTCGTCGTCATCGTCTTCTTCTTCTGAATAGGTGTCATCATTCTCTGTGTCTGTTTGATTTTCACAGGCAGGAAGTCTGCAAATGGCAGTGCACCTGAAGTCATTTAGACAGCAGAAGCATGTTGGCAGTTTGCAGCTCCTAATGCAGTTGCAAGCTAGTAGATCTAACACAGCCTGAGGTGCTGGCTGCTCCTCCATCCAGTCCACTACCAGTTGCTCTGCTCCCTTGTGTTTTTCCAACTTCCACCCTCTCCCTATTGGACTAGGTGTCTGTGGATCATCCAGAAGACATCTCTTGCTTATAGCGACTTGATAATTCACACGTTCGGCATGTTGCTTCAGATAGTCCCTGCAAGGTGGAAGTTGATGACTGTCTATCTCACCTTTCTTTGCGCAGAATAGGTGATATCTCAAGTCATCCATGTGATGAACCGAATATTTTGGGGCATACAGCAAGCACGAGAATTGCTCTAATTCATCCATTAGTTCTTCAGCTGTACCGTTGACTTGTTGAGTTGCCCCCTTACCAGTAAGAGTCTCTTCCAGCCTATCAGTGTTATCCCATGCTAAGTTAGTGAAGAAATGAGGCTGAATATCAGCTAGAAGAACAATTAGCTAATTTAATGTCACTGCAAGTTTCTGAAGACACAAAGCGGTATCATTTTCTTCCAGTTGTGAGTATGAAATCCTATGACCAAGTCTGTTTAGAGTGCAAATTATTTCAAAATTGCCTGTCAGCGTTTTTACAGCATATGGGAGCAACAATTGCTTGGGGGCTTTCTGCTGGCCATTTGTCACTGCATATATAATGTCCTGACTGAATGATTCCATAAGTAAGGCGACATTTTGGACGACTTTGTGTTTTCTAGATGTGCAATCAGAAGTCATAATAAGAGCTGCTTAAGGTAATCAGGCAATGTAAATGAATCTTTAGCAATGTATGATGGATGAAAATGCCATAGTGTTGATTTCAAGTTTGTTTCAATCATTGATCTTAGGTGCCATGATGTTTGACCAATAATCTTGTTCATGTCTGTTGCATTAACCTTTAAAACTGGTAATTCTCTTTTCAAACTCTGTCTTTCTCTTAAAACGTCCTGTAGCATGACACTATCAGGTTGGGCAAATACTTTTTCTTGGTTGTCTTGGAATATGTGGAGGCTGTCACCGAACTCGGAGTCCAATTTTCTTCTAATATGCTTCTTGGTTGATTCATGTATTCCCTGTATTACTCTGCATGTCATGAGGGTTTCAAATATTTCATTGAGAGTTGTCACACATATTACCTCTTTGTTAGGAATAGTCACAGTTCTTATGTATTGAAATATTTCAAAATATGCTTCATCTCTCATATTTTTGCAGTGATCATCAATTTGAATGCTAGATGCACAATCTTCCTCCTTTGCTTTAACTCTTGTATAGTTCCTATACCAAGAGGAATGGTAATAGGCTTCTGAAGCTACTATGTCCCTACTACAAATGGTTAAGATCTTTGAATCACAATTAATGGTTGAACACTCTTCAAGCCTTTTCTCAACTTTAAGCTCCATTACCTTGATTACTTTTTCATGCACTGACATTCCCTTGTAGCATTTTATCTTTTCACAAAACATACATTCTTCAGCATACATTTTTGACTTTAATAATGTTCTTCTGTTTAAGCGTACTTGTGCACTAACTAACTAACTCATTCCAGCATCCTCACTGACACTTGCTTCAGCTTTTTGCTTAATAGTCTGTAAATCTCTTGTCATAGTAAACAGGTTCCTGCACTTCTTGTGGTAAAATACTTGGGAATCCGTGTGGCTTTCTACATTTTTCGCAATGTCTAACACTGAAAAGTGAGTCCTTCCTTCAGCTGCCTCTAACTAAGTTTTCCATGATGAGTACTCGTTCGGGCTTGTCAGCCTAACTCCATGTTGGACATATGACCAGAAATGAATTATACACTGCAATCAGAGGGACAGGATGTGCTTGTTTCAGTCTTCTTCATGATGCTGCACGGCCATTCACCACCAGCTCTGGAAAAAGAAATTAATCAAAACATTTATCAATTTTACTTGGTGTACTCATATTTACTATTATAATTATCAATTCATATAATCACATTTACTGTAATTGTAATTTTTAATAATAACATTTATAATAAATGAAATTATGAAATCATTTTCATTTTACTCAAGGTATCTTAGGAGTGGGGAGGAAACACACAAAAGGCAAAGAGTTATCACTTGCTATCACATATTTTCCATGAAGGCATCCATACCTTGCCAATAAATCATGTTAGAACCAAACCCCCAAGTGGTACCGATAACATGGTTGGCTCAAGGCCCATCATCAAAATGCTTACTGGTAACATATAAACACACAGCCTTCCACCTGAAGGTCTCACCGCTGAGGGCAAATGTGACAGGTGCCATAAATCCTCAAATGTTGATAGCAACAAACAAGAGTAATACAAACATTTTATACTTATAGGCATGCCAAGGACAAATACTGATTAAGCACCTGATTAGTGTTTGACGGACAGGTACAAGCGCATTAGGATATCATGCACTTCTAACAAGGCAGGCGGGATATCCGTCACATTAGTGACAGAGTATACCTGTCCACCAGACTCTAAACCGAGGTAAGGCTCATGGGTGTAGCACAGCAGCAATTATGTATGCCGGACCACAGAAAGACAGGTTTAGGTCACCTCTGTTTAGAAAACTGAGCACCATCATAGGAAGCTACAATCGGTTCCTGTTTGTAATTGAAGAATGTCTCTGTGGCCATCAGTCGGGGTGGATATGTCCATGATTACTTTAATTCCTCTACCAAAGGGAACCCATACTGTACCCTTTTAAAACTTAATTTGCATGACAGTGAGATAGATTCAGCAATGGGTTTTGGAAGCATGTACTCCACATAAGAGTGTGAAGGTATTCCAGCATGTATCAGGCAGGAAAAACCTTTCCTATCAGTTGCTTTCCCAATAATCTTGGAAAATTGGCGAAATCTTGTAGTTTGCTTCAAGTAGGTGTGCTCTATAGGTCTATACGAAGTTGTAGTTCCTAGCAGCTCTTTCCAGACTGGGCACTTTATCAGACGCTAGTAGGCACTAATAAGAAGCCATATGCAAAGGAAACTGGCATTGACAGCGAAACACTGATGAAATAAACAAAACTCCAATCTTATGTGTTCCTGTGACGTGGAATCTAAAGAGGCTATGTTGTTTAGAGTCCAGCCATTTGGCAATACCGCCAAAGAGAGGGTCACAGCCATATGTTGGTGAAGTAAAATTTTGCTTTCACAATGTTCAGTAATGGGAGAAGTGGGAATCTCAGTGGCGGCCCGCCCATTAGGGCGAAGCAGCGTCGCCCCCCTGCTGCAAGTGCAGCAGAAGGGAACAATAAAACGGTAATAAAAAAATGATGTACCGTTTTCTTGTTCACTGCTACCAGCCTGAACAGTGTTTGGGGGCGGGGCATTACTGCTGACTGGCAGGAGGGCAGTGGTGCTCACTCCACAAGTTTACACTGTGCAAGTCACTTTGGTCGGGCGTCTTGCGATGGCCAGACTGACGTCCACAGTGTAAACCTCTCCACCTAGCTGTCTCAGACAGCTGGGCGGAGAATAGGCACAGGCCTCCTGTCCCTGTTGGAGAATCGCGGCAGCCTGCTCCAGCCAATCCTGGTGCTTCTCTTATGCTGCTCATCTGCAGCATGAGAGACGCATCAGGATTTGCAGAATGAGGTTGCCTGAGGCACCTTGAGATGGAGAGTGAAACACAGATAAGTAAGTTCACATTTTTTTTAAATTATTTGTTTGCCCCCACTGGGTTTGTCTTTTTGTCCCCCTCGGCGCCCCTCCAATGTTGAGGTCACTGACCGCCACTCAGTGAGAGGCCTGATAAAAGTTTGATCAGTTTTTGCAAAGCCTAGTTTAGAGAAAACGTCGGATTATTTAGCAAGATGTAAATGATGGCCACCTCTCCCATGCAACTAGGCACCTAAATTCTAACAGGATTCTGCCCTTAAGACTGCTAACCGTTTTAAAACCTTCTCCAATATTTTCCTCCCAAAAATTACTATATTGTTTTTATCCATATGTATTGTTAGTTTGTTCTTTCGGCAGTATGAATAAAGAGTGGTTAGCTGACGCTAAGCTGATTCTATCCAGCAGAAGAGTGTCATCCGGATTCTGGAGGGCTGGCATTAGAAAACCTCCCACTCTAGAAGGCAGGAGCAGGCATAAGTCACTCTTCTATCAAGATCAGCCATGTAAGAGGTTAAGGAGCAGGGTTGTCAAACACTGACCCTTATTTCAATGCTTCTATGTTTGCATACCCTGGAAGATAGCAGTGCCTCTTCCATGCGTCGGATGGCCCCCAGCCGTCCAACGTGACAGTGGGCATGTGCGTCGGAACGGAAGGCCGGCCGTCCGATCTGCGCATGCGTGAAATTCGCCCACACAGCGGGAAAATCTTACGCGCAACCAAGCGGTTGAAATCTATCTTAAAATTATTAATCAAGGGCCCGATGTAGGTAAATCCCACTTACCGATTTTGAAATACCGAATTTTACCGATTCGGTATTTCAAAATCGGTAAATGGGATGTAGGTCCCAACATCTGGATTTGTTACCGAATCCTTAACAATTCTTTAATTACAATTGGTAATGCCCATTCATTCCTATGGGCTTTGAAGCCCATAGGAATGATTAGGCATTACCGATTCGGTATTTACCGAATCGGTAATTAAAGAATTCACAAGGGTGCAGGGGGTGTCACTTTGACACACTCTAGCACCCCCAAAACGGGCATGTGTGCAATGTGGCACACAGACATGCCCTAAGGGCACGTCTGTCTGTCACATGGCACATGTGTACATGCACAGATGTGCATGTACACAGGAATCGGTATTTTACCATGGATTTGTATTCCATGGTAAAATACCGATTCTGTAAGCCATGTGCCAATAGAAAATTGGCTACCCACATAGCATATTCGGTAATTTTACCGAATCGGTAAATATTACCGATTCGGTAATTATTACCGAATCGGTACTTATTACCGATTCGGTAATAATAACGATTCGGTAAAATTACCGAATATGTGCACCTACATCTCCCTAGCCCTTTACCGATCGGAAACGGCCGAAAATCGGTATTTTCGGCCGATTCCGATCGGTAAAGGGCTACCTACATCTGGCCCCAAGTATATAGTTACTGGTCAGAATGCACATATGTTTCAGTTTTCATTGAGGTATTGTTGATATTATCAATGGGGCCAGTATTTGTTCTAAAATCCGTTTGAAAATAAGGTAAAAGTTTATTTTCAGCAAGCTCAGCTGTACAAATCAACCAGAAGGGCTTTGGCATAATAGTTGTTCTTAGTAGCCTTTTTAGGTTTTGCCTCGCGAAAAAGATGCGCTCTGCGCATCTTTTTTGCGCAGGCAAAAACCTAATGAGTACTGTGTGTGGGTTTGGGTCGGCCCTCGTCATTCATTGGCTGGCTCCATAAATGGAGCCTAGCCATTGGACGAGGGGCCTGTCCGTCAATGCCGGACCAGACACGGGGGCGTTCCCGAGATTCTTTGGCTTTTGCCGAAGTCACGCGACGCCGGGAACGCCCCCGAATCTGGTCCGGCATTGCCGGCACCCGCCTTCCTGCTCCGGCCGTCTTCTGCGTCTCTCCACCCCCTTTCCCGCCCCCTCCCGCCCTCCCGCTCATTAATACCTGCTGCAGTTCAAGAATGCTTCCGAACCTGGAGGCCAAATTAATGACAGGCCATTCTACGAGAATCCTATCAATGGAGTGCTTAACTTTCTGTAGATTTAACATCTGAAAGCATTTGATCATATCACTGGGCAGTGGAGACAACGGGGTCCGGTTTGCAGAATACACCATTTAAATCAGAATTTCGCCTTTGACAATAAATTATGACGTAATGCAGCTAACACAAATGTAACGTGTGAAACTGCAAACTGTTATGTTCAGCCAGGATTTTAGGACTGTTACTCTGCACTGTGAAATACTTTTTTTCGCATCTCCGAGCACTGACTGCTGCAGAGTGGAGCTTCAGAGTGCAGAGTGGAGCTTCAGAGTGGAGCTTCAGAGTGGAGCTTCAGAGTGGAGCTTCAGAGTGGAGCTTCAGAGTGCAGAGTGGAGCTTCAGAGTGGAGCTTCAGAGTGGAGCTTCAGAGTGGAGCTTCAGAGTGGAGCTTCAGAGTGCAGAGTGGAGCTTCAGAGTGGAGCTTCAGAGTGCAGAGTGGAGCTTCAGAGTGAAGCTTCAGAGTGGAGCTTCAGAGTGCAGAGTGGAGCTTCAGAGTGGAGCTTCAGAGTGCAGAGTGGAGCTTCAGAGTGGAGCTTCAGAGTGGAGCTTCAGAGTGCAGAATACACCATTTAAATCAGAATTTCGCCTTTGACAATAAATTATGACGTAATGCAGCTAACACAAATGTAACGTGTGAAACTGCAGACTGTTATGTTCAGCCAGGATTTTAGGACTGTTACTCTGCACTGTGAAATACTTTTTTTCGCATCTCCGAGCACTGACTGCTTCAGAGTGGAGCTTCAGAGTGGAGCTTCAGAGTGGAGCTTCAGAGTGCAGAGTGGAGCTTCAGAGTGGAGCTTCAGAGTGGAGCTTCAGAGTGGAGCTTCAGAGTGGAGCTTCAGAGTGGAGCTTCAGAGTGGAGATTCAGAGTGGAGATTCAGAGTGCAGAGTGGAGCTTCAGAGTGGAGCTTCAGAGTGCAGAGTGGAGCTTCAGAGTGCAGAGTGGAGCTTCAGAGTGGAGCTTCAGAGTGCAGAGTGGAGCTTCAGAGTGGAGCTTCAGAGTGGAGCTTCAGAGTGGAGCTTCAGAGTGCAGATTCAGAGTGGAGCTTCAGAGTGCAGAGTGGAGCTTCAGAGTGCAGAGTGGAGCTTCAGAGTGGAGCTTCAGAGTGCAGAGTGGAGCTTCAGAGTGCAGAGTGGAGCTTCAGAGTGGAGCTTCAGAGTGGAGCTTCAGAGTGGAGCTTCAGAGTGCAGATTCAGAGTGGAGCTTCAGAGTGCAGATTCAGAGTGCAGATTCAAAGTGGATCTTCAGAGTGGAGCTTCAGAGTGGAGCTTCAGAGTGGAGCTTCAGAGTGCAGAGTGGAGCTGCAGATTCAGAGTGGAGCTGCAGATTCAGAGTGGAGCTGCAGATTCAGAGTGGAGCTTCAGAGTGCAGATTCAGAGTGCAGAGTGGAGCTTCAGAGTGCAGATTCAGAGTGGAGCTTCAGAGTGCAGAGTGGAGCTTCAGAGTGGAGCTTCAGAGTGGAGCTTCAGAGTGCAGAGTGGAGCTTCAGAGTGCAGAGTGGAGCTTCAGAGTGGAGCTTCAGAGTGGAGCTTCAGAGTGGAGCTTCAGAGTGCAGAGTGGAGCTTCAGAGTGCAGAGTGGAGCTTCAGAGTGGAGCTTCAGAGTGCAGAGTGGAGCTTCAGAGTGGAGCTTCAGAGTGCAGAGTGGAGCTTCAGAGTGCAGAGTGGAGCTTCAGAGTGGAGCTTCAGAGTGGAGCTTCAGAGTGGAGCTTCAGAGTGCAGAGTGGAGCTTCAGAGTGGAGCTTCAGAGTGGAGCTTCAGAGTGGAGCTTCAGAGTTGAGCTTCGGAGTGGAGCTTCGGAGTGGAGCTTCGGAGTGGAGCTTCAGAGTGGAGCTTCAGAGTGGAGCTTCAGAGTGGAGCTTCAAAGTGGAGCTTCAGAGTGGAGCTTCAGAGTGGAGCTTCAGAGTGCAGATTCAGAGTGGAGCTTCACAGTGCAGAGTGGAGCTTCAGAGTGCAGAGTGGAGCTTCAGAGTGGAGCTTCAGAGTGCAGAGTGGAGCTTCAGAGTGGAGCTTCAGAGTGCAGAGTGGAGCTTCAGAGTGCAGAGTGGAGCTTCAGAGTGGAGCTTCAGAGTGCAGAGTGGAGCTTCAGAGTGGAGCTTCAGAGTGGAGCTTCAGAGTGGAGCTTCAGAGTTGAGCTTCAGAGTTGAGCTTCAGAGTGGAGCTTCAAAGTGGAGCTTCAGAGTGGAGCTTCAGAGTGGAGCTTCAGAGTGGAGCTTCAGAGTGCAGAGTGGAGCTTCAGAGTGCAGAGTGGAGCTGCAGATTCAGAGTGGAGCTGCAGATTCAGAGTGGAGCTGCAGATTCAGAGTGGAGCTTCAGAGTGGAGCTTCAGAGTGCAGATTCAGAGTGCAGAGTGGAGCTTCAGAGTGCAGATTCAGAGTGGAGCTTCAGAGTGCAGAGTGGAGCTTCAGAGTGGAGCTTCAGAGTGGAGCTTCAGAGTGGAGCTTCAGAGTGGAGCTTCAGAGTGCAGAGTGGAGCTTCAGAGTGCAGAGTGGAGCTTCAGAGTGCAGAGTGGAGATTCAGAGTGGAGCTTCAGAGTGCAGAGTGGAGCTTCAGCGTGGAGCTTCAGAGTGGAGCTTCAGAGTGGAGCTTCAGAGTGGAGCTTCAGAGTGGAGCTTCAGAGTGCAGCTTCAGAGTGCAGATTCAGAGTGCAGATTCAGAGTGCAGATTCAGAGTGGAGCTTCAGAGTGGAGCTTCAGAGTGGAGCTTCAGAGTGCAGATTCAGAGTGCAGATTCAGAGTGGAGCTTCAGAGTGTCAAGAGCAATGCCAATAGCTCTAACTTTAACAAAGGCAAAACCATTGCATTGTAAATGCTTGTTTATAGAAGCGATGAAGACTGACCCCCTTGAAGAGTCTGGAATTAAGCTATTCAGGAATCCATGTTTAGGTCTCATCCAGCAGTCAGCTTTTAGCTGTCTAGTAGGCGAAACCCTCTTGTGGGCAATACCAAATACTTAGAGAGGCATCAGAGCCCACCCACTGCTTACCATTGGTTGGCTTCATTGTCAATATCATTTATTTGCTTCTTACTCTATGGGTTGTCTTCCTCTTCTTGTAATTGCCCCTTCCCTGGAGCATAGCCTCTTTACCATTCCTTTAATTGGCGTGATTGTGGACAGAAACCAGCTTTTTGTGGGGCTTCCAGCCCCAGTATTCAGTACACCTGGAGGCGCCATTGAGGCTGCTGCCTGGGGGAGGAGTGAGATCTCCCCTGTGCTTACAGCGCAAACACCGATTCCCGCAGCACAGGACAAAACCGTCCTTTTTGGCAACTTCCAGCCCCAGTATTCATTTCGCCTTGTGGCGCCTTTGACTCTGTTGCCTGGAGGAAGAGCGAAGTCTCCCCTGCACTTATAGCACCAATGCCATTCTTCCCGCAGTGCGTGACAAAAAACAACCTTTTGGAGGACTTCCAGCCCCAGTATTCATTGCTCCTGGAGGCGGCATAGACGCTGCTGACTGGGGTAGGAGTGAGGTCTCCCCTACGCTTATAGAGCCAGCACCATTCCCGCATCGTGGTTTATACGCGGGACAAGCGTAGGCGAAGACTGGGTCAAGACCGGGCCCATCATAGGCCGGAAAAGGCTGGGTTGGGCCACCCCTCTTGGCCCTAGGCCTCTTGGCAAGAAGACTTTGGTGTACCCATTTGTATATAAGGTAGGCCCTAGTTTTGCAAATTAGACAACTTTATTGCTGCCATTTTTGGAATCATGGGAAAAAGGAAGCTGCCCCCATAAAGAAACAGGTTTTGACTCCGTATCAAAATCACCTATTGTTAATTTTCTGACCACTGTGATGGGCGTGATCACAACAGAGTTAGAAAATGTGGAGGAAAGGTTCAATGCAGCGCAGAGGCCAGCGCAGAATCCATTCCTGGAACCAGAGGTTATTGTGATCAATAATAAGGGGCTTAACCCACAGAATTCTCCACCTTGTACACAGGGTGACCAACAGGGGTTGGGTAGGGCACCCAGCCTTCCACAGAGGCATCTACTGGCCATCTACAAGCAATAAATTATCCTGAGGAAGCTCAAGGGACTAATGCATCATTGTTACCAGGTCCTCCTCAGTCAAAAAAGAGAAGAAAGCTAGCCCCAATGGACAATTTAACTGTATTGGCCGAAACGAATCAAAGCAGTTGTGGGGTGCAACTGTTACGGTGGGCTCAAACAAAGATATGATAAATTTGATGTAACAATTGACATCCATAATCTTGTAACCGAGATTTTGAAACAGTTCATAACTAAAACAGAAACTTTAATATATGACTTCTGTAAAAAAGTTAGGAACTAAGATCACAACATTAATTAAATAGGAGTTGGAACAAGTACTTTTGCGCCCGTTACGCTCAAATCATATAAAAACGCTATCCTCCGGGAGATCGGACGTAGTGGTTAATACACCTACAATAGCACCTAAATCAACAAGTGAGGTACTCATCTGTGATGGTACCCAGGAAATTGCTACTCATTCCTGTCAAACAAGAAGTGCAATCAATCTAATGGGTTTGCTTAAGAAAAATGGACAGAGGGCATTCCACCATAAAAATGGTCCGGAAAATCAAAATTATAATTATCGTATTTGTACAAAGAGCCTACAGGTGCTGCCGGAGTGCACCGCCTATGTGATTGTACTGGAGAATGTCCCTCTACTCTCAAAGGGGGCAAGCTAAGATGACGAGGCCTTAAAACATACAACTGCCCATTGGTTACATTCCGAAGCCAGACATTTTGATGGTCTGAATTATAAGATTCTTTTCACTCACAGAGGTGGGTCGATTGGCCAATCTAGCAAGATTTCAAAAGGTGACTGTGTAGTGATCAATTTTAGAGATCTGGAGCTTGTTAATTATCTCTTAAAGCATTTTATTTGTCCACAAAACAAGAATGAATTCGGACACATCCCCTTGTTTTCGTTGAAACCTCCACCTCCCACTATAAAAAACTGTAAAATTGCAAAGAGAGATTCAAGACGTAATTCCAGTATGCAATATCAGTTCAACGTCCCTGTGAGCAACTGACATGAGGTAATGTTCAAATAGGATTATCTCAGAGACTATGCCACATAGATGGCTTAATGTGGCATGTATGACTGCCCATAAACAGTTGAAGCCTGCTCTTAAAACCCATCCACAATCAATACAATTTCCTCTCTGACCCTACACCTACCACCTGCGGAGTCCCCCAGGGATCCTTCCTCAGCCCCACACTCTCCTCAGCCCCACGCTCTTCAACATCTACATGGCTCCGCTTGCCCCCATCGTCCGAACCTACAGACTCAACATTGTGTCATACTCAGACGACACCCAACTCATCCTCTTACAATCCAATGAACCCAACACCACCAGACAAAACTTTTGAGAAGGCATGGAAGCCGTTGCCAAATGGATAAAAAACAGCTGCCTACAACTAAACACCAAAGGGGAGGTATACAGCGGTTAGCACGCATTTTTTACAACGCGGTGCTATTACCACGCTACTTTTACCACGCAAGTCGTTACAACGACTTGCGCTGGAGGGCGCTCCAGGATAGTAAATAGTTTAATTTACTATCCAACTCCTTCCCTAGAGTCCACGGGGACTGGAGTTGGAATAGTAAATTAAAAAATTTACTATCCAGCGCCCCTCCACGCAAGTCGTTGTAACGACTTGCGTGGTAAAAGTAGCGTTGTAACGGTACGCGTTGTAAAAGTACGCGTGGTACCGTCATATATCCCAAAGGGGATGATGGACAGAGCATTGAACATTGCAAGCACTCACTCCCAGTCAACTGATTTGGGTTTAATCCATCATCATTCTTCAGCTCACTCCGCCACCCCAGTTCAGACATGGCCATATGCAAATCAGTCTGACCCTGTGCCTCATGGGAACAGTCCAGCCCGAACTGCCAAGCCATGTCTTCCCTGGACCGGAAACAAGCATCCTGGGACCAGTTTCTGGCTAATCAGCCATCATCAGCCAGGCTAGCTTGAATCCAGTGGCAAAGTGAGCAAGGGACCCACGTCTGGGCATACCCTGCCAACTTAGGGTGAATGTATGACATTGTTCTGCATTCTGTCCATCAATTGTTCTTTTTGTATTTGTCACCCTGAGTGGGACGGGTATGCTCAGACGTGATTCCCATGCTCTCTATGCCAATAGAGTCAAGCTATCCTGGCTGATGAGGGTTGAAAGCCCGAAACCGGTCCTAGGATGCTTGTTTTCAGTCCAGGGAGTACCTGGCCTGGCAGTTTTGGCTGGACTGTTCCCATTAGGCGCAGGGCAAGACTGATTTGTATATGGCTGGGTCCAAACTGCAATGGCATGGTGAGCAAAAAAACAATGGATTTAGGCCCAGATCTCTGTACTGTGGTGAATGTATGACAGTGTTCTGCATTCTGTCCATCAATTGTTCTTTTTGCATTTTTCACCCCGAGAGGGACGGGTATGCTCAGAGGTGAGTCCTGTGCTCTCCATGCCACTGGAGTCAAGCTATCCTGGCTGATGAGGGCTGAAAGCCCGAAACTGGTTTTAGGATGCTTGTTTCCAGTCCAGGGAGTACCTGGCCTGGCAGTTCGGGCTGGACTGTTCCCATTGGGCGCAGGGTCAAGACTGATTTGCATATGGCTGGGTCCAAACTGGAATGGCATGGTGAGCAAAAAAATGATGGATTTAGGCTAAGATCTCTGTACTGGGGTGAATGTATGATATTGTTCTGCATTCTGTCCATCAATTGTTCTTTTTACAACTAAACACCAACAAAACGGAAGTACTCATCATGGGCCCAAACCCCAACTCCTGGGACAACACCTGGTGGCCCCCCGCCCTCAGAAGCCTGCCCACCCCCACGGACCACGCACACAACCTGGGAATCATCCTGTACTCAGAGCTCAAAATGGACCACCAGATCAACTCCTTCTCGTCCTCCTGCTTCCACACCCTCCGCCTCCTATGTAAGACCTTCAAATGGATCCCCCGCAAAAACAGAAAGAACGTCACTCACACCCTGGTCACCAGCAGGCTCGACTACGGCAATGCACCCTGTGCCGGAATAAACAAAATGTTATGTTAATGTTATTTATAAAGCGCACAAATACCAAAAAGGTGTCACGGCACTAAGGACAGCAAGCAGCCCTACAGAACACCCCTCACTGGAACAACCACGTTTTCAAGCTTGAGGTTGGTGCTGGTCCAGGTTATGGAGACAATAGTGAGATATTCTCTGGTAACAACCACAAGGAGCAGGGAATAATATTTACATTGGAGTGTAAACCCCAGCCACCGTTTTTAGGTCTCGGCTAGCGTAGGCTGCGCACATGCGCAGTCTCGCTGGCGAGATTTAATGACTCTGAGTAGCGATGGTAAACCCCGCCCCTCTTCTCCATTGGCTGGTCTCCTAAACGGCGGCCAGCCATTGGAGAAGAGGTCTCAGTTAAGTCATTCTCTCCATCTAAGCCCCGTCCTTTTCGGATTGGGGCGTGTTTTTTAGTTTTGTTCTACCCTCTTCTCCATTGGTTGGAATGGTAAACAACAGTCAAAAACACACCCGTTGTTTACATTCCAGCCAATGGAGAAGAGGGGAAAAAGAAAAACACGCCCCCCAGTCTGCAAAGGACGGGGCTGTTTTGCCATTTCTAGCATCATGTTCCCACGCAAATGGAACTTTCACATAAAAGCTTATCCGTCAATGTGTTTCGTTTGCAGAGACTCATCCCCTTCCCAGTAATACTTTCTAAATAGTAACATGCCTTCATTTGTACCCTCTTTGGAAATGGGACGCAAGCCACGCTGCCCCAGGTATCTTTAGTACTGCGGGGATTGTGGCTGTACAGGGTGCGCGGCCTCCACCATGTTGGAGGAGCAAGAGGCAGGCAGTGCTTGAGGGGGGAGGGGCAGTGCCACCAGGATCATCTCCTATGGCTTGCCGCTGTTCGCCCCCACTTTGCGAGAGGTGGGCCCAGGACTCTGTGGCCTGCCGACCGCCCCGGTAACAAAACTCGCTCGCACTGCACAAAACCCCGCATGTGGTCTTCCACCCGCTCCCTTTTCGCCGGTTTGAGGGCTGCGCGTGGCCCCTCCCATGGCCTGTGCTGCGCACACTGCGGCGGCGCCATGAGGCAGCAGCGCAGAGCAAGCAGCAGTGTGCTCGCGTGCCCGGCCAGGTAATTCCCCCACGCTCTTCCCTAAATTCTCGCACCTGTCGTTATCGCTTGCAGGTTCTAATTCCCTCTGCATTTTCTACCCATGTTCTGCAGGCTTGTTGCTTGCTTATCCCTCCTATATTAATCTCCTCGAAGTGGCTTGCCTGGTTTCGTAACCATTCCAGGAAATGAACAATTATAAAAGTGAGAACATGCCGGATAACTTTCGCCTCCCTATCTTTAGGTCTAGTCCCAGATTTTTATTGTGTAAAGCATTTTTATTATATGACTTTCGGCATTATTTATTTAAACACTTCTGTCTTTTGAAGTAGAGAAAAATCTGACATTTACAAATTTTGGTTTGCACAGTGGCAAGTTTTGTGTCATGTCCTTGGAGAGTTGATTAATACTGTTTTCCCTGCGTGTGACAGGCAGGACAATTTTCACACCTATAATTCATCTACGTTTGTGTACATTTTAACGTTTTACTTTAACGGTGTTATCAGCGAGGATCTGCTCGTGTGATTTTGAACCTTAGATTTTCCATTCTTCGGTCATTGAGTACTAGGCCGCTGTTCCTGCACAAACTTCAAAGGGAAGGCAACCTTGCACCAACAACGCGACTCGCTTGCTAGAGGGCCTTGCATTATTGCAGTTGCTTATTCAAGAACGTTAATCTGCAACCAAAACCCTCGCATAGGTGTAAACCATGTCACTTCATCACTCTTAGAACTTGTGTTTTTACACAAGGCTGATCCATAGCAGATTTTCAAGATAACTACTGACTGCGCGCTCCTATCTGAGAACTCTGTGCGTGTGGCTCTGTGTGTGTATGTGGCTCTGTGTGTGTATGTGGCTCTGTGTGTGTGTATGTGGCTCTGTGTGTGTGTGTGGCTCTGTGTGTGTGTGTGTGGCTCTGTGTGTGTGTAGCTCTGTGTGCGAGTGGCTCTGTGTGTGTGTGGCTCTGTGTGTGGCCCTGTGTGTGTGTGTTTGTGTGTGTGTGTGTGTGTGTGTGGCTGTGTGTGTGTGTGGCTCTGTGTGTGTGTGTGTGGCTCTCTGTGTGTGGGTTTGGTGCAAATGCAATAGGTCTCGTATTTGCGAGAGATTAAGATATTGGTATTGTAAATGACAATGCCATTATTTGTCTGTTTTCAAAACCAACTCATAAATAAAAAGTTTGTCATTTGCAATGCCAATAGCTCTAACTTTTCCGAAGGCGAGACCGTTACATTGTAAATGCTTGTTATCTTATCCTTTTTAGACTAAGTTTAGTGCACTTTAAGGTTGCCTTCCCTTTGCAAAGTGTCTGTCACCATGATCTACCTCCTTGCCGTTGTAATAATGTTTCGAAGCAAAGCACAAGTCACTTTGTATAGATTTTGCCCACTATACTCAGGACCCCGGTTCTCCTTCATGGTTCATATCTTGTGTAGTTCAAACTTGAGACAGCATCAAGAAGGATTGTGCATCAACTTTGCACAATTGACATCTGTTATAGCAGTGTTAAACTTTATTGACTGGCATTTGTAATTAGGAAACGATATGAAGAGTTACCTATAAGTTTTTATTAAGTTACTCCCACTTGTTCATGCATTTTATGTTTTTATCTTTGATGACTAATATGAAAATGTTTCATACGTTCTTAGTATTTATGTAAGTATCTCATATAATGTGTATCTTATGACTTTTATAGCACCGGCCAAATAAAGATTTCCACTGACTGACTTGTATCCTTCACTGCTCACACTTAGGGTACTATTTTTTTGCTTTTTATATAAGCATACCTCACGAATGCATGTGTTTTTCAGGATCTCAACCAGGTCTGCAGCACCCCCGCCCAAACGAATTGATGCAACCCCCTCCCCGAGTACTCCATTTTGCTCGCAACATTCTGTGCTGCTTTTTATTTCACTCGCCCCTCGATATGCCTGTGCTTCATATTGCTCTCTTCTTTCCACTGCCTCCTCCTTCTTAGCTTTTAAAAGTGTTTTTTTTTGTAAATTCTTCCCCATCCCTTGTTTCAGAATATATTTTGGAGCAGGGGTGGCTCCTCCATGTGGGCAGAAGAGAGTGCCCCACTGCTTTCTCGCAGTGTGAGGAGCAGAAACATAAAATGGTATTATAAATACCATTTTATGTATCTGCACTGCGAGAAAGCAGAAGGGTTTGGATTGGGCCGGGCAGGTGGGCGGACCTGCTCTAGGGCTCAGGGAGAGAAGTGACTTGCCCATTCTGAGGGCGCTGTATGTTTGGTTGGCCCCAGGGCCTACTAAACCAGTCATACGCACTCTGTCTTTTCTCCCTTTAGGCTGCATGCAGCCTACATGGAGAAAAGGGCCTCCCCATCGACTTCTGTGTGATCGGCGTCCAAACCAATTACAATGCTACCATTGCAGTGTTGTGATTGGCTTAGGTTTAGGGGAGGGAAGCTGCAGGCGTCCTAGAGGAGCTGAGAAGCAGAGACAACGCGAGACAAGACAGGGCTGGCAAAGGTAAGTTAACTTTTTTTTTTTTTTAAATGTAACCTCCACCGCACAACCTCCTCCCCGTGCGACCTCCCCGCCCGTCCACCCGTGAGTAATGCCAGCCTCGACTGTTTTGGAGAGCCTGGCAGCTTCTATTTGCTGCTGCTGCTGCTGCTGAGCTTCCATAAAAGTGTTATTGCGCAACTATCATTTTTTTATTTACCGATCCCAGTAAAGTTTACCATCTTGACTCAGTAAATGAATTTAAAAAAAGAAAATGGTGCCAGCATACATACATCATCACACTTTAGAAGTGAAAGAGGCAGACCGGGAAGACCGCGGATGATGACAAGCAGACACGTCAGCGTGGAGCGAAGCATGAGACAGCAAAGAGAAGCTCGTCAATAGAGTCGGCAGATCAAGAAGAAGAAGAAAAGGTACAGCGCCTGCACCTCATGTCAGACACTGCTGTCATGTCCACAGATAAAGACAAAACTGAAGAAAGCATCAGTCTCGTAGACAAAAACACCATAAAGAAGACGGAGTCTGTGACCATTGATGTAGGACCACACAGAGCACGATTCGTGCTCGACAGCGGCGCCACATACAACATCATGTGTGCGTCGGAATATGAAAGGATGGAGGTGAAACCAGCACTGAAACCATCGAAAGTTGAGGTGTTCACATGGGGATCAAAAGGCCTGTGACCTACCTGGGAAAATTCACAGAGAACCTAACATACAAAGGCCAAACAACAAAGGAAGAGATTCATGTACTGATAGGTGACATTCCAGCACCGTGCCTGCTGAGTAACGTCACAGCCCAAGTGATGGGCCTGCTCGAGATGACGTACAACATGTCAGAAAAAAAGAGCATCTTATGAGAATATCCCAAACTACTGAACAGGTTGGGGAAGCTGAAGGGGGGCCAAATAGCGCTGCACATCGACGTAGCGATAAAGCCAATAGCTCAACATCACCAGCGAGTACCAATACACCTGCAACCGCAAGTAGAAGAAGAGATTGAGGCACTGCTCAAGCAGGTCATTATAGAACCAGCTGAAGGGCCGACGCCCAGGGTATCACCAATAGCGGCTGTACCAAAGAAAAACATGTCCAAGATTCGCATCAAGATTCGCATCTGCGTTGACATGAGAGTACCAAACACAGCAATTGAACGGGAAAGACACCCTGGACCTCATCTCAACGGCATGATCAGCTGCCTAACACAGGCACCAGAAGATTCTCCAAACTAGACTTGTGCAAAGGGTATCACCAGCTAGAGCTCGATCCTCAGTCAAGATATATAACAACATTCTCCACGCACCTTGGTCTGTTCCTCTACAAGCGTCTGAGTTTTGGAGTATCCTCAGCCGCCGAAATATTTCAAGAGACAATCAGACAAGTGATAAGGCCAGTAAAGAATAGCTTGAACTAGAGTGACAACATCTTAGTATTCGGAAAGTTGGATGAGGAACATGACAAGATGCTGCGAAAAGTATGCTCTCAACTAGAGCAGGCAGGGCTCACGTTAAATGAACACAAATGTGAACTGGGGCGAGATATACTGGTATTCTTTGGACACATCTTTTACAAAAAAGGGATGCGGCCAGATCGCAGCAAGGTGGACACGTTGGAAAAAACCAGGCAGCCAAGCGATGTGGCGGAAGTGAGGTCATTCCTTGGTCTTGCCAGTTACTGTGCAAGGTACATCAAAGATTTTGCCACAGTGAGCGCGCCCCTGCGAGAACTGACAAAACAAGGACAGAGTTTTGCGTGGACAAAGGAATGGAGCAAAGCCTTTGAAGAGATGAGAGGAGCTGTGACCGCCGTGGAGCACCTGGCTTACTTTGATCCGCTACTGTGCACCGAACTAACAGTGGATGCCAGCCCAGTGGGGTTGGGGGCAATACTGGCGCAACACAAACCAAGAAAAGACTCACCAAGATATGTGGTGGCATACGAAAGCAAGAGCCGGTCAGATGTCGAGCGAGCATACTCTCAACCGGAGAAAGAGAGCCTGGCAGTTGTGTGGGCCTGTGAACATTATCACATGTTCATATATGGAAAACCTTTCACGAAAATAACAGACCACCAAGCGCTAATGACAATTTATGGAAATCCCAACGCCAAGATACCACCCAGGATAGAGAGGTAGGGGATAAGACTAATGGACTACAATTTCAAAATAATACACAAGCCTGGCAAGGAACAAAACCCGGGTGATTACATGTCCAGACACCCTTTGCCGCATGCAATTGAGACTACGACAATGGCGGAGGAATATCTGAACTTCATACTGAAGCACAACACGCCGGCCTCAATCACGATGGCAGAGCTGGAACATGAGACAAAGCGAGACCCCACCATGCAAGCGATACAGAAAATGACAAAACAGCAAAGAGGGACACATTAACAACAACAGCATCCTGGATGACAGACTAATAAAGGAGGAACTGCTGACATTCAAGAAAATAAATGAAGAGCTCTCAGAAACCGGGAATGGCATCATGATGAGGGGAGCGAGAATAGTAATGTCCAGAACACTGAGGAAGCGGATAATAGAACTGGCGCACGAGTCACACCGAGGGATGGTCGCAACTAAGAAGATGCGACGGGAAAAAGTGTGGTTCCCAGGGTTGGACAGCATGGTCGAGGAGGCTGTTACTCGTTGCCATGTCTGCCAAGTGACGGGGCCACCAACCAAGCCGGAGCCACTAAAGCTGTCTGAACTACCGAAAGCGGTGTGGACCGAACTGGCGACAGACTTCTATGGACCATTGGAGACAGGAAACTACCTGCTGGTAATAATAGATGAGTTTTCTCGGTTTCCAATAGTTAGGCAAGTAGCATCAACATCAGCAAATGCGACACTGCCAGTCATGGATGACGTGTTTGCAGCATGGGGATCGCCCAAAACACTAAAGACTGAGAACGGTCCGCCATTCTCAGGAGAAGAGTTCCGAAAGTTCATTGAATACCTAGGAAAACGACATCGGAAAATAATGCCTCTGTGGCCACAAGCAAATGGGATGGTGGAACAGTTCATGGGGACCATAAAAAAGGCGATACAAAGAGCAAGAATAACGCAAATATCGACAGGACAAGCACTGTGTCAGGTACTGAGGGACTACAGGAACACCCCTCACAGCTCCACAGGCCGATGCCCAGCGGAGCTCGTCCTGGGACGCGCGAGCAGAACCAGACTACCGCAGATAGAGGCAACAGCGAGCGTGGAGCGAAGCAACATCGCTGCCAAAGACGAAGAGGCAAAAGCAAAAATGAAGGCCTACGCAGATCAAAAGAGGTGCGCCACCAAAGCAAGGCTGAAGGAAGGGGACACAGTGGTGGTGCGACAACGAAAGCAAAGGAAATCAGACAGTGCATTCTCGAAAGACCCGCTGACCGGGAGGGAAGTGAAAGGACCAATGATAACGGTGTCAGCAGGGCGATATCGGAGCACGAGGAACAGCTCACACTTCAAGGAGCTGAAAACGAAAGTAGACAAACTGCCGGCTCCAGCACCGGAGGCAATCAAGGAGGAGGAAAACACACAAGTGGACGACAGAGACTGATTTAAGAGATGTAACGTGACGAGGGCATGTGAGGGTGGATATCTCTCTATCTCTCTCTCTGTCTCTCTGTCTCTCTGTCTCTCTGTCTCTCTGTCTCTCTGTCTCTCTCTCTCTCTCTCTCTCTCTCTTCATCATCATCATCATCATCATCATCATCAACACTCACCGACGAGTGCCCACCGGCCGTTTTACAAAAATGTTGTTTGTAACAAGGTGGGAGATATCATGCCCAGGCAAGGGGCACTAGGACGCTGGGGATAAGGATGTGGGGAGGGGACACCGGACAAGACATCCGGTCAAGGGGCAGGGGAGGGGACATTGTAGAGGAAGGGGACCAGAGGCAGGACGCAAGCAGCATTGTCCCATGAAGAGATAATAAACGTACCTAAATACAGTAAGCGTGTTGAGTGATCCTTGGGGGACCGTCACGATACCACAATGCAGAGTGCCATGATGACATACATTTTCTTTTATTTCTTTTTGCCAGTACTGTGCAGCTTCAACAAAAACATTTTGCTCGATACTGTACAGTATTGGCACAAAGCATTGGCAAAGCTAGAAAGTCCCATAGTCAAGACTTGTTGGCCTTGCCAATGCTTGTTGAAAAAAAGTGGAAGCAAACAAGCGTCCCTTTTTACCTTTATTTTGCTTGATACGACTGAGGTAATCGTTGAATGATAATAATTGATGTAACATATCAAGACAGGCCCCCCCTTTTCCTTATCAACTAAAACCCATCCCTTTCCGGCAGACAGAATTCTCTTGTTAATACATTTGGCAGTCTGAGATCTAGATATTTACTTTCCTGGTTAAAGCACACACCCAACGTCGAAAGATGATTTTGGCTGCTATTGCTATAACACTGACTAATGTGATGTGTGAACAGTGGAACGCAACTGCACAATATCTATCTTCTATATTCACTAACATTATTAAATCCCTTACGCATTCGTGTTTTGATATCTCATTTCATTTCTAAGCGGAGTTCATAATCCCAGACACTTAGTCTGTTTTATATTTCCAAAGTGTGTTTTAGAAATCACAGTTGAAAAACACATAAACTGAGGTGTTGCGGCTCCAAATACATTCACAGAAAAAAATGGCTGCTGTGGAAGCCCTTAAAGAGCCATGTGTGGTCCTAGAGAAAGCACAGCGACCTACCAGCTTGCTTCCTGGTTCATTTTGGAGACTTGCATGGTCCATCACTGTCACTTCACACCATTAAACTGAGGTGACCATGGTCTCCTACCTCTCGTTATAGAAATAAACCTCTCAGATACTGGCCTGGCCTTTATGTCTTATGAGAGGGTTGTTTCTTTCAATGTTTGTGATCTTCATCCTGATGAAGACTCTGCAAATTTCTTGCAAAGGGAGTGAAATATCAATAGATTCGTAATGATTGTCTTTTTCCAATAATTGATCTGGAACACCACAATCTGATTGAACCAATTCAATTTTTTCTAATAGTGAAAAAACACAGCCAAAATTCACTTGGTCTTCAGTTATCGTGGGTTACATGATAGTCGATCATTCAAGTGTGATGCAAATGTGCATTCCACTATCACCTCTAACATACTGGTACATCTTCTGTTCTACCTTATTAAATTCGAACTCTTTTTCTGAATTCATAACAACACAAAAGTGGACATATCCTGTAATTGTGTTTTTCTTGGCCTGGTAGCAAATCTTATCTTAGTGAGGTTAAACTAGCTTTTTGACAGGCACAGGATAGAGGTAGAAAGGGGCTTATTTGCAGGGAAAAAACACTAAATGTAGTAATGCCATTAAAAACCTCTAAACTGAACATACACATTGTGATTGGATTTCATAGAGGTGGACTTCCATAGCTGAGCTAAAACGCGACTTTTGTGTGTATACTTTTCGTCTAACGGGACCTACAGTTGTCGGTGAAGGCTATACAACCATACAACCATATTGTAAGCAGTGCAGTGTGGGCAAAGCTGTAAGATTGGCAGTTGCAGAAAAAAGAAGCTTGGGGCAATATTTATGAGAAAGTTACTCACTGCGTACCGCAAGCCATTTTGCTGCACCGCAGTGAGTCACTTTCAAAGCACCGGGATGCGTCATATCTACAATGATATGACCGATCCCTGTACTCCCTCCTGTGCTGGCGCACAATTAGCTGCCATGCGCCGATGCAGGCCCCCTTGCACCATGGTGCTAGGGTGCCTGCGATGTAGGGAGATTGTTTTTGTGCGTGAAGGGACAACTTCCTGCACAGAAACAATCACAAGAGGTGTTTTGCTCGTTCTGCAGCACGCATAGAAAGAGGAAAAATCAAAGAAAAATGAAAACAATTTTCCTTGTTTCGCCTCCCTATGCCTCCCATCGGGAGGCATAGCATTCTAATACATTCCCAGGTTTACCATTTCTCATAAATCTGGGAATGTCTCAGGTTCCATGGGTGTTGCTTGGAAACACCTACAACACCATCCTAGGAATGCCAGTTTCACGCAAAGTGCTCTGTGAAAAGGCACCGTATTGACAAGGACACAAAAAGCCATGCAGGGTGGCTTTACACACCCTTGTAAATATGGGTCAGCACACTGTGCAGCTTGTGCGTCACAAAAAGAGACCTATTGGCGGTGCAAGGAGCTTGTAAATAAGCCCCTTATAGATTAGCAGTCTAGATAGTGCCTGGGCTGTGCACTCAGAGGCAGATAGTAGGAAGCCATCAAGCTCAGCACTACGTGTGGCCAAAGTTGTGTTCACAGCAGCAGCAATCATTCCAGGCACTCACAGTAGCAGACAATACTATTAAAAAGGGCTCAAGAGGAGGCAGGACCAGAACTTTGACTAACAAAAGGCAGTAATATATAGTTTACTTTTAAAGCTCTCAAGCTTCTCTGAACTTCCACTTCAGATTTTGATGGAATATACACAGGATTTTTTTAGTGTCTGCATGAGAGGGATTAGCAAAGTGGACTCTGGCACAGGCTTTCATAATTTATATCCAACATGACATACCTAGATTAATATTGCCTGCAAAGCATCTGAGTGGGATATTATGACTGGTTGTCCCTGACACTGTTGGGCCTACCAATAGACCTCTCTCTGCATGCTACTCTAAAAAACTGTGGCACAGTATGAGTGAAATGAAAACTATTACAAATTAAGCCACTGAAATACATTTAAAACTACACTGTACGTTGGGAGAAGGGCCAGTTGAACATACATTGGCCAAAAACAAAAGAGCTTTTCGCTCAGGGGCACCACTAAACAGGACCTTCTGATGCCAGAAATGGAGACCAAAGACAAGTAGGTCTTTTTTAGGTCGAAGCCTACCAGACGGCGCTGCTGTCTACTTTGCTAAAGACACCTTGGGAACTTCCAGAAAGCTTCCCTGGGAAATGCATTCTTCCTGCTGCTTACCATTGGCTTTGTGGTTTGTAACTCACATTTTCTGGGTTTCCATTTGGTGACTTTATTTGTTTTAGGCTGTCCAGGGTGAGTTTGTCCCTCCCAAGGAAAAACCCCTTTTCAAACCAGCTTCCCTTATATTCTTTGGCAAGTGCTCCTTTCTGTAAACAGTCCTGTAAATCTTGTTATTATCCTGTCACATTTGCTGTGTAGTCAAGGACAGAAGTTAAATGTTAGGCTGCCTTCCAAGGGAGCTTGGTGTTTACTTTTCTTTTTCCGAATTCAAACCGAGAGGATTTATGTGATAATCTTTCTGGAAAGCGGTTGTAGGAAAGGGTTTCTCTCAAGCGCACAACAACATTTAAATGAATTGTGAAAATATATCAGAATATAGCAGAATTAGGAAAGCATAAATGAAGCAAATTTTTTGTTAATTTTGAAGTGTGTTGATTTCTTTTTTTGGGAGGTCATAGCAGTAGGAGGAGGCTTTTGGATGAGTAACAATGGGTTGTGGAGGGGAAGAGTCAGAGGGACGAGTTTAGAAAGGTTTGTTTTGGGGATCGGTATAGTAAAAGACATGTCAGATGATGCACAGAGGGGTAGAGTAAGGGAGAGTCTAGAAAGGGTTATTTTGGGCATCATAGTAGTGGTATGGGGTTTGAGATAAATGAGAGAGTAGGTGTAGAGGATATATTGATAGATGTATAGGGTGAGAAATAGGGTAGTGCATTGGAAAGAGTAGTAGAAAGAAGTTTGAGATGGGTCAGAAAGTTAGGTTAGAAGATATATTGAGAGAAATATAGGGTGAGAAATAGGGTAGTGCACTGGATATGCTGAATTAGAAGAAAGTGATAAATATATAGATCAATGAGTACATTGAAAGTATATAGATGCATACAAGAGGTAGGTATATGTGGATTAAAGATATTGATAGAGGTACAGGATGAGAAATAGGGTAGTGCATTGGATATGTTTTTCAGGAGGAAAGTAACAAGCACACAGATCCAAGTACATGGAAGGTATATAGATGGACAATGGAAGAAGTACATGTAGACCAAAGATGCACCAGATAAACTCCGTTTTCTTTTTTTTTGGTATAATTTTTATTTTATTAAAGAAAAAGAACTTACGCACAAGGCAATAAGACAATACATTCGGACATGTGTTCAAGGAGGAGGGAAACTGCAGTACAATATAATACAAACATCATTGCTGCAAGGGGGGGCCAGTGAGGAAACAAAATCAGTGATCATAAAAGCTACACAAGACTTGGAATGCCGGATCAGGGGGAAAGGGGAACCTCTGGGATCTACACGAATGGAGGCGTGCATACATTTCCACGCTAGAAGTTCCTCTGGCTCCAAATGTTATTCCATTTCCTGGGTCTACCCCGTGCCACATACACTGTCTTCTCCCTGAACATACAACAGTCCATGTTCTCCTTCCATGCCAAAACCATGGGCGGCCGCTGGGAGCCCCACAACTGCGCGATGTCTCTCTTGGCAATCATATTCCCAAGGGTCGCCCACTGCGTCTGTGCCACATCATAGTCATTCGGTTCCCAGACATTCAACAGGCAACGCCTAGCTTCGGGCAATAATGCCACCCCGTGACTCTTTCCATCACAGCATGTACAAGATTCCAGAACACAACCACCTCCAGACACTCCCAAATTATATGGAGGAAGGTTCCAACCAGTCCACAACCACGCTTACATAACTCATCCACTGAATAACCCATATGAATCAAGCGCGGACCAGTGACATATATCCGATGTAGGATTTTAAGTTGAACGAGTCGGAGACGGGCCGGAATTGCGACCTCCTTAGGCAAGGATAGCGCCGACTGCCAGTCCTTGTCATCCAACCCTAAACCGTCACTGGTCCAAACCTCCCTGAGCCACACCAACAGATCCATTCGATTAATAATCAATTTCTTATATATCAAAGAAATAGTGCTGTCGGGCACGTAGCCGTCAAGAACCCGATCTTCTAGTGGGGAGGATTCGGGGATGTCAGTACCCCCAGGAAAAAACAAACTCAATGCGTGGTTAATCTGTGCATAACGGAAGAATTCCCTATCACTCAGCTCATACTCTACCTTCAGTGCCTCGAAGGTCTTGATTTTACCCTTGACCCACAGATCACTCACCCTACTAATACCAATCATATCCCACTTTTCAAATCCTTTCGTCTTCCACAGGCAACCCAGTCTTTCAGACGCGTAAAACGGAGTCGCCCGGGTCAGTCAATCCCTCCATCCCGTTGTCGCATTCGCATCATGCCACACTCGTACCGCTATCTTGGTGGGTCCCGATAGTTCCCTTCCCGCTGCTTTGGAATAAAGGGCCCTGTTATAGTCCCTACCCGGTAACAAGTACTTATCCATCTCGAATGCAGGGTTAGAGGCTGGTCCATACATTCCATGATTAATCGCTCCCAACTGAGAGGCCCAATAATATCGCCTGATATCCGGAAGTGCTATACCTCCGTCGTACCAGGGAAGCGTGATCTTGGCGAGGGCAATACGCGAGCATCCATCCCAGATCAATCGTCTCTGCAGACTCTCCACCTCCGAAAATAACTCACCGGAATAACATCAAACGTATTCTGGAGCGCGTTTAGAAATCGCGGTAAGGACGTCATTTTAAAAAGAGCTGCGTGCCCGAGTGGTGAAAGTGGTAGCCTGAGCCAGTCCACAACGTCAGATTTTAACCTCTGAAGAGGAGGGAGCAGATTACGATCATAACGAGCCACAGGATCTAAAGTTATAAAAATCCCCAAATACTTAAATCCCGTCTGCGACACCTGGATGGGACATCCGCGCGGCAAAGGGGGGTATCACCCGAAAGCACATACACACAGGACTTGGTCCAATTGATCACAAGGCCGAAGTTCCTTGAAAAACGAGGTGAGCACATCAAACAATACATTCAAAGACTTACAAGGGGACGTGAGGTACAACAAAATGTCGTCTGCATAGAGCGATATGCGATCCTCGAATTCCGGGGTCCACTGAATACCCTTCATCGAAGTCTCCCATCGCAGCCAGGCAGCCAGGGGCTCCAGGGCAAGGGCGAAAAGAAGTGGGGACAACGGACAGCCTTGCCGCGTACCCCTCCCAAGAACAAAAGGCTTAGACACTCGACCATTCACTACCACCTGCGCCGATGGCTCCTCATACAAAAGTTTCACCCAGCCAATGAAACCAGGACCGAAACCAAATTTCGCAACAGCAGCCCAGAGGTACGGTCACTCCACTGTATCAAAGGCCATCGTAGCGTCCAAGGAAGCCAAAATGGCCGGCTCACGCAGTGACGCCGCCCTCGCGAGAACACCGTGCAAGCGCCTCAGGTTAAGTGCTGTATTGCGGTGTGCGATGAAACCGGACTGATCCGGGTGAATCAAGTCACTAATTACTTTTATCAAGCGGTTTGCCAGAAACTTAGCGAGAATCTTTGGTTTGACGTTTAAGAGCGAAATGGGCCTGTAGGACGCACAGCGATCCCGCGGTTTCCCCTCCTTATGAATCACCACAATGGTAGCAAGACGCTGATCACGAGGAAGGGAGCCGATGTCTCGCGACTCTAGAAACATATCACGGAGATACGGTGCCATTTTGTCTGGACGCAACTTGTAGAGTTCTATGGGAAGACCATTAGGGCCTATAGCTTTGCCCGAGCGCACAGAGCGAATAGCGAGGGCCACCTCGTCAGCTGAGAATGCTGCGTCCATTAGGTTCCCATCTGAATCCGACAGGCGAGGCAATGCAATGTCACGCAGCAATAGGTGGGAGTCTTCCTCCAGTCTATCGGTGACTGGGGAATACACATTTTGAAAATGTTCCGCGAAACACTCGACAATCTCAGTAGGGTCAGTCACACACACTCCATCAAGTTTCTCAATCACAGGAACCACACCACTTTCTCTCCTTTTTATCCAGCCAAGCAATCAGTTTCCCTGCCTTATCTCCCACATCATACAGTCTGCCCTGCTGCTCTCTACTCATGACTTTAGCGGCATCCGTCACCAGGGCCCTATAATCCAGTTGTTTGAGGCTGAGGGCATGAAGCTTGTTACGAGTCACACCTAGTTCCAAATCCCTTTCTAGCTCAGTTATTTCAGTCTCTAAACGGACCACCTCCTCATGTTTACTTTTCTTGGCACCAGCGATTAACAATAATGCCTGTCCTCGGATGACCACCTTAAATGCCTCCCACAGTGACACAGAAGAGGACACGGACCCCTCATTCTCAGCGAAGTACTGATCCAGGGACCTAATCAACTCAGCACGAGTTTTGGGGTTGCAAAGATACCAGGGATTGATCGGGGCAACCCGTCCCTCAACACCCATACTAGTGCCGATCTGGAGCCACAGTGGGGAGTGATCTGATATACCCCGGGCCAGATGCCTAATCTCCCTGACAGAGGAGGCCTGCACCGCCGGCATCAAAACATAGTCAATTCTAGAGAGACTGCTGTGGGCCCCAGAGTGGAAGGTGTATTGTACCTGTCCCGGATGCATCAACCTCCAACAATCTACCAAACCCAGTGTCTCCAAAAACCCACTTAACCAAGACTGTGACCTAGTGAGGTCTCTGGGGGGGTAGCGATCTACACTACCGGAGACAACCGAGTTGAAATCTCCACCCATCACCAGGATACCATCCGGAAGCCCCAGTACCACACGCCCAAGATCAGCAAAAGTCGAGGTCTGTAGACCAGGCGGGACATATACAGAAATCAGCGAGACAGTCCTCCCCTCCCACCTCCCTGTGAGAGCAGCGTAGTGCCCCCTGCCATCAAGGATCATGTTGTCTATTTCCAAGGGGAGAGAGTTCTTGACTAGGATGCCCACGCCCCTAGAGCCAGTAGTGAACCCAGAGTGTACAGCAAGACGATATCCTCGCCGATTCATGGCGTGACAAGTATTTCCAATCAAGTGCGTCTCCTGCAACAACACAACATCAGGGGAGAGGCGTCTCAACAGTTGCAACACTACTCCCCGCTTTATCCTATCCCCCAACCCATTGACATTCCAACACAGTAGTTTCAACCCACTACCCCCATCCCGGAAATGAATGCAGAATCCACCCCATAGCGAACACAGTACCCAGATCCAAGAGTAAAACAATACGTTGCCTTGAGAAAAAATGAAACACACCCAAACTTCCCCCTCCACCCCCCAACATGGACCCGTTACAATACCCCACACCCTGCACCCCTGCGTTAGACTCAGAAGCCACCCCAACTTGCAGTGTGCCTGTCGTCCTAACATTAAACTAGTCTACAAAAAGAAACCCAGAGGAGGAAAGAGTCCCACTCCCCCGCCACCCTCGGGTATGCCACCATAAATCACATAAGTATGAAAGACATCAACCTGAGCTGTATGGTATGTTAATTGTTCGGAAATCGGGAACCACATGGTCATTCTTGCTCTGGCACACCACCCTCTGCTCCACCCGGGTGCTCCGTTCGATCGCTCCGCATTGGTAATGTATCCAGCCAGTCACTCACTCTCACGGGACGATGAAAGAAAAACGTCCGGTCCTCATATTCGACACGGAGCCTGGTTGGAAATAGCATCGCGTATTTCAAGTCCATGTCTCTCAACCGTCGCTTCACCCCTTGGAACCCCATCCTTTGCCTCTGAACGAACTGGGTAAAGTCCGGGTAGAAGCTCACCGTTGTGTTTTCAAACTTCACGGGGCTGCCCACCCGCGATGCCTGCAGGATAGCGTCTCTGTCTCTAAAGTTGAAAATTCTGGCGATAATCGGCCTCAGAGGGGCACCCGGCTTCGGCTTCCCACCCGGCACTCGGTGTGCACGCTCCACAGCAAAGAATTTACTTAGGCCTTTGGGGGCGAGATAATTTAGGAAGAGGTCCTCCACAAGGAGAGCTGCAGCGGGATTTTCCAATTTTTCAGGGACCCCAATAATAAGTACATTATTGCGTCTGGCCCTATTTTCAAAATCCTCCAGTCGACGAGCCATGGGATCATTGGAGGATCGCAGATTGCCGACCTCCGTCTGTAAGTCGGACACATCGGTCGTGAGGCTGGAGGTCTTCAGATCTAAGGATTTGAACTTCTCATTAGTCTTCGATAAGTCCGAGAGCCTCATATTGCTGGCCAATGGAAGTCTTCATACCAGCAATGGCGCCCATGGCATCCTGTAGATTCAACTCGATCGACGTAGCCGGGTCTTCCTTTGCCTCTTCCAGGGTCCTATTCATACCACCGGGGGACCCCTTTGGATGGGTATATCGATCCATGTCATTCGTTTGTATAGTTCCCCCCCAAAGAGGCGTCTTGGTTTTTCGCTTCTCGTTGTCGGGCCTGCCTGCCATGTTGGGCAATGTGCCCCCGAGGGGCCTGTGAGAACTGGTGAAAATGGCCCTTCGCGGTCAACCCACCGGAGTCTTCAAAAGCAGGCGTCAGGAGCTGTAGCTCAGCACACGGACACTCGCGACCGTTGGCACACAGTGGATTCACAGAGTTTGGCTAGACCTCGGGCAACCAGATCGATCTTGAGATAGGATAAGGCCAAAGACCCAAAAGCAAAACCGAAAGTTAACTCCAAGGCAATGAGCAGAGCCCCGCGGGCCGTTTTTGTTCAACTACTGCCTGGGCGTCTCAACGACTCGAGCCCCAGGCGTCGCCATGGGATGGGCCTCAAAAGTTCAGGTAGTCGTAGTAGCGGTTCCCAAAGTCCGAATCAATTTTTGAAAGCAGCTAATCTATCAGCTGAGTTTCATCTCCAATAACCAGTCTTCGTAATCAGGATATCGTTCAGGATATATGCGGGGGCGGCGAGGGTCTCGGGAGCCCTGTGCTCCCGCGGCCATCTCGGATGCGCGCGAAGCTCGTCCTCTCTAAACTCCGTTTTCAAGTATTATTGTACTTAATTTTTTTTTAACATATTTATTCTACATGTTTATACAAAGCAATACATAAAGATAGGTACATATCTATAGTAAAAACAAATAATTATATACAGAGGGATATGCTGTAAATGTCTGTGTGCATATGGTGCTTATGTGGGGAAGAGCCAATACTTGAGTATTTTTCTGAAGATAAGGTGGCTGTCCGTGGATCTTCTGTTGGGGTAAAGAGTTCCATAGTTTGGCTGATTGAACAGAGAAGGATGTGCCACCCATTGTTTTTTTTGTATTTTGGGATTTTGATGCAAGGTGCCAAAATAGAGCTGAGGTTCCTTTGTTGAATGTGTTTGGTGATTTTATTCCTGATGAAGAACGGTCCCATTCCATGTATTGCTTTATGGGTGATACAAAGCAGCTTGAACGTGGATCTTCTGGCAACCGGTAACCAATGCAGGGTTTTCAAAGCAGGTGAGATGTGGTCTTGCGGTTTGATATGCAAGAGTAGTTTGGCAGCCGAGTTCTGAATCTGTTGTAATTTTTTCATGGTCGTTAAAGGTGATCCGTGGTAGAGGCTATTGGTGTAATCAAGTTTGGACAGAACAAGGGAGATGAAAGCTTGGACCTTGTGTGGAAATCCCAAGTGAGCTTGATCTTGTTAGTTTGTCCACTTGGAAATTCATCAATAGCTCGAAGTCCATGGTCATTCTGAGGTTTCTTACCTCCTTCGATACTTTAGGTGGTGATCCCAGTTCATCAGGCCAGGCCGCAAGTGGGTCCTAATGTTTCCAATCGGCATTCATGCATATGAAGGAAAGCTGGAGGAGGTTTGGCTGTCACAAATGCAATAGACATCCCAAATCTTTCAGGGCTTGAGGGCGACTGCCTGATCTTTGTATAGGCACCAGATCTCTTTTGAAATGGGTCTAGTTTCTCTACGTGTCTATGGAAGTAACATAGTTTTCTGCTGGGCTTCTTCCTTGTAGTGGTGTACAGATGTGTGCTGGAGTGTAATGAGACTTCTTTAGTGTCCTGACCAGCCAACTCACAGTGAATGGCATATAAACAACTACCAGTAGAGCGATTATGTAGAAATAGTATACTGGTGTAGAAACCTTGAGTGATAAAACGTAAACAGGATAAAAACGTACATGTAGAGCACATTTACATGCAGTAAATATTTAAACTTGTGAGTCAGTGGGAGAGGTAGCATATAATGCTAAAGAGATGGGTGCTTTGGGTTCAGCATTTTTAAGAGTTAGGTGAGTTTATAAAGAATGCTTAAAATACAGATGCCTGGGATAACTGGCCCAGAGCTGCATGGTATATTTTCCATTCTCTGTTTCAAAGTACGATGATGGTGCAAAACACCCAGGATGTAACAAGTCCCTTAAGAACGTTTTGGATGAGGGACCAACCCTCTACTAGCAAGCAAACCCCATAACACCTCAAGAGTTTAGCTTAGGATGTTGGTACAGTTCTGTTGGACCCACCCGCCCCCCATACATTTTTCTTCCCTCACCTCTACTTCAGTCAGTGACTTCGGGACTGACAACCTTCAGTCACTCACAAATCCAGGCCCTCTGTCACACTTACCTCCTGCTCATCAATCACTTGCATGCACCTCAGACTTGTGCCCACGACATTTTGAACAAATAGCCAGTGTTTTTTGGGGAGAGTGGAAATAAAGAGAAAATGTCCCTAAGGCATTTGAATACTGAAATTGCGAGTCTTGTGCTGGCTTCCCACTTGGAGGTCAAGTCTCTGTGGCTGCTGAAGGATTCTGATGTATCAATTTTACAACATCATATTAAACTATGCCTACTAATGTAACAAGCATTTGCAATGCAATAGGTCTCGCAGCATTAAAGTTTGAGTTACTGGCATTGTAAATGACAATGCTTTGCATTAACTTTTTTTTTTTGCAATTGGTATATAAATGGCATGGCAGTGGTGGTGTCCCTGTGTGCATGGCAGTGGTGGTTTCCGTGTGTGTATGGCAGTGGTGGTGTCCGTGTGTGCATGGCAGTGGTGGTGTCCGTGTGTGCATGGCAGTGGTGGTGTTCGTGTGTGCATGGCAGTGGTGGTGTCCGTGTGCGTATGGCAGTGGTGGTGTCTGTGTGTGCATGGCAGTGGTGGTTTCCGTATGTGTATGGCAGTGGTGGTGTCCGTGTGTGCATGGCAGTGGTGGTGTTCGTGTGTGCATGGCAGTGGTGGTGTCCGTGTGTGCATGGCAGTTGTGGTGTCCGTGTGTGCATGGCAGTGGTGGTGTCTGTGTGTGCATGGCAGTTGTGGTTTCCGTGTGTGCATGGCAGTGGTGGTTTCCGTGTGTGCATGGCAGTGGTGGTGTCCATGTATGTAGGTTAGTGGTGATGTCCGTGTGTGCCTTTCAAAAAGAGGTTCATTACTTAGAGGATGGAAGTGGGCTGGCCCTGTTTTATCATAAACTGTGTGCGTGCGATGATGACAAGCGGCAATTTGTTCCGTTGTAATTCACAAGGTGGCTGCACCCCTCTACTCCCAGGACAGTGCCCACTGCGCCCAGGGCAGTGCCCTCTACACCCCTCTACTCCCAGGACAGTGCCCACTACACCCTGGTCAGTGCCGACTATACCCCTCTACTTCCTGGGCAGTGCCCTCTGCAGCCCACCAGTCCTGGTCACTACCCCTCCAAACTTAGTGAGCGCGCACTGCGCCCATACAGCCCGGGCATCACCCTCCACCCATCACTCCCTGGTCAGTGTCTTCTGAGCCCTCCACTTCCAACTGTGTCATCCCCCCACCCCCGGCCTCCCGCGCCTCTGCCATGAGCCCCGCAGCGCCGAAGGACGCTGGACGCTGAGCATGGCCAATGGACGCAGCCTGGGCTTGGAGGCCGCGGTGGCAGACGGGCTGCTCTCCCCATCCCCAAACGGATTCCTGGGCACCCTAGAGCCCCCAGAGTCCCCCGGGGCCTTCCTGTCCCTGGCCCGGGCGCGGAGGGAAGGAGTCCGCAACGGGAGGTGCTCGGAGGACAGCCCGCGGTCCGGCAGGAGCAGCCGGGACAGCTCCGGGGAGAGGACCCACAGCCGGGCCACCAGCGGCATCATGAAGGTAAGAGCCGCAGGCTCACGAGCCATAGCGCGAGCCCGCTGGGCCACAGCAGGAAGTGGGCGCAGGCTGCAAGCCTCAGGAGGTAGCTCCGTGGGGTGATGTGCCTGCTGCAAAGATCTGTGGGTAGGCTACAATGGAAAGGCTTTTCTTTTGAAAGGAAACAGAATAATTCTTAAAAGGAAAATCCAGAGCCCCACACCAGGAGTGAATTCCGCCAATGAAGGTGGGTGGCTGGAATGTATGCAGCCTGTCTACGTGGCCAGTCACCTCAAATTCATTTTTTAAATTGTGTATTTATGCGCGAGTGCGTATCCTGCCCCTTCGGTTTAACTCTATTGCCACACGTAAACTTAGAAGCACCTCGAGCATGTCAACACAACATAAGTACTTTAAATAGCACCATGGCAAGTCCACTCCATACGTCACGCAGTCAGTTGCTTTACTGGGCGCAGCCACCCAATAATTGTGCAGTCAGCTACACTCTAACTTCGGCCTGGGCGCCCTCATGTATACACCGCGAGCCTGCAGCAGAAAACACGTCTCCTGGTAACTGTAAAGAGTGGGCGCTGCAAACTGTGCACGTGCTTTGGGATTCATTCGCCGTCCACAAAGCACGTGACCTCACAATGTACTGGTCCCTTCTTTAGGTTTTGCCTGCCGAAAGCTGCGCTCTGCGCAGATTTTTCGCGCAGGCGAAAACCTAATGAGTATAGTAGGGTAGACAGGAACGGCCCCCGTCTCCCATTGGCTAGCTCCAAAATTGAGGCTAGCCATTGGAAGACGGGCCTGTTCGTCAATGCCGGACCAGATTCGGGGGCGTTCCCGAGAATTTTTGGCTTTTGGCTACGTCAGCCGAAAGCATGTTCTCGGGAACGCCCCCGAATCTGGTCCGGCATTGATGGCACCCGCCTTCCTGCTTGGGCCGACGGCACCCGCCTTCCTGCTCGTTTACATTGTTTACAGGCTTTCGTTGCAGCCTCGTCCTGAATAATAAGGATGAGACGAGGGCACCAAGGCTATCTAGGCAGCTCAAATATAGTTTGGAAATTGTTAGAACGTAGAGCGGGATATCATACAAAGCGAAACTCATTCAGATTTGTAAAACCGTTGCTGCAGAACCTGAATGGTGCGTCATTAAACACAGAGGAAGGACTTGTGGTTGCTCATGCAATTACATTTTACGGCGTTCCATATAGTGAGGATATTTTTTTCATCCTTGTGTACAATTTAAAATTGAAGCAACGAGTTCAATAAGGAATACGAACCGAGCATAAAATCTTTAAACAAGAAAACAAATCATAGTTTAGCTGAATAACGTGCGTTTTTCTTTTTGAAATATATTTTTTTTTTTTTAAAGTTAAAAGAGAGCTGTGATAGCGATACAAAATTGTCTATTTTGTTACCATCTTCAAGGGTTCGCGCCTTGTGTCCTCTTTTTGTTTCCTTGGTGTGAAATTCACCAATGACCAGGAGGGAAACCGGAGAGGGGCGTTACTGAGCTTCGAGAGAATTCGGCGAGGAATTCAAGGGGCTGAGCAACAATACAGGTGAGAAAACACCGGAGGAGGGTCGTTTTGACAGGCGGCGGCCGAGGTTGTGGGCGAGCTTGAGAGGTAAGAGACAGCGCTAGAAGGGCTGTAAAATGGCGTAGGAGGGGCAGGAAGGCAGGCGTAGGTATAGTGGATCCTGCTTCATGGAGGGAAGGGATACAAGGCAGAGAAGAAGAAAACGGGGTGATGCTGAAACAGGGATGTAAGCAAAGGGTGTGGTAGTGAAGGAAAGTGAGGGGAATTTAGGGGATGACGTATTAATGTGGGGGTAGGGAAGTGGAAGGAAGTGAAGTGAAACAAGCGGGTGTCTACAGGGTAACCATTTGACAGGCAAATTACTTGGCCAAAGGGGTTCACCTTATTTTTCTTATTTGCATTTCGGTTAACCCTAAATATCTGGACATCATTTGTAGTTATTACTGTATTAGGTAGAACCCCATGGAGTTCAATGTGCTATGTTTTGTGTTAAGCACCTGATTTGTGTGTTTGAGGAGTAAAGGTGATAAACTAATTTTCGTAAATATTTGTACTAAGGTTTTGTACGATGCCAACATATAGCTTTCGATGCATTTAAATCCAGATGAAAAATTAAGCGACCCGGTGAGTGCCTTGTTTGGCAATATATTGAGATGCTTGTTTTACCCGCTCCCCTGCAGGCGCAGTTTGAGATCTTAGGCGCTTTTCCTCTCTCACCTGCGGTTCTCCCCAGCCAGGGGCTGGCCCGTGATGGCTCCCTTCGTGTTGTGTTCTGTGCTGTGTGAATCCGATCAATCACTCATGGCTGGCACCAAGGCCACTGAAGCACGCTTTCTCACTGCGCACAATCCCTGGATTCACCCCAGATATTATCCCATTTACATGCAGAACGGGGTCCTTGAAACCCAAACAGATTATGGCGGCTGCCTTTGTGAGGAACAGCCGACTGCAGCATTGTACTCGCTGCTGTATCCCCACTGTACATAACACGGCACCTTTCCTCTCACATACCCTGTTGTGCGTGTGTTGCTTTGTGTATAATTCTTGCTGTTTTGTGTCGTATTGTGCGAACCGGGCGCCATTGCCGTCTGACGGATGCACAGCATGATGGTAAAACTACATCTTAAAATCGTGCACATACAGAAACCGACCCAGGTCATGTCTTCCCCAGATGAAGGGGTGGCGCTTGCTTCACCATATGTTTTTTGTCTATCAATGCTGTTTTATCCAAGAGCTGATGGCAGAGGGAACGTGCCAGCGCTGTTGTGGGGTTGTAGCAGGCATTGCCAGTCTGGTGAGTAGCTCCAGTGCCCAGATGTTGGCTTTCTGTTGCTTTTGTTCGCTCGGCATCACCAGACATTTGTCAGTGGCTTCATCTTGAGTGTGCCTTTAGAGTGAAGCCAGCTCCTGACGTCATCTGCTTGGAATGAGTCCTGCCCCCTCACCTCTAGGAAAAGGTGCCAAGCATTTTGAACTCCTGACTCTACCCACACCCCCTCTCAATCCTGTGCTATCTCGCTTTTTTTCTCATTCTCCCTCCCACTCTTTTTCCCCCGCATTCTCTCTCCTCTATCCTCGTCTCTCTGTTTCTTATTCTCATTCCCTCTCTTTTCTCTCTCCCCTTTCGCTCTCCGTCCTTCTCCCCTTCCTCTCTTTTTATTCTCGGCTCCCCTCTCTCTCCATTTCTCACTAATCTCTCTCTTTCCTAGGTACTGCGAAGGTGAGCTGCTGAGTCTCAGCCGCGGTCTTAAGGTCGAATTCTGTTGACTCGGTACACCCTGTACAAAGGCATCTTCCCACCAGGCTTTGCGAAAGGCAAAGCTGGTCCATGTGCACCGGGCTGTGCTGTGTGCAGGGGTAGTGGAAGCAATTACTGCAAACATGGCCTCATGTGTACCTTCCGTGCCCCTGGGCATTCCTGCGGCTACTTAAAGCCTCCCTGGAGGTGGGCGATGGGGGGTACTTTCCAGGGGTACATAGGTGAACACAGCATTCGCCTTTTAAGAAATGCAGCGCTGCCCTGTTTGTGAATACGGGGACAGATGGTCAAAGAGAGGTGCTTTACTTTAGCACCCAGTGGTTTAGGCGCCCAGTGCTGAGCATGGGCAGAAGCTGCAGCGTGAATGGCTGAATGTAGTCAGTAGGGTTGTCATTAGTGCAATTTACCAGTGCTGGGGGGAAGGGGGCAGCACTGCCCCAGGAGACAGAGCGGTCGTGTAGCTAAAGTAGAAAGACTCAGACAGAGAACAGTCGGCATCCGAGGGCATGCCCATCCAGGGCAGAGACTGTGAAAGTAGCTCTGAGAGGTGGGCTCCAATGCTTTAGGCACTAAATGACCTTGGGACGCAGCAGCCCGGCCTGTGAATTCCCACCCAAGACTTGCGTTGTCTTAAGTGCTCGCGGCAGAGCTATGTGTAACCAGACGGACACAGCCTCCGATCCGTTCAACATTCAGTGCACCAAGTCATAAAATGGTGGCGTTGGTTTCAGTCTCAGCCCCACCGGGTGAACAGCGCTGCTGTCCCCTCCACTACCCCTGAGACCTCCGTCCCTCGTGCATTTCACACGGTGCTGGGTAAGGCTACTTACCCCACTTACTGTTTGCACCTTTCGACCCAGGACCAGATGCGCTGAGACCTCCCCCCCACCCAGTCACTGAATGCTTACTGTGTCTTCATGCCACTGCACGTTTGCACCCATAATGAGGCATAATTTGTTTGTGTGTTTTTTTTAAATACAAATCGAATGCTTTGTCATATCAATTTGTTTTGACTAATTTTTATCCCTACAGTCCATTATGGTTCCTTCTCATTCCTCAAAAATATGAGCTCAAATCATTTTCAGCCTGCATTAGATTCATATTTTACATATAGTCCTTCTACTGAATCTGCATACGAACTCCCGTAGATCCAAGTGTATCAACATGTCGTGCTGCTATCGGACTCAACCCAAACAATAATTCATGTACATCAGTGTGCGTTAGGTCGGCTTCATAGCACCCACTGCAGCTCCTCCCAGAATTCTTTTCTATTGAAGAGTGTGTTCAGAAGAATACATTGGTTTATGTGCGTATCATGCATCCGCTGGAGCTTCTGCTGCATTACCTATGAAGGACTCCCAGCTCTGACACCTCCTCAAAAGGGCCCCCTCCCATAGCCCCAAACCCCGCCCTGGCCCATGGTTTATGGCCTCTAGTAGGTTCGTGCCCTGGAGTCCTCTAAACCCAGCCTTGAATCAGCGACTCCCGCTCACAATTGAAATGTACTAGATGTAGTCACACAAAGAAGAGACTGTTGATTCTCGTTATATTTCTATATACATATGGAAGGGATATGAATAGATGTACTGCAAGAGTCACATAGGAATGTTAGAGTAGAAAGGTCTACTGCATATACTAGTGAATACAGTCATCTCTATATACAGAAAAAATGAGTTATATTTAGAGGGGTCGGAGTGGGACACAGTGGGTGGATAGATGGATGCATGATGGATGGATGGATGCATGATGTATGGGTGGATGCATGGATGGGTTGTTGGTTGGATGGGTTGGTGGATTGCATACATTGTTGAGGGATTGGCTGTATATATGCATCTATCCATCCACCCATCCTCCCATCCATGCATCTATCCATACACCCATCCATACACCCATCCATGCATGCACCCATGCATGCATCCACCAACTCATCCATGCAAGCATTACAACAAGAGCCCGCAGCTCTCCTTCGTCTCTCCTCGCCCCCCCTTCCCTGAGCCTGCAGCTCTCCTTCGTCTCTCCTTGCCCCCCTTCCCCGTGCCCTTCCCTGGTATTGTAAATGACAATGCCATTTATTTATGTTAAAAAAAAACAAATAAAAAAAATGTCAAGAGCAATGCCAATAGCTCTAACTTTAACAAAGGCAAAACCATTGCACTGTAAATGCTTGTTTTTTTTCAGTCGTAGTGACTAGAGTGTCATGGTGAGCACTAGTGCAAGAGAGGAAGTTGATCCCTCCTACCATCTGGTTGTGTAGTGAAAGGGGTGGTGCAGATGGCCAAGAAAATCCCCAGTGCCACTGCACCTGCTGCACCACTGACAACCACTCTTCCGGGGACCTCTTATGCGGCACTGTAGCACCGCGCAGATCCGCAGGACACCTTTCCATTCATATGTACGGCTATGGGGGGTCAGGGGGCGCGTATAGAGCAGGGTCTCCTGTGGCTATTGGGCAGCCGGTTTGACATTCAGGGCCTATACAGGCCTGCTGCACAGATCGTGTAACCTGACTGCCTCAGCCCGCAGTCACAGTACGGCAGTTTGGTAGGTTGAGCTCCTGTTGCAGCGATGCCTGAATGTGACCTGCAGGAGCGAAAGTTCGTGTTGAGGTGGTGCCAACGCAGCCTTTCATCCTCTAGGAGGAGTGCCCCGGATTTGTGTAACGTCTTCGATGTAGATGTCAGCGTGCCACCCCACTGCAGCGCGGCATGCGTCCTGTTTCCTCGGTCAATAGAGTAACAGTACATTGGATGTCTAGGCCTTAAACTTTACATGGCACGCACAGTCTTCGTGTTTCTGCCATGCTCTTGGACTTCCGGTCGCACTGCCTCTCAGCTGCAGCGTGTACTGATTGCGGCAGTGCGTTTGTTACTCAGGCTGCTCCCGTTCGCCCCCTCCCTCCAAACGCACCCCCCCTAACATTTCCATTCCCCAAACTGGCTTCAGGTGAGGATGCCTTTTAAAGTGCCTCGAGGCCTGGCATCGCAAGAGCCCTGTCTTTTGAGGCGGATATTCCCCCGCTGCCGTTCTGGACTCCGTGTAGGAAGGCGTCAGAGCCACGCATCATAAATATAAACATTAATAAATACAAGTCCCGGTATGGTCCTCGTGCATGATATGACATCACAGAGACCCGCAGAGCTCGAAAGCATTTAGTAAGGGTGCCAGCAGGGGCCATACTTCAAGCCAGGCACATGGGCCTCGCTTCCAGGGGTTGGCTAGTACAAGGCCGACTTTATTGGGGTGCAGTGGGCGTTCCACCTGCTGCGGTGCGGGGGCCGCCGTAGTGCGAAAATCCAAATTGTTCCCTCTACACCACTAGAAAGTGTGCACAGAGCCAGTGCTTGGCATAGAAATGCACGCAGAGCAAAGCAGCAGCGGAATTGGGAAGTGCGAGCAGGGCAGTGCAAGCAGTGCAGCGCAGCACAGTATCCTGCGGGTAACTCTTAGTCAATTTATGTGCTGTGAATATCTCCACGGTGCCTGGCTGGCACTGTGTATGCAGTCAATAGCGCCCTAACGCCATCCTGACAATGACTATGTGCAGTCAATATTTCCGTGATGCCAATCTGCTGACAAATGCATTTCCCGAACGAAGCCTGCCGGGTCCAGCCCTCCTCTGCCGCCACCTCTCCCGCACTCAGACTCCGACGTCAGCCTCTTTAGCAGCGCCACGCGCCTCTCTGCAGACTTCCCCTGCATTCCAGAGAGGCGCGCGACGCGATCCGGTCTGCATTGGCATGCTGTGGAGACAAGACCTGGCCGCGCGCACAACGTTATCCTATGGGAAAACGCTGCGCGCGGCCAGGTCTTGTCTCACTTCGGCGTTCTCAGACTGCTGAGACGCCGACTATAAATCTCTGGCGAGAATGCGCTTTCAGCGCGTTACTAGCCGAGACCTAAAAAGGTATGTTTGTTGTGTAACAAAAGTTACCAATTTATAAAATGTCAGTAGTTATGTTATTATAGGGGTGATTGATCAGGATGACTAATCATTCAGTAGACCTGATTGGAAGTTATGGTTTCTACTGATTAACTAGGTTTTAAACTCAGTATTTTACTCCTAACTTTACTATGCCCTCTTCCTGCTGATTCTCTGGATTGTTCACTGCTCAGACAGGCATCCCTGGGTCAGCTACCATCGATGCATTTTCCTTCTCAGCATTATTTGAAATGTTCCTCTCTGTTTAAAACTTTTTTTTAGCTTTGCATATACCCTTAGCCTGCTTCCTTTTTTATTGTGCTATGGCACTGTAGTTGGTTATTAAGGTTTGTTTGCTTGTATTATAAGACCCTAAGGCATTTGAATACTCAAATTGTGAGCCTTGCGCTGGCTTGCCGGAGGGCAAGTCTCTTGTGGTGGCTGAAGGATTCCAGTTCCTGGCTGAAGCATCTCTGATTCGGAGGCTGGGCCCTGACTTGCTGGTGCTGTTAGGGCTGGGGAGAGTCACGCAGGATGGTTCCACTCCAGGCCCCTTTCACTTCTGGCAGCTGCTGGATTCTGATGCAGTTTGCAGCTCTGTAAAAGGGCAGAGCAGGGTCAGTCGTTTTGCTGGGTGGATCTTGCCGCGGTGACCCCTGACTCCTGTGCACTGGTGGTTCGAGGTCCTCTTGTCCAGATGGCTGGCTCAATGACATTGCAGTGTTGTAGCAAAAAAGGGAAATCCAAAGAGTAAATGTCTCTCTTTGAAGGATTTGCCTTTCTTCTACAACAATCACCTACATCAGTGGTTCCCAAACTTTTGACTCTTGAGGACCCCCATTGAGCCACCACTGGAAGCCGAGGACCCCCAAGCAATTTGTATGAGTTAAATTTCAAATATTAAAACAGTAATTAGAAAAAAATACACACATGTACACACAAAACAAATACTCAAAGTACTTAGGCGCAGATTTACAAGAGACGCATCCATGCATTTCAGCAGGGATGCGCCACTTATTGTGCACCATGCCTCCGCCACCGTTGATGCGCCGCATTTACAATGCTGCGCCTCATGGGGCAAAAAAGCACAGATGCATGACGCATCTGTGCCGTAAAGGTGACGCATTGCTGAAGTTGTGCCGCAAGCGCGACACAGAACCAGCAATGCTCCGGGGGCCCTATCTTGTTAATGCTGCGTCAATCCTTACGCCTGCTTCAAGCAGGCGCAGGGTTTTGACGCTGCATGGGCCACAAAGTGACTGAGTGATTCCCAATGGGGTCGCAAATTGCGAGGTTCATTAATATTAATGAGCCTCTCGCAATTTTCAAGCCTATTGGGAATGCCAGCCCTCCTAGGTATGGTGGCCTGCTGGGCTCTGCAGGCCACCATGTCTGGGACTGCTTTTAAATAAAGCAGTTTAAAAAAAAATGCAGCCCATTTACCGTGCATTCAAAAAAAAAAAAAAATGAAACGTTTTCGTTTCATTTTCTAAGGGCAGGCGGAGGTCCCTGGGACCACTGCCTGCCCTTAAAAAATAATTTTGCAAGCAATGCATTACCATCTACTTGAAGTAGGTGGTAATTGCGAGTGTTTTGCGACCGCAAAACATTTGTACATGGTTTAAGACTCGCTATTTGGATGGGAATGCCCCTTCTAAATAGCAAGTTGCAAACCCTATTTAGCGAGTTGCAAACAAATTGCGACTTCGCGAAATAGGCAATGTACATGACCCAATACGTTTTTGCATGTGAAAGCGAGTTCACGAACCCGTTCGTGCATTTATAAACGGATCGTACATCTGGCCCTTAGTATTTTATATTGAATAATAGCCCCTCTCTCACATGCATTTCATTTGTTTTCTAGCATCTCTCATACCATTGTAGGATGTCAGAGCACTTCACATCACACATATATAGAGATATTGAATCATACATGTAAATCAGTGTGTATATAAAATGTTTAAAGAGTGCTTGGTCTGGAAAAGCACAAGCTCTGGATTCAAAGCTAAACACAGTGGCTAGCACTGACTTTAACATTAAAAATGTATCTCCAACCAAATAAATCTTTTTAGCAGCATCAGGATAATGAATAACTGGGAAAAAACAAAAGTTACTAACTGGTACTATGCAGTTTGCAAGCAGCTCTTTGATGACAGTTTATAGGTCCCTCTTCTACATTACGTTTGTCACTTATGAAGTGCACAGTAACATAAGAATCTGTGTCAAAAGCAGTAACAACGAACCTATGCCCATAAAATGCTGCTTTTTAAAATGCATGTTACACGTTCTTTGCAGTAGGCAAATTAACCCTCTGTGCTACATTAGTTAAGTCAAAGCTGCCACTAAACAAAACTTCCTTATGTTCCAGCAGGTACATTAATCACTGGCTTTATCTTGACACTTTTATTGTTGCTAGAAAGCTGCTAATTATTCAAGAAACGTTTCTGTGCTTTTAAAACTGTTGCCTGCGGACCCCCTGGAAATGTGTCACGGACCCCTGGGGGTCCGCGGACCACAGTTTGGGAAACACTGACCTACATGATGTAGGGCCGTACCTTTTTCAGCATTGGAAAGTGAGTATGCGCACAGCTATTTTACATCAGTGCGCATACTCAAAAATAGACAATACAGAAAAACTGAGATGTTTCTTTAAACAACCCGGTACTACCCAAAAACCGGGACATTTCTTCAATTTGGAGAAAAGTGTCGGGACACACGGACACTTTTCCAAAAACCGGGACCGTCCGGGGAAATCCGGGACGTCTGGTCACCCTACCTGCTATACACACTTGTAGCCCTGGGTAGAGGTGTTACTGGAAAAAAAACTGTCTCTCCTCGCACCCTACTATGCACTCCTGTCATAATGTGAAAAGGTCTAATTGGAGAGGCCACTCGTTACCTAGAGACTACTAGTGGGGAGAATAAAGGTATAAGAGCTGTAATAAAGAAAAGTGTAAATTCTTCCCCAAAAATATATTTATGAATTTACAAGACTCGAGGGATCATAAAAAGAAAAACCCCGTAGCGAAGTATAGAAAATCTTTCTCAAGAGAAAGGTTACAGTACAGAGGTTTGTGTATTTGCACAGTCTAATACTGGCACCATATGATACAGAGCTATTATGCATTAAATATAGTTTGAATGCTTGCGCCACCAAGATGTTTGCAGGAGAAAAATACGAGCAAGAGCAGGCATTTGTGTGCTCCCACTCGGAGGAGATTCTCGCGGGAGTCAGCATTTTAAAAAAAAAAAATTTAAAAGGAGGGTGGTGGATTCATACAATTAAATAATCACTTAATGTTGCAATAGAGTGGCTTGGACAAGAGCCATTGTGTTATAGTGTGTAATATTCAGTTACACAGGGAACTGGATGCATTCCTTGAGGTTATTAAGAAAATCCTGTTCCCTTGTACAATGAAGTGCACTCCATCTCTTCTACAGACACTTGGCATATCAAACCCGATGTTATGATATATAGAGCCCATGCCATGGTCACAAATAAATGCAGAAAATGTTTTATTGACATGCTTTCGGGATTTCCAAATCATAGGACAAAATTCTTTTGACCATTGGCATTTCTACCTTTGACATATGTGAGAATATACAACGGCAGTGTGCGAAAAGAGAGACATCAATTGTGAATAGGTCTCCTTTATTTGGATTTCAAGTGCAACACCTGTGATTATGCCTAGGTAATTCCCACCAAAGTGCACTATCATCAGGTCAGGATGCTCACAATCCAAAATGCTCTCAACCATTGGTAATAATTGATACCACGTCATACCTCTAAGACCAATCCAAGTTATGTTCAATGTTGGAAATTCAAGATTCTTGTCAATACCACATATTCTCTAGCCCAGCGGATGAAGCTGTGTCCCAAACTCCAGAGGCGAACTATGGTGCAGTGTTGAGATCTCAATCACAAGAGGAGTAATCAGCAGAATGAGTAAGCTTCTGGAGCAATATGAGGAGGGAAAAAATTCCCATTGACAAAATTATAAATGTCATTGGTAGATTTTTTGACAGTTACAAACGTAAGGTAGGTTGTGACCAACTGCTTTTTATATGGTGCTCAGTTACTTGATAAACAGTATGAGCAATTCCATTGGCTGATTTTCACATTTTGATACAATACCTCAAGAGTCTCATGAGAGTTTGAATGGAAATTTAGCGAGTGACCCTGCCATGCTGTCTTTGCTCGATATCACAAAAGTCTTGCAAGCTCAATTGTAGTGGTGGGAAAAGAATTTGGCTCAGCAGGCAGAGTTCGTGAAGTTTTACCCACTGCAGATGGAGCGTGGAGTTCCGAAAAACTCCACAAAGTGACGTGGAGCGAAGATTTTATCCACAAGCGGCTCCCCAACATGATGATCTTTTTGTGATCTGGTGGAAATCATTCAGTAGTTGCAGAGGTATTTAAATAAGATAGATAGATAGATAGATAGATAGATAGATAGATAGATAGATAGATAGATAGATAGATAGATAGATAGATAGATAGATAGATAGATAGATAGATAGATAGATAGATAGATAGATAGATAGATAGATAGATAGATAGATAGATAGATAGATAGATAGATAGATAGATAGATAAGATAGATAGATAAGATAGATCTAGGGATGCAGATCCTCCGTAAATACCCTGCAGTCGATCTGCGATATACGCTCTCTGGTCAAATCGAGGTGTCAATTTAGGAAAGAGGAAAAAGTCTGCATACAGATCCCCCACGAGCATAGTCTTGTAGGGAGCACTGGACCCCATTGAGGATTCTCCCTATTTGACCGACCTAGGTGTCCATTCCATCTGCCGGCATCTGACCGCAGCTGTCTCTCTAGTCCAATTATGACCACCGCCTCCCATTCTTTGGTTGAGAAATGTACATAAGGCATGAATTACAATGTCCTGAAGATGATCCTACCATTATCATAAGAATCGAAACGCCGTCGACACCCTACACTATATGCTAGACTATGCTATATAAAAAGTCACAATAGTGTACTCATGAATTATTAGTCTTCCAAATGTGAGCTGTATGCAGACTTTTTCCTCTTGCCAAAATCGACACCTCATCTGTATGTCACACTTGTCTTTATGTGGTAGTTGGACACAGGCCGTGTCCCACTTGATACTACATGGATTATTGACTATACCAATATACTTGTTATTAAACACTGTCCGGCTGGACAGACAATATAGAACTGATTCTTGCTTTATATTTATTACCTTGCACTATTCTATACTGTCTTGGGACCATTGTCTTTTTAAACAGTCATGGATAATTGCTTGACACAAATACTGCACTGCACATATTTAGAAGTAATCTTCTTTTACCGTGAAGGTATTGTGAAATGCTTCCAGACATCAATGCTTTCTAGCAGGTGGTGTATCTTCCTCCTCATTCTCTATAGGTTGGGGATGTTCATCCTGGACAGAATATTACGCTTCAGCCATTCTATCAAATGTAAACAAAAAATAGAGCATCAATTCTTCTGATTCCTCTTTCTACAGAGTTCACTGGAGAAGTAACTGTTTTGGGTGTGGTTTTACATGTACATGGGTGGGGTCCTAATGTGCCCAATCAAAATTCAAGGTTTGGGTGTGTCATCAACCGAATTCACGATTCCAGTCCTTGGATTAAAAAAGTTGCCAAACTTGGAAATCTAGTATGTTTCTTGAAAAACATATATAGGGTGCCATATATATACTTCTAAATGTGATCACACTTATGTAATTAATGAAAGTAGAGAGATGTACATATTTAGAATCAAAATGAAAAATTAATTTATAAAGCGTGTTAAACCCAAGGGTATCTAAGCGCTATGCTTGAAAAACAGAGCTCCTAAGCACAGAAAATCCAGAGAGCCTATGATGAGAAAAGCCATGTTTTTAATGATTTCTTGAATGAGACAAAGTAGTCAAGTCTAGTGGGTGGGCAGACAGAGAATTCCATAACTTGGCAGCAACCACAGAGATGGACCGACTGCCCCGTCTGACTTTTCGGAACCTGGGCAGTCTTTCCTAGATGAAGAGGACCAGAGTTACCTGCCTGGAGTGTGCCAGCTGTAGAGGGAGAAGAGATGTTTGGACCCTTTGTGATGGAAAGCGATGAAGACTAGGCAAATAGCCTTAAAAACAATTTGCTTCCTCACAGAAAGCCAATACAACACTCTAATGCCATCTCTGACATTTGTTTTCGAGTGTTAAGAATAAAACGCATAGCCGCATTTTGCACCATTTGTTGCTTGTTAAGTGAGGAGTCATTTATATTCAGATAGAGCACATTGCAGTAATCAAGTCTGGAGGAGACTAAAGCAATGGCTACCAAGTGACACAATTTAACTGGAATAAAAGGAAAGACCTTCCTAAGAATCCTGATTATGTGAATGCAGGCACTCGTGATACGATTGACCCGCGAGTCAAAGTTCAGGGAAGTGTCGAAGATTACTTATTAAAAAGTAATTTTTTAAAATGTTAATGAATCCGCGATTCATGGATTCATTGCTATCACGTGTTTAGAATCAATAACTATAGAGTACTTGTGGTCTTGTCTATGTTTTTCGACTCGCGGTAGTACCACAGTACCAAAAAAATTATATTAAAAGAAAAACTTGCTTAATTACATTCACAAAAACATTATGTATTTTACATTAAGAAGATATCTGTTTTTTACTTTTTAAAACATATATAAAGTACCTTTTTTAATGTCTATAGTTTAAAATAAAAAAGTTAACAAGCAAAATAAATTGTGGTATACTTAGCACTAAAAATAAACCCTAGAAATTACGTCAACAAACTAAACATTACAGAGACATAATATAATTTGAAAAACCTTTGAAATTCACAAAAAAAACCACAAAGGTTACAGGGACGTTATTGTTAAGAAATAATATTTTATAAAACGTAGAAATTCACTGAAAAAAACAAAGGTTACAGGGACGTTATAGTTAAGCTCAGATTGTACATGCACAAAATCATAGATATTCAACACTTATAGTTACCTGAGCTAACTATAACTTACACCCCCTCAATGCACTGCTTATGAACACACTTATTTCATCACTCATGACATGGTCGGTGACATCAATGATGCCATCTCAAATTACATCACTGGTGACATCATATAGTGAGTCTAAGCGGTTCGTAAATTATTCTGAACCTTAAAGATATATATACTAAGCCAATGCCTAAGTTAAATTACTATCTTTCTGAATACTAATGGTTGATACTAGTTCCAATATATGTCACCTGAGTGGCTGTGTGACTGGATCAGCGTGTGAGCAGGTGTCTGAGAAGGTGTATGGGTTTGTGATTGGCTGTATGGATCAGTTAGTGGCTGTATAGGTCTGCTAGTGGTTATGTGAGTGGTGTTGTATGGGTCTGTGAATGGATTTGTGAGTAGTTGTCTGTGTGTGAGTGGTTGTAAGGGAGTGTAATTGGGTGTGTGGGTGGCTGTGTCTGTGTGTGAATGAGAGAGGGAGTGGTTATACAAGTCTGTGGCGGGCCTCATGTCTAGCCACCTTCCCTTAACGTTGGATCTGTTCATCTTCCCCCCTGAATCCACCCCGTTTGTTGTGGTGTTGGCCAACGTACCATGCCTCAACCCCGGGGCCAAGGAAATCTTTTTCCAGGTAAAGAACAAGGTGGTGCACTGGCTCAATTCCAACATTACCCTTGGTCCTAGGGTGGATAATCATATCCTCATGGTGCGCCGGACTCAGTGGGTTGGTAGCACAACCAAATCTTGGCAGGGGGACTGGGGGACTGTATTATTGTTAATTTTAACAGCACTACCATTGTTGACACATCCTTAGTTCAGTAGTACAGCCTGAGTATAGATCTTGGAATTCTGCAATCCTGGAATTACCATTGAGCTCGTTTTATCGACCCACAACCTTTCATCCTGGATTCTAATGAGAACATCCTACTGTGGGGGCCATATAGGAGGGACTGTAGGGGTAAGCACTGAAAACAGGTTTGCCCCTTTGAGCATGCTGGAAGATTGTGACTGACGCCATGTGGGTCTCTCGGAGCACACGGTACTTGCCCCTCAGGGAAATGTCCTATCCCCAGAACAGGATCAGAGGGTTCAAGTTTCTTTCCTGGAACATCGCGGGCTGGCAAGTAAGATCGATGATCCAGGATGGCTGGCCCTTGTGAAAACTTTTGACGTGATATGTCTCCAGGAAACTTGGGCTATCAAGAATAACTTCCACCTGGATGGCTATAAAACTCTCTTTGTTTCGGTAACACCATCCACGTTACGGAGAGCCAAGGGGGGTTTACTATCTTTGTCTCGCTAACTGTCTTCGACATCTCAGTGTCTGTACTCTATGTTTCACCCAATGTACATTTGATGTTGCTGTCTAGTGGCAAGAGTAGACTTATTATGATAAATCTTTACAACAAGGGAGTTGCACATGAGGGGGAGGGTAACATAATGCAGTTGGGTCAGTATTACGGGGTGGCACCTTGAAAGACATGATGTCATTACAAATTTTTTAACTGGGGACTTTAACATCCATATGTGTGGGGACATTAGACAAGGAAGAGTGGAAGCCATGGGCTGCGCCCGACAATCTGGTCTGAACATGAGTCTCAGGGCACCGAGCTTACCTTAATCTTACTTGAACTCGACTTAACATCTGTCATTAACAAATTGTCCCCATGGAAAACAGACATTACTCCCACCTTCATCGGTAGAGGTTGCGAGACCTTTATAGACTTCTCCTTGTATCTACTCCTTTCTTTTCCCTGGTCACATATTTCCTTGTCCAGTCAAGTGAATTCAGTGATCATAATTCCACTTGTGTAGCAACAGGATGGGCTCGAGTACATAGACACACTGAGGTAGACAGGGGGGTGTCCCTCTCAAAGGGGCGGAGGAGGGGAGGAGTTTAAAATGGGGATTTATAGCACCAGAGTCTCTTCACAAGTCTCTGGCAACTCAGTGTAGCAGGGAGCTTGCCACCTCTCTTGATGGCGAGGATAGCGCTTTGGACATCCTGGGTGCATTTGGAACTATGTAACCTGTCATACGGAGGCTATTACAAGCCCTGGTGGGGGGCAGTGAGCCAGTAGGCCCAAGATGGTTCGATTTAGTTTGTTCTGAGGCTTCTAGGAAGCTGAGACAGGCTTAAGCAACAAGCCCCGAGACGTGGTGGTGATCAAAGGGCTTCGCAGAGCATATAAGGCCACATTAGCATCTCGTAAGTCCTCCCTGAAGGAGAAGGCCTGGTCTGACTTAGTGGAGGCAAGCACACTGCACAACAGTTCTAAGTTTTGGGCTATCATTAACAGCCCATTTCTTTCAGAAGAGGGTATTTTTCAGCCAAATCCCAAGCTATTTGAGGGGCAGGAAAGGGTGGAAGGTAAGGCGGATCTCCTATTTTCCACCCAAGAAGTAAGAGCTGGTATATTAGGTCTGACCCAAAGAAAGACCCCAGGGTCAGATGGGATTCCACCTGGCCTTTACATTGCCCATGTAGACTTTTGGGCGCCTGTCCTTACAGCTATTATTAATGCTGCAGTGCAGGTCGGCCGTCCAGACTCTTGGGTCTTATCAACCATAGTCCCTGTATTTAAAAAGGGTGATTGGGACAGTACCTCATGTTACAGGCCCATTTCTCTCCTAGACTCTGTGGTGAAGGTGGTGGGTCGCATGATTCTTGACAGACTGGTATCTTGGGCGGAAGAAAGCAACTTTTATCTGCAAGTCAATATGGTTTCCGCCCTGGTCGTTCAACTGCGGAGCAGTGCTTGAACTTATATCTTGTCCTGAACAAGTAAACTGTGGCTCATTACTTGTCCCATATATTTAACCTTCATGGAACTGTCCTCAGCCTTTGACTGTGTGAACAGGTCCAAGTTATGGCAGCTGATGGCATTCATTGGCGTTGATAAAAACATCATCTGGTTTTGAGGGCTCTTCACCGAGATTCTAGGGCGATAGTTTGCTATTCAAAGGACCTGAAAGTTTCCCCTCAGTTTAACATCATGAGGGGGATGCATCAGGGTTGCATCCTTGCGCCCTTCCTCTTTAATTTATACATCAACTCCCTAGAAAAGGCCCTTCTAGCAACTAAAGCGGACAGTCCCCAGGTAGGCAAGCGTACCCTGCCAGTCCTTTTATACGCGGATGACGCAGTTCTCCTGACGAGGACTGCAAGAGGCTTACAACTTCTCTTTAACTCTGTTGCCTCTTTTATGGAGGAGCTGGCTTGTCGGTGAACCACTCTAAATCAACATCATGCAGGCGGGCCCTGGAAAGGCTAAGGCTGAGCAGCCCAATTTTAAACTAGGTAGCTCTTTAATACCCAGGACAAATGTTTTTTGGGAGTAGTGTGCAACGACTCCTTGAGCTGGTGCCCCTTGCTTAATCGAAAGAAAAGGGACCTGGTGAAAGCTTCATCAGCTGTTTTTAACTTTGCCAGCAGAGTGGGAGGGAAGCCAATAGGCTCCCTCCTGAAGATTTACAAAGCAAAATGTATCTCAAAGGTTAGTTATGGGAGCGAGTTATGGGGCCATATCGTGCTCTGTGCTCTACAGAGCACCGAAAACGCATTCCTGCGAAGAGCTCTTTCTGTACCGCAAGGCACCCCATCCTATGTTGTTCATGAGACACTGGGAATGCCTTTTCTCTCTGACGACCTGGCTTTTCGACCTCTGGCCTTGTGGCTCAAGGTATGGACCAAGCAAGAGCGCGTACTCAGTAAAGACGTCTTACGGGATTGTCTTTCTCTTGATCATGTCTCACGTATTCGATGGCTCCAGAACATAAAAGTTGGCCTTGCCAGACTAGGAAGAGCAGATCTCTTTATGAATTTGAGGGTATTAGTAAAAGGGACCTCATTTGGGCCAATGAGTGTTTTTTAAGAATGCAATATTGTGGAAGAGAAGGAAATGAGCTGTGAATGCCCAGTGTGTGCAAGTACGTAGTACTGAAAACCTTGCCAACCACGGAGTCTTATCTTCTAGGGCTGAAAAGCATCCACAATCGTTTACTCTTGACGAGGTCCCTCTTGACCTCTTCCACTACTTACTGGCACTTCCCGTTGGTTCTAACAGAGGTCTGTGCTTCATGCCCTGTGGCTGCGATGGAGAATCTCCTCAGCACTTTTTAATGTTCTGCACTTTTTACGTTGTTCCCAGAAGGTTATTTTTTATTCCTATCTTTAAAAAATGGGCTTTAGGAGGGTGAGACCAGCTTTTATCTTCTTACAACTTCTCTCTAGTGATACCGTTTTGGACAATCAATTTTTTACGGGTCGCTATCAGACAAAGGACAAGTTGTAAATAATACTTCTATTGTAATTCATGTTTTTTATATGTGCATAGTTCACTTGTAATGGTTGTTATTTTACTCATATGGTCGGATAATAACTTTGGTCTTAAGAGAGGAGTTGGCCTAACGGCTAGGGTGTTCGATCTCAAATCTGGGGAACTGGGTTTGAGTCTCGGCAATGACGCATCCTGTGATTCTGGGCAAATCACTTAATCTCCTCATGCCTAATAAAAATGAATGTGTCCTCATGTAATGCAACTGGTGCTATGTAAAGCGCTCTGATACCCGATTCGGGTCAAGTTCGCGCTATATAGAACTCTGTAAAAAAAAAATATATATATATTTTATCACATCTGTCAATTTGTAGTCTAATTTATGGTATATTGAAGGCTGTATGACTATTATGGTTTTATACTTACTTAAAGCCGAATAAAGTTTTATTGTATTGTATTGGGTGTTTAAGTGGTTGTATGTGAATGTGTGGGAGTGGTTCTGTGGATGAAGTCATCAGTGATGTCATTTGGGAGATCATCAGTGATATCATTTGGGATGTCATCAGTGATGTCACTGACCAAGTCATGAGTGATGGAATATGTGAGGTCATAAGCAGTGCATGGCGGGGGCGTACGTTTGCTCAGGTAACTAAAGCTGTTGAATTTCCACGGTTTGTATGTGCACAATCTGAGCCTATTTACAATGTCACTGTAAGCTTTGATTTTTTCAGTGAAAATATATATATTATACACATTCACATACGCATTATGATTTTGTTTGGAAAACATGAGACTAACAGTTATATCGGTTTCTAGACCAGGCCTAAAAAGGGGCAAAGCCTGCACATGACCAGATATGCAATTAGCCCCAACAACAGCGGCATTGAGAGGGACCTTTTAAGTGAACAGGCGCCATGCCGAGTCAGAGATTGCAGAAAAATCCCTTGAATAACAAAAAACTTCCCCTGGAAAAAAATTGGTTCGTAATAAGTAATATCCCACAGAGCACCATTCGCAGGCAGTAAAAACTCATGCAGAAGGAGCAAGAACTGCAGTAACATTTTTTTTAAAAAAAATAGGAAAATAGAGCAACACCACCACGTGCTGATACATTTTGCCAGAACTTCTTCACTGTCAACATCTGAATTTTGGGAATAAGCATTAATGGCTCTGGCCTCGGGGGATATATATACTAAAAATATGATCCGTTTGATGAAAATGAGGACATGCATTTGTTTTTGGCTGTCTTTGATAATAACTCCTAACAGCTGTTCCCTCGGCACGGATTGGCCGGGAGCCCTTCTCCCGGTGCTTACAGGGAGCAGCGGAACCTCTTGCTGCGCCGAACTTACATTTTTAAAATAACTATTCTGCTTAAAAGGAAAATAGTTAATATGATCTGATTTCACCCTCCAAGCGTGCACGGGAAAATGCCATTGGGCCAGGAAATGAAAGAGAGAAAGCTGTATGGATCTGTTTTTAATATAGGAGTGGAAGGGCAACATATGAAGTAATGCAAGGAGTTAAAATGACCGCGTTTAACTAACAGTGTGCGTTGGCTTTTCTTGCAACATCCATCACAACATAGAAGCACAGAAGAGAAACGAATTCACAAAAAACAGGGCAGGAGATCTCAAAAAGTTTGACACACAAGACACACTATTAGAATCAAACGTGTCTGCGTACACCAGATTCTTCCAGGCTAACAACAGGCACAGACAACCATCAAATACACTTGTCGCAACAACATGAAAGGGAAAAAAAATAAACAGTGAAACTATGAGACTCGATAGCCCTCATTGAGGTTTTGTTGAGGGCCCCTCTTTCGTGTTATTTAGTGTTGTTCTATGGTTAATTCCGTTGCCCAAGGGAAATGTTGGACCTCTTACTTTAAACCAGTGAGTGCTTTAAGTATACTCGACAGAACCACATAGTACAAAAGGATAGCAGGAAAGAAAAAGAACCATCTGAAAACGAGGGTGACAAGAAAAGAAGAAACAATGTAATGTATACATGAGAAAATATGCAGCAGCCATACCAATGAGTCACTTGCATAAAGCAATGGAAAAAGTCAAACTCAAATCTCGCAATCTCACCTGAAAGTTAAATGGAGACACAGTATGCAACAGCATCAACATTCAGGCAATTTATCGAGTATCCTGGTGGCAAGGAGCAATTAGGTGAGATGTAGACTGACCTTCATAGAAAGCCCAGGAGATGAAACCAGTAACTGGTGAGGCTAGCACAACCAGTCCACTAGACCAGTCCACTGGTGATGTCTGGGCAGGACGCCCTAGACGACAAAAGGTTCAAGCAATCCTGTGGAGGTTCCAGGGTCAGAAAGTCCTCATCCTCACAGCAATAGCACAGTGTCTCATTGCGTTCTGCATCCTTATCCATACTTAACCACTGCCACCCATGGTGGAGCAACTATTGAAAGTGGAAATACTTACACAAATAGCAACACTATAGAGGTTGCCATGCAGTGAGGCTGGAAGGCCAAGCAGCCTCTTCGGGCTCAGGTGCATAGACTCGTATTCCTGCCCACAGCAAGTTTAGCAGGCAGAATAGCCGCATAGGTCAATCCTGCCATAAGACCCCATTAGTCTTCCTCCCCCCGCAGAAGAGACAAAACCAGGGCCAGGCTTCTACAGAAACACTAGCAAACATGGGTCTGTGGGAGCAATAATCGTGCCCCAATATTTAAAGTCACCCCAAAATGTTGAAACCCCAACATCTTTTCTCATATGGTTCTCCCACTGGAAATAAATATGTAAAAAGGGCACCCCACCCAACATCAGTTTTGCAGAGTATCAACGGGAGTAACAGATACCACTCAATAATGGAGTTCTAGATCAGGGAAAAGTTAAAGAGTTTTATTACAGAAATCTCAAAATGAAGCAATACAGAATAAATGCCATGAAAGGTCAATGCGCAAAGTAAATACTGAGTGATCAAAAAGCTGAAATCATTCTAAATTACAAATGAGCAGCAAAATCAACATTAGGTGGGACAGTATCCCTAAACAAATGGGAAGGAAAATGTGGCTCACCCCCCTCCCCCGAGTCAAGGCATTCTTACACACAATTCTTGCATGGAAAATGAGTTAAAAGCACCAGGTAACAATTCTTTGGTGAATCAGAGTAGTTTACGTCAATCGCATTATGCATTAGCACTATCCCCTTTCTAAGAAAGCGTTCTGCTTTTCCATGTCGCATCCATCTGGAGATGTTTTGAACAAGATATGCAGCCTTTAACAAAGGAAACTCATGAACATGCAAAACTGACCTGAGCTATGGAAACACAGCGGAAGAAACCTTGGATGTTGCAACCTATCTAATACACTAAACGTTTCATTAATAAGCCTCTGTATTCATAAACTGTTGGAAAACATTACATCAGCGGTCTTCTCTTTTGCAGACCCTGTAGGGAGGGAAGATGTTCAGGGGAATCTGATGGGAGGTGGTGAATGCATGAGTGGGAAACAGAGGCAGAACCAGCATTCATTTCATTCAACAATGGCCCTGATTACGATGTAGGTTTGAGTTACCTCCGACCTACATCGCTGCGGATGAGAAACCGATCAGCAGTTCAGACAATGCAATTAGTTTGCGACCGCACATTTTGCGGTCGCAACCTTCCATTTTACAATGGGAGCTTGTGCCGAGGGCCAAACCGCCAGCAGCACAAGCTCTCATTGAAAAATGTAAAGTATTTACACATCCCTGCACTGTGTGCCAGGTACCTAACTGTGCCTGCCACACAGTGCAGGGATGTGAAGGAGGGCACCATATGTGCCCCCAAGGTCCACATGCTTAGGTCCAGGGGGCCCTGCTAGCCCCCAAATACACATTGACAGCAGTGCCATGTCTGAAAGGCCGACATGGAACTGCTTTCGGAAAGAGCCATCATGATCCGGACCACAGAAACGCCGCTCTTCAGGGATTATGAGGCCTTTCCGACTGGCCGACGGGCTCCTTGAGCCCGTTGGAACCGGGTTGAATTCCCTGGCCGGTTTAAACTCCGACCGCTGTCATTGTAATACAACATGTGTTATCAAAAGAGACTAGCTTAAATAAGACCAATATTCTTAGGACTCTGATTAGGTTTGTCGTGGGCACCTCGTTGGAGAGTTCATGAAGCCCTCACCCACCAACCTGGTTGGTGGCATGCTTCATCATCGGGCCCACCCAGTGACACCTAATGTGTCCCGGGTGTTCTACGACCCCTGATTACAGCAGAGCTGGTATTTTACTGAGAATGCAGTGTGAGGTGTAAAGTGAAGTGTGAGTTAAAACGGCTTGGCGAGGGACCCAGTACCCGAGGGTTAATTACATTTTAATAACTGGGCCCCCGTCAGCGGTTAAAATAAGGCTTGGGGATGTTTAAGGGAGGTGAGTTACTACCTCCTACATCCATCAGTTGGTCGACATGTTTAGGCCGGAGTAAGAGGACGGTGCGACAGGTACAAGGCAGTCTCTGACCAGAAAAGCTGGTCAACCCCTTACTGCTTCACTCCTGGAAGCATTGGCTGCAAAATCTAAGCGCATATATGAGAAGGGAATCCCCTCTCACACTTAGAGAAACACCTTAGTGAGTGTAACATATAGCCTGGATTACACTCCTTTTTAACCTGCACTACACTCTATTTTAAAAAGGTCCTGAGGAAAGCCAGATTTAGTTTAAGGCACCTACCAACCAGGTTGGTGGGTGAGGGCTTCATGAACTCACTAACGAGGGGCCCATGACAAACCTAATCAGAGTCCTAACAATATTGGTCATATTTAAGCTAGTCTCTTTTGATAACACATATAAACTACGGGGACTCGGACTAGCTTTCTAGTCCTCTCTCTCTCTCTTGATATGCGCATTGTAATACAAAAGTCAGAGTTTAAACCAGTGGTCGGAGGCTTTCCTACCGACATTGCAATTAGGCCCAAAGTGTTTTCACCAAAATGTGGCATAACTACATCATGTTATTAAACACACTACTAAACCACATAATAAACTAGTATACCTATATATGTACTAATGAATTATTTGAGCATTGATTCCAACATAAATATCGGTAACACTATTTGTCAAACTAAAATATGAACTTTAAAAATACTTTAACAGGTCCTACTGCCATAGCTTCACTCACAATGTGCAGCCTGACAAGCATCCCGCTGCACATCAACAGACAGAACAGAAATCATGGGTGTAGTGCAGATGTAAACCAACAATGCTCCAGCAGCATCCTCTGCACCAGTTCTCACTACTGCTCATGAGTAGAACGGACGTTTCCAATTTCATTATCATTGTATCAATGTCCTACATATGTGACTGTCTGTGCCAATATTGATCTGTTCTCTCAATTAAGGGCGCATCTACAACACCTGCAAACCCTCTCTCTCAAAGTGTCAGGATCGCGTGGCATGCAATCTCATGCCAGCTCCCCAAGTCTCTGGCTCATTATCTCTGTCCAACAGCAGTAGGCTAGTGTACATTCAGATATGCAGTGCCACAGTCTGTAACTTCTCACCTGTGCGTGTGGTTCAATCTTCTGCTACGGGGCCACCTCGGACCACCACTCTGCAGTTACCTTCCTACCAATAACAGTTCAGGGTTGGCGCAGATGGATTCATGGGGTGACAGCCCTTACAGAACACTTGCCTCACTTTTCAAGGTGCAAGCAGCGACACAAAAAAAGGACTAATCCTCAGCCATCAAGCTCAAATGAAGACAGGCACTGCTATAAGTTCAAGACAGGGTCTTCAACCTTCAACTATGCCCATTACTAATGACTGCTGCTGCTTTTTAAAGAAACAAAAGCCCATAGTCCTTGTTTCCATGGCATGACAAACCAATCTCGGCTTATTCTCACATGCAAGTGAAGCCGTCTAAGACTCAATCTGCCCTCTTGACGATGATGCTAAGCTGCAATACTTCAGGTACTTTAGTGCTCCTGGGATAGATTGGAGGTTCTCTGTCTCAGAACCTGTCCCACTCTTCTATTAGAAGTTCCCAATCTACTACTCAGTCCTGGATTTGGTCTCACTTCAGCAGTGAATCTCTGGAAACCTGAAGCTGCTTAGATTAATGCAAGGCATGTCCACTTCTCCATATTCTAGTCACCTCAGGTGTGGTGCAATTTTACAGATAGCGTTTACCACATTAGCTGTTCTTGTGAGTTAAAAGGCAAGTCTTGCAGTTGCCACTGATGGAGCAGGGGTGAGACAAAAATTGTTGTTTACCCCCTGTGAAGTTACACTCGCATAACTATAATCAATCTAATCGTTTGAAGCATGAATATTTAATCAACAAAATCGCATTTAGACATCAATGTTACACATGGGTACTAATTACTGACTGCAAAGACTAATTTATTAACAATTGTGAACAATTCACACTAATATAGTACCATAATACGAAAACAGCATGTTTGTTTGCTTTTATAAAATGTGTATGTCTTATCGTGGCAAAAAGAAAATAAACGCATTTGGTAAGTAAATAAAGCTACATGTTCGACTCTGCTAGGTAACTTACTAATAGGGAATATTAGAGTGGTGGGAGGTAAACAGAAGAACCTATAATTTTATATTTTAACATTCTATTGTGTTTGTTTTCGCACTAGTTCTCATTGAGGCCTACGTGGTTTGGGTGCTGTAAATAGCTGCTGACTGCAATGTTAGAATTGGCCTGAAAGAAAGAGCCTTTACGCATGAGCGCGAAAGAAATGGTTAGATCAGAGGTGTGTTTGGTACACTGAGCGAACGATATCAAGGTCAGCCTGACCCAAGAATGCAAGAGCATGCCAAGAGTTGTTTGCATCGGAGACTGTGGGAAATGGAAGATTCAGAAGATAATGTTTCAAAGGAAATAACGGACAAGTTTAAACGGAGATGGCATCTATGGGAACGGGTGAAAATGACTGTGCATTTTGGAAAACCGGTTCTGCCAAGGATGGATGAGGTGATTGTTCTCATCCCACTAATGGACCAATCAGAATGCACTATGGACCCTAAAAAGTTTCGATTTTAGTCAGATAGTAGATAGTGGTATAAAAGATCTAGTTCGAAAAGTGTAAGGGGGCTTGCTCCTTGGAAATTATTTTGCACAAGGACATGCTGTTGGTTTGAACTATTTTATAGTGCTAGAGACTTTGAAATATTTTTGGACTTTAACTTTTGGAGCAATAAAGATGACTGAATGCAGAGATTTTGTTTTAAGGCGAGAAGAATAGAGAGGCAGATTGAGACTCTGTTATTTCTTTATAACAGAGCTAGGTAATAGGATTTCTAATTTTCATTTTTCTTTAACATGTATTAAATAAATGGCTAAATTCTTACTTGTCTGAATGAACTAAGATTTCCGTTTCCTAAATGAATAGATAAATATAAATTAAATTTTAAACTAGAGTTGTGGTTTTATTTTATTAAAAATTGTCATGACAGAATAAAATGCCACTGTTATAGGAATCACTATGATTAAGCTGGTCTTGATCTCCCTCAACTGACTTCTTCTAGATGATCTATTGACGAAATAGTGGAGTACCTTGGTGTAGGGTTTTTCCAGGTAAAATGTTAGCATGTATTGAATAAAAATGAATGTATATAATGTATAAAGTCTAAATCCTAGGTACCCCGATAGCCAGCAGCTCTACCTCATTGTCACTGATTCAGGTGTAATGTGTATGTGTGTAGGACTCGCAGTGTTATGGGCCCCACCGATGAGTAAATAGTGGTTACATCTGAGTTAGGTGGATTGTGTATTAATGGATGTTAAAGAGCCGCGCTGGATCAGATTTCTTGGTAGCAGAGTTACGGTTTCTATAGGTTAGTTTGGAGATTTATTTATTATTGGTGTTATATGTTCTAACGCTATATGTTGAGTCTGTATTGCGTTATATGTAGTCGGCATTGAAAAACTTCTGGGATGTAGAAAGTTGGTCACTCTGTCTGCAGGCAGAGGAAGTGTGGCAAGTGAAGTCACACATTACATAGTCTGTTTCAAAGTAGTAACATTGTTGTGTGTTACAAGTTAGGGACATCTCCGTGCGAAAGTGGTGAACGTATAGCGAAGGCAACCTAAAAAATATTGGCCTTAAGCACAGGAATCAATTGAGTATTCCGTCTAAAACTTATCTTTGAGAGAGTAATAGGTTTTCCCCTAAGCTTGAGAGAAGGGTAAGGTAGAGGGAAGTGCTATTTTATCGGCAAAACTAACATTCTGTGGTAGAGAAGTGGTAAGCGCTGCCTACTGGAAATACAGAATACTTGTGAGTTTGGACAAATCTATCACTTTGATTTAACGAAACAGACGAATAGAAATGTTTTGTGTCTTTACTAACTGATTTTAGTTGTATAAAGTATAAATAAAATGTGCCGATAAATTTTGTAAAGGAGGAGTCAGTAGAAGCAGGAGTAGAAGCTGACGTAATAGAAGTCGAGCTGGGATTGATATATGTGACAGTGAAATTCAAAGCTCTGATTGGAGTTTTAGTGTAAAGTCGTGCTAGGATTGGTTAGAAATTGTGTGAAAAAGGTTTTCCTGATTGGTGTGCTGGTGTGAGACGTGCTGGGATTGGAGAGAATAGCCGTACTGATCGAAAGAAAATTAAATGATCGTAGTTGAAACAGAATTCATAGAAATGGATTATTATTATGAGAAAGACGGAGAGAAACCTTCATGGTTCAAGAGAATAAGGACATTTTTCAAAAATGACATGAAAATTGTGACAAGAGAAGGAAAATTACTTCCTCCACCAAAAACTCCTGCATCATACATGATGACAAAATATGGCTATCATACTTGTATATGGTTGGAGAATATAGTAAAAGTGATGGAGTGTTGGCATTTCCAGAAACAGGTTCATTTAGTTCAGCTGTGTTTAAGAATTTGAGGGAGAAAATGATGAGAGTCGAACCAAGACCTAGACCTACTCAGTTTGAGGCTTTAATGGAATGGAAAGATGAAATGTATGCTAGAGAGGAAGAAGGGTTTAGAAGCTTGAATGGTAAACGTGGGAATTTTAAAGGTTATTAGGGATCAACGCATAAGAGTAGAATGAAAAGATGGAGAATAGCAGATATGTGGGATGGAATGTATCCGGTATGGACTGTAGATGAGATGGTTGGAAGAAACTGTACAGAAAAGATACATAATCAGGTTTCGGAAAGAAGTATGTATGGAATGAGTGATACGGAGGATGAGGTGCTGGAATGCATATTGAATAAAAGACCTCCCCCATATCAATCAATTTCTAGAGAAATACCAAATCCACGGCCAATAGAGGTTAGTATTGTAGAAACCCCAAAAAGATATCTAGAAGAAAGACAAAATTTAGAAAAATCTGAATGTGTATAGAATGAAAAGGCAAGCACATCAGAATTAGAAAAAACAACAAAAGAATTAGCGGAAACAATTAAAGAGTTAACTAAGCATGTAGAAGCTGTGACAGTACCTGTAACAATAGGTCCTGTAATCCCGGTTTTTGAAAATCAGAAAAAAGATGATAATTTACTGGTTGTTCCTCTAAATGTAAGTACTTATCAAAGCAGGGAAAGGATTTATCCTGATTTGAATGAAACTAGGAATACTGTTAGAACTTTACCACCTAATTTTACAAATAATCGGAGTCCAGTATATAATATTCCTATGGGTGCATAATCAGCGACTGTAACTCCGAAGAAAAGTTTCATTGATTTAGATATAATAAAAACTCCAGTTGGTCCATCAGTTGAATAATTAAATGATTGGTTTAAAAACTTACAACACAAAGATACAGAACCAAAGGTTTTAGATGTAGCAAAATTAAAAATAGATATGGAAGAATTAATATTAGGGACTATTGGAATAGAAAAATTAAAGACCTATCAAGATGAGGAGTTGACTTTCTTGAATTAAAGTATAACATGGAGAGCTAGGAATCTTCATACCAGATTAGAAGAGCTTGCAAATGATTTAGACATAGAATTTTCTAAGATAAACACGCTACAGAAACCATATAGAGTATATTTTATAAAAAAGGATATTGATAATATGAATACTGCAGGGAAATTAACCCATATAAAGGAATTAATTGTAATGCTGGGAAAATGGGGAGATTTGGATCGATGGAGAGTCAAATGGATGAAAAAGAAGGAAGACTTTAATAATAAAAACTTGTTAGCATTTCCGGTTAGAGAAAAAGGACTAATAGTAGCAAAAGAATACCTAGGAGAGAGATACCAGGAGGAGGATATTTTTATGTTCCATGGAGTAGACAAGATATTTTGTCGATTACAAATAATTTTCCAAGAATGCGAGAAAAAACAGTTGAATGGTACAGGCAAGTGGATAGATTTGTGAAAGTATCAAAAGTGTTGTGGGAAGATTTAGATAGCTTGTTTGACATAGTTGTACCTGCAGATTTGTGGATGGAATGTACAATTACTGCAGATTGGCCGAAAGAAGAATGTCTGAGAGATGCTAAAACAGGTGCACCAGCTCCAGAAGTTATGAGAAAATATGATCAAGTTATTACCTTTTTGAAAAATAAAATCCCGCCAAAAGAGACTGATTGGCTAAAGATGGATAGAACTACTCAAGAACCAAAAGAATCAGTAAATGCATATTTTGAAAGATTGTTGTTAGTTTTCAAACAATATAGTGGATATGAGAACCTAAGAAAAAAGGATACAAGTCATTTTGTATACAGATTTGTGTTTGGTTTAAGACCTGAAATAGTTGACATGATTAGACATCATATGATGTGCTGGCAATCTATTTCGGTAGATGAGGTCCTGAGATATGCGAAATATTGTAGTGATGACATTGACGCTATACAGTAAAAACTAAAAGAAAAAGCAATGTGGGCACAGGTAAAGGTTGCAGAACAACAAGAAGCACAAATTACTAATAATGGGGTCAAACGAAATTTGAAAATAATTTGAATAAAGAAAAAGGGAAAATGAATCTTGAGGAGGCTAAAAAGAAATGGCCATGTCATAATTGCGGAAAGATAGGGCATTGGAAAAACGAGTGTAAATTGCCACCAAGGGTTGACCAAGAATATAAATCATTGAATCCGCAGGTGCAGAATGAGGTAAATAAGCAAATTGCACTGCAGCAGCAGGTAGTCACTCAACCGAATCAGGTGCCATTACCACCTCTTCCGCAGAGTGTTAATCGTCAAAGATACAGTACAGAGACAGGATTCTACAAAGGAGAACAGGTAAAAGATCACCATGTGTGACTGCTGTTCCCCAGTACTGGTTATGATCGGATGGAAATGAATCAGATGAGAGTTTCTGATGGTGCCTAGGAGAGGAAGTGGAGTGCGTGCTTGGCGCAACTCTGGAAGTAGATCAATCTGGTCCTTTTGTGAATAGTAAAGTGAATGGTGTAAATGTTACCTTTCTAGTGGACACAGATGCTACTTGTTCTACAGTTAGATCAGTAGAAATTGAAAATCTTCCCCTCTCTGGTGAAGTAATCCAAGTTGTAGGTGTGGCAAATAGACAGATTAAAGCTCCATTAACACAACCAGTAGAAGCAAAAATAGGTCATTTTAAAGACATGCATAGTTTTGTAGTATGTGACAGCAGTCCTGTAAATCTACTTGGAAGAGACATATAATGTAAAATGAACTGTGCCTTGAGACCCTTCCGGGTGAGTAGCGCGCTATACAAGTGTCATGATTGATTGATTGTTCCTCAGATGGCATAGCTTTCCAAACAGCAGATGATGATAGTATGTGTAAAATTACAATGTCCATAATTGAGTCAGAAAAAAGTGAAACTTTTCCATTGTTTAATAAAGAAAATATCCCGAGTGAGTTAAAAGAAACAGTCAAAGAAGAGGTGTGGGATTTCACTGGAGAAGAAATAGGGCTAATGAAAGATGTAAATCTTGTAAAAATCACTGTAAAAGAAGATGCTGTATATCTAAACATTCCACAGTATAAATTGACACTGGAAATAATTGAAGGGGTAACTCTAGTGATTAACAAGATGATTGAACAAGGGATTCTTAGAGAAATAATGAGCAGTCCATGTAATTCACCTATTATGTGACTGAAAAACCCAAATGGTACATTTAGAATTGTACAGTATTTGAGAAAGGTAAATAAAATAGTTGTTCCAAGTTGTCAGATTGTGCCAAATCCAGCAGTGATATTATATCAAATTCCACATGATGCCGAATGGTATACTGTTATTGATCTATGCAATGCATTCTTTACAGTTCCATTACATCCAGATACCCAACCGATTTTCGCATTCCGGTTTGGAGAGAGTATTTTGGCTTGGTGCCGAATTCCTCAAGGGTATACTGAAAGTCCCTCGATTTTCAATCAGTTATTAAAAAAGTAATTGGAGGATTTTAACATGCCAGGAAAGTCAGTATTGGTCCAGTATATTGATGACCTGTTAGTGGCATCAAAAACAAAAGAAAGTTGCATTTCTGATACTATTGAACTGATGAATCATCAAGCAGAAGGAGGACATAATGTGTCCCCATCAAAACTACAAGTACAATATTTACGTCATAAAATTGTAAAAGGAGTAAGAAAAGTGACCTCAGAAAGAATAAAAATCATAAGGGGAATGAGTCCATCTAAAACACAAAAACAAGTAAGAATGATTTGGGGCATGGTAGGTTACTGTCGTCAATGGATTAGTGGATTTCCACTGATTGCAAAACCATTACAGAGGTTGACAAAAAGTGATGTAAAAGACCTTATTGTGCTAAATGATGAAGAAATGGAAGCATTAGAAAAATTGAAAACGAGTTTATGCGAAGCACCAGCATTAGGCATGCCTGACTATGAAAAAGAATTTGAACTATATTGTAGTGAAAGAGAAGGATGTGCATTATCAGTTTTGATTCATAGACATAGGAGAATGAGAAGACCCATTGCATATTTTTCAGCAGTATTAGATCCAGTAGCAAGAGCATTGCCTGGGTGTCTGAAAGCTGTTGCAGCCACAAGTATGAGTCTTGAACAAAGTGAAGGAATTGTGATGGGGTATCCGGTCAAAGCCTATGTACCGCATTCTGTGGAGATACTTTTGACCCATACCAAGACACAATACATGACAAATAATCGCTTAAAGTATGGAAAAGTGATTTTGGGTGCAGACAATGTGACAATTGCAAGGTATGTATATGTGAATCCTTCAACCTTGTTACCAGATGCTTTGGATGTGGAAGTGAAAGATGAGGTTGATCACAAATGTTTGGATGTGCTTGAGTACTGTTCCAAATCAAGACACAATATTAAAGATGAACCTTTGGAATAATCAGATTATGTTTTCTTTGTTGATGGTTCCCGTTTAAGAACAGATGAAGGAATTTTGAGTGCTGCATATGCTGTATGTACTGTAGCAGATGTCATTGAAGAAATTCAGCATCCTGCCTGAAAGGAGTATGTTCAACTCAAGTAGCTGAATTGATTGCTTTGATTCAAGCATGCAAATTGGGTGAGAATGTCCTAATTACCATTGTGACTGATAGTCAATATGGGTTCGGAGTGGTACACGATTATGGGCAACTGTGGTATCAGAGAGGGTATATGACTTCTGCTGGATCACCTATACGGAATGGTAAATTTGTGAAAATGTTCCTTAAGGCGATACAGCTGCCTAAAAGTATTGCATGGTAAAATGTGCCACACATAAGAATGGAGATGATTATGTGACGGAGGGCAATCGCTTTGTGGACGCAATTGCTCAATATTGTGCCAAAAACAATGCTTCAATCAATCGGGAAAGGGAAAAAGAACATGTTTCAAATTCTTTAATGCTTACTAACATTGTTGAAACTTGGCAGGAAGTGAAACAATTTCAGGATGAGGCAGATGATGAGGAAAAAGATAGATGGATAAAATCAGGTTGCAGACAAAGAGAAGAAGATGAAGTTTGGGTTTACAAAGATGAGAGACCAGTAATGCCAGATAGCATGATTTCAAATATGGCCTGAATGTACCATGGTCATGCGCATGTAGGGAGAGATGCTATGATCCGTATGTTCAAACAAACTTGGTACAATCCGAAGTTCAGAATAATAGCTGAAAGCTTGTGCCAACGTTGTTTGGTTTGTCAACAATTTAATCCAGGAAGAAAAACTGTTGTGAGTTTGGGAACCATAGGACGGGAGGGTGGTACTTTCACACAAATGCAATTAGACTTTATAGAGATGCCTCCATGCAACAAGTTGAGGTGCGTTCTAGTGATCATCTGCCTATTTTCGAGATGGGTTTAGGCTTTCCCAACAAGACGAAGCGATGCAGTGACTGTTGCAAAACTTTTATACGAGTGATTCCGAGATTTGGATTTCTAGTAACGATTGAATCAGATAGAGGGAGATATTGCCAGAACAAATTAATACAACTAATTTGTGAGGCATTGGATATTCAACAGAAATTGCATTGTGGCTACAGACCAGAGGCATCTGGGGTAGTTGAACAAGTAAATGGAACAATTTAAAACAGACTTAGGAAAATGTGTCTAGCAACTGGATTGAAATGGCCTGATGCTTTGCCACTTATTTTAATGACCATAAGAAGCATTCTAGACTGAAAGACTGGTTTAAGTCCACATGAAATACTGATGGGAGGAGTAATGAGACAAGCATTTGTACCTGTTAACAAATTGCTAACAATAAATGATGATATCATACTGGATTACCATTGAGGACTTTCTGACACGGTTAATTATGTGTTTCACCAGGTTGGAACTGATGCATGTACAAAAGAGAAAAATCCAACTCATGATTTAAGTCCTGGAGATTGGGTCCGGATAAAAGTACACATAAGGAGAAACTGCTTTGTTCCTAGTTGGAACAAACCGAGGCAAGTGATTCTGGTCAGCACAACTGCAGTGAAATGTGCTGGTGTTAAGAGGTGGGTGCACGCCAGCCATACAATACGTGTGCCAGAACATGAGAATCCACAATTGCAAGAAGCAGAGTCTAGTTCAGATTCTGATGCGTAGGAAACTGTTGAAAAGGTTCCAGATAAGAAAGATCGACCTGTGAGGAGCCATCTGGAAATATCTGATACAAGTTCAGCATCAGAGGCAGAGACTGAAATAATTGAAATTCCAGATTCTGAAGATCGACCCGTAAGTCGACATCTGGAAAAAAGAGAAACCAGTTTGGACATTAAAAAAAAAAAAGAACAGAGCAAAACTGGTAAAAGAAAAAGTTCTAAAAGTCAAGAAGAAAGTTCTGAAAAGAGGAATATTGATCTTGAAACTGGAGAAAAGGAATTAACTCACGATGAGGATGAGATTCCAAGTACCAGTTATAAAGAAATTCCTTGCAAAAGAACTGAATTGATTGAAAAAGGACACGATTCAGAAACTGAAAATGAAACAATAAAGTTAACAATACGAGGAAATAAAGAATTCTGAAACGGAGTCAGATGAAAGTGATGGAGAAAGCACTTTAAGAAAAAGTTCAAGAAAAAAGAGCTTGGAAAGTAGAAAGAAACACAAATGAACCAGTGTGTAAAAGGTTCAAGAAATGAGATGTTTGGCCTACAGAAATTAAAGGACTAAAGTTCAAATTGATAAATGTAAATGGAACAACACAAGAACAAGTAAATTAAATTTCTAGTCAAGAAGGCCCAAAAGAGAAAAACAAAGACATTTTGCAAAGACCCAATAGAATAAGGAGACCAAATCAGAAATATAAGTCACCTGAATGGATCTAGATGCCATTATCTGACATACCTGAAATTGAAAGTAATCAGGAGAATCAAAGAGATTCTGGAGAATGAGAGAAATTAAAAGTACTGTAAAAAAATTATTGATGACAAGGTTAAAGAGAAATTTAAGTGGCAAATGGAAAGAAAAGGCCAATTGGAATAAAAGAAAAAAAATACTTTTTGAGTATACATATTTTGAAAGTACACATATTAGTGCGGGAAAGTGGCAAAGAGACATTGCAAGTGACTAAAAAGACATTGTTTGAAAAAAAAATGCTTACTAATAATTCATCCAAGTGTGGGATAATATGTAGATGGTGTAGAATGTGTTTATTCTGTACGGCTTTATTAATGCTTACATGGAGTATTCTAGCACTATTGATTCCATTTCATTCAAGTTTTGAACGCTCATATGAAGATAAAAGTGATAATAATAGTAAGAAGATACATGATGTAGAATTAGTAGACAAAACAGAATTACATAAAGACAGATCTATTAATGATTTTTCAAAAAATGTCTTTTCTAGATTATTGAAAGAGTATGTAGAAACTATGGATGTACAAGACTGCTACGTTTGTATGCAGTTGCCAGCATCTGTATCAGAGGGTGTGACCTATCATCACGTTCCTTTGACGTGTGGAATGACTTGTAGTGTTATTGCTAGTTTGTTTTACCAAACAGGTAAATCAGAATATTACTATTCGGATGCAGATTAAATATTTGCTACAAGTTCCTGAAGTAAATAGAATGAACAAAGTGAAACCTAATAAAGTTTTGGGAGAATTCTTCTTAGAAGTTGATGAATTGACACTAGAATATGCATATTTAAATAACCTTACATGTAGATTGAAGAAGGTAGAAAAAGTATTTTTAGAAATGGCAGAAGACAGAAGACTAGTTTATCAAAGAAAAGCTACTGAAAGTAAACTGAAACCATCTAAATTTAATTTTGATGAAGAAAATTTTGTAAAAGGAGATACAAATGTTGCATTGGGAATTGACTTTCCTCAACAAGGAAAATTATGCATTAGGTGACACAATACAGCATATGACAATGATTTTGTGGGCGCAAGTAATTGCAAAGACACTTACAGAATCATTGGGGGATGAGGATTTAAAGGGGGGAAAGATCCTGTATTTCCTGGTTTCTATTTCATTTACGGAAACAAAGCTTATTATAGATTACCAGACCATTGGTACGGAACTGGTTATGTAGGTTTGGTCTTTCCTAAACATTTTCATGTAGATAGAGGTACTAATGGAGTTCATGAAATAGGTAAACCATTAACACGTAGAAGGAGAGAAAGTTTCCTAGAAATTGTAGGTGATATTTTTTGGTGCACTGATACCAGCAGTGGGTATATCCTTTAATGAATACAAAATTTGGAAATTGTCAACGAAAGTAGATCGTTTATCAACAAGTACAGCAGGAGGATTCCTGTTGGTAAATACAGAAATGGTTGCTATGAGGGCTATGGTAATGCAAAATAGACTTGCTCTTGATATTTTATTGGATAAAGAAGGAGGAGTCTGTGGAATATATATATTCCTGATAAAAGTCTGAATATACAAAAGTATATTTAAAATATCACTGATTTGCATAAAGAAATTATCCCACTGAGGGTTGATGGTGTTCTAGAGAAACTTGGTAAGAGTTTTTCTAATGTAAATAAGTGGTTTGCTGAAATAAGTAGTTCACTAATTGGGAAAATACTAATACCAGCAACAATAATAGTAATGATAGTAATAATGATAAGATTAGTGCATGTCTGTACTAGAAGAAAAAGAGCTAAAGAAAACTAAAAAGAAATGTAGAAATGAGAATTCGAAGAGAACAAGAAATGGGTGAAATTGAACTTGATTAATTAGATCATAAACTAATGGAAGATTCAAGAGGACAAATAATGAGATACTAAGGTCTAAAACTGAAAAAGCCTGAAACATGTTCTTAAAGAAACTTTAGGTGGGATGATTGTGTGGTGATAAAATTACCAAAGGGGGGAAGTTGATGGAGCAGGGGTGAGACAAAAATTGTTGTGTACACCCTGTGAAGTTACACTCGCATAACTATAATCAATCTAATCATTTGAAACATGAATATTTAATCAACAAAATCCCATTTAGACATCAATATTACACGTGGGTACTAATTGCTGACTGCAAAGACTAATTTATTAACAATTATGAACAAGCCATACTAATATACTGTCATAATACGAAAACAGCATGTTTGTTTGCCTTTATAAAATGTGTATGTCTTATCGTGGCAAAAAGAAAATAAACGCATTTGGTAAGTAAATAAAGCTACATGTTCGCCTCTGCTAGGTAATTTACTAATAGGGAATATTAGAGTGGTGGGAAGTAAAAAGGAAGAGCCTATCATTTTATATTTTAACATTCTATTGTGTTTGTTTTTGCACTAGTTCTCCTTGAGGCCTACGTGGCTAGGGCGCTGTAAATGGCTGCTGACTGCAATGTTAGCATTGGCCTGAAAGAAAGAGCCTTTACGCATACACGCGAAAGAAATGGTTGGATCAGCGGTGTGCTTGGTACACTGAGCGAACGATGTCAAGGTCAGCCTGACCCAAGAGTGCAAGAGGATGCCAAGAGTTGTTTGCATCTGAGACTGTGGGAAATGGAAGATTCGGAAGATAATGTTTCAAAGGAAATAACGGACAAGTTTAAACGGAGATGACATCTATGGGAACGGGTGTAAATGACTGTGCATTTTGGAAAACCGGTTCTGCCATGGATAGATGAGGTGATTGTTGTCACCCCACTAATGGACCAATCAGAATGAACTATGGACCCTAAAAAGTTTCAATTTTAGTCAGGTAGTTAGTGAAAAATGGTATAAAAGATCGAGTTCGAAAAGGGTAAGGGGGCTTGCTCCTTGGAAATTATTTTGCACCATGACATGCTGTCGGTTTGAACTATTTTATAGTGCTAGAGACATTGAAATATTTTTGGACTTTAACTTTTGGAGCAATAAAGATGACTGAATGCAGAGATTTTGTTTTGAGGCGTTGAGAAGAATAGAGAGGCAGATTGAGACTCGTGCAACTGTTATTTTTTTATAATAGAGCTAGGTAATAGGATTTCTAATTTTCATTTTTCTTTAACATGTATTAAATAAATGGCTAAATTCTTACTTGTCTGAATAAACTAAGATTTCCGTTTCCTAAATGAATAGATAAAGCTAAATCTAATTTTAAACTCGAGTTGTGGTTTTATTTTATTAAAAATTGTCATGACAGAATAAAATGCTAATGTTATAGGAATCACTATGATTAAGCTGGTCTTGATCTCCATCAACTAACTTTTACTAGATGATCTATTGACAAACTAGTGGAGTACCTTGGTGTAGGGTTTTTCCAGGTAACATGTTAGCATATATTGAATAAAAATAAATGTATATAATATATAAAGTCTAAATCCTAGGTACCCCGCTAGCCAGCAGCTCTACCTCATTGTCACTGATTCAGGTGTAATGTGTATGTGTGTATGACTCACGGTGTTATGGGCCCCACCGATGAGTAAATAGTGGTTACATCAGAGTTAAGTGGATTGTGTATTAATGGATGTTAGAGAGCCGCGCTGTATCACCACCATGTCCCCCTTTGTGTTAGTATAGTGATCTGTTTATTGCTGTTTTGGTACTGCAGAAAGGCTTTACACATTGCCCACATTGCCCTAAGTTAAGCCTTTATGCTCTGTGCCATAGCTACCAGCACATTGAGCTTAGGTTAATTTAGTGACTTTCAGGGTTCACTCTGACAAGGGTTGGGATTATTCCTGCTAATCCAATTTCTTACACTCCATATGCTGAAGCAGAGGCGCATCCAATATACTGAGCCAGGGGTGGTTCTATATCCAGGTGCAGGAACCGTCCCTCTATAATGACGTGGGAGTGGATGCTTTGGCAAGAGCAGAGAGCCAACCCTCTATCCTGAGGCCACAGCTGATCCTTTGTCTTGAGATGGAAGCCGACCTTGTGTCCTAAGGCTGCAGATGAACCTATATCTTGAGGCAGAGATGACCTTGTGTCCTGCGGGTGCAGCGGTTCCTATGCCTTGTGGGGGGTGATGACGTTGTGTCCGAGGCTGCAATTGACCTTATATTTTCAGGTGGGACCCGACCTTGGGACCTTAGCCCGCAGCTGAGTCTATGTCTTGAGGCAGGACCAGGCCCGTTGCGCGAGGTGGGAGCAGACCTACTGTCCTGAGGCAGAAGCGACCTTCTTTCATGAGGCTGGAGTGGGCCTTGTGTCCTGAGGTGGGAAGTGACCTTTGTCTCGAGGCATTAGGTGACTATAGGCCTTAAGGCAGACTCAAGCCTGGGATGGGAGCCACCCTTATGTCCTTAAGCAGAGACAGGTGGGAGCTGGTCCTCCGTCCTATGGCAGGATCGAGCCCTTCGTCCTGTGGAAAAATCTGGGCCCTCTATCGTGTGGAAGGAGTTAGAGCGCTCCTTGTGTGGGGAGCCGGTTTTCTGTTCTATGGTGAGAGATGGGTCTCAATCCTTTGGAAGGAGTTGGACCTGTTGTGGGAGCGGACCCTTTGTCCTGTAGTGTGGGCCTACCATCTGTCCTGTGGAGGGGGCCTACCCTTTGTCCTGTGATGGGGACCTACCATCTGTCCTGTGGAGGGGGCCTACCCTTTGTCCTGTGGTGGGGGCCTACCATCTGTCCTGTGGAGGGGGTCTACCCTTTGTCCTGTGGTGGGGGCCTACCCACTGTCCTGTGGCGGAGGCCTACCATCTGTCCTGTAGTGGCGGCCTACCCTTTGTCCTGTTATGGGGGCCTACTATCTGCCCTATGGTGGGGGAATACCATCTGTCCTGTGGTGAGGGCCTACCATCGTCCTGTGGTGAGGGCCTACCATCCGTCCTGTGGTGGGGGCCTACCCTCTGTCCTGTGGTGGGGGCCTACCCTCTGTCCTGTGGCGGGGGCCTACCCTTTGTCCTGTAGTGGAGGCCTACCCTTTGTCCTGTGGTGGGGGACTACATCTGTCCTGTGGTGGGGGACTACATCTGTCCTGTGGTGGGGGACTACCATCTGTCCTGTGGTGGGGGACTACCATCTGTCCTGTGGTGGGGGACTACCATCCGTCCTGTGGTGCGGGCCTACCATCCGTCCTGTGGTGGGGGACTACCATCTGTCCTGTGGTGAGGGCCTACCATCCGTCCTGTGGTGAGGGCCTACCATCCGTCCTGTGGTGAGGGCCTACCATCCGTCCTGTGGTGAGGGCCTACCATCCGTCCTGTGGTGGGGGCCTACCCTTTGTCCTGTGGTGGAGGCTTGCCCTCTGTCCTGTGGCGAGGGCCTACCCTTTGTCCTGTAGTGGAGGCCTACCATCTGTCCTGTGGTGGGGGCCTACCATCTGTCCTGTGGTGGGGGCCTACCCTCTGTCCTGTGGCGGGGGCCTACCCTCTAATCTGTGGTTGGAGCCAGTACTATATTCCAGGAGAGAATATCCCTCTCTTCTAAGATAGAAGCCCTGAATACTGTCTTCCTGATTTCTTCTCCCTATCGGAGAGTTATCAGTGCATCCCTCGGGACATATGGATTGCTTCCAGATGAGGCAATGACACGAATATAGCATTCCTTGCTGCTCCAGTCACACCCACCAACTATCTGAAAAGAAACATCAAGAGTGCACCAGTGGTCTGATGGGAACCGCGCGCCCTGTGCTCTGCTCCGACAGTCTCCGTCCTCTTCTGCGAAACAGCTACACAGAAAATTGTTCCCCTCTGTGGAAAAAAACGAATGGTAAATTGTGAACACTACCATCCCCCAACGAGGGCCGCTACCTGGCCGGTTTTATTCCGGCATGGCCGGCATTTTAAAGATTCTACCGAGACAAAAATTTGAAAAAAAAATCACCTAGAGCCCTTATTTTGTCAGCTTATCGACTCATACTTTAAACAAGAAATGTTGGAAGAAAACACTTTAAATGTGATGGACAGCTACTCTAATTACCCCAGGCTGATCATTGAAGTTACCAAAGACAGGATTGCCAAATTAAGAATGAACACAGACGACTTCATAGAATCTTCTACTCAAGATTCATGACGGGGCCTTTTCAGAATCTTAAAACGTGGACAGATCGCCGCGCCGGCCTTTCACTTTGGGGGGAAAATTGTAACCCTACCCTCCCACACCCCCAACCCGCTTCGCACATAGGAGGAACTCGCCTTAGTTAGTTTAGGACTTTTCTAAGGGCTGTGCGTCGCTCTGTTTGCACTGCAGAAATCGCATCCTGAGCCCCGCATGTGAGAGACAGTGACTTCACCACTAGGACCCCACAAATTCTGACTTGTTTAACCCAGTGACTTGACTCGTTGTTGTGCTGCACGGATTTAAGCCTCAGATATTCTTTCACCCTCTGCACTAGTGCAGCACAGACAGCATCCCGAGGAAACCTCGCATCTTCTGTACTGCGAAATTGAGTGTTTTATTTGTTAAGAAATGACGTGCAGGGCCTCGAAAATGTTCTTCAGAAGCCTCCCAAGCTTCTGAAAGGGGAGTTGGGGAGGGGAGGCGGGGGGAGCAAGCTGCTTAATCTTCAACCACCTCGTGGGCCTTCCCTTTCATCACCCTTCACTTATTAACTCTTTAACACACTCTTGCATGTTCTGTTTCACCTTTGCCTATCCCTTTCTCACGGTTTTCTTGTCTTTCCCGTTTTTCGATCCCCTTCTGACCTTTCTCTGCTTTCTGTGGCTCAAAGGTTGAAAATAAAAAGAAAAAGAAATCTCAAGTACTCAAACGTACAGGGGAAAAAAAAGATCACAAAATGCTTTCACAAAAAGGAGTGCCTGTACCCACTTCCTGCAACCACCGGCACAAATTAAGCGTCAGCACTCTACCATTGATTGTATTAGATGAAGTGTGCGGTCTCATTTACTCTAAAATCGAACTGGCCCATTTATCTTTGCCCAGTTGCACACTCACAGACTATGACACCCGCCATCACTATTCCTCCATGTCTAATTTTTTAACACTTCGTTCCCCTCGGGGTGGTGGGGTATCGATGTATTGAAAGAAAGTAATCGCTCTTCTTTTGGGGAACAATAAAAAGAACGTAAACACAACCAACCGGGAAATATACCAGCCAACTGCATTTCTACCTGCTCTTGTTGAAAATCATAGAGCAGAACCTAGCTAAGTGGTCGTCACTAAACTAGACAGCACATGGACACTGGATTAATCTCATGCTGGGTTCCAGACAAGATATAATAGGGAGGCAGTACTGGTGGCTACCCTCGACAGACTGAGGGCTAGAAGGGAGACCAGGATGGGTTGGCTGGCCGGTTGCTGTTAAGTCCATTGGCTGCGTTGGACACAGAGGATTATGAAAGCTTTGGTGGCTGGAGAGGTACAACCATATTGATTACAATAGGTCCATATCTTTTTATTATGCAATAAGTTGCACTAATAAGTCGCTGGGAGTATCACCTATTGTGTTGAATTTACAAATGCCATGGTCATACACACTCTGCATGAAACACATGCATGTTTTGTCCCCATATCTCTAAAGGGTCCATGCATTCAAAAGTGAGAGGCATACATACATGTAGAGGGTGTGGTCACGCTGGCGTTTAAAATGGCCATGTAGCGTGGGGCTCCAGAACTAGACCCCGCCACAAATAGGGTAATCTGCCGCCATCCCTGCTCATGGCTGGGCGCTACAGCCAGCTTAGACCCTGAGAAGTCCCCCGCAACTCATGCTGGGTGCGGTGACTGTCTGATGATCCACCCCCGACACATGGCCGCAAGGTTTGCCACCCCACCCCACACCTTCAAGCCCTGATGGTGACAGGGGCTGCTGGTGAGCCTGAGGTCGTGATGGGTGGCTGTGGCCTGATGGGTAGGGGGATCTGTGGGACTGGCTGGCCCCGCTGTGGGGAGTGCTGAGACCCAGGGCGATGGCCACTGGGCTATGGGGCCAGGAGAGGCAGCCTAAGGCCTACAATGCGATGGAGGCCAGCCCCTCGCAGGCTCTGCCACATCGGCAACCATGCAGAAGGAACACAGAGTACCAGCTGTGCAATCTCACCGCTGCCTCCCTCTGTGCCTTCAGCTACAATTCGGGCCTTCTGCTCCAGTCCATGCTGTGATTCCTTGTGGCCAGACTACGCTGGAGGAATAATGAGTACAGGCTGCTCAGTCTCCTGCGCCTTCAGATAGGATTCGAGCCTTCTGCCCCAGCCCATATTGTGAACCCTTACGGCAGGACTGCACCCCCTCCTGTGCTGCTTTGCCAATCTAGAGATGGTTGGGTTGCCAGCACCCCCAGCGAGATTGGCACCTGCCCACTGTGGCCTACAAGACAAGCCTAACCCCTGGCCCCTCAAAGTGACCGTACAATTTATCACAAGGAAAGGGGACCGAAAACAGGCCAAGTTGTACTTTGTACACAAGAAGGCAAAACGCAGAACTGCATTGGGTGCAGATAATGAAAATGAAACTCCATAAGGCTCCACAAGAGGAGGAGATGAGGTACCATTGCAAGAGCTATGCAGCGGGATGCAATCAATTGAAAACAAGATTGGTTACATAGCCTCTAGACTCAACAGGCTTACTGAAAGGCTGGTCAGACAGAATGTGTGACTGAGCAGTACGGAACAGCGCATTTCTGATTTTGAAGATGCCACTGGCACAAATGCAGATCAGCTGAACAAAATGGAGAAACTGTTGTCCCAAGTGGTAGAAAAAAATGAAGACTTAGAAGCCTGCTCGTGTCGTAATAACATACAGATTTCTAGGATGGCCGAGACCACTGACATTGGCTGCCCGACACGTTTGTGTAACAGCTATTCATCAAGCTCTTCGGTGTGAGGGTTTGGGGGGTAGAGAGAAAGTTTTTCTCAACCTTCTGTTTAAGGGCGCATGGGTCCCTCAGACAGCATCCACCTCCTGGTGCCCCCACCATGGCCTCTGATAGCTCGCCTGCTCAACTTTTACTATTGTGACAAAGCCCTTTGCCTAGCCCGAGAGAATGGGCCACTTCAATACCAGGGTTTCACCAGGTCTGTCTTTCCAAAAATCACACAATCAGTGCAGAAGGCCAGTAGAAAGTTCACAGATGTGAAAAAACGACTGTGAAACAAGGGAATAAAACAGCATATTCTGCCCAGCGCGCTGAAGTTAGCCATGTACGACCAAACTAAGGTCTTTACTAACATCGTGGATACCAGTTCCTTTTGCAAAAAACACTCCAAACAGAAAATCAGGCTTGGGGGCTGAAGCAGCAGCCAGATCTAACCCTGGCAGAGACAACAATGGGACTACCACCTGACCCTGGCACTAAGAAACAGATAACATAGAATCTTCCAGGAACGCCCAGAATATGAACTGATTGATGTTTGTAAGTTGCCCACCCGGGCACTTGAAGGCCCCCGTTTATGTGGTAATCTTTAAGGACACTTGTCAAACTAGTGGGAATGGCTTAGCAGAGCGCTGCTCTGCATGATCTCGACATATTAATAGGGAATCAACACTGAAAGTTGCAGTATTCAGCAAGGGGGGATGGGAAAAGGTTTCAGTTCTGATTTTATTTTAAGTTTCGAAAGAAGCGGTCACCTAGATCACACCATATATGACACACGTAGCCCTGTTTCCCTGGATGACTGATACCTTCCTCACTACCATGACATGATTGAGACAGCTCACAAAAAACCTGACATTACTGTCCTGAACACTCGAGGCATCAACAATCCACGTAAAGGTAAAATGGTGTAATAACAAAGAAGGTAGATTTACAGTGCTAGAGGGCCAGAAATGAATACTACTTAATACCTACAGACCAAACATAGATGAGCCTGGGTTCTTCCACTCTGTTAATTTAACCCTACAACATGCAGGCACTGCTTCAGTTTTCTGGGGCAGGGACCTTAACTTGGTCCTCCACCATGATAGGGACTGTACTGGTGCCAGAGGTAGAGCAAAAACATGCTCTACCAAAACATTGGTGGAAATCCTGGACAATAACGATCTGGTGGCTGCATGGCAAACATGACATACTCATGCTCGGGTGTACATCTTTTATTCAGCCCCCCCAGGAGTCCCAATCCCAAGGACTACTGGCACGTCACTGGATCGGCCACGCTGTGGATCACTGATGTTACACATCTTCCACATACCTTATTTGACCACTACTGTTAAATTGATACTTCCCATGCTCTCCCATAGTGTCAGCTGCCCCCTTTGCAGATTCTACAGTGAAGGCCTAACCGATGAGCTCTTCAGGGGTGAAACGCGCAAGGCAATTGAGCTTAAATGAAAGATACGTTTTCACGTAGTCCACACTGTAGGAGGCATTCAAGGTATACACTGGAGGCATGGCAATCTCCAAGCAAGCAGGCATCGTAAAAACCATTCTCCCACAACTCTCTAAAATCGAGCGCAAACTCTGACAGTTCGATTCGGCCAACAGTTTATCAATCACACCTCCCCCCCCCCCTTACCAACAAGAACACCACAGTTTATTACAGCAATACAGGGGATTTTCATATAGTGAGGTTACTGAAAGGTTGTACACAACATCCACTACTCACCTCCATACCGAAATAGGGGACACACTCTTCACCATTGACACCATATAGTGGGAATTTTTCCATTACCATCTAGAAGAATACCGCACTGCCACTCAAGCTAATCTTAAAAATATTGCTATGGCATGGTTCGGCCCGGGAATCCAACACTTCCTAAGTGCTACTATTACACTTGAGAAATGTCTGCCTGCCATTGAAAGCCTAGAGGGCCACAAGGTGCCTGGGCTGACTAGTGAATTTTACAAAAGGGTCAAAACCCTTCTGGCCACCTGCCGCCAAGATGTCTATACTGAAGTGCACAGACTGTGACCCTCACTCTGCTACACAAAGTGGTGACTATCTCTGATCAATCTTGACAATAAGATATTAGCAAAAGGGATTGCCACCAGACTTTCTCTACTTATGGAACACCTGTTCTCTTTTGCCCATTCCAGATTTGTGCCCAACAGATCCATGTCCATCAATCTCCGCACCATAGTCACAGTGCTCGACCAGATAGCTCCAAATGTGCCGGCTGCAGCAGTCCTTGATGCAGAAAAGGCCTTTGACTTCTTAGAGTGGCCTTTTCTCTTTCAAATATTAGCGAAGGTGGAAATCCCCGGTGACTTCATTGCACTCATCAAGCTCCTTTATACGGAACCAGCTGCTCATATCTTGATTAACGGCACACAGACAGACCCCATACCAATTCATAGAGACACCAGACAGGGATGCCCACTGCTACCCCTATTAATCATGCGAGCCATGGATCCCTTTGCAAGTCTTTGCAGGAGCGCCATTCACATAGAGGATTGGTATTCCACACAAAACACCTCTCACTATCCATGTATGTCGATGATATCTTGCTGCTTGTAAGAAACACAGCAATCAATCTCTAGCTTCTTCATTCACAACATAATTCGATTTGGACCGATCATTAATTGGTCAAAGCCGGATATCCTCACCCATACTGACTGCACAACACTGACACAGTTAGACTTCCCTATAGGCTGAGTTACCAACACGGTAATATACCTGGGCAGGATTCTAAACCAAAACAAAAACTCTATATTGCAGCAAGACTATGGCCAGTAATGGAGCGGCTGGAGATGCAGGTGGGAAGGCTGGATTAAACTTCCCCCATCACTTTGGGGTAGGATAGCCATTATGAAGATGGATGTCCTAATCCAAATTTTTTACATCTTTTCGAAAATTCCCATTCCACTCCTCAAGACCTTCTTTAATACATGTCGTGGCCTCCTGATTAAACTAATCTGGACTGTAAAACAACCCTGCATTCGTTGGAACATACTAACACTGCCATAATACAAGGGAGGACTTGACGTGTCAGACTTGGAACTTTATAATCTAGTGGAGCAATGCCACTGTGCGACTAAGCAGGGGATACACTGCTCAAAACCCTGTACCCCAGTTGGCCTTTCCACAAATCCCCAAGAAATAAAAACTCCAGGAAACCAGTTGGGGCTGGCGGAGATTTAGCCGCCGGCTTAGTTATTCCACACTACTCACCGACAGTTCCCCTCCTGTGTAATCCGATACCACCACTCACGACAGACAAATTATTACAGTGTACCCCAACACAGTGGGGACGGAGGAACTGGGAGATCTGTACCCCAACACAGGTTTGCGACACCAGAGCAGCTTTCACATAGCAACACACCTCGCACCCTAGACCGATTTTTATACCTGAGGTTGCGACACGCAGCCCAGACCGCCTGACTGGGTCTCCTGATGAACCTAAAGACCCCCCCCCCCTCTAACCCAGGTTATACATATGGCAGACACCGCCAACTTGGTGTCCCGACTGTTTAAGGTATGTGCCACCTCTCCCACTGATGCCCAGGAACGCCTGCGGAATGCATGGACCAGAGATACGGGAACAGAAACCACTGCGCCTCAATGGACCCCCTGTTGCCTGCAAATCAAACTGGTTTCAATGAATCAAACACAAAGATATCCATTTAACATTTCTGCATCAGCTCTACTTCACACCTGGTCGAGGTGCAAGAATGGACCACTCCAGATCACAGATGCACAAGATGCTTTCGGGAACAGGCCGATTTCATACACCTGGAATGGGAATGCCCCGACAAAGTCCAAGTGGGGGGGAAGTGACAGGTATACTCGCAGGTATATTGATGTACCGTTCGATCTTACTCCGCTCATAGCCCTCTTGTGCTTCATAAAATCATTACCAAAAGGAGTACCCAGATACACAGCAATTGGTTTGCTTCTGGCAAAAAGGATTGCGCTGTGATGGGGAGGCATGGGTGTCCCACGCAAACAAGACTGGATAAAGGATCTAATACAATGTAATATTCGAGGAGGCGTTTATCCAACCCTGCAGCTCTCGACTTCAAGACCTAAAGATATCTGGGGACCTCTGAAAGCCTACTTGGCCCAGTGTATGAACTTAGACATGCAGATTTCAGATGCTATTGCCTCTCCAGAGTCTACCTCGCTGGCTGCGAAGCACAGAAGCCCCCCTACTTAAGGATACATTTTGCAACCCAGCTCTTGAGATCTGATGCCACTTTTCGTAGTGCCAAGATATGAGGACTAACACTAAAAGTTGTACTCTTGTTTACTGAGTGCCCTGTGACATTTGTCCCTCATATGTTGTGGGACTATGCTGCCCGGGAAAGTGTAAGCAAGTTGCTATAATGTGTTTTGTTGTAGTGTTTTGTGACCGCCATGTACCGCAATGCAAGTCTGCATAGTGCTGGCCTGTTTGAGCTTTAGAACATATCAATAATAATAACAACAACAAATACCAGCCATACATTGTGCTGGCTTAAATCTAAAGGTACACACTTCAGCAAGCGGGTGAAGGTGTGGATGTAATACGTCAAGGTTTCTCACCTATAGGTGATTGGCTCATAGGAAGAGAGGGGTAACATGTCCCTGTAGTCACACTCTGAGCATAATATAAATGTACAACAAGGCTATAAGTACCTCTCGGTGTCACAAAGTCAAGTGAAAGCATTACCTGCTCAAAAGGTAGGAAGATATCCATTACTACTACAAGGGTACCACAACATCTCACCTATTCAGGGCCATCCACCACATTCCTGATCGTAATCACCCTGGTTTCATTGTGTCTGCTGAGTTGGTTTCTGCACCCTCCTTGCAGGAGTGTGACAGCATAGCATAATGCGTGGGGTGCATAGTGTCGGGCTGATGGGACATTGGTTCCCTTTCGTGTTTCATCTGTATTTAGAATTGGCATCCGCGGGGGAACCATTGGGTATTCTCCCAACCTTGATCGTGTGCACATGTTCCTTATTATTACCTACATCGTGGCTTATCAAAAATATCTAAAGCTGTTTTGTTTTTCTATAACTTGAACTCCATGGTCTTTGAAGGTGTGATGAAGAACAGGGATCATTCCCAAACAGTACAAGCATTAGAAATGCAATAGGTCTCGCAGCATTAGAGTTAGTGCTTTTAGAATTGTTTATGGGTTTTTTTGTAAATCTTTAGCATGAGGTTGAGGGTGAGTGAGGGTGAGTGAGGGTGAGGGGTTGAGGGTGAGTGAGGGTGAGGCTGAGGGGTTGAGGGTGAGGGTGAGTGAGGGTGAGTGAGGGGTTGAGGGTGAGGGGTTGAGGGTGAGTGAGGGTGAGTGAGGGTGAGGGTGAGTGAGGGTGAGGGGTTGAGGGTGAGGGGTTGAGGGTGAGGGGTTGAGGGTGAGGGGTTGAGGGTGAGGGGTTGAGGGTGAGGGGTTGAGGGTGAGGGGTTGAGGGTGAGGGGTTGAGGGTGAGGGGTTGAGGGTGAGTGAGGGTGAGTGAGGGGTTGAGGGTGAGGTGTTGAGGGTGAGTGAGGGTGAGGGTGAGGGTGAGTGAGGGTGAGGGTGAGTGAGGGGTTTTGGGTGAGTGAGGGGGAGTAGTTGAGGCTGAGTGAGGGTGAGTCAGAGTGAGGGTGAGTGAGGGGTTGAAGGTGAGGGGTTGAGGGTGAGTGAGGGTGAGGGGTTGAGGGTGAGTGAGGGTGAGTGAGGGTGAGGGGTTGAGGGTGAGTGAGGATGAGTGAGAGTGAGGGTGAGTGAGGGTGAGTGAGGGGGAGTAGTTGAGGCTGAGTGAGGGTGAGTCAGAGTGAGGGTGAGTGAGGGTGAGGGGTTGAGGGTGAGTGAGGGTGAGTGAGGGTGAGTGAGGGTGAGGGGTTGAGGGTGAGTGAGGATGAGTGAGAGTGAGGGTGAGTGAGGGGTTGAGGGTGAGGGGTTGAGGGTGAGTGAGGGGTTGAGGGGGAGGGGTCGAGGGGGAGGGGTTGAGGGTGAGTGAGGGTGAGTGAGTGAGAGTGAGGGGTTGAGGGTGAGTGAGTGAGGGTGAGTGAGGGTGAGGGTTTGAGGGTGAGGGGTTGAGGGTGAGTGGGTGAGGGGTTGAGGGTGAGGGGTTGAGGGTGAGGGTGAGTGAGGGTGAGGGGTTGAGGGTGAGTGAGGGGTTGAGGGTGAGGGGTTGAGGGTGAGTGAGGTTTTGGTTCCCCAGTCCTGCCCTGACAATCAACACTTTACTTTGGGACAGAAGATCTGTTCGAAGTCTCCTCTGGGTGGGGTGATGAACAGCTGCTTGGCTACACAAAAACACACCCGAAAGAAGCAGTATTCAAATATTCCTGGAATTTCGCGATTCTGTAGCAAATACCAGGATAAATAAAACTGCCAAAATGCCAACATTTCCCAGAGAACCTCCTGATTACAGCAAAATGTAACTTTGTATTATGTGGGTAGACTTCAAAAGCCACACAAATTAAAAGAGCAGACTAACTTGCACAACAGCCGGTAACAGCATTTCACCCGAGCTTACATGCGTGAAGAGATATTTACAAACAAGGAGGCAGATCAAGAAAGAAGAGAAACACCTGACCTCTTCAAAAGAGCTGGACAAAGCAGAACTGATGGAACATAAAGAAATTACTGTGGAAATAGTAAAAGGCGCTTTAGGCGGAGATGTGCAAATTACAACGTTAAAATTATCAGAACTTGACCTCGTGTGAGTGTGTACCACGACAATCTGAGTAGGTCCAAAAATGTTTCTCCTACTAGGAAAATTCAGAAATTAGGATTTTGTCTACGATTAGCAAACTTTTTTTAATTTCTCAGAGTCCCATTGGCTACAGACAAAAATGTCCGAAAAATCAATGTTTTTCACACACGCCACAAACCAAAATTCTGCTTATGTTCGCTGGTGAACAATCTGCGGGTTTACAGGTAGGGTTAACATGCATCTTAAATTATTTTCTCTTACTCCAGGTTGCAGGAAAAAGTGCTCTTCGTAAGAGCCCCATGGAGGCCCGGTGACTGGTTTCTCCACCAGCACCACCACTGGCACCTCACTCTGCATCGGTCGGTTTTTGGCACCACTGTCCTGTGCATTGTTCAAAAGCTGCAGTTTGGAGCCCCAAGTGTCCACACTAAAATTGTGCTTCCACAACCAGGAAAGCGTTAACTGGGAAAACTAATGATAAAAGGGGACAGTAATAAATCGCAGTACCTTGCAAAACTGCGTCTCGATTCCAGGAAATGTACTAAGCAGCCAAGCGCTTTAGTTAGAGTTCCGAGATAAACCAGGCGCTAGAATCTACCAGTACAAATGCACTAGCAGGGAGGGGAGGAGGCGGCAATGTGGCAGGAGACTTTAGAAACCAACTCAGCCCTGTGCTTTACCTCATAGTAAAGCAAAAAGCAAACAGCAAAAAATGCGTGAGCAAACGCAGTTCAACCTCAAATCCGAACAAGAAAGGGTGGAGGGGGCAGGGGAGGAGGGGTCCGGGGAGGAGGGAAGGGCCAGAGGGACTTGATGGGAGTGGTGGGGAGGAGGGGGAGGGTATAGAGAGAGAGAGGAGGAGAGACAGGACAGGGGGAAGCAGCAGAGACACGGCGGGTAAAATAAACAAATAACACGGCGGGCAGGGGAGGGGGCGGAGAGGGGAGAGGAGAAATGCGACACGGAGGGAAGGGGAGGGGGCGGAGCGGGGAGGGGGCGGAGAGGGGAGAGGTGCGACACGGCGTTAGACGGAAGGAAGAGAGGGGAGGGGGAGGAGAAAGAGAAATGCGACACGGCGGGAGGGGGCGGAGCGGGGGAGAGGGTGTGTGTGTGTTGTTAGGAGACGGACGTGCACGCGCACGCGCTTTTAAGGTCAATGCGCATGCGCATAAGCTCAATGCGCATGCGCATTGACCTTAAAAGTCACGGGCACTGCAAGGAATCGCCACGATTCCTTGCAGTGCAGATAAAGAGTGGATAACTCGCAATAGTCTCGCTTGCTCGATGCGCATGCGCATCGACAGGCGAGACCTAATAAAGGAGTTTGGAAAAATGCAGCATACATAGCGGTAATTTGACAACTAGAATCCCTTGACGCGAAACCTCCCATAAGTTTTTAGATCGGTTCAAGAGCTTTCACTGTAACATTGGATTATAAACATAATACACACACCTCTCCCATCATGGTCATATGGACTATTTACTTTTCCTCTGGGTAATGTCAAACATCTAGGCCTGTAGCATCATCCCATGGAGTTAATCTGATTCCATGGTGTGTCGTTGTTAAGGCTGACCAGATGTGCTTTAAGTCTGCATGCAGAGTGTTTTTCCTTTGTTAGTAGTTTTTTATTGCATTAGTATTCTGGGTTACTTTTTTAATAGTCCAATAAAGATTATTCTCGGAATATACAGCTGTTAGAAAGTGACATCATTCTTGTGGTGTTTTAAAAAAAAAAGTTATTCCGTTGTTCTACAATTCTGAGTGTAATCTTTCTAGATGTCATCACTACATACTTCGGGCCGCAGGGACATGTAACCAGACGGCTGACATTAGTGGGATTGCAGTTCATGCGACTGTGTTGTTTCCATTGATGTTGAAGGCCCAAGGTTTTTGACGAGTATAGAAACTACACAGTGCATTGGCTACATAAGAAATGTCCCATTACAGGTGGCAAGTTCCAGAGGGTGTCAGTCTCAGAAAGGGTAGTTTGTCATTGCTTTGGGTGTTCCAATATATCTCGCAAACTTGTATTCCTTTAAAATGAAAACATAGATTTCTCAAACTGTAATCTGTGTGAGTTGAGGATACTTCAGTGTCTGTTTACAATTCTTGCTATTATGAGTGCTTATGCAGATCAACTGTGTAAGCGGTCTTCTTTCCTTGTCTTCTATTAGAGAAGACAGTGCTCTACCTTTTAAATGGCGCACTGTCACTGCCCCTCCCGAGGGCTGCTTTGACTCTGCGCCCACGTCTCTAATATGGCGCAGGTGCAGAGTCAAAGGAATTCCCTCATTTGCATAGGGCACGCCCCTATGCAAATGAGGGAACGCCCGCTGAAGGTACCGCTGGGGCTTAAAGGGCACCAGCGCTATCAGTATTATAGAAGGGCACTCATTGTAATACGGCCCTAGGTCTTTTTTTTTTCATTGTAAGGATTCCAAAGCATTTATTCCCTCTAGGTATTAGATACTGGGACCGTAGGTTACTGATGTCCATTGCCTCAAGGTCCTTTATGACTGCATGTTTAAATGCCAATAATTCTGGAGGTATGGTAGTAAATGGGGCGAGGTGAAGGAAGGTTTCTTCCTCAAGTATGTGTATCCAGGTTCCCTATTGCAATAGGGATTTCTGAGAGGAATGCCTTTACTCGGATTTGCTTAAAGAGCTCAGGAAGCTTGCATTTCAGCTTACATGTGTCAGTATGGTTAGTAGGTATGAACCCTAATCCTTTATCAGGATGGTTGTCTCGTCAGGTGATAAAGAGGGGTAAGATTCACCACCAGGTTCATACTGCTGGTTCCTGGTTGGTTCTCTTTCATTTTGCTTCTTTTTGGTACTCCCACTGTGTCTTCCCAATGGACCTTACAATCCCTCCTCATGCCCCTCCACCGTCCTCTACTTAATTATAAATAATAAAAAAGGAAAATGCTACTTACCAGTATGCATCTGTTATTGGCATGTAGAGCTGCAGAGTTGTACACTTAGCATTAGATCGCCACCTGGTGTTGGGCTCGGATGATTGCACGTTGTTGTCGTCTTGGAACAAGTCTTTGTAGTCACGAGATAGGTGACTCCTCCCTTGGACGATAGTGCGCATGGGCATCGGCTCCATACTTAAGATTGTTTTTCGCCATGATGGGAAATTATGGATTTAGTAGAAGTAAAGAAAAGGATGTCCATGCGTGTGCATCTAAGTAAGATAAAACTGGAACTGATACAGGTCCCAGGGAGGTGGGAGGGCGTGTACGACTCTGCAGCTCTACATGCCAAGAACAGATGCATACTGGTAAGTAGCATTTTCCGTTCGAGGCATATGAGCTGCAGATTGTACACTTAGCATCAATTGTGCAGCAGTGTCTCCCCTACTGGTGGTCACCTGTATCCGTTGCAATAGTTTGAAAGAGTTTTAAGGACAGCTTGGCCTACTGCAGCTTCCTGCTTGGCTTGCACATCAACACTGTACTGTTTAGTGAAGGTGTGTGTTGTAGACCATGTTGCTGCCTTGCATATGTCCTCTAGAGGTATGTTTCCTAAGAAAGCCATAGAGGCTCCTAGTTTGCGTGTGGAGTGCACTCTAGGAAGAACTGTTAATGTACGTTTTGCTTTTTGATAGCATATTTGTATACATTTTACAATCCACCCTGCAATTCCACCTTTAGAGATTGGGTTGCCTTTATGAGGTGGAGAGACAGACACAAACAGTTGTTTTGTTTTTCAAAAAGACTTAGTTCTAGCTATATAGTAGAGAAGAGCTCTTTTAACATCTAGTGTGTGTAAAGCCCTTTCTGCTACAGTCTGGGTTTTGGAAAAACACAGGTAACTCTACAGATTGGTTTAAATGAAAAGGAGTAATGACTTTTGGAAGGAATTTATGATTTGTTCTTAGAACCACTTTATTACGATGTATTTGTAAAAATGGTTCTTGTATTGTGAAAGCTTGTATCTCACTTACTCTTCTAAGAGAGGTAATAGCAATAAGGAAAGCTGTTTTCCACGAGAGGAATTGCAGTTCAAATTTATGAAAAGGCTTGAAAGGGGGTCCCATGAGTCTTGTAAGAACAACGTTTAGGTTCCACACTGGAGAAGGTGGCAACCTAGGTGGGATGATTCTTTTTAATACTTCCATAAATGCTTCAATTGCAGGTACTCTGAAAAGAAACAGATGTTGTCTGTTTTGTAAATATGCTGCAATTGCTGCAAGGTGCAGGTGTATGGATGAATATGCCAAGTTACACCATTGTAAATGTAAAAGGTAGCAATTGAGGAGCATGTTTGATGACCCCTTTAATCATGGGAAGAATTTGAACAATCCTTTGCGATTGTTCAAATGTGTCTAAGAGAAAGTCTTCCTCTGCCTCATCAGAATGCATAGTGACCCCATGGCAAATGGCAGCTCTGTTCAACAGGTGACCAAACCCAATGTTATCTTCTGGGGGAGAAGGTTTTGATGGGTATGACTGTATGTCAGGAATATCTGGCACATCCTGTGGGTTTGGGTACTCCCAGTCTGTATCATCTATAGGGTATGGAAAAGGCTCATCTGGGTCTATCCCTCTACATAAACTATACTCCTCATCATTTTGAGGTGATTGTGAGGACAAAAGAGGAGAATGTGAAGGAGATACAAGTGGTGAGTTGTTAAGAGGAACAGGTGATGAAGGAGAAGGAAGTACAGGAGAAGAAGGGTGCATAGGAGATGTGGCAGAGTCCTTCTTCTTGGCAGGAACTACAGGTGTGGGTGTTGCATCTGCCTTCCTCTTCTTGTGTGGTGTAGTGGATACATGACCTGTCTTTGGGTCAATGTAGATCTTCTTTTGCAGAGGATCTGGTTGGAAAAGGTCTTCTCCTTGTGTAACCTTTGTCGGCGCCGATTTTTTCGGTTCCGGATGAGGTTGCGGTCTGTCTTTAGCCTTAGGAGGTGTTACAATGTCCTTTGGCGTAGTTTTCGGCACCGTAGGTGTTGTTTTTGGTGTCGTAGGCTGTTTCGAGGGCTTAGGCGCATCTGAATCAGGCCTTGTCGGTTTCGGTGCCGAAGACGATGGCTTCGAAGTGGAAGCTGGTCTTGTCGGCTTCGAGGCGTTGGACGCTGGCTTCCTACCCTTTTCTTTAGAAGTCGACGGTTTTGGAGTCGATACTTCTTTCGGTTTCGGTGCCGAGGGAGCTTGTGGGATCGGCACGTGCGGCTTGCTCTGTACTGAGCTACCGGAAGGCTTAGTTATTTTCTTCGGAGCCGGGCTCGATGGCGGGGCTGTCAAAGTGGTTTTTCGGTCACAGCTGGGCCCCGGAGGCGGAGTGTTGACCTTTGCCTTCGATCTGGGTGCTGTGTGTGGTGCAAGGCCAGTAGTACTCACGCGCTGACCTGATGGTATGGAGTCATCTGAGTTGTCTGCCTCTGGTACGATCTGGAGATCATCTGAATCTTCTTCGGGAACGAGCCGAACCTCCTCGAAGATATCCACCGGTTCTGGAGCTGATCTCTGCATGTCGTGTCGACGGGCCCTCCGATCTCAGATGGTTTTCTTGGATCGAAAGGACACGCAGGCTGTACAGCTGGATTCGTCGTGTTCTGGCGATAAGCACAGGTTGCAGACCTCGTGGTGGTCACTGTGTGGAAACACTGCTCCACACCTGGGGCATCTCTTAAATGGCGTCATTTCCATGAGGTGTAGGCCTCACAGCGTGGATAGGCCCAACGGCCTGCATCGACGACCCAAATCGAGCTGATGGAGTTGAAACGATGTTAGTCGATATTGAAAGTAGTTTGGTAAGTTTTTAGTACGTTTTTTGCGCTTCGAAGTGCTTGAAAAGTCTATTTCTAGCCGGAGCGGAAAACATTCACCCGAACCCAGTGGCGGAAAAAAACAATCTAAGGATGGAGCCGATGCCCATGCGCACTATCGTCCAAGGGAGGAGTCACCTATCTTGTGACTACAAAGACTTCTTCCAAGACGACAACAGCATGCAATCATCCGAGCCCAACACCAGGTGGCGATCTAATGCTAAGTGTACAATCTGCAGCTCATATGCCTCGAACAAAACTATTTCCTTGGAAAAAGAGTGGGAGCTGGCCCATATGTATTCAGACAATAATACATTCGGGGTAGGATGGAGTTGAAGAACACACTATCATCATTTTTACCAAGTCTACTGCTGCCTTTTGTTTATGGGCTGTTCTTGAGTCCTAACTAAACTAACCCTCGGAATCTGAGCAGGAGAACCATGTACCTTGATTTTATGTGGCCTTTCGTAAATGCTTTCTCCTGAATCTTGTTAATGTAATCCTCTTATGTGTAGGGATATACTTTCTGGCTAAACTTTATGATATATTTATGTAACCTGTTCATTTTATTGTACGTCAGGAATCCTTAAAACCTGGCAATCTCTATTTAATCTAGTTTTCTTTTACCCCAGCCCCCACACACACACACTATCCCAACCTCCCTATTACCCCAGAGTATGGTTGCCTACAACTGGACTTTAACATTGTCCTTGCTGGCTTTGATATCTATCAGCATTGCGCCTGATTGAGGTTTGGCTGTACGGATTATGAGATCCGCAAGTCTTGTAAACAACACCAAGGAACTAAAGACCAGTCCTTTTAAAACGGTTTGTCTTCTAAAAACAACGTGTGGTACATTGCTCATGGGTAGGCCTACTAGTGCTACACAGGCTCTTAAATATTATGTCAGTGGCTCCTTGACCTTCTTTACCTGTTTTTTCTTCGTATCTGAAAATAAATAAAACTCCATTCTGTGCAAGTGCTTGAGTGAAGTTTGTTTTGCTTGTAAGGGGCGGTGAAGATAAAAATAGAGATGCATCTCTTCTGAGAAACCAGACTTAATTGTTCCACCATGGCACCTGCAATAATTTCGATCTTCAAATTTAGGGAACCTTCACTTAGATTAAGGTTACATTTAACCGGTTTTGCAGCACCCACCACCCCAACCCTCCCACAGCTGTGCGCTGCTCAAAATACAGAAACACTAGACCCCGGCCTCTAAATGTAATTTGAAAAAAAAGGAGGAGAAAGCTTAGGTAAACGGGATATCAGCATCCTATCTGACTTTATTCATAAATACACAAAAACAGAACTTTGTATCCATTCATCACCTATACTACCCACTGTGCAGCACGGTGGAGTGGCCTATGGGTGGGTAAACAGATTGCTGTTTAAGACCCTCACCCAGTCTATTAGTGGCATGCTTCATCATCACATTTGATGGTTCCTATAAACCAGGATGGGCTCCTCCATATTCCAGGGAGCACTTACAATATTATAAAAGGAGATCCAGCATTTTTCAGCCTATCAAAGTGGCCTCTCAGGGTCCAAGCCTTTCCCCAGGACCTACCTATTTCCCCACAATAAAGTTTTGCTGGGGTAACAATTACAGCTTCTGTGAGGTAAACAGTCATGTTCTTGCGCTTCAGGGTACATTTCAGAACTATGAAGAGCTAGAATATCTGCCTATTCCTTATTGAAATCTAACAGTAAACCATTCCCGCCAAGCTTCCAGCCATTAGGCACGTCCTACAAATATTTCTTTAATGCGGTCTTGATGGTTAGTGCTAATAACTCTCAGTGAGGGACTTCAAGCCATGCTAATGTCAATATCTCAAGATATTCTAGAAATAAGATATCCGAGGTGAATATATAGCATCTTATGGTAGCAGCTGAAACATTTTACTAAGTTTAGGGAAACCGAATGCGTACAACCATCACTGTCCACAACAGAAGCTATATCTCCCTCAGATCACGAAAGTCAGATTAGATTAAAAAGGTCATCCCTGGCCGTTCACCCTCACCATATATCCAGACTCTGGCATATTTACTAGGTATTTCATTTTACGATCCAGCATGTTCTCAAGTTTCTCGAATTTGCAGTTTATGCCCACAAGCAGCAGACTGTCTTCAGTAGCAACAGAGTGTTTCAAGTCTCGGGAGGCCCTGCTTCAGTGTCGACGCTACCCGGAAGGTATTTAAGGATCCCAGACTGCTTGGCAACATACGAACCTCCAATATAGAACACAAAGACCTGCCATAATGTTCTATAGCTTACTACAGTGCCCAAGCTCGATTGTAAATATTCAACAATATCAGCCTCAATGATGGGTCCAGGAGGGTCTCCAACAGGACATGTTAAATGCAGGTCCATTGTAGCCTGGAGGACAGAAGACGTTCACCCACCCTTTGGGCCTACTCCAACACAAGGATGCAAACACTCAGAAGTGCATTCTCATACAAAAGTATATAGTGGAGCACATCAAATGCATAGTTGAGTAAAAGGTGTATTCTTTCACAATGAGGTATCTATGCCACCGTGTGTCTGCTATGTTGCAGTCTAACATTATCTGGTGGATCATAGGTTCAAAGGTGGACCAGCTCTTGGGCACTGCCCTCGATCTGCATAACTCAACATTTGCTTTTATGTTGAAGTTGACTCCTGGTATGACGGTGCATGGATAAAGTCTCACAGGTGGTCTATAGGTCTGCCTAGAACTACAGTTAACCAGTGTCCGGGCCATGTGCAATGAAAAAGGAAAGGATGTCCAACCATTCTATTATGCCTTGCACTACTGGACCTCCCTACAGGATTCCGAACTCTAATCAAGCTGATTTGGGGTGCCATCTTAATCTATTTTGCCACCCCTTGGTATGCATGCCATAAGAGGCAAACACGCATTTCCCTCCCAACCTGACAGATCAAACCTTTCCCAGGAGTAAGAACAGGTGCTTTCCTTGTTGGAATACCACATCAATATAACTTCTCTACAGGTAGAGGTAGGCTGCCTCTATTCAAACGTCTGGGAGTCGATTAGTCCTTTAACGTTCTAGGTTAACAGCTTCAAGGATCCCACTGTCAGCATTTAAGACTCGAGTTAGAGCACAATCACTATCAGAACAGGTCTCTGGCTTTTAGGCTAAATCGGGTCAACCGTTTTCTTCCAAGCCCTAGCCCCTGTTGCAACCACCTTATTAAATTAAAGGTATGCTAATCTAGACCCTCTCCTGATAGAGCACTATAGAGTCAAAAATCATTAATTTAATCCTCTTCCATCTAGGGCTCATGATCAAGATCCACAAATACTCCCCTGTACCATCCAAGAAAATGTCAGTAAGAGAGAGGTTGACTCTTTAAAGAGAGGTTCCTAAATTCAAAGAAAATCTACACTTTCTTCTAAACCACAATGATGCGGCTTCAGAACATCATGGTACAATACTTTCATGCTGGGCTTCATGCAAAATCTTACATAATGCATATCTACTTCACACAACAGATGAAAGTATTGAGCCATATGATGGTTAAAGGCACAGCAATTTCTTTATCAATCTCCCTTCAACCCTCCTTCCATAATGGTGGATGAGCCTTCCAGTCAACTGCTGGGTATTGGCTTCCACAGGTCATAATCAGGAAAGCCAGTAACAACAGCCATTGTATGTGGCTTTAGGAAGAGGCATTAGTTATACTGCTTCATACATGGTCGTTGGTCAAAGTATCTCTCAAAGTATCTCCTAAATCAATATTCTGGACCTACAGAAAGGCATTCAGGTTTTATCCTGAGTTGAGTTTGCTGAAGAAAAGAAAAACCAATCTACCCATTTTTACAAAATGGAAGCAAGAGGACACTATCATTACTAACTTCTACTTCACAAGGATAAGGTGTTCTGTATTTTCCTTCATTGAGCTCACCCCACACAAAGCTTTTTGCAGTTTTAAACAAGTACAACAGCTACAGTGTGCTTCTTGACTGGGAGGATGGTTCCTTTCTGAATTGGTGGGTGAGGATTTTCTATGCTTTTCATACATTAAAATTTGTCTACTTCATCCTCATTCGGATTTGATCACATGAAACTCTAAAGCCAATCTGGAAATCATAGGAGCTTTCAGGAAGCTCACCAAGAGATCCCTGTGCACAAGCAAATTTATTTCAGTCATTGGGCTTAGACTCTGCGTTTTTAACCTACTGACTTGTACAGTTAACCATACCATGATTTTAATTGCAAATCTATTTTTCTGTAGTAGAAGGGGACAGAATGAACAAGTTACTTGCCTTCGGTTTACGGTGGATACGGTCTTAGCACAGATTACCCTGTAGAAGATGCCCAAGCACCAGATGTATCTAAAAGATTTACGAAGCAATGGTTCTGCACGCCAGAAGTTGATGTCACACACAGTGGTGGTTCCTCCTAAAGGGCAAAAGAGTGTCGCGCCATCTGCTGCAAGCACATCAAGTAAATTCTAATTAATTAAATGGTAGCTATCAGTTATAGTGTGAGGGCGGGCTGATTCCTGCAGACTGCAGGATGACTGATGCCACTGTGGAGTGCGCATGTCAGATTGTCCAGCTGTCTTGCGTTCCAGCCTGACATGCGCACTTCAGATCCAGCAATCCCAGTGCTGTGAAACAGCCAGAGGATTGCAGGCACAGGCCCCTAGCCTCAAAGTGAACGCTGAGTAAGCCTGTTCCAACCAATCCTGGAGCTGCTCTCATGCTGAAAACATGAGAGCAGCTCCGGAATTGGTTAGATTCGTTTAACACTTGCCAGAAAGTCAACCACCTTCCGTCCCTTTCGTGCTCATTACTCTCAGGATCCTGCTGGGAAACAAGAGACACAGGACAGAGGGCCAGCGGCACCCCCGTGAGTTTTTTTTCAGCATCGCATCAGGCCCCGCCACATTTTAATGTTATCTGCTGCACCTGGTCACGCAACTCCACACCCAACTTTGTTCCACACCCTCAAGTGACAAATGGAGCTACGTATAAGCACCACCCCTGTGCACTGACATCAGTTTCTTTCTTGATTCTCTCTGCCACCTTGGATGCAGAGCCCAATATTAATCAATGATGTCAGTGTGCAGATTCCTAAATTGAGACCATTTTAGAATGGAAAGAAGACTATTCCACAGAATGAGGGGATGGTCGGGCAGTGAGGAGTCTGCAGTAAGATAGAGTATCCATCTGGAAAAAAGCTGTACTGAAGGTAAGTTCTTTTGGAACCGGGGTTTGCCACTATGTCCGAAGGGCCCAGGTCTACGCTTACTACTCCAGTTTAGGTACAATTCTCACTAACAACATGAAACAGCTAGAATGTGGAGTAAGAAGGGTTCTTCCGATGGATACTCCTAACTGCATATTCTTCACCAGAATAGATTACCAAAGCAGTATCATCACAAGGTGGTGGATGGAAAATCTAAGATCAAAAAATCCTGCAGAACCAAACAAGCAAATGCCCATCACATCAGACTAGGATGTCAGTAGAGCTTTGTGAATGTGTGTACTGACACGAGCGTCACAGTCTTACAGATGTGAAAGTCAGGCATTCTGTGTGCCTGGGCAGTGGTAGCAGACTTGGCCCTGTAGGAATGGGCCCTCAACCCCTATGGTGGATGCTTCTTGGACAGATTTTGGTGCAGAGGACTATCTACCTCAACAAAGTCAATTTTTGTACTGCATAGCCTTTCTTTGTTTAGAGAGAACCCTACAAAGAGCCGATCGCCTACCCAATAGTCGTTGGTGCGATCCATGCAGAAACTCAACTCTTGTAGGGGCCCAGTTGAGGTTTCTACTTCTGTTTCAAGGGGTGAGGTGGGGCAAAGAAGGTTGAGAAAGTGATGGGTTGTCCAGCATAAAAAGCAGTAACAACTTTAGGCAAAACGCCACAGTGGTCCGCATTACCAGTTTGTCTGAAAAGAAAAAGGTAGTGTAAGATGGCTGCATTGAGAGCGCTTAGAGTTCACTCATGCTATGAGCCGAGGTCAACATGATCAGAAACAGTCTTCAAATTCCAGAGACAAAATGGTCAAATGTGCTCAGGTTCAAATGCTGTGCATATGAGGACCAAATTAAGATCACACTGTGGCATAACAGTTTGGGAGGAAACAAATGAGGCAAACCTTTTAGAAACCTCATCACAACAGTGATTTGAAGGAAAGGCCAACAAATAACTTAACAGTGCCTATAGTAATTCCTGGGTGGGTCAATATATCCAACAGCTTGTCCTGTAACAGGCTGGCATTGAGGGCGCCACATAAGACTACAAAGTTATCCCAGCACTTAGAATAGACTGACTTTGTAGAGGGGCACCGTGCGGCAAGGATGACATCCACAATCTAGTGAACCAGAAAGATGGAATACAGTCAACTGCAATGCTCACTCTCAACCCAGAATGCACAAGCTCAGGAGCAGGATCCGAAGGCAAATGCTCATGCCCAAAAGTTCTAGGTACCACAATCTCCTTGACCAATCCAGAACCAGTATGATGACTAAGGCCTGGTTGCTCCTGATCTTCAGAACTCAAGTCAGGAGATGCAGACACAGAAAGGCATACAGAAGTCCGGTGTTCCACTATCTGGAATGCATCTCCGAGCGAAAGTCTTCTTGGCAACTTCAGCGCACAAAAGGTTTTACATTGCACATTCTTGGTGGTGGCAAAAAGATTAAGCCAGGGTTCTTCCCATTGCTGTAAGATACCTTGCACCACCCAAGGGTGTTACCACCATTCTTGATTTGACAGATGAGCTAGTCCGCCCTGGCATTTAAAGATCCCACCAGGTGTTTCACAACCACGGAAATGACCTGGCGCTCTAGCCAGCTACAGAGATAAAGTGCCTCCTAGCATTGACCCAGGATCCTATTATGCATTTCTTTTTGAAGGAACACATGGTGGTTGCGTTCTCCTGGAGTACCTGAACCAGTCTCCCTTTCATGGAAAGTAGGAAGGCCTCCAAAGCCAGGAGAATGGCCTGCCACTCCTACAGGGTGATGTGGAGGCAGGTCTCTACTGGAAACCTCTTATCTCCACCTTTCATAGATTCATAGATTACCTCCCCATACTACCAGAGATGCACCTGTCACCACTGTGAGCTCTGACAGGGCCAGGGAAAGAAGTCTGCCACTAGCATGGCTTTGTCCCCCTATCTCTAGCATCTTGTCACAAGTGTTCGCCAAGCTAAACAATATCACTAAAGAAGCGAAAAGCCCAGACCCGCTCTTGGTCATATTGGGCTACTCTAAAAGAATTGAGGAAAAACCTCAGACACTTGGTTGACATGGGACTTATAGTCACGAAGAGAGTAGCTGCTATGCATTGTTCCTGAGGACCTCCACCCCTTCTTTCCCAATGGTCTAGAGACATGATATTTTTATAACGCACAAACTGAAGCATACAGCGAGCTGCTTCCCCCTAGAAATCGTCTGGCTAATAACGTAACAGGACAAGATAGAAATGTTGGTGTTCGCCAGTCCCGGTCTGGAATGCCCACTGTGTCCTCATGTCTGCGCTGTTATATAACGATGTCTCGCACTTACTGTGATCATGCATAATTCTTGCCTACTTTTAGTTTTTTTTTTAAGTTTATTTTTATTGCGTTTTCCAAATAAAACAAAACATAAAACAAATCATGAATACACAATACACTGCATAGCATTCCACATTGGCCATGTAGGGTAAGTATATAAGAAAGTGACTGTCGCGGTTGAATCTACACATAAGTTTGAGCGGACTATGCGCCAAGAGAAATCAGCGGAGTTTGTACAGTTCTCATGGTCACACATACTTGGAACAAACAGTACATCAGTCAAGGCTCTGTCCTTGGTCCTTCGAACGACGGAGTCCCACCCTCTTCGTCTCCCTCCACCTCCAGACCATAATATTTAATCCATGGGGCCCATAATCTCCGGAATGTTTTACGACAGCTCCAGGCCTTGTATGTCACCCGTTCCGCAACCATGTACAAGTCAAGACTTGTCCTCCATTCGTAAATGGTAGGTATTTGTGGAGCCCCCCAGTATTTAGCTATATCCCGATTGGCTACTACCATCCCCAGGTTAGCTAGAACAAGTTTGCGCCCTGGGTTGTCTACCTCTGTCGGAATTCCCAAAAGGAGTAACCGTGGCTCCAGGTCTATTTAGACTTCCAATATATGATTGAGCTCCCCCACAATCGATCCCCAATAGGCCTGTATCTCATTGCACCCCCAAAGGTTATGTATAAACGTCCCAGGTTCAGTGTGACATAGAGACCCTCCGGACGCTCGGTTCTTCCTATTGTATGCAATTTGGCTCTGTCAAAATACGCACAGTGTAATATTTTGTAATGGAGGAGACATAAACTTAATTTAATTACTACTTCACATGGCTGCATGAGAGCAGCCTCCCAATCTATATCCTCCAACCCAACGGCGACCTTCTCCCATTTTGCATGAAGTGGACCCAGTCTATTGGGCATGTTATTAAGTAATGTTTTGTAGGTAAATGAAATCGCTTTAGCAGGGATTTCCTCCTGGAGAAGATGACCTTCTAGTGGGGCACATTCCTGTAGCGTCGCCCCATCTAACCCCTCCGCCACCCAAGCATGTTGCAAACGGAGATACACATATGTCTGAGTGTCATGTAGTTGATATACAGCTTAGAGCGTGCGGAAAGAGGCCAACCCACCATGATCCAGGACGTCACCTATTTTAGAGATACCTATTAGGTCCCAGTGTCTAAAGCCACTCACCCTTCCAATCTTTTAGCCTAGTACCCTCCCACAGTGGGGTTTCTATGGTGCACTTCTGATCCCACTTCAATTGCCGCTCTGCGCTCCTCCACGCCTCCAGCATCCTCTGGGTCGCTTGGAGCAGTCTACTACATCCCTTACCTCCATAAAGATAGTGAAGATGGGTATGGTCTCTAAACTGTAGCCTTTCGAGCCTATATGTCGGAAGATCCCCAGATGCATGGATCCACTCATTAATGGTAATAAGATGGGCCGCACTATAATATGACCTAATGTCTGGTAGATCCAAACCCCCCTTATAGGAATTCCGCTGCAGTGTTGGAAGTGTAATGCGTGGATGGGCCCCATCCCAAAGGAGTAAGAGTAGATCACTATCAATGCCTTTAAATATCATATCCGGAATCTTAATGTGAGTATTTTGCAATACATAAAGCAACTGCGGGAGCGTTACCATTTTAAACATGGCAGCCATTCCCATAATGGTTAAGGGAAGCTTCCGCCATCTCCTAATGTCCTCTTGAAAGTTTGAGAAGACCCACCTAATGTTGCGAACCAGGCTGGTGTTAACATCCATAGTAATGTAAAGACCAAGGTAGGGGAATCCTTCTATGGACCAGTGCAAGCAGCTAGGGAAAGTTTCGAATAAACCCCCCCCCCCCAACCGGGTATAGGGTAGACTTGGTCCAGTTAATCCTATATCCCGTATGGTGCCTTTAGTCTTCAACGATTCGAGGGATTGTTTCCATCGGATTAGTCACATACAGTAAAATATCATCCACATACAACGATTTGCGTTCCTCCTCTATCTGTCTGGAATCATCCACGAATCCACCCAACCCCGGGAAGGCTCTAACGACACAGGCTAGGGGGGTTCCAAAATAAGGGCAAACAATATGGGGGAGAATGGGCATTCCTGCCAAATCCCCCGTTGGATCGGCCAGGTGTCTGAAAGAGCACCATTGACCCTAACGCACAAGTTACTACTTGTGTAACAATATATCTGTAAGAAACATTAGTTAGTGATAGATTCCTTACCTTAGAATATCCCCAGGTGTCTGACTGGATCTGGAAAGCTTTCGTCAGCAGTACCCCTGCGTGTCGATAGGCATCGTCGAACGGCTCTGCGTGCGTTGTTGGCGCCGTATTCGCCAAGATGACGTCAATGGAGCTACTTGGACTCACCAACGCGCGCGCTGGCGTCAGTTTTGTACACAACTTTCCGCGACAGGAACGCAGAGCCATGTAAGATACTGACGACTGGTGCATAGGAAGTAGGGCCCGAAAGGATGACCTTAACCCTAGAAATCCGTTAGCAGAACAGGGAGGATGGGTGGGGCGGTAATGAATCTATCACTAACTATTGTCTCTTACAGATATATCGTTACATAAGTAGCAACTTGTGCATCTGAAAGAGACACGTTAGTGATAGATTCCTTACCTTAGAATAGATACCCCAGCAATACCAACCCTGGTGGTGGGTCTGCGAATAAGATTACACCAGAAAGTCACAGAGCAGCCAAAGAAGCAGTCTCTTCGGACCCGACTGTAAAGGCAATAATGCTTCGTAAAAGTGTGCAGTGAAGCCCACGTGACTGCCTGACAGATTTCTTGCAGGGGGACACCACGTCCCAAAGCCATAGTGGCTGCTGTTGCCCTGGTAGAATGGGCACGCAGCCCCAGCTGAGGTTCCTTTTTACAAAAACAACAAAATGGATAAGGGTCTCAGGGGAATTGATTAATGACTAAAAGCACCTCTGCTCCCCAATTACAGTCAAACAACTAATAAGAGGTGGTTAGTCAGTATTGAAAGAACGGAGAAGTGCTGAATGCTACTAAGGTGCAGGGACCCAATTCAAATAGTTTGCCCACCACCTGGCTAGAATGTAGAGTCCATCGGCCCACCCTTATTGGCGGAAGTTCGTCATCTGGAGCTCAAGGAGAACTAGATCTAGGACCACTGTGTTGAGCCAGCTTGCTCTACTGGGTACCTGTTTCATGCTCCTAAAGGCTCTTGCCAAGGTGGATGTATCAAACCATGTGAACTCAAGTGAAGTGCAGTGCTCAAGTGTGTGAAAAAAAGTTTAAAATGGCTATCTGGACAAAAAATATGTTTAATGGAGATTGTCCAAATGTCATATTTTAAAATAACCTGATAGTGTGTGAAATATTACTATCTCCTGGCTATGGCTAATGTGGTCAACATGTTTCAGCCGTACTGGTCACCTGACCCGGCTTTCTTCAGGACCTAGATATTAATTATACGCTACTGCAGGAAAAAGCACGTAACTAGTGCTATAGAGAACTATGTGAACTACAAAGAAATAAGTGAAACTGTGGCATTTGCCACCCTACCAGACACGCATTTGTACGTGCTTTCAGGTAAGAGCTACCTCTTATTTCCCAGCTTTATGTGGGAGAAAAACCTCCTTTTTATCCATAGAATAACAGGCTTCGATACACAAGACAACCCTGCGGGAGATAGTCCTCTTGTGAAAAGCCCAGCCTTTCTTGGCGCCTGCATAGCCAACAAAGAGCTGATCATCCACACACAGTGCTTGAGTGCGATTCAGGTAAAAGGAGAACGCACGTTTTGGGTCCAGACGGTGGAGCCTCTCTTCCTCTCTGGAAGGATGCAGAAAGAAAGTAGGCAAGATGATAGTCTGCCCGATGTGGAAGGCAGTGACAACCTTTGGCAAGAAGGCAGGACGAGTGCGAAGCACAACCTTGTCTGGGTGAACCGACAGAAAGGAAGGCTTACAAGAAAGAGCCTGAAGCTCACTCACTCTCCTGGTAGAGGTGATAGTCACAAGGAAGGCAGTTTTCAAAGTCAGAAGACGTAAAGGACAATTGTGAAGTGGCTCAAAGGAAGCGCACATGAGATAAGTCAAAACAAGATTTAAGTCCCACTGAGGCAATATGAAAGGAACAGGAGGGAACATATGCGGAATGCCTTTTAAGAATCTCGGTACAATAGGGGACTTGAAAAGAGAAGGCTGATCTGGAAGCCTCAGACAGGCTGAAATGGCCGAAAGAAAGAAGGACAGAAAGGGGTCCACAGTCTTGGCTGTGCACCATGCCACAAATGTGTTCCACCTGCAGGCGTATACAGATTTAGTGGAGGGACGCCTGGCTGCCAGAATGACATCACAGACTTCGGGAGGCAAGTCAAATGGAATCAACTGTCGCCGCTCAACCTCCACGCATGCAGGTGGAGGCTGGGCAGGTTCAGGTGGAGATCCGTCCCCTGCTGCTGCGACCGAAGACCCTCCTGCAGAGGCAGTCGGATCAGGGGATCCAGGCTCATACTGAGTAGCTCGAGATAAAAAACTCTTCAAGCCCAGTCCGGAGCCACAAGGATGACTTGGGCCCAATCGCGCCTGATCTTCTTCAGTACTCTGGACAGCAGTGGTATAGGCGGAAAGGAGTAGAACAGACCGCAACTCCACTCGTGACAAAATGTGTCGCCGAGCGAGTGCCGCCTTGGAAATTCCATCGCGCAGAACTGATGACATTGCTCATTCTCTTCGGTGGCAAATAGATGTAACCAAGGCTCTCCCCACTGTTGAAAGAGACCTTGTGCCACCACTGAGTGGAGACGCCATTCATGATCCATCAGACACCAGCGGCTGAGTTCATCTGCCCTGGCGTTCAAAGAACCCGCCAGGTGTTGAACCGTCAAGGAAATGCCGTGACGTTCCAGCCATGTCCAGAGGTGCAGAGCCTCCCGACATAGGTTCCACGACCCCACTCTGCCCTGCAGGAAGGATCGCCCGAAGCTCCAGAAGGTTGATATGGAGCCGGGACTCCGCCGGAGACCAGAGGCCTCTGATCTCCGCCTCCCCCATGTGGCCGCCCCATCCGAGGAGGGAGGAATCCGTCACCACTGTGTGCTCAGGTTGGGGAAGGGAGAGGGATCTGCCGCTGACCCAATGCGGATTCGTGAGCCACCACTGCAATTGTCGTGCAGTGCCCTCCGAGATCTGGACGTAGTCGGACAGGTTCCCCTGATGCTGCGCCCACTGGAACTTTAGGTCCCACTGCAGAGCCCGCATATGCCACCTGGCATGGTTGGTCAGCAGGATGCAGGAGGCCATGAGTCCCAGCAGCTTCAAGGTCTTCTTGACCGAAACCCAGGACAAGGGCTGAAAGAACGGAATCATAGCCCAAACGACCAGGGCTCGCTGTTCGAGAGGATAAACCCGAAACTGCGCCGTGTCCAGAACGGATCCGATGAAGAGGAGCTTCTGGGAGGTAATAAGGTGTGACTTCCAGAAAGTGCAGGTCGGCCGTAGTCTGGAAGTGGGAGACCACTGTGTGGGGCGAGCCCGCTTGTTATGTTATGTTATGTTATGTTATAAAATATTTTATTACGCGCTCTGCTACTACAGAGTATCCTGGCGCGATATGTAGGCACTAAACTGACCCAGTCCAAAAAGAAAGAAGCAGAGAACTAGATACTAAGATTAAAAAGATGGGTTTTTAGCCCTTTCTTAAATCCTGCCAATGTGGTTGCTGATCGCAGAGAGAACGGCAAGGCATTCCAGGCCCGTGCTGTTTGGACTGAAATTGACTGACCGCCCAGTCTCGCATATCTGATTTTAGGTATGGACATCAGACGAAGATTGGCCGATCGAAGAGCACGATGAGGCGTGTAAAAGGAAAACCTCTTGTGCAAATATTGTGGGCCTTGCTGATGCAGGGCCCGAAAGGCCAGAACCAATGATTTAAACATAATGCGATGCGCCACAGGGAGCCAGTGGAGTTCACGAAGATGGGCACGCGCACTAGTTCTTCGAGGAAGATGGAACAGAAGTCGTACGGCCGCATTCTGTATAACCTGCATTCGCTTGACAAGGTATTTGGGGAGACCACTATAGAGAGCATTGGCATAGTCAAGCCTAGACAGAATAAGAGCACGCAGAACAGTCTCCTTCGCCTCCCTATGGAGAAGTGGAAGGAATCGCTTGAGTGACTTTAAGGTGGCAAAACAGGTTGCAGTAAGTTTTTTTAGATGGGCTTCAAACTTAAGATCCTGCCCAAACCAGACCCCCAGGTTTTTAGCCGGGCCTCCATGGTAGCTAGGGCATGCAAAATCTGTCGGCCAGATAAGCTCTCTGAAATTGGCCGGAAAATTGCCATAGAATAGTAGCTCAGACTTGTCCTCGTTGCATTTAAGCTGGGCTGAGACAAGCCAACGGAAGACATTGGTCAGACAGGAACGGACTGTCTGAGCGTCTAAGCAGTCCTTAGGCCAGGTGAACAACAGCTGCGTGTCGTCAGCGTATGACATTATTTTGGCTCCCCACTGCTCAGCCAGATAAATCAGCGGAGTCATGTAAACATTGAACAACAGTGGGCTCAACGTCGAGCCCTGTGGTACCCCGGTGGTGAGCCTCTTGGGTGATGAAGAGAAAGGAGGCAACCATACCTGCTGCGACCGCTCAGACAGAAAAGAGGACAGCCAGGCCAGAACCGCACCCGACAGCCCCACCTCTGCCAGCCTAGTCAGCAGCTGGGCATGGGGCACCGTGTCGAAGGCGGCAGATAAGTCTAGCAAAACCAGGACCGCTCTGCCGCCTCCGTCAAGACACTCCCTAATGGCCTCTGAGACTTCCACCAGAGCCGTTTCAGTGCTGAAAGCAGCCCTGAACCCTGATTGAGCCGGGTGCAGGGCGTGAGAGGACTCGATGAAAGCATTCAATTGCCTAAAAACTACTTTTTCGGTCACTTTTGCTAGTGCCGGGAGCAGAGATATCGGACGATAGCTAGCGGTAGACAGGGGGTCCAGGCTAGGTTTCTTCAGCAGGGGAAGAAGCTTTGCCTGTTTCCAACAAAGAGGCACTGAGGCAGAGGCCAGAGACATGTTAACAACCTGGGTAACCTCCTGATACACCAGACTGGCCGCTCCAACCAGAACCCTAGCAGGGCACGGGTCAGAGGGTGAGCCAGACTTTAGCGACTCCAAAATGGACAACACGTCAGCTTGCTGAGCAGGCTCAAAAGTGGAAAATTGACTAACATGTTGCTCCGCATCCATAGCAGTATTAGGTGGAGAGGGCAGAGGAGGACTGTCAGAGTTTAAAAGCTCCTCTTGAATTTTTTTGATCTTATTATCAAAGAAACATGAAAGTTCCTCACACCACAAGTCGGAGGCCGGGAGAGCTGGGGAGACAGCGCATGGTGAGAGGAAGCTCTGAACAATGGCAAAGACTTCTCTGGCATTGTTGTCCGCCTTCTCAATCCTTCCTGAAAAGTAGCGACTTTTAGCGGCCTTGATTTCAGCATAGTAAACTTTCTGCGCCTTCCGCAGCTTGCTCTTAAGTTCGGGGCAGAACTCAAGGCGCCAGGCTCGCTCCAGCTTCTTGCACCCTAATTTAAGTTCTCTAAGCGCATGAGAGAACCAGGGTTTGGAGGGAGACGACCTCGACCGCCTGCTACCGCTCTTGTTAGTCTGTAGAGCGGCACTTTGTTCAACCCAAGCATTGAATGATTCCACCGCAGAATCCAAATTCAATGGCAGGGTCGGCCGGTGGGACGTGAGAGAGTCCGAAAAGGTAGACAGATTTATTCTCTGGGCATGAGAATGAGGGGCAGAAAAATTCTTCGGACCTTTTGACTTTATGGGCCAGGTGAACAGAATTAAGGCATGGTCTGACCAAGTGACCCACCTAGGGGGTAGCATAGAGATCTCAAAGTTGGAGCAGACTAGGTCCAACCAGTGGCCAGCCGCATGGGTGGGGAAGGTCACCCATTGTGTAAGATGCGCCAGCGAGAAGACTTCCGCCAAGCCGATCGATTCTGGTAGGTCCATCGCGTCCATATGAATATTAAAGTCCCCCAGAATAAGATATCGAGAGAATTTAAGGGCGCGGGGGACGATAACCTCCTCAATATTACCGGCAAAACAGCCCGCATAGCTGGGTGGGCGGTAAAGCAAAGTACCTCCCAAGGTGAAGTGGGGGGAGAGGATCACAGCGAAGTGTAACATTTCGGTATCGCCAAGTGAATCGGGCGGTTCACTCACCAAAGTCCAGTGGTCTCGGTAGATTACAGCCAGACCGCCACCTCTACCCTTCGGACGGTCCAACCTGGTGATCTTGAAGCCGCGTGGTATAGCTAGTTCAACCACCGGCATGCATGACTCAGAAAGCCAAGTTGAACAACCAGTCGTTGAGATAGGGGAAGACTGAAACCCCTGACCTGCGCAGATGAGCTGCGACCACCGCAATCACTTTCGTGACCACCCGAGAGGCGCTGGTAAGGCCAAAGGGGAGCACGGTGAACTGAAAATGCTCCTGGCCCACCGTGAATCTCAGGTAGCGCCGATGGGCCAGCAGGACGGGAATATGAAAATAAGCGTCCTGCAGGTCCAGTGCCACCATCCAGTCTTGTGGGTCGAAAGCAGTCAAGACCATAGCCAGAGGGAGCATTTTGAACTTCTCCTTCCAGGGGAAGCAATTGACGCTCCGAAGGTCTAAGATGGGACGCAGACTTTTGTCCTTCTTTGGAACCAAGAAGTAGTGGGAGTGACAACCACGACCTACTTCTAGCGTCGGAACGTGCTCAATGGCCCCCTTGGCCAAGAGGGCCGTAACTTTCTGCTGGAGGAATGTCAAATGATCCCCAGACATGCGGTGGAACGGAGGTGGCATGACTGGGGGGCTAGACTCGAAGGGGAGGGGGTAACCCCTTCGAACAATCTCCAGAACCCACCTGTCTAATGTAATGGTGCGCCAGTGGGGGAGGTGATGACGACTCTTGCCCCCACTGGCATCTGGTGGGCCTAAAACACCGGACAAGGAACGTGGCGAGGCACTGGCAGCGGGGGTGTTGGTAGACTGACCTGCACGCTGGCCCCGTGACCCACCTCTGCGAGCCCCATGTCCCCGGCTGCGCTGGGACTGTTGCTGCTGTGAACAGGTTTGTACGCCTCTTCCGGAGCTTCGAAAGGAACGAAAGTTAGAAGCGGAAGGAGTACGTGCAGCCGAAAGGCCTAAGGACTTGGCGTGGCCCGAGAGTCCTTGAAACGCTTTAAAGTGGAATCCGCCTGAACACCAAAGAGGCTGGTGCCATCGAAGGGCATTTCCATCAATGTATTCTGGACATCCGCAAAAAAGCCAGTCGTCCTCAACTAGGCATGACGACGTAGCGCCACCGTTGAGGAAATCGCTCTACCCAGCGAATCAGCGGTATCAAGACCACAACGTATAGTGAACTTGGCCGCATCTCTCCCCTCCATAAGAGCTCGGGAGAGAACAGTCCGGGCCACCTCCGGACACTGAGGTAGCAGATGCTCAACCACATCCCATACAAAATGGGAATAGCCGCCCAAGAGACAGGCAGTGTTCAAAGACCGCAGTCCAGAACTTGTTGAAGAATAAATCTTCTTGCCAACTATATTGGGCCGGGACCAAGTGCCCAGAAACACATCAGTAAGTGAATCATTAAACAGCAACAGCTGTTCTGTAGAAGAAGAAGCTGGCTGAAGCACTTCAGTCAGTAGGTTGGTCCTGACAGCCACTGTAGGGAGCTCGAGGCCAAGATCCTCGGCCACCCTACGTAGCACAATGGAAAATGTACCACTCTCCTCCATAGTAGCTGAAGGGGATGGTGAACCAGGTGCCGGAGTGTAATTCGGACCACCGGCCTCCGCCTCCTCATCCCAGTCTGGGACAGACTCTCACTGTGCAGCGAGAGGGTCTTCAAACCCTTCCGACTCCTCCCCTTCCTCCACAAGTGGACGAGGACGTGGGTGAATAAAAGGGTAAAAGTCCCCCATCGGCGTCGGGATTGGCGGCGGGAGACATCCCTCAGGCACCGTGCAGACGTCGGAAAAGAAGTCCATGCCGGCGTCGTCTGCCAGCATCGGCGTCTATGTCAGCAGGGGCCTTACGGGGTCCACCAGCAAGAACCGCGAGCCTCTGCTGGAGCCATTGAGGCCTCTGGACGTCTACGACGTCGAGGCCAAAGCCGGCGACGTCGAGGAATGCGGAACAGTGGGACCTCCAGGCGATCCGACGGGCCGAAAATACATTGCCATTGCAGACACAGACGCTTGCAATTTGGCCGGAGTCGCCAATGGACCCGAGAAAGGTAGGTAAGCCAATGGTAACTGCTCAGACTCATTTGGAGCCGCAGGGGCGGTGCCACCTACCCACTCAGCCGTGTCCCGCGACCAGCGAGGGGAGGACGAAGAGCGGAGACGCTTCTTAGACTTTTTGCGCTTCACCTTACCTGACTCAGAGTGCGAAGACTTCGAATGATGGTGCTTGGTCTGCGACCGGGCCCTCGACCTCCCATGGTACCGGGAACGACATGGGGCCGACTCCCGGGCCTCCAGCCACTTTTGGGACTGCTCTGCAAAGTTTTCTGGGCCATGGCCCGGCAGTGGGGCACAACTAGGTGTCGTGATCACGCCCCAGGCAGAAGAGACACTCACGGTGCGGGTCCGTCAGCGACATCGTGCGCGGACAGGCCTCGCAAAGCTTGAAACCGGGCATCCCTATGCACCAGGAGTAAGTTTACTTACAAATATGTATCAAAGAAATACTTTAGTTAACAAATGACGGGGTACCGCTCTTTCTGGATCTGCGATTGCCGGCGCGGAAAAAGAAAGAACGGACGTCAGCGCGCGTGTCTAAGTAGCTCCAGTGACGTCATCTCGGCGAATACAAAGCCAACGACGCACGCAGAGCCGTACGACGCCTATCGATGCGCAGGGGTACTGACGAAAGCTTTCCGGATTCAGTCTGACTCCTGGGGATATTCTAAGGTACGGAATCTATCACTAATGTGTCTCTTTCAGATCCTGGCCTCAGGCGCATTGTATAACAAAGCCACACCTTCCTGAAATCCCGGGCCAAAACCACATTTCTCTAAAGTGTGTCTCATATGAAGGGCAAATGGATGGTGTCAAACACTTTTTCTCCGTCCAGAGAGAGCAGCAGGTGAGCTTCCTCTCGGTCTCTGACCTCATCCATCCACTTGGATACTCTTCGTAGGTTGTAAGGTGTGGCACGTTTCGGCATGAAGCCCGTCTGGTCTCCATGTATCAGGAAAGAGATAACGGATACAAGGCGTGTCGCCAAGATAGTGGCCAGGATCTTAGTTTCTATATTTAACAGCGAAATGGGTCGATATGACCCACACTCATCCGGGGGTTTCCCCTCTTTAGGAAGCACCACCACCGTTGCTAGTCTAAGATCTGCCGGAAGTGCCCCATTCTCTTTAGAGGCCATAAACATCTTAAGTGTGGAGCCAGCAGAGCACTATACTCTTAAAAGAAATTCGCCCGGAAGGCCATAAGCACCCGGGTTTTCCCTGCTTTTAGTCGACCAATGGCCTCTGTGACCTCTGCCAGAGTGATATACTCATCAAACCTCTCCCTCTCATCAGGGGAAAGACAGGGGAGCTCAACCTCCTCAAGGTATTGAGCTATTTGTGTCTTGGTGGCTTGTGTCTAGTTTGCTTAAAGCTTTGAGTAGTATCGAGCAAATGACTCCACAATATCCTGTGGCGCGGTATAAATACTGCCCATTTCTTTGATAGATGAGACCCAACTCTACTCTTGTTCCTTCTTGCACCAACCACGCTAACAGTTTACCCGCTTGGTCTCCAGTCCCATACAGTCTAGTTGGACTGCGAGTTGATACGCCCGAGTCTCTTTGGTAACGAGCACCTGGTTTTCCCTTTTATTAATGTCAATTTGACGGAGGGTATTTTCACTCGAGGGAGGAGCACCCCCTTTTTCAAGTTCTATCAGCCTGCTTTCCAACACCAGTGTCTCCTGAAGTTCCTGTCTTTTTTTGTGGGCTATAATATTTTGGGCTCCATCACGTATCGCAGTCTTGAAAGCCTCCCAGAGAGTGACTGACGATTGCACGGAGCCTTCATTTTCTTTAAAGTAGAGATCAGTGTCAACCCCAATTTCTTTAGCAACCGTTTCATCCTTCAATGCCCAAGCGTTCAGTCTCCATGTCGTGCCCTGACTTCTCAGTTTTCCCCCCACCCGCAGATATAGTGGTGAATGGTCTGAGATGCCCCTGGCTAAGTATTCCATCTCCTTGAATTTGTCAATCTCACCAGCTGGGGCAAAAAGATAGTCTAACCTAGAAAACACCCAGTGTGCCCCAGAAAAGTAGGAGTATGCACGTGTAGATGGATGGTGGCACCTCCAAAAGGTCAGTGAGCCCCAGGTCCGCCTGGAACCTAGCCAATACAGTGGCCTCCTGTTCCCTCGGTTGCGTCGGTGTACGATCCACGGCAAGATCGCTCACATCATTGAAGTCGCCTCTTATGAGATGTGTAACGGGCCAGATTACAGCAGGAGGTCGGACAACATATCCAGCGCACGCTGCTGGAGGCGTGGGGGGAGCATAAACACTGACAATTAGCCAACATTTGTGATTCCAAGTACCCTGGACCACTACATATGTGCCCTCTGGGTCCTACCAACGTCGAGTGACCCGGAAGGGGGGTGACTGATGAGAATTGCTACTCCCCTCAACCCTCTGGTGAATCCTGCATGTGCCAAAGTGATATATTGCCCCCTATCCAGGAAAGAGCAGTGTGGTCCCACGAGATGAATTTCCTCTAGTAGTATGATGTCCGGTTTAAGCCTTTTAATATAGTTCCAAACTAACCCTCTATTGATTTTATTTCCTAGTCCATTTACGTTCCATAACAGCACGGAGTACCCATCGATAGCCATTGTGTAAGATAAGCTAGAGCTTCCCGCTCCCATCTAGGCCCCCCCAACACCGCCTGTGCAATGCCCGTTCACTTAAATGTCAGTATTCATGCAAATTTTCCAAACAGAAGTAACCTCCCCTCCACCCAAAAACGCATTCCAGAACAGTTAAGTGTCGATTGTGTCTCCCTCCCCACACTCTGCAGGTACCCCCACCACCCCCAAGCTTATCAACATGACAACACTGGTGCAAGTAAACCACCCAGAGTTCTGTAGCCCTCCCCCCTCACTCAACAATATAACACTACAAAAATAACAACCCACTGTATACTTCCCTCTCTCGAATGTCCCCTATGCCTCAGGAATAATACAGCGTCTCTAGGAGGGCGTCTGGCCCCAACTCATCATTCCTCCTCGCCATTATTTAAAGGCTGCAACGGTCGAGAGTCCCCACCCAGAGGGCCCGGGCCTGAAGCCTCCAGCTGTTGAATATTCTCCAAAAGAGGGTGTGTATTGTCTGAAATCTGGGAGTCATGCTTCTCTGATTGGTCAGTCTCTATGGCCCACTGGACATCTGAGAAGTTCTCGACACACATTCCAGGGCTGTGTCATCATTTCTGGTCCCTGATCCTAAGAGATCTCCCCGGCGTACCCCTGATAGATGTCTAGTGTTTGAGCATTCGTCTGTCGCTTTACTGGAGGCCGCTCCCAGCCGGGGCTTGGTTGCTTAGTAGCGGGCAGGAGAGCAGGGGAAGGCGACCCACGCATTGGTTGAGGCCGTTCCTCAATCCAGGACCATGCCTCTTCTGGTGTCTGGAAGAAATGCGTAGTGCCGCGACAGATAACTAAGTTTAACAGGAAATAGCAACATATACTGGATCCCAAGGGCACGAAGTTTCACTTTTAAGGGGTCAAAGGTGCGGCGTAGTTTTTGAACATCTCACGAATAATCAGGGAACACCATCGCTCTTGTGTTCTCCTATTTGATTTCACCCTTCTTCCTTAACTCCCTGGAGTATTAGATCCCTGTCCTGAAAATTCAATTATCGAGCTATCTGCGGCCGAGGGGAGGACCCCGGCTGCGGTCGGACCCCAGGCATCCTATGCGCACTTTCTATAACAAAGCACGAGGAGAATTGTGTCTCTGGAAGGGCATCTTTAAGAAAGGTCAATAGGAAATGTCCCGGGTCGGAGTGCTCCGTGTTTTTTGGAATACCTATAAATCGCAGGTTGTTTCTGCAGCCCAGTTTTCAGCGTCATCTGCTCTCCAGGCCACATCCTTCATTGTCGCCATAAGTTCAGTCACCTCTTTTCGCGTGGTCTGTGAGGTGTCCTCGAGCTCCGAGACACTTTGTTCAACTTCGGTCACTCTCCCACCAGCACCCACAGGCTACGATGATGGCTGCAGCAGCCTCAAGGCTCCCCCACTCACCAACGCGGGGAGTCTTACACTCCTCAGGCCTCCTCCTCTCCGTCGGTTTCAGAGGGGTCCCGCTAGGCAGCCACCAGCCTCAGGGTATGCCACTGTGTTGAAGGGGCAGTGCACGGTCTCTCTCCCCCCCCCCCACCGCGGCCAAAGTGGTGTGCGCTCGATTGTTTTGCGCCCCTCACCACCGCTCCGCGTTGCAAGTGGGCAGGAGACTCAAGGAGCCGGGCCCCCAGCATGCAGGCTCCCATCACACGCCAGGTAGCACCTGCAGGCTTCAGCAGTGGTCCCCGCGGCCGCAGAGCTCTGTCTATTGCCAGGCGAAGGGAGGTCCTCTCTCTTCTGACAACTGCCTCCCAAGTCCCATCAGCGCCACTGCGTCAACAGCGGGATTCATCGGGGCAGCCACAAATCGCCAGCCGTGCCGCCGCGGTAGGGGGTCAAGGCAGATTGCGGTGCTAGTCTCGCCTACCGCAGGCCAGATTCGCCCAAGTTCGCCACTGGCACACCGGACGAGGGCTCCACAGCTCCAGCCCACAGCCTTCGTCAGTCTGCCCCGGCCACCATCTTGGTAGCCGCGCACCGACAGTCACACCGAAGAGGTCTCAATTTCTGCCGGTCGGGCACACCACCGCTTGCCCCTGCCCCCGACCACTGGCACGGTGTTGAAAAAGAGGAACAGGATTTTGGCAGGATTTTGTTTGGGGCCAGCAGAGCTTGCAGAAAGCGCAGCTACCCGGTCATGCTGTTGGCCACACCCCCCTTGTCTTACTTTTAGTTGTGTTTAGTTTGTAATTAATTGTGGTCTTCATTTTTGTTTTATGGTAAGTGTACAATATTGTTGAATGCATTCTTTTTTGTGATTCATCATTTTCATTATATGTAATATGATTTTTGGATGTATGGCGTATGTCATTTCAATGAGAAATAAAAAAATAAATAAAAAAAATGTCAGACACCTTAGCAATTGATTTAGGGTTGGTTCGGAGTATCACTTTGTCCTCAGTGAACTGGAGAAAGCGTTCTCTGATCTCCCTGAATCTCTTCCACTCTCCTAGCGGATGTCAAAGCCAAGTGTACTGCTATCTCCCATGAAACAAATTTTAAGTCCTTTATGTATCGGCATATGGAAGGCTGTGGATTTTAACCAGCCTTGCCTTCTTAGCACAGTGTCTCCTGCCAACTGGAGAAAACCTGTTTTTGAAGCATTGATCACCAAATCAATAATTAAAGGTCAGTGTGAGAAGGTGGGTTGGTATATGCGGTCCCCTAATTAAAATGGGCACCTTGTACCGGTCCACACGACCCTTATGATGTATGAGGTCAAAGATAACCTTATTGAAAGCTACCCTAGTGGTAGCTATGGAGAGCAGCCTTTAGGCTTAATCTTGAAGGAATGTAAAGCAGCTTGTTTTACCAGAATATCACCTCCTAAATGACTAAAGGAAAGGAGAACCACACAGTGTTTAAATAAAAATATGTATTTATTAATATAACCCTCTCTACTAGTCTCTATGTGAGACTAGGGCATAAAGCACACAATACTGAATCAATAGAACATTTGTAAATAGCACAATACACAGCGGACTCCAGGGGGAGACAGAACCATATACTATAAAAATGGTATAACAACGACGACGGCTGGACAGTGCTTAGAGCACGTAGAATGGCTGGGACCCCATGGAACCACCCAGAGGAGTGACACAGGGAGCCCATGGAGGACGGGTGCAGTGAGGAAACACAGGCGCGTGCTCCGTACAACTCTATGGAAAAGTCGTGGTTGCAAATTTCAAAGTTTAAGAACACGTTTAAGAGGACTTCAAGAAAACCCTTTGGAACATAGGAGCTTTTAAGGCCAACCCACCAGTGAGTACCGAGGTACCCGTGTTACCTGTCCCAGAAGAGACGGGTGCATAGGTGTCAAGTGGTGTCGGAAACTTTTGTCGTTTTCAATGGAAAGTTGCAAAGTAGTACTGCTGCCAGGAAGGTGTAGAGTGTCCGGTGGAATTCAAGCCTGGATTCAAGTTGAGAGGAACCTGAAAGCAGAGGGGACAGAGTCTGGGTCACTTCAGGTGACCAGGGGCTCGGAAGTCGAATGCCCACTGATGTCGAGTGCTTCAGATGAGATGAAGGGTTGCTGGACTCTGCAGCCACGGGGACCAGGAGATTTCCAGGATGACCATGAACCGGAAGGGAGCTGTCCTACGAAGGATGTCGAGAGCCAAAGGGTCGATGTTCGGCTGGAGCACCAACAAGCCTTGGCAACTGCAACCCCGCAATCAGAGGAAACAGGTTACGGTGTGGACCAGTAAGGTCCAGGGGGACTCTCCTAGCAATGGGGAGTCAGGGCACATCTGGAGCAACCAGGAAAGCCCAAGAATTAACAAGGTGACCCATGCCAGTACCCACAGGCCAACGGACCAAGGATCGCAAGGAGACCTCAAGCAAGTCTGCAAAGCACCAGCCCACAGGACACTCAGAGTGGAGGCCGGTAATCTTTGGTGCAAATACTGCTCAGGGTCAGGACTACACAAAGTACAGGCTCAGGAATCATCACTAAGCATATGCAACGGACGGTCTCCACAAGGGATACTGATCTCAGAATCGCTGAGAGGGCAGATCGACCTCAGGGACCTTCAGGAACCCACCTCCTGTGTTGCTGAAATCTTCGGAGTCCTCAGGAGCTTTGGAGAAGCAAACCGGGTAGATGCCTTTAGGTGCCTGCTTTTGCAGGGGGAGTAACCCCTTTACTCCAAGGAAGATTCTTCAGTCGTCGACCGTCGTGCAGCCAGTCGAAGTAATTGGTTTCTTCTTAGCAGAATTTTATCCAGGTAAAATCTAAAGTCCTGTAGTCAGGTAACCCACAGGCTGGACTATGGACAGGGGTGACCCACGTATGTCCCTTTAGAAGGGTAGAATCATACCTCCCACATCAGTTACTGATGTGGAGGTATGATTCCAATGTGTTTTGACACCAAACACGACATGTTTCTAAGCAGCCGCTTTAAAGTTAGCATTTACCGTAAGGTTATAATGCACTTAAACATATATGTCTGGCTGCATCACAGACAACCCCGGACAATGGTCTCCGAAGGCTGCAGAGGGGCTCTGCTCATGCAGGGGCAAACTCATGTAAAACCCAGCACCCTGCCTTCAGGATTGAGAAGGCCTGCCATAGGGGTGACTGATAAGTATTTAGTGGAGTGATTTAGAGAGATATAGTGAACCTATATCTCAATACGTGGTGCAAGCACCATCTTACAAAGTCTGCAGTAGCAGGCCTGTCGTGTCAATTTAGATGACCTCTCAGGGGTGGCATAATACATGCTGCAGCCCATGGGAGGCCCCAGTGGTACCTATGCCCTGGCTACATGGTGTACCATATACTAGGGACTGATAAGGGTACCCCATTATTCAATCTGGAGTGTACCTAAAGTAGATGAATTGCAATTAAAGGGAGAACGCAGATAGACTGAGTCCTGGATAGCAGGATACCAATCAGACTAGGCCAAAAACAGTGAGACACAGCCGATTTGCAACAGTGAAACACAGCTCAATTAGGAAGGATCTCAAACCCAACAGTTTTTTTTAAATTTCTTTTAACAGTGTGTGACTATAAATACCCTTTCCCTCCCGGTTTGAAGGCTCATGGGGCATTATCTGGGTGATATACGAGTACGTGAACAGCCTAAACTTTGGAGGCTTCTTTATCTGTCACTAAACGTCTTTTGAAGGAGAGATATATTTAACAGATACTCTCAGTAATACTTACTATATGGATAAGCACACCAGGCGGTCCTTAGATATAGAGTGTGTGTTTTATGTTTTGTGTGTGTATGTTTTTGTATTGTTCCATCTCAACGGCATAACAGCACTGATTACCAATTATAACGGATAAAGATAAGAAAAATATATCACAGAAATATATCACTTTTCTTTACAGGTCAACACCACACATGGTGCAGTTTGGATGTGTTATGTTATTTTAACTTTGTTTTTATTCTTCCAGATACCTACTGGGGTATAGTATACTGTGCATGTTAAATATATGTGCACAACTTAGTAAGGGTTATATGTAAATAAACAGTTGTTTTGATTTGAGTGTAGAAGGGATCTCTTCTAGGTCCTGATGAGAAGCCAGGGGAGGGCTTCGAAACATGTCAACACAGGAGACCCTGCTCATTAAAGCATGTATCTCCATTTCATTCCCCACTTTTAACGATACCAGCTCAAAGGAAAATTTAAATTATTTTTTTCCACTGAGCCAGGTATTTTTTAATGTTTTACCTTTCACCATTTACTCACTTCTGACCCTTCCACTCACACTCCTACTCCTACACCACACATAGTATTGTTTTTCATAACCAGTGCTCCCACGTAGTCGTAGGTCACAGCACGCCCCGTCCCGCCAGGTGGCGGGAAGACCTTGATGATGAAGCATGCCACTAGGGGACCTTTTGGTGGGTGAGGGGTATTTAAACAAAGCTGTGTGCTTTCCACCATTGTAGGAGACACATGTAGTCTGGAGGAACACTTCTATACTTTCCCATAAGGGTGGATCCTTTTGTTTTGACAATAGGTCTCTCTCGTTCTCCTGCTTGATTCATTTACCATGGTCAGGCTAGGAATCCCAGATACATTAAAATAGTAGTATACAGTGTAAAATATATAACAAACCGTATATAATGTAAAATTAACATAGGCCTGAAACAGCATAGTATGCTTAGTAACATATTCACTTCATTTGTAAGGACCCAAACTTCAGGCAGTAAGGTGGTAGCTTAAGCACTCCTACTTCCCTTAGAGGCCACCATACCTCAGAACTCTACCGAACATGTGTGAGGGAGTACCCTGTCAAAGCACTGCTATAACCTTTAAGTGGACCTAAAATTGTTTCCATTTTTGTCTGCTATGGACTTGAACCAGCCTTATCTTCAGGACTCTAGTATTGGGAGTTGTTTTTAGGGAAGATTGTTGCCATTTCTGATCCAGGGAGATATTTTAGTCTCACAAGCAATTGTCAACATGGCTGACAAAGAGGAGATCTCTTTTTAAACATGTTTGTCTTGTAGCAGCTAGATAATTTACACCGATGACCCACATTCTCAGTGTATTTGTCTTTGTCCTAAGCACAAGTCAGCAGAATGTAAGACTTGTAATTCTTTCTACACAAGACTCTTAAGAGAAAGGGGTGCCCCCACTTCAAGGGAAGATTCCGTGAGAAGTGAACCCCCAAGCACTTCCATGAAGGCAGCACAAAAGAGGAGGCTTTTGTAGTTTCCTGAGCTTGATCTATTTGGTACAGCTCTTGCAGCCACCTCCTATGCTAACAAACCAGTCTAAGCGCTTCAGAGACTTACTTGTGGCAAAAAAGAAGAAATCACAGGAACTCTAGTCAACTACCAGAACCTCGGTGGCATCAGGGCTGCCAGTCATGCACGCAGGAACAGTACCAACGCTCCTACCAGTCTTATCAGAAAAGAGGAGGATCCGGCCAGCAGCCTGCTCAAGGAGGCAACTTGCAGCTGGTTCAAACCCTGAATCCTGTCTTCCCCCTCTTCCATGTCATGCAGAGTACGCTTAGAGAAGGTTTTACAGATGGAACAGGAGTTAGGAACATGAGAAGCAGGAAGACAAATTATGCACACTCTGCGAGGATCAGCCTTGGCCTTCTTCCTACCACAGTCTGGGCACTTATAAAAAAAGAGATGGCATTTTTGAGTGAAAAACTGCACATTTTCTGTCAGAAAAACGAAGAGGAAGACCAAAGACGTTGAGTGTAGTTATAGGCTAAATTCAGAAGTGAATTTTTAAGAGAAACACCAAATTGGTAGAGCTCAATGCTCCAGGGTCCTGATAGCAGAACTGAAGTAACTGCCACTGGCTGTGCATGATGGGATACTGGTGGCCTCTGGATTCTTAAAGGCACAGTTTATAATTTTAAAACATGGAATGGCTGCCTATGGAGCTATTCTGTCCTTTCCCTTCATCTCCATCATGAAAAAATTGGTTTTGCGAAGGGGATTCTTCTGTACGTTAAACACTACAAAAAACAACACAAAATTTAGTATACTGGCTATCTTTTTTCTATTCAAGATGAAGATGCGGCCAGTGTATCTTATGTATTTAGGCTGCATTATTGTCTTTCTATCTCCTAACTGTCTTTGCAGGCCTTCCTGAACAAGGGCGGAAAATAGTGTGTGTATTTAACAAGGACCCCCTGAGAGTACGAATATAGTAATTCCTAGGTCAGGGAAACAATCTATATGAGAAATAACAACCTAGGCAATTGATGATTAAAATACCCTAATGGTAAACATTAATAAGTGGTTGACTACAGCTGACTAAAAGACAATATTTTTATTTAACAATTTTTAAAAAAGAAGTTAACAATTCATTCACATAACACAAGAATAAAAATTCACAGTATAGTTTATCATAAACATCATGAACAACAAATAAACAATATAAAAAGCTAGTTCTTTATCTGTAAGAGTCAAGTGGCGAGATTATGCCACTTATCTCTTACAGATAAAGAACTAGCTTTTTATATTGTTTATTTGTTGTTCATGATGTTTATGATAAACTATACTGTGAATTTTTATTCTTGTGTTATGTGAATGAATTGTTAACTTCTTTTTTAAAAATTGTTAAATAAAAATATTGTCTTTTAGTCAGCTGTAGTCAACCACTTATTAATGTTTACCATTAGGGTATTTTAATCATCTATTGCCTAGGTTGTTATTTCTCATATACAAGGGCGGAAAATATCCACTTGAGAAGATATATCTAAAGAAGTGCGCCGGAGTCCTCACGCATGGGCAGGACAATTAAAGTGCTTATGACTATACATGGAAATCCTCTACGAGAGAAGTTGTATTAAATGATTCGGCATAAAGACGGACAAAGTAATGACGCCGTTTTGGTGCTGGGTTCGTTGTAAAGGCTATTTGTACTGAAGCCTTATAAAGTTAGTTTTCCCATCCAGACAGAAAAGGTACAATTATTTGCAATGCAATAGGTCTCGCATTATGAAAGTTTGAGCTATTGGTCTTGTAAATGACAATTTTTTTATTTATGTGTTGGTTTTGAAAATAGCTAAATTAATAGCTTTGTCATTTACAATGCCAATAGTTATAACTTTCGCAAATGTGACACCAATAGCATTTGTAATGCAACATGTTTTGTATTTAAGTGATTTAGATGTATTGATATTACAAACAACAATGGCTTTTGATTTTTTAAATAAATACTTAAATAAAAGTGATTCTGATTTATAATGGCAATAGCTTAAACTTTTGTAAATAACTTTTGTGAAGATTATGTTCAGTGTATTTTTTTATGATGAAAATCCAAGAACAGAAGTGAAATATTAACATCTTTTTGTGACATTTGTAATAAAGCTTGAAACCTTGAGTAAACATATTTGAACCAGTTGTTGTTGAATGGTTGCAGAGATTGATGCTGTGATGGCGCCGAGTGATGCTGTGATGGCGCCGAGTGATGCTGTGATGGCGCCGAGTGATGCTGTGATGGCGCCGAGTGATGCAGGGGTTGCGCCGAGTGATGCAGGGGTTGCGCCGAGTGATGCAGGGGTTGCGCCGAGTGATGCAGGGGTTGCGCCGAGTGATGCAGGGGTTGCGCCGAGTGATGCAGGGGTTGCGCCGAGTGATGCAGGGGTTGCGCCGAGTGATGCAGGGGTTGCGCCGAGTGATGCAGGGGTTGCGCCGAGTGATGCAGGGGTTGCGCCGAGTGATGCAAGTGTTGCGCCAAGTGATGCAGGGGTTGCGCCGAGTGATGCAGGGGTTGCGCCGAGTGATGCAGGAGTTGCAAGGGGGGGAAAAATGAGTAACAGGGGCAGAATGGCACAAAAAACGAGTCTAACAAAGGGCAGAAAAACAAGGGATAAACGAGTCTAATAGGGGCAGAAAGGCACAAAAAACGAGTCTAACAGGGGCAGAAGGGCACAAAAAACGAGTCTAACAGGGGCAGAAAAACAAGGGAAAAAACGAGTCTAATAGGGGCAGAAAGGCACAAAAAACGAGTCCAACAGGGGCAGAAGGGCACAAAAAACGAGTCTAACAGGGGCAGAAGGGCACAAAAAACGGGTCTAATAGGGGCAGAAGGGCAGAAAAACAAGGGAAAAACGAGTCTAATAGGGGCAGAAAGGCACAAAAAAATAGTCTAAAAGGGGCTGAAAGGCACAAAAAGCGAGTCTAACATAGGGCAGAAGGGCAGAAAAACAATAGAAAAAACGACCCTGCGCCCGAAAAAAACTGCACGTTTGGGAATACGTTGTAAGTTTTTTTTCAATACAAACAAATGCCAGCCCTGCTCCTGAGGTATGATCAGCAGCAGCACCCTCTGTGAGGGGACATGGAGAGCAGATATTACCTCAAATAGTTAAGGTACTCGGCAGGGAGCGCTGCACAGCCTTAGCAGTGGGATAGCAACCTTGATAGCATCGAAGCAGCCCCTGTGCCCTGCCTCAAAACAGTAAAGTCAACTCAAGAATGCAGATTTACGTGCATCCCGCGGTGATGTGCGCAGCTGGGAAAAAAACAAACGGCAACCTCGGAGAGCTGGTGGGGCAGGCAAACACAGCACCGGGAGAAGCAATATAAATAAAACAACAGCTAGTATCAAATTATAACAAGCATGCCCTGGAGAGGTAACGCTTTTGCCTCCAGGCAGATGCAGTCCACGGAATGTTGACGCCTCTCTAGGATGTTGCGCTTGCAGGCCATCCCTTCTCATCGTGGTCCTCATTGGTACAGTCCATCACCGGGCTGTGGGCCTTGCAGTCACTGTTCATTTCAACCAGTAGGTTTGCGCACATTGCCTGTTATGGCCGGGCGTGTTCAGAATGGAGAAGTCCTCAAACCCCACCCCGTGGAGGGGTGGAGTGTCAGAGAGCACATCACTGATCTATGACTGCAAGGGGGTCCCTCTCCCAGTCATCGTAGGGTGGAGTGAGTGACTTGGTGTCACTCTTCAGGAGAGAGTGAGGTGAATGAAGCTTTTTGACAACTCGGGATATGTGGGGCTAGGGGGAATAAGGTCCTGTTACATTACAAGACAGTATATTGTGAAGTAAATACGGCATTAAAACACATCAGAAAGAGAGTGCGAAGTGAATGAGGTGGTGTGACACCTCAAAGCAGGGGAGTGTAAGGTGAATGCGGCGTTATGATGCCTCAAGACAGGAGAGCATGGGGTGAATACGTACACGTCAACCAGGTGTCTCAGGAACGAGAGCGAGACCAGATGTTTAGGAGGGTGATCCCACTGAAGTAAATTGAGAAAAAAACATTTTTGAAGAGTGAGGCTGGTTTTCCAGCAAGGCACCCTAGTACAACTCAAACCATCTTAACCCGTCTGAACACGGCGATGTGCACTTCCGTGCACGGCTATCTGTCCGAGTACAGTGATTCACATGTGCACTTCGACCAGAGGTGCCTGCCCTGGGGTGCCTGCAGGTTGGCTGCCCCTGGGTGCCTGATGGCGGGCCGAGCTGCAAGTTAGCTGCCCGGGTGCCTGGTGGCAGCCCGATCTGCAGGTTTGCGGCCCCAAGGTGGCAGCCCGAGCTGCAGGTTAGCGGCCCGAGGTGCCCGGTGGTGGCCTGAGCTGCAGGTTAGCGGCCCGATGTGCCTGGTAGTGGCCCCGAGGTGCCTGCAGGTTGGTGGACCGAGGATCCTGGTGGCGGCCCGAGGATCCTGGTAGCGGTCCTGGGGTGCCTGGTGGCAGCCCCCGTTGCGGATCGTAGAGGTCTTTCTCATGCACACTAACGCTCTCAAGAAGGCCCAGTGCTGCTTCCGTGAGCCCACGTGTTTTAGTGAATAATGGAAGCCTCCAAGCTGGGAATTTGTGGCACTTCTTGCTCTGGTTTCAGCCGTACAGTGCAGCGCAGTCACTAAGAGCCACTACCCCGCATCTCTGAACTGCAACCAGGACCTCAGGGCCGCGGTGGATGGGTTTGCAACCAGACAACCACGGAGTTTACAGGCCACTCCCAATCCCGAGGTGCAGTTAGAAGTACAAATAGGGCAGCCGTTGGGAATTAACGATCTGTATGAGGGGAGGGGGCCACAGACGTGCATCTTTACCCGTCTGAACACAGAGCTGCGCACATCCGTTCACTGGTATGTGTCCAAGTACAGCATTCACACATGCACTCAATCAATCAATCAATCAAATAATACTTTATTCGGTTCAAATTTTCAAAACCATAAAAGTACAGACATACATAAAAAAGGTCCAGACATTAGAGTTCATCATTAAAGAAAATGGTTACAATTTAGAAAAGCAGCAAGGTAAAACATTACAGAATAAAAACCAAATGGTTGGAACATTAACTTACACCCAATTGATCTTTTTGCCCATTCTCATTGCAATGGTTAAAAACTTGGCCACATTGTAGATTTCCCAGATGTTAGTTAGCATCTGGAGATATAACACCGCTGGTTTGACCTGCCTAAATCCCTTCCCCTTCAGCAGGGGAATGATGAATTTTTCCCTAATGATTTTAAAATGGGTACAAAAAAACAGAAAATGGGCGGTGTCCATAATTGAGTAACCGTCACAATTGCATACGCTCAGTGCCGAGTCCCTGGTCCAACCAGGGCGACCACAAATTAGCAGGTGAACCTTGTTTAATCGGAACTTGGTGAGGAGGTACCTGTGGGTTGGGTTATTTACAACTTTCAGGTAAAGCTCCGGTTCACAATCTGAGGAAACAATCAATTGGTGTGACCTAACAGAAGATTTTTTCAACTCCTTGCTTTCTCTGTCCATTCCACTGTGTAGCAAGAAGGTGTTTTTAGCCCACTTCAAGTCGGCCTTGACGAGGGCGGAGGGATTGCGGAACAATTCAGGCCTGCCCAGTTTAACACAGGACTGTTCGACATATTTTAGCCAGGGAATCTTATTCCAATGATCTAGTTTTAAACAATCCTTCAAAATTTCGTGGTTGACATCAATCTCTGAATTAAGCCACACAGATATCCATTTCAGGAGGGGGGCCATAGCAATTCGATCCTCCAAGAAATCCACCCCACATTCCTGATGAACAATGAAATTAGCTGTGGATGTTGGTAAAGAGAGAATGGACTTCAAGAAGTTGTCTTCAATCACTTGGAGGGGTTTAGTGGGCATAATGCCCCACAGGTCCGCGCCATACATAGCAATAGCTATGCATTTAGCGGCGTACACTTTTAGGACAGCCTCTATTGGCTTCACCCCGATTTTGCGTGAGAAACCAAGGACTGCGGATATAGCGCGCATCAAGACCTTTTTTTTCTCCAGCAATTGGGGAAGCCAGGTGGAACGATCGTCGAACACTACGCCCAGATAGGGGAATCTTGAGACTCTAGATAGTTTATGTCCATTGCAATGTATAGACAGGGCGCGTTTTTTGGCCTTAACATGAGTTCCGACCACCATTACATGGGATTTGCCAAAGTTAATACTGAGGTCCAGATTTGTCATAAACTTATAAAAGGAATTCAGCAGACTTTGCAAACCCACCGCAGTTCTAGCTATAAGAGCCGCATCATCTGCGTATAGTAATGCGGGCAGTGTATATTTCCCCGCTCTGGGTATATCTTTACAGGCTAGATCCAATGTTCCACCCAAGTTATTAATGTATAAGGTGAACAGCAGGGGAGCAAGAATGCAACCCTGCCTAACACCATTAGTAATATGGATTTTCCCTGTACAATTCCCTTTTCTGTCATAACGAACAGTGGCGGTGAGGTCCTTGTGAAGGTCTGCCAGAAAGTACACAATGTTTGGATCGATGCCTATACTGAGGAGCTGGGCCCACAACTTGGACCTGTTCACTCGGTCGAAAGCCGAGGACAGATCCATAAAGGCAATGAATAGGGAGCCTGGTTTAGCTTGAGTATATTTTCCGATCAGCAATTGTAAATTTAAACTCTGATCGATAGTGCTCCTTCCTTTTCTAAAGCCATACTGAGTTGGGGACAAGGTATTAGTCTCCTCTAACCAATCATTGAGTTTACTAAGGACCACTCTCCCTATGACCTTAACCGCAGAGTCTATCAGGGATATGGGGCGGTAATTTCCCGGTTCCCCCCTGTCACCTTTTTTAAAAATAGGCACTATAACGGATTGGGACCAGGAATCAGGAATACCCGTTTTAAAAATGCTATTAAAAACTCTAGCTAAAATTTTGGACCAGAATAAAATATCCACTTTAAAAAGGTCGGCTGGGACCCCGTCCGGCCCCGGAGCCTTGTTGCTGGTCATTTTTTCAATGGCTAAACCCACCTCTTCCTCATCCACCGTTAAGCTATACGGGAGCTGATGAAAACTAGTCGTATCCTCAGCCCCGTTAGCTTCCTGCTCATACACAGATTTAAAGTGCGAGTGCCATTTATCTTCTTGGATGCCACAATCTAAATCGCTATTGCATGTATCTACAAAATATGGTTGATTTACCACGGCCCAGAATTTGGTGCTGCTTTTTAAGACATCAATTGAGGTCAGGTCGGCCCAGGCATCCTCTCTGATCTCACGCCGCCTTTTCTCAATGGTAGTCTTATATGCTTTCCTAAGGGTAGCCACAAGTTTTCTATCTACAGGGCTAGATTTTAAAGCTAGTTTTAATTTGTGGTTGGCAGCAGAGCATTTACTGTCGAACCAGCCTACCCTATCCTGATTTTTCCTTTTGCAATGTTGTGTCAGATTAGACACGATGTTAATGCATACCCTCTTATATGCGTCTAAGACCTCAGTGTCCCCCGCCTGGTCATTTAAACAGAGTTCAAGATCCTCCTGACTATTTAAACACAAATTGCCAAAGAAATCCTCAGGAATTATTTTGCACCATTTAATTCGCCGTGCCTGATCAGTTGATCGTAAGTCACATTTATTAACCAGACCCAAGCTAGTGTCATTAAGTTCTAATACATTTCTAACTTTAAGTACAACAAGATTGTGATCACTAAAATGGGATCTAACAACGGTATAACAGATAATATGACTACTGCAAATACTGCTCACAAAAATATAATCAATAGTAGACCCGCTACCATGACCCGTGAAGGTTGGAATGTCCTCTCCCCCCCCAGAAGGCAACATTAAACCATTTTCGGCTAACAGAGATTCTAAGAAAACGCCCTGTTCTGAGTGTTCAAAATGGGTATTTTCATCATCAGGGGAACCAAAAAGAAGGTTAGGGGGACAGTCTTCCTGGCAGCCGTGTACATTAAAATCTCCTAATAAAATAACAATACAATTGGCCTTCATGGACTCTTGAAACTTAATTAAAAAAGAGTTTAGCCTCTGCAGGTTGTCAACTGAGTTTTCTCTATCAAAAGAGTTATAGAAGTTCACTAATAATACAGCATTTGAACTCCTATATGTGATTAAAACTGCAAGGCAGTAAGGGCTACCAGTGGGGATTTCTTTATAGGAGCCTGAAATTTTTGCTGATATCAGGGTGATCAGACCACCTCTAGCCCGCCCTCTCAGTGAATTTACGGCAGGGAGGGAAAAGGTGGTGTATCCATCCAATGTAAGCAAGTTTTCGGTCACCCACGTTTCTTGCATAGCAATAATGTCCATGGAGCCTATGAGATCTCTCCAGTGAGGGTCATCGATTTTATTCCTGAGGCCCGCTATGTTCCATGAGGCCATAGTGATCCCCTGCCTGCCTTCTTTATTTCCATCAATTACGGACAAATCTGTCCCCCCCTCCATGAACTGTTCTGCAATGGACATTTGCTCAGTACTTAGGTCAGGGTTTAAATCTTCTGGGGAGTGACTACTCTGTGAGGTGGTGTGTGGGGAAGTTAGAGATTGTGTTGCATGGTGACCCAGTGTTTGTCAATCTACCCAGTCCATAAAGGACGGGTGATCGTAATGATTGAACGTGGGGACATTGAAGTAATTTTCCTGCCCATTTACGTAGTGATGGTCATGGTGTGGATATTTGTTTTGGGGGCCCGCAAAAAAACCACCCTGAAAAGGACCAGCTCTTCTTCTCCTGACCATGGTCCACCCATCTTCCCCCCCCTCCTCCCAGCCACGTGATTGAACCTCCCAGGGGGGATTAAACCTCTGTCTATGATTGAGCTCCTGAGGGCCCTTTAACCAACTCCATCTTTTGTCCGGTTGGTTCCCTTGGACGTAAAAGTAGGAGAGAGGCCTAGCCGTGACCGTACTCGCCTGATGGCGCGGGGTACCGGCACAAATGTAGTTTACTGTTTGTGGGTGCTCAAAGGTGACCACCACGCAGTCACCTTGTAGATTTTTCCTATTGCCTCCCACCCAAGGTGCTCTCTCCACCATTAAGATGTTACTAGGCATGCCGGGCGGTAAAGGAAAATTTTTAGACAGCCAGTGACACACCTTATTTTTTAGGGTTTGGTAAGACTCCGTTTCAGTTTGCCCAAGTTCAGTGACCCCTGTCAGGATGACTACATAGGAGCATGCATCCGGGGGAAGATGGATGTTTCTCCGTGATTCTCTCCTTTCCTTTGGTATCTGATCCAATTTAGGAGTCGGGGGTACAGGGTCTTTAAACTTAACCTGCGGGGCAACCTTAGGATTAACAGGGTTAGGGACTAGTTTAGTGTCAGGAGTTATTAAGGAAGTGCCCCCAGTGGTAATAGAATTAACAGGATTGGTGGGCGCACTTTTTTTTAGGGATGGGGTATTCTTGTTAACCAGCGGAGGCTTGTTCATGGGCTTTTTTACGGGGGGTATCTTATTATCCAGGCTGAAGCTAGGAGCGCTTATATCTTTATGAATGTTTTTTAAGATGGTTTCTAGACAACGCAGCCTTGCTTCAATAGGTTCAAGCAGGATTTTTAACATTTGGAAGATATTATTTACCATGTTGAAGCTATTCCTATCCTCGTCGCTTCTAACATGGTTGTCTACATCGCCACCTAGATCCAAAATTTCCTCTAAACTACTATCTATGACTGTGTCATCTGGTAAGCTTAAAGACATGGCCACATTGGTATGTTTGGGACCATCAGTGTCAGCAGTGTTAGTCGCCAAAACACTGTTGGGGTTTAGGGTCACCAGGTCTGGGGTAGTCTGGTCTAGGTTCTCTGTGTTCAAAGCTTTCTTTCGCTTACGTGTGACAGGTTTGGACTTTTTTTTGGGTATTGCTCCCTCTTTCAGGCCCCTTTCAAGAGCGTTTTCCAACGAAACATTTCCAGGCTCATTTAGTGAGCCACTCTCAGCTAACAAAGCGAGATTAGGTGTTGCCTCCAAACCTTCTTGTGAGCTAATGTCGTCATGAGCCCCCTCGTTATGTACAATTGCTAAGGTGTTAGGATTTGTTACTGCGTGTGGAGTACGGGCTTGTGCTATGAGGCCTAGAGAGGATCTCCTGGCTAATGCCAGATCTTGAGATACCCTTCTATCCATTAAAATAATCCCCTGATCTATTAAAGCATGGGTCCGAACAATAAAATCATCAAGGGTACCCGTCAGTTTTTTGGCTCCAGCAGCTGCCATGCTTCTGGTCTCTCGACAGTTCATTACAGACCGAAAAAAAAATAAAATACAATTACAGTGCAAGGCAGCCGAGGTTACGTGTAAATAATGGGATATGAGTCTCTAATGTTAGTCCCGATAAAAAACACAAATATACCAGTATGCAGACTTACAATTAAGTAGTAGTGGGTCCGTTAGTCCGAAATATAGGGCGGCCAAATGACAAGGGGTGTGGCCCAGACCAGGCTCCTCAGGCCTCTGAGGGCCACAGAGGGCCCGCCCTTTGCCCGGGCTTAGCCCCGGGCGTCCCGCACGCGTCCCGCGTAGCGGATATCAGCTATTGCTAATGAGGAAATGAGGTGGTTGGGGGCGGGGCTACCCGGGAGAGCGTCCAGGTGCAGGGGATGGCTACACAGGGACTCCTGGGAAATGGAGTCCCTGTCCCTCACCTGGTGCTCGCAGCCCGGGCCGAGTGTTTCCTTCTTCGCCCCTGTAGAGCAGCCAAAGTTCTTCCCTTTCCAAAGTCAGCCCAGCAGAGCGGGCGATGCGGGACCCGCGGAGCGGGTTCCGCGAGGTAGGGGATGGAAGGCAAAAGGTCAGTCCAGGTCAATCCGGCAACAGGAACGATGCAGGGGTCATCCACAGAACTCCCTGGTCGGCGGTAGTCAGTTTTAGCGTTTCCCAAGTTGCTGCGGTGGACGGCAGCTTTTACTCCGGCGGTCGGGGGCGGGGCTACCCGGGAGAGCGTCCAGGTGCAGGGGATGGCTACACAGGGACTCCTGGGAAATGGAGTCCCTGTCCCTCACCTGGTGCTCGCAGCCCGGGCCGAGTGTTTCCTTCTTCGCCCCTGTAGAGCAGCCAAAGTTCTTCCCTTTCCAAAGTCAGCCCAGCAGAGCGGGCGATGCGGGACCCGCGGAGCGGGTTCCGCGAGGTAGGGGATGGAAGGCAAAAGGTCAGTCCAGGTCAATCCGGCAACAGGAACGATGCAGGGGTCATCCACAGAACTCCCTGGTCGGCGGTAGTCAGTTTTAGCACTCAACCTGTCGGAACACAGTGATGCATTCACGCGTACGCTGTTACCTGTTCAGTAAAGCTTGAACAGATCACGTGCGGAGTGATGCACTGCACTATGTTACACTGAGGTCAGGTAAATGCTGCAACACTTAGACTGATCGAGAAGTAACATTTTGGGGCCAGTTTGTCCGTGCAAACATGCAGTTATACTGATGTAAAATTGCCCGTAATCTAGTATAAATGCACACCACGGTAAACACTCCCGTGCTCCCGGGCCTGGTGTCAAAAGTGAAATAAGCGCCGTTTACAACAAGAACATAGCCGAAAGAAGCTTTTAGGGGCGGGGGAGCGGATCCCTTTGAAGCACGGCCTTGCGGCCGTGAACAGGGATGTTAATTAGAGGGGAGGAGAAGTGAGGCCGAGCCCCTGGGGAAGCAACAGATGGCGTTGATGTGGACACGCGAGGCAGATGGATGGAAAGCACGTGCAGCAGGGGGCGGAGCGGATCCCTTTGAAGTGCCGCTGCTGGCAGGTCTTGCAATGATGCGAGGCAGGCGGATGCGCGTACTTGGGCACATGCACTCGTGGAAATCCGCCGATGGTTTAGCTTTCCTAAATTGCCCACTATACTCTTGTCCAATTATCCCTTGCGGGATTAATAGGACGAGACCTAAAAAGGAGATGATGGTATGAATTTCTAGCTAGCGCCACAATACAGAAGACAAACCTTTGGATTGAGTAACTGGGATAGTAAAAAGACTGCAAAAAGCTGCAGACACAGATGTGAGAATACGACTTTAAAGAACAAGAGTTACAATTAGCTCAACTACACAGTAGCTCCTGTGAAGTTAAAAACAAGGAACAATAAGGGATGGCTGTCTGCTACACATTGAAATGATCACCTCCATCAAATTGCACTGCTTCTTTCTCATTTTGGTTCATTTTCACAATATTTTACTATGCACCTTTTGCCCTGGGACCATACCCTATGTTTTTATTCCAAACTGCCCTCTCAAACACATCCCCATTTTCCGACGCAGTTTTTATCCTACCAAATAATACACTCGTTCATTTTCCTTTTCGATAACTACTAGATATTCTACATATAATAACTCCAACGTTCCTGCCTTTTTTACACACACACACACAGAGACACCTCTCCCACTTTTCCCATTTGCCTCCTATTGCAGCAATCTACACACTGCCAATCTCTCCACTTCATAACTCCCGTTTGACGCTCATCTTCCACCACTTCCAAAGTATGCGACACAAGGGTGTTTTGCAGACAGCAATAGAACCATTTTATTAAAACTTTGAGGCGCCTTCACAGCACCAATAATACAACAGTGCAGTAGGCCGCTGCCAAGGTAGTCCAACAGAAAGTTTCACTGGCTTGTGTGGGGTGCCCATTTCTTCATGCAGACTGGAAGAGTACAAAATTATTCACAATCATTATGCTGCGCCTCCTGCGGAAGGAAATGAGAAAGAAAGAAATCAGACCGGTTGGAACAGGAGGATTACTCACAGGGCATATACAGGGAAGAAGACAAAAGCATGAAGAGAGCAAGTGAAAAAGAAGGCCCAAAATGTGTTTCAGCTAAGAAGAATAGAGGCTGCAGAGAAGGTGCTCCCAGAGAGCAAGAGAAAGAGGGCTGTACAAACACTATTAGGAGTGTGAGCATTAGCAGCAAAAGCAGAAAAGGGGAAAAAGAGTGCAAAAAGGATGGAAGGGGAGAAAAATAGTAGAGGGAAAATGTGATGGAAACTGGAGTACATCAGAAGAGAGGAGAAAAAAGACAAAGTGAAATCAAGAGCAAGAAATCTGAAGTGTGAAGATGGGGAAAGAAGTGTCCAGAGATGATAAAGTGGGCTACTGGAGTGCACATTCAGCATTAACTAGGGAAAAACACACTGTGACAAACCCATACGCAGCAGCCTGTAGAAAAATCAGGAAATGGCAATCAGAATAGCCACACATGCCAACACAAACAAGCATTGGCAAAGCCAATAGATTGCGCCAATGCAACGCTAATGGGTTTGCCAATGCGTTTTAACCATGTTGTACACCAGTGTGGCTGCTTGTTCAGCATGTCTAAAAGTCTATGGCATGTATTGCGTTGTGGAGTAGAGCATCAGAGTGTCAAGTCAGAGTGTCTAGTAGTGTCTTGTCGAGGAGTAAAGTGTTGTAGAGTGTTTGAAGGACTAAAGTGTCGAGTCGTAAAGTAGTGTTGAGTCAGAGTAGAGTGTTGAGTCTTAGTGTTAAGAAGGGGCGCAGATTGGAGTGTCGTAGATCAATCTGTAGTAAAGTGGACTAGAGGGTTAGAGTGAGTGTTGTAGAGTAGAGTGTCAGAGTGGCGTACAGTATTGCCGATTATCATGAAGTAGCATTGAGGGGAGTAAAGAGGGATAGTGTGTCGTGGAGTAGAGTGCTGTGGAGTTGTGTAGAATTGAGTATGCATCGAGTGTTAGTGCCCTTACAGACAACACATTTTCCATTGAAATTATCATTACACATGCACAGAAAGTTTTACTGATAAAACTTTACAGCACACAAACAATGTGTTTTGGGCACATTAAAATATGTGTTCAATCACACCTCAGAATTACAAATAAGTCCATAATTTGTGCTTTTCTAATTCTGATATATTATGAAATATTTATAGTTGATTTTTAGATTATAAAATGTTGTGTGCTAGAAAAAAATAACTTGCTACAGCATTCCTCTCACATGGGTACCCAGCAGGATTGTCACTTAAATCCTCACACTTTGAAGTCAAAGAAGGAAAAGTAAACCCCAAGCTACCACAGGAGACAAGAGTCTGACATCGGTCTTTGAATGCACAGAAAATAGGACAAGATAAGCAAAAAATGTAAAGGCCTGTTTACAGAAAGCTAGCACTTGTGGGAGAATACAAGGAGCCAGTTGCAAATAGAAAGAAAGCAATCGTGAGTAACAAACTACAAAGATAATGGTAAGCAATTGGCGGAATCCATTCCTAGGGAAGCTTTCAGAATGTCCCCAAGAGGTCTTTGCAAACCAGAGAGCTGTCCTGTCTTGTAGGCTTCGACTTAAAAATAAGAAGATGGGGGGACTCCCGAAAACGAATGGGATAGTGGAGGGGGAGAGAAGATCCTTGAGCAACCAGCGGGAGTAAAACACTGAGTTCCATCACAATAATGGGATAGAAGAAATCCACTAGGAAGCAAGTAGCATGAGAACACTGGGAGAGCATTCATCTAAATATGGGGTGCAGTAGCCACCGGATGTGTGAAGCTTTATGTCACTCTTTGGCTCGTGTCTACAACAGGAACCGAGGGGGAAGTAGAACACGGCAAAACACGAACCAATGACACTTTGAGGTGAGGGTTGAATTCCGAGTAACACATCGCAAACATTCGGGAAGCGGAGCGAGCGTGGGGGGTGCCACATCCGTCAGGAACCGAAAAGCAGGAGGGGAGGGTTGGATCCGTTAAGAACCGTGGAGAAACACGGAGGGAGACCAATCCGAACAAACACGATTCTTTGAGGGAGGAAGGGAGCTGCACAAGAACACACAAAATGGGTTTATGATTTCAGCAAATATTTCTTTAAATGAAAAACACATCAATGAAGAAATCAAACCAAACGATGAGTAAGCGGATGTTTTCCTGGGCCTCGACTTCTTGGAAGCCAATGCCCTCGAGGAGGAAGAACATTCTCAAACATAGAATTCCTGCTCCCCTCCCAGCCCCGGCAGCAGCAAGACACTAATAGTTTCCACACTGCCTCCCAAAAGAAATTAAATAATTAGACAGTTAGCAGCCCTGCAGCTATTAACCATGACAACACATTTGGAGGCAGTTACAGATATTAGGCATTAAAGACGCAGATACCGGGCCTCTCCCCCCCCCATCCTACGTACAAGGCATAGCCAGGGCCTGTTCCAGTGAAAGCACCGGCGCAGAGACTACATCCAGAAACAACCGAAGAAAGCGCCGGTGAGGCAGCCACGCACAAGGGACCGCCGGGCAGAGGGAACTCTGGGCCCAGCAAAGGCAGAAACCGCACGGAAAGCAAATTCAGCGGCAGTGATCGGGCTCGTGGGCGGAGAGGGTTTGTGTCCGGCTGGGTGAGCTTAAACCAACCTCTGTACTCCGGGCATCAGTGCAAGCTCGACAGGCGGGCCTGTCACAGCATCACTAGACCGGGCAGACCGGAGCTCTACGGGTAGCGCAGCTGGGACCAGCTTTCCGATACCGAAAGAGAGCATTATTTATAATTGAAGGGCAGAATAGGTCTCAGATCTTAAGTAAGCGTTAAGGAATTTCAGAGGCAGCTCAGGAAGAACCAGCACACACGGTTGTTTGCGGCACCTTGAGGTAAGGAAGTTCCTTCCTGTTGTAATGTTTTTCTCCATTTTAGTGCGGAGTCGAGTAAACCGCAGCCCAGTGCTGCTGCTGCTGCATGCGGCCCTCGGGCCGTACTTTGAGTATCACTGCTCTAGACTGTGCACGTCTGGGGGTCCCTTACGTCGACTCTTGGTTGCCTCAAAATAGCACTTGCCATCCCTGCATTACTTCAGTGCATCCCTCGGGTATACTCCTCCATCACCCGTGGGCCTAATACCCAGAGCGCCTTCCCGGCAACATGTTCCCTCTGCAAGCCCTTGCCTTACTCCAGCCGCCCTGAGTGGACTCGTCCGAATATCTTCTGTGGCCGTCTGTATCCAGCGCGCACCTCCAATTACAATCGTGCAGGTGGGAAATTGGCATTATTAAATTATCTTAAGTAATCTCACACACCGAAAATAGTGTGGGCTCCAATTTCGTCTGTCAGCCAACATTACAAGTGTAGTTTATTTTTTTATTGTTGGAGTTTTAATACAGCGAAAGCGACCCGAAGGTATCGGAGCGCTTTACATGAGCACAAAAATTAAAAGACTGCTGTAACCAGAGGATTAAACACCATAATTTAACAGCGAATGGCCACATAATTACTCTACTTTCAACATGGTCTCCCTCTCTCAGTATAAAGGTCAGCTCCAGAGGAAACAACACCATGTGTCAGGACAGTGAACCTATGAACAGAGGAAACTTAACATCATTCCTTACTCACAATTGGAATCCTTTAACTATTCCTTTCTTCGTCAACTGCCCTGCTAGCATAAAAACAAAAATCTGAGATTACGGCAGAATATATATATATATATATATATATATATATATATATTTCTCCGCAGGAGAAAGGGAGATGTGAGAGGACAACGCCTCTCGCGGAAGCAGCGCAGATGCAGTAATTAATTTACTCCTTTTGGGACCCTGGTATGAATGCGCTGACTTGGGACAACATGCTGGAAACAATGCAAGATAACAATATTTGAATAATGGCAAGTCCCTAAAGAACTTTCCCGATGCATTATGGTGCCTGTAGTATGGCCAAACAGGCACGTGACTATCAAGTCTATATAATATGCTCACCTGTGAACAAGACGTAAGTAACGTCGAAACGCGTAAGGAAAAGAGCACGTTTCAAAAGGAGGCGACGAATAAAGTCTTCTGCATTTTCAGACGCTGTGGACTCTCATTTTCTTCAAGTGGTTGCACGCAATTCTCCAGGATCTCCGCTCCTGGTGAGAGTCCGCCCTGCAGGACCGGGGGCCCCCGGTAAAACGGAGGTGTTTCTTTGAAATATATATATATATATATATATATATATATATATATATATATATATATATATATATATATATATATATATATATATATATATTGAGCTAACCAGAACCAAGGGGTCAGGGAATCTATGCCGGTGGCCCCAGATTACGAACGAAGAGGGTATAGTGTCCAAGATACCAGCATGATAGAAAAACAGAAGAGAGGGTGAGCAAGTGATATATTCAGGAGCGAGGCACAGTGCCACCATGCCCAAAGTGGCTGCTCCCATTGCTCGAATAACATCGAGGGAGAATGTGCGATCAGTCAATAAAAGATGAGATTAACATAGTTTGCAACCAAGATTAAGAAATGGTACGACGAGAAAAGCAATTACCATACCTTTCCATATCCATACAGCTATGTGCCACACAAAATTCAGCCCTTGATGAGGCCTTTTGGCAGCACCAATACAGACCTCAATCAAAGTCGCTGGGATCAGCCACTGGCGAGGAATTGTGTAAGAAATTTGGTTATTGATTGAAAGGGGATCAGATGAACACCCGACTCGAGCAACAACCACAATCCTAGTCAGCGTGGACTACAAAAGTCACTAAATTAACCTTGCTTGACCCTCTGGAAGCTTGGTACAACAGAAATTAGACTTAACCTAGAGGAAATGTGTAAAGTAGTTACGCAGCACACAAACAGTCACCCCAAACAGATTTAGAAAAAGAGTTCATTTTAATGAATTCAATTACACCAAAACAAATTAAATCCAGTCAGTAAAACCGGAGATATTGAATTCCAATGTTTTAGGTAAGTACAGCATCTAAAAGCACAAAGCTCCACTCCCAGTCATCTGGTCGTGCAAGACCAGGGAAAAGTCACACATTAATATTGACCACAATAAAGCACAGGCCGAAAACAGGGACCAATTTAGTCCAGCTGAAAAAGTTTTGTTCTGAAAGTCCGGCATGAAGAGTCCAGTTCACAGTGGAGGAGATCACAAGGAGCAAGAAGAGGGTCACTGTAGTGGCACAGGCTGTCCTCGCTATAGTGTTAAGTTCCGAACCTGCATTGCCAGAGTGAAGAGTCTGATTCACCGAAGCTTCACGTTGGCAGTTGTCGCGGGAGGCAAGATGTCAGTACAAAGTGGCCCATACGCGAAGACCTCAAAACTTCAGGATTTGTCCTTTTCTTGAAAAAGAGTGCACTTTGATGCCATCCAAAGGTCCACGGCTAGGTGAGGCAACTTTTGGGGATATGGAACTCTCTAGAAGATGCCAGAAGGGTTCAGGCATGTCCAGGCTGATCCAGTTACAAAAGGTCACCTGGGCAGTTGCTGGGAGGCCTCTGGAGCTTGTTGTATCCCTGTAGCTCAGAAAAGCTGGTCAGTCAACTGACCCTTGGAGTCACTCAGGTTAGCATGGAATGAAGGGAGCAGGCCAGTCTTCTATCTGACAGAGCAAGGGAGGCCTCAAACAGCAGGGCAGTACTCTGAGGAACAAGGAAGTCCTACTTCTGTAATGCTCACAGGACCAGTAGTGTCCTCAAAAAGTGTTCCGAGGGTCCAGTATTTATATCTGGTGCCAGCCTTTGAAGTAGGGAGGAATTTTCTAGGCTACCCTCCACCTGGTTCTGGAAAGTTCTTCCCTTGTCCAGGCTCAAAGAAGTCGGAGGTGACAAAAGGCTAGTGTTAGGTTCCTTTGTGTGTGCTGGAGGTAAGCCCTTTGACATGCAAATGGGGCAGAGAACAGTGTGCCCCCTGCTATCCTGGCAGGATAGCCCGTCCTGCCAACACATAGTCCTCCTTTGTCTCACAGTCTGGGAGGAATGCACAGAGCCTAACAGCAGAGCAAATCAGTCATGTGACCCAGAACACTGGCAGCAGGCACAAATGGTTAGGGCAAGAAAATGCAACTTTCCAAAAACAGCATTTTAAGAATTGTGACTTAAAATCAGACTTTACCTTTAAAGAAGCTTATATTACCAATCATTTGGGTCTAAACATGAAGCTTCTACATACTCCCAACCAAAAGTTCTCTAACCAACACACAATTGCCAATCTGATGTAGGTTCAATCCATCATTTAATCTAGATGATCATACACCTCAGTTATGAACATTGCATGATTTATTTCCAGAAAATATTTGTAAATGTTTTCTTTGTTTTTTAGTTTTGCAAAGAACTCCATTATTTCATGGATCCAAGTTATTTAGACATTCAACAATTAGAAAATGTTTACATAACACAGGGACAACACACTTACAAATTGAACCACATGGAACAAAACACACAGACACTGTACATTACATATGGAACATCATAGTGCGAGACACATCTTAACTCCTGGTTCTGTACAATGTAAACAACTTTGAAGTAAATCACCCCTGCTTAAGTCAATTACACATTATATACTTGTATTAGGCAAGGGCAGTGCAGTGACCAAACAGTAGTTCTTAATGTGCTCATCTAGACATACTTTTTAATCTAATAATTAATTTTTTAGTGAGCCACAGTGGAATAGCATAGTAGAACACTTGTTTGGTTCTAAACCAAAGCAGTCAACGCGTTTCAAAACCTTCTCAACAGTTTTGAGGGTTCTCCTCAGAACTCAAGGAGAGCTCTTTCCCTCCGTAGATTATCACTTCCTCCGCCATTCAACCTTAGTCTAGCCACAGTTTTCCTGCAGGTGTTCAAAAATGGCGACCTGTCGCATTTAAGGGACCTTTGAAGTAATTAAGGTGGGCACATGAAACGAGAACGACTGTCCCAGTTAAGATGTTTCGCGGAAGCTGCAAAAATTTAGATACATTCGGCAGGTTGCCATTTTTGAACACCTGCAGGAAAATTGTGGCAAGACTAAGGTTGAATAGAGGAGAAGGTGATGCTCTACCGAGGCAAAGAGCTCTCCTTGAGGTCAGAGTCCTGAGGAAAACCTTCAAAAACGTTGAGAAGGGTTCGAAATGAGTCGACTGCTTTTGTTTAGAACCAAACAAGAATTCTACTATGCTATTCCAATCGGAGGCTCACTAAAAAGAATGCTTAGATTTAAAAAAATATCTAAACAAGCCCAGTAGAACCATTGTTTGGTCACTGCCCTTGCCGAATACAAGTATATAATGTGTAATTGAGTAAAGCAGGGGTGGTTGTTTTATTTCAAAACTGTTTAAATTGTACAGAACCAGGAGTTAAGATGGGTCTTTCACTACGATGTTTTATATGTAATGTACTGAGTCTGAATGTTTTGTTTCATGTGGTGCAATTTGTAAGTGTGTTGTCTGTTTTATGTAAAATTTTTCTAATTATTATATTTCTAAATAACTTGGATCCATAAAATAATGAAGAATTTTTTGCAAAACTAAAAAACAAAGAAAAATAAATATTTCCTGGAAATAAATCATGCAATGATCATAACAACTGAGGTGTGTGATCATCTAGTTTGAATGATGGATTGAATGCACATCAGTATTGGCAATTGTTGGTTAGAGATTATGTATTACTGATTGAGGGCCGAGCCCAATCAAAAGTTAGCACTTACTAAACATAAAATGGCAACCCAAAGTTGGACAATGGGAGAGATTTTCTGCAGCAGTGAAAAACAACTTTAGGAGTTTTGACTGTTAGGACATGTAACATTTGAACACATATGACAACTGCACTACAGGCTGCAGTGGCAGGCCTGAGGCAATGTTTAAACTGCTACTTGAGTGGGTGGCACAATTAATGCTGCAGATCCACTTGTAGTATTTAATTTTACTGGTCATTTACTAGGGACTTACAAGTCAATTAAATGTGGCAATTAAGTGTAAGCCAATTATACTGTGTTTTAGGGATAGAGCACAAGCACATTAGTACTGGTTTGCAGCGGTAGTGTGCACAGAGTCCTAAAAGCCACCAATAAAGGGTTCAGCAAAGGAAGGAAAAAAGTTTGAGATGAGCCTGTATAGATGGTGAAGTCCAACAAACTGCATCCTTTTCACCACTCCCTAAACTATGATCCAGCAGAGGAAAGGGGAATCTAGCCAAACCAAATATGTGGGAGGTCCTGGCAGACCAAACTGTGGATTGGAATCCACTGAATTTCAATGCAGGTCAGACAATAGTAGCAGGTGTTTGTGCTGCAGCATATGCACTGCAAAGCCTGGGTTCTGTGTGTCGTGGCATGGTGGTGGTGGGAGCAGTTCGAGCTAGTTCTTGGAGAGCAGTGCCGGACAAGTGGAAGCACACTAGCCTTTCTCAATTGCCCTCTGGATACAGGGAGAAGGGATCCCCTGGAAGCATTACACAGAGGTCTTCCGGTCTGTACTACAAATTGGTACATACCTTCAGCGGCACCATTCTTTTTAGGGAATTGGCGTACTGCAGCTGCCAGGCAAGTGGACAGCCTTCGGGAACTGCAGATCAGTTTTTCAGTTGAGCATAGGTCAGTAAGACGGACTAGTGATAGGAAGGCCACCACTAAACAAGACCAAAAAGTACTTACCTGCTTTCAGCACTATAAGAGAAAGCAGTAGATGCTTCTAATGCATCAATAGTTTGCATATTACTATAGCTCTGAAGATACTGCCTTGCCTTCTTAGCTGCCTCGATTCTGCAGTTTCTGTTCTGCTGCGATTGGTGGTCTCCCTGCTTTACATGAAAGGTGTTCAACGTAGGTCGATTAGTGCCGGATCCCTGCCAGATTTTAAGGACATCAACCTAAGATAAAATTTAGATACACTGAATTGAAACTGAACTCATTTATATAGTCAGTCATTTTCCCAGAGAGGACATTTATCCAGCCCTCCGGGCATTCGATTTTGACATCCCTGCTTTTGTGGTTCTCTACGATACCCAGAAATGTGTCCTCTAGAGGAAAGGGTGTTTTCACCAGTATACTTCTTTTTCTATAGCCTACTTTACTCTGAAGTTTTGAAAACTGGAAAGCGGCTTTGGGCCATTTCTGCATTAAAATCAGTTGAGGAACGTGTAGCCCAGAAGACCAAAGCACCAATAACAATTCACTCTAAATCCCACCCAGCGTCATCCAATCGCTCACAGCTACCTACTCACCAGTCTCAATAGCTCATGCATTTTCTATTCTCCAAAGGCATAGGAGGCATGCTAATGTGTCAGCTTTATGCATTTGTATAACTCCCAGTCAGTTATGTATTACATATATTGTATTTGTTTAGAGCAAGCCTAGAGACAAGGTAGCACAATGATAGAAATACAATTGGAAATTGACAGAGTGGGACTGAGTTTTTGATAGGGGAGCTGAATTATTTTCTGCACCCCAATGCCTGGCTAAGTATGCAGTGTAAGATGTGTGTAGCGAGTTTTGGCGATGTATTCAGATGAAGCACAATGTTCAGGTCAGTGGTAGAAGCCTACAGACGTCAATATGTCACTTACTTTCACAAACTTTCCATGGAGCAGGTAAGGTGACTTGAAATCATTCTGACAGTTGGAATACGCCATGCCTAGTCCCATCCCAGACGAAAAGACAATGGGCCAAGTCTTCCCTGCAAGGATTAGAGAAATTAAGCATTAAGACAGAATTGTGCGTTTGAATATCCAGGGGCAGAAGGGAGTACACGCAGACAAAGCTGGATCCATGACAGCAAGAGAACATGGTTCAAGTGCTGAGCATTAAGGTTTTTAACACATTACAAGGCAATAATAAACAGCAATACCTTTGAGAACAAAGCAACCGAGACGGCATAGTCTGTACATTGTGTACGGAGAAAGTGAGCCTCTCTCTATAGTTAATGCTAAAGAGAAATAAACTCATTTGATACAATTTGATACAAGCTACAGGAAATGAGGCTGGAAGAGGAATGAGGGACTCAAAGCTTCAAAAATAGAGCTGGAGAGCCTGGGACAGAGGTTGGGGGGAGAGTAAGAAGACAGATGAAAGTAATAGAGAGGAAGAGCAATCTAGAAAGAGACCACAAAAAAGAAAACTGAAGGTAGAGATAAAATAGAAAAGAAAACATTACTTTTAATACTAGTTCGGCATTCTAGGAATATTCATTGGAGTCATAAACCTTAGAATGATCCCCGGCTGTCGTTCTTCAAACAACTCAGCCCCTGGGATAAAACATCTTACCAGCAGAGGGTTCCATTCCCTCAAATGTTCTACCAACATTATGAACAAGGGCAAAAATATCAATAACGGAGACGGGCGAGGAGAAGAGTGGGCTGGACGAGCCAAGATGGCAGGGTGACTGCTTCGAGGCTTCCGGGCTGCAATCTCACTTCCAGGCGAAAACCAGTGGCAACTGGATGCATCTGACTCCCCCGACTACTGCTGGGGACGGGTGGAAGTGGCAGCAGAGCTTAACCCCTTCGCTGCGGCGGCTATTCCGCCGCAGCGCTAAAGGGGCGGGGCGGCCGCGCGGCCGCCGCATGCTGGTGACAGAACCGCTCCGTCACCAGCTACAGTTGAGCTGTGCTGGTGACGGAGCGGTTCCGTCATGACCCGCCCCGCTCTTTAGAACGCCCGCGCAGGCGCGAAATCAGCGCCGCGCAGGCGCGGCGGCCGGGCCATGACGGAACCGCTCCGTCATCAGCACAGCTCAACTGTAGCTGATGACGGAGCGATTCCGTCATCAGCATGGAAGGGGTTAACAGCCTGCCGTGATCGTGCAGTGAGCCTGAGAGAGACTCCTTGAATCAACCCATGCCACTGAACCTGCGGCCGATCCTTTGAATAGTTGAATAGCGGTACCAGTGGTTGGTGATCCGTGACCTCAGTGAACGGGTGTCCGCATATGTATAGGTGGAAATGTCTGAATCCCCATCGGATGGCCAGGGCCTCTCACTCGATTCGAGAGTATCGCTTCTCGGTCGGGGATAGTGCTTTGCTGGCGTATGCTAAGGTGGCCCATTGTCCCGGCACTTGTTCCGGAGCGAGGACGGCCCTAGGCCTACAGGGATGGCGTCTACTAATATTTCAATCTTCGCCGGGTCGAAGCTCTGCAAGGGTTGCTAGGTCCGGAATTAAACTTTCACAATACAAAGCCATTCCCAGAAAGCTGCGTACTTCCGCCACGGAGAGTGAGGCAGCAGCGGTCTTGATAGCTTGGGATTTCCGTGGGTCGACCTGTATGCCTTCTTGGGTAAACCTGTATCCGAAGAATTCTATCTTTTGTTGGAACAGCAGACACTTCTCTCTGTGGAGGGGGACGCCGTGGTCTAGGAGTCTCTTCAGCGTGGCTCTCACATGCCGGTAGTGTTCTTCCGCTGTCTTGGAGTGGAGGAGGATGTCATCACTCACATTTAGGACGCCAGGTAGTCCTACCAGGATTTCTTAGACAGAGTTCTGGAATACTTCCACGGCGATGGATATTCTGAAATTCAGCTGTTTATACCTCCGGAGACCTAGGTGCGTGCTGAATGTTGTGATGTACCAGCGACCTTTGGCAAGGGCTAGTTGGTGATAGCCCGCATTCAGATCCAGCTTCAAAAACCATCTGGATCCGTTCAGATCAGCCACAATGTCATCCATGGTCGGCCTTATGTGGAGTTCGCGCTGAATGGCCTTGTTGGGAATGCGCATGTCAATGCAGACTGATCTTCCCTGGTTGGCGAGGCTTTTCCACAATCACCATGGGTGATACCCACGGCATGGGCCCGGATACTTGCTCTATGACCCCTTTGACTTAGAGTTTCTGCAATTCCTCCTACCAGAGGCCGCAGGTGGAATGGGATTCTCTGGCGTCGTAGGGCCGTTGGCGGGACGGTAGGGTCCATGTGCAGTCGGATGGGGAGCTCTCTTTATCGTCCCTTAAACAAGTCTTCAGTAATTCCTCCATCTGGTCTGCTTGTATTCTCTTGGCAAACATCCCCAGACCCAGGTCTTCAGCTGCATGGCTACTGAGCAGCGTGTCCACTTCTAGGTTGAGGACATGGATATCGATGGTGATCGACGTCTTCTGACCGCACTGGCATGGTCATTTTGCCTCAGAGGGGTAGTGGTGAGTCGCTTCCATACACAAAGATCTGGGCCTTCGACAGTCTGAGCTCTGGTCTGGGCCTCAGTTTGTTGTACTGCTGGACTCCCATTACCTTTACTAAGGCACTGGTGTCTATTACCACATTGACGTCTGTCCCTGCTACCTGGACTGCGCAGTGAGGTTGGGGTCGCCTCTGGCTCTTCAGGGCCCGGGTAAACCAGATTAGGTAGGTCTCTCCTTTGTCATCTGATGTGGACTCGTCTTGTTGGTAGGTTGTCGGTTCTTTCTTCTTCCCTCCAGGGTGCGATGCTAGCGAGACTTGCAACAGTTGTCGGACCATCCTCATGTGTTTTGGTCGGTTCCCTTCCCTGCGCTGGGTTTTCTTTCTGCATACTGACGGGAAGTGGTTCGCGATGCCGCAGGTCTTCCGCTACGCTGGGCATGCCTGTGCGGGATGTTCTTCATACCCACATTGAAACTTTGCTGCGTATCCCAAGGATCAGCTGGGCTCTGATTTCCTCTGAGGCTCTGTCTCCCACGAGATGAGTGGCGGCCAGTTCCATGAGCAGCGCGTGAAAAGCGTCTACAGACTCGTTCTCTCTCTGCTTGGCTTGCCTTAGCTTAAAATGTCGAAGTCTGGGTTCATTTGGGGATCGAAATGGGCATTTAGGGCTGCGACGGCTGCCGCGTAGTCCTCAGGGGGCCCTGTATTCGGTAGATGCTTCAACAAAAAGGTAGATTTCCTCCCCAGCATAGTTGAGTAGCAGAGAGCGTTTTACTGGGCCTTCCTTTTCCCTCGTGGCAATGAAATAGTTCTCCAGGCGGCCTAGCCAGATCTGCCACCTCGGTGCGCCATGGAGGGTCTGCCGACTTACTGAATGGAGGCAGGACTCCTGAGGGCGGGTGATGGGGAGCTGCTGGCGAATGGGCCTGGGGGGCATCATCTTGATCCCCCATTGAGCTAAATGTAGGTGCAGAGGAGTGGCCTAACGAGGACGCTGGTTTCTTGTGGTGCGCCTAGGCGTATAGGTGCTGGCGCAAAAGCACTGGGTAACGTGTGAGCATTACATGTTTTCAGGCATGTGGCACTCCCTAGGCTGGTGTGGGCCAGTGTTGTATCCTTTTGATTTCCCCTGGGTACTCAAATTCACCCCTGTAGCGTGGGGGCGGAGACTCTCTTGGCAGATGCAGAGGCAGAGGGGGCAGCTGTGTCTGTTGCTGTAGCCAGGTGGGACTGTCACACTCTGGAGCAGGGCAGGAGCAGCGTGTGTTGCTCCCCGCCCTCATCGCCAATGTGATAAACAGGGGAGCGGGGGGCACCCTCCGGCAGCGAATACTCGCGCTGGGCCTTATTAGCACCCCGCTAAAAAATGAGGCACACACAGGGTTTGCTGTGTGGCGCGGACTGCCTTGCGGCTCCGCCCATCTTTATTTTATAGACGCACGCAGGAGCAGGGACTGTTCGGTGCGCCCCAGCGATAAGCGTTGGTGCGCTAACCGTCACACTCATGGAGGGGCAGGCGCTTATGGCCAGAGAATCTATGCCCACAGCGGTGAGGGGCCCACGATTGTCTGAGGATCCAAATTGCCCATGCCTTCATGCGTGAACATGCTGGAGGGCTAAAAGTTGGTCATCTTATCTGCCAACCCTGGAGCTGCGTCCTAGCTTGAGACTGCAAACCGCCACCACTCCCTTCACCCTTATTTTTGGCCCCTGGATCTCCCCTGCCTCAGCTTTCCTAACGAGGTTGCAATCAGGAGAGCTGCAGCGACAGAGCGCGGACCCGTCGCAAGGGCACCCGTGAATGCGAAGACCCCTGCCAGCAACGGCCGGTAAAGGTAAGCGCATTGCAGCATTGTTGATGTCGACAGAAATAGAGAAAATTGAATAAATCCTATCCAGTCGTCTGTCGAAATCCCCTATGCGTACCAGAACCGGTCGCTGCTGACCCCTGCCCTGAAACCACCCTCCTTGAGCGAGACTCACTCTGGTCATCAATTACCCTACATCTACCCTAGCAACCAACTGGGTCACAGGAGAGCGGTGGCCCGGACCGAAATGGATGGAACAACTGCTGATTCTAACTTCCACCTCACCTGCCTGGTCGGGTCCCCTTCTCTGAGAACTAGGGGCTTTTTGCTCTCCAACTCGGAAACCTGCTTTGTCCCACCCCTCCCCTGTCCGCCACCCTTGCATTTGCCTGAGTGACACAGATACTCTCTACAATGGGGCGCTCCCGGTCCACTGCTCCATCCCAGACATCACACACTGATTCCTGCCCACTGGGAGGGATGGGGGCTAAACTCCCCGCAACAAGCAGGCACTGCACTTGCCTGCCAAGGACAAATTGGACACAGTGTTGTCAGCAATTGAGAACTTGTGCATATCCATGGAAAACAAGATCAGCTTCCTGGCAGTGAACTTCAACATTCTCCGTGACGATCTAAGGAAGCTGGCGGACAAAGTGGTTGATGCTGAACGCAAGCTGGCTGTTCTACAGCCCACATCCGTAGCCACACACAAGACTGTGCAAACGCTACCCGATAGTGCTAAACACCTATAAGCTCAAGCATATAATGTAGAGTGTTGGTCACGGGAAGCAACTTGTGTATTGTGGCCCTCCTGCTGCAGCAGAGGAGCGCAATGCAGTGAACTGTTTGGAATACTGGCTACGAACTTTCACAGCCCTTGACACAATCGCCCATCTTTACTGAGAGCACATACGGTACCCGCTCGTCTGCCTCCTTTCCATGCTCAGTGGTCCTCAAGCTCCCGCATTTGAAGGACAGACGCCACCCTTCGGGTGGCGTGGCCGCAGGTGAACAACGACCATGTGAGGCTCTTCCAGGCTACACACGAGTAGTACAGCTCAATAGAGCTGACTCCCATCGTGCCAAACGTAAACTGCAAGAAATCCACCTCCAGTAAGTACTCTTTGCTCTTCCCTGCCTGCTTGTGGGTGATAACTGATGAGAACTTTTTCTTCTTCACTAAGCCAGAGGTGGCCTGGGATAGGAAGGAGAGTCATATTTCCAGTGATACAACCTCCTCAACGATAGCCTTCGACTGGGCCACAGTGCCTCGCAAGATGCCGGTGAGCGTGGACACGCTGTGTTGCTTCTCAGCGACAACAGTCACCCTGACCTTCTGACCTGGAGCAGACGAACCGTGAGAGGAAACAGGCTCTCGAAGTTGCAGCGTCTAGTCGCACAGCTGACAGGGTCACAGACTCTTACACCAGCCTCAAACGCTATTCCAGAAGAGACAGCGGTTCATCTACGTGGTGCTGGGCTCTTACACATCTTCCTACAAGTACTGCATGCCCTACTGAGGGAACCTGATCCTGCTACCTTGCCCTCTATCTCTCGCTCTGCACTGTTCGGGGGGACCACACGCCGTCCCCCCGTCTGCAACAGCCATGACTCCACTTGCGGCTGTGCCGGGCTGTGTGGCCCTTACCACTTACCCTTTGGGCCTTCAGACAACTTGCGTCTATACCTACGCTGGACACCTGTATGTTTTTTTACCCTCACAGAGGGTCCTGCCCAGCAACACTCCACGTTGCCTCCCTAGCCAGATCCCCCATGTTACACTATTTGAATGGTGTATAGTTATGCTTAGTTTGGACTGGCTGTCGTTTGTATCCTGCCGGTAGTATTCTTACTCCTGGTCTACCATTCTAGTTTGCAGACTGGCCCTCACACACCGACATGCACGCATCCTTCATCTACACTCGCTACCTCTGTGGTGACCAACACTAATCCATCACCCCAACATGATACATCTGCTCTCAGACATCCTTGCAATGCGGGCGGCATTCCCAGATTACTAGGTGGGAACTTCAACTGTGTCTTAGGCACGGCACTGGACAGATCTTATCTTTCGTTCCCCAATCCCCACGCACTCCAATGCCAAGCGCCTGAGTGCACCACTGGAAATCAAACTAAAGGGAACCCATTGTCCCTAGGTACCCTGGTAAATATAAACAAATAAATGGTTCAGCTTACACCTTAGCTTTCCTAGGCAAAAAAAAATGCACGTAGTTACCAAAAGTGCTGGAAAATCAACCAACTGTTTAATGGATACCCACACAAACTTTCGTGCACAATCCTACGCAGATATAGGGTATACACATTTGCATATTGTACAAATATGCACAATACTAACAAATATGCTGTAGGTGCTCCGTGTGGACTGCACTGTGTGAGTGGATGATGAAATATTTAGCGAACAAGAAGTGCGCATTGCTACACATAAGAAAAAGGCAAATGCTGACTTAAGAATACACAAATTCAGGGTACCAAGCCATGTCTTTTCCTAGACCGGAATCAAGCATCCAAGGACCGGTTTCTGGCTATCAGCCTTCTTCAGCCTGGATAGCTTGATTCCAGTGATGTGGAGAGCCTGGGACTCACGTCTGAGCATACCCAGCCCACTCGGGGTGAAAATTGCAAAAAACACAGTTGATGGACAGAATGCAGAACAATGTCTTACATTCACCCTAGTACAAAGATCCGCTTTAGGCCGCCATTAGAGTGGCAGGGTATGCTCAGACGTGAGTCCCTTGCTCCCTTTGCCACTGGATTCAGGCAAGCCGGGCTGAAGACGGCTGGAATGCCAGAAACCGGTCCCCGGAAGCTTGTTTCCGGTCCAGGGAAGACATGGCTTGGCAGTTCGGGCTGGACTGTTCCCATGAGGCACAGGGTCAGACTGATTTGCATATAGCCATGTCTGAACTGGGGTGGCAGAGTGGGCTAAAGAACGGTGATGGATTAAACCCAGATCTTTTGACTGGGTGTGAGTGTTTGATTGATTCAGATGCTCCGTCCATCACCACCCCCTTTTGTACTGCTTTTGGCCGCCATAAGAGTGGCAGGGTATGCTCAGACATGAGTCCCTTGCTCCCTTTGCCACTGGATTCAGGCAAGCCGGGCTGAAGACGTCTGGAATGCCAGAAACCAGTCCCCGGATGCTTGTTTCCGGTCCAGGAAGACATGGCTTGGCAGTTCGGGCTGGACTGTTCCCATGAGGCACAGGGTCAGACTGATTTGCATATAGCCATGTCTCAACTGGGGTGGCAGAGTGGGCGAAAGAACGGTGATGGATTAAACCCAAATCGTTTGACTGGGTGTGAGTGTTTGATTGATTCAGATGCTCCGTCCATCACCACCCCCTTTTGCACCGTATTTCTATGATCATAATATTAAAGGCATAGTTGCTCCAGGTCCACACAGATAGCGGGAGGTCATTCAGGCATTTACAACCAATGACGTAGATCCTACAATTAACATTGTGATTAAGAGTAGAAGTGTGAGCCTGTGGACATGGGTCAGAGAGTGGAAACTCAAGCAAGGAGTGAAGAAACCATGACCAAGAGGGGAAAGAATGAAAGCAAAACTGGAAAAGAGGTATGAGCTGGGGGACAGGGAGGAGGGGTCGCGCCGCGCCTTAATTAGAGCATGCTCCCAACCAAGAAAAGGGGCACGGAAGAAGGCGCAACCCACTGAAGAAAAAAGGATGTGGGACGAGAACATGGCCGAGCAAGAGGGGCAGATAAGAGGCCGGGCGCATGCAAGCACAAGTTTGAGGAGTGGAGAAGAGCACATAGGCAAGTCCAAGCCAGGGGGAGGCCAAAAGAGAAGGGTAGATTGCCTGCACCTGAGCAGAGGGTGAAACTTGGGGGGAGAGGAAGCTAGAGGGGGAGGGAATGGAGAAAACATAAGCCAGAGGGAGAGAACATGAGCTAAAACGGCAGCCCGCAAGCCAGAGAGGGATGTGAAGGCATACAATGCTTGAGAAAGGAATAAAGTGAGCCTGAGTAGGAAAGGAAAACTGCATGGCACCAGCGCAGAGCCAGAAAAAGTGAAGTAAGAGGCTGTTGCACGCTTTCAGTAAACAATCATCTAAAATTCAAACTACTAAGCCTGGCTGCCTGGGTGCGAGTGGAGGCTCAGTTGTCCGGCTTTGAGTGGGCTCATGGGTTCTCTGATCGCATGTGGACGATGTATTGTTTTTTCCTACCAACTTGAAATGCACAGGCCCGATTGCTGCGTATCATGCAGATCTTTGGTTAAACGTCGGGGACTATATATGAACCCTCAGAAGTCCATCTTGTGGGTATTGGGGGGGGCCAGGGCACGCTCGGTAATTGGGCATAGTCGGTCCGGGTGGTGTATGGGGACATGAAATACTTGGGGGTGTATCTGTGCAATTCTTCCACCACGGTCTGGGAGCGCAATCTTGCACCTGTATAGGAGCGTGTGCCGAGGATATTAAGACCTGGTCCCATATGCGGACATATGTTCATCAATGGCCGATCAGCTATTTTTAAGATTGTGTCGCTCCCGCGATTATTGTATCAATTACAAAATCAGCCTTACCCGATTCCCCCTCGAGGGTTTCAGCAGGTGAACTCTGCCTTAGGTCAGTTTCTTTGGGGTGGGGGAGCAGTGAGGGTAGCGATCCGGACGTATTGTGGGGGCTGGCAACCTCCGACATCTGGCCTTATTATGTTGCATTGTTATGTTATGTTATGTTATGTCATCTGTTTTGTAAAGCGCAAACAGCTGCCCCAGCAACGGGGCGTCCCGGCGCTAGAACCATAACACAACCAACTGAGACGAGAGACGAGACCTATATCTACTAGTCTTAAATAAGTGGTGGTATGGGGACAGAGCGGACCCAGCCTATGTCATGGAACGGCGTTGTATGGTCCTTCACACTCCTTTATTCTGCCCAGTTGAGGTGTCCCTCCTGCCGTCGGGCACGCAGATTGCGTTTCAGCTTTAGAGGCAGGCTTTGCGGAGGACCGGCTGGGGGTGTAGACTGACTCGGGAGACCCCACTTTGGCACAATGGCCACTTCCCGCAGTTGCTGAATCTCTCCGGGTTTCGTGGCTGGGGTAACATTGGGATATCCACTCTGGGAGACGTTGTGCGGGGCACGATTTTAAAATTCTTCAGGATATCCAGTAGGATTTCCAGATGCCAAAGACCCAATTCTTCAAATATCTACAATTTAGGCATGCTATCTCGCCTAACTTGGAGGGCCTGCACTAATTACTGGAGTTTAGCTCCGTAGTGGCTAAGCTATTTATGGGAGACCTCCTAGACCATAAGATCTCTACAATTTATCAATCTCTGGTTACGCACTGTTCTCCCCTCCTTGCAGAGTCTGCAAGAGGCCTAGGAGGGAGATGTAGGTCAGATGGAGGAAGAGGACTGGAAAGAAGCTTTGGCCTCCCCGCGTGGGGCGGCTATTGCGGTTAGCCTGCGGCTTATTCAATTTAAATACCTTCATAGGGTCTATTTTACTAGGGTTAGGCTCTGGAGGGCGGGCTTGGTGGCTTCCCTGTTGTGTCTTCGCTGCGGGCATGAGGAGGGGACCCTGCTACACACTATTTTGGCACTGCACATCGCTTGCACGATTCTGGAGGGGGGTCCTGGCCTGCCTCTCTGAAGTACAGGGGGGGGGAGCTCCCTGACTGACAGAAACTGGTCGTCCTTGTGATGGAAGGGATTGGGGACAACATATGTAAGCGCCACCTTATGCTCCTATGTTTTCCTTAGCAAACAGAGATATAGCTAGAGACTGGAAGGCGGTGGTTGCTCCCTCGGTCTGGAAGAAAGGTCTGGACTTCTGTACGGACCTAGAGATTCCCATTTTTTAAGCTAGAGGGTGCCCCCGTAAGTACTATAAGATTTGGAGGCGCTGGGCGGATTATCGATGCTTGGAATTGGAGCCGCCCAGGGAGAGAAGGAGCCGTGACCCGGAGTGACCTGTTGGCCGTCCCAGTTTCCTACATTCTCTTTTGGGTTGCCCCTATCTCTGCGGCAGGATCCGATATCTTAGAAACTGGGCTTCTATGTAGAGCAATGGTAGTTTGGTTTAGAGATATGTTGTTCCGGAATAAGGAGACGGTGCAATGGGGGTGGGGAGGAAGGGGGGGGGGGGAATTGGGTGTTTGCAGGGTTCACTTTTATATGTATCGCCTTTCATATTCTCCTGTTTTAAATGAGTAAAATGGTCAAAGTCAATTTCTTTTGAATCATACATTTGGCAGCGGTCTCTGGGATTCAGAGGTCTGCATCATGTGTTATTTTGACATATAAAATCTGTTGTAAAAAAAAATTCAAACTCCTGGAAGAAAACAACCCAACCTCTTCTGGAGTTATCATGTACACAATGATGAACCATAATCTACCTAGAGTAGAGAGTGGCATGCTTCAACATTGGGTTTCACCTTTAGCACTAGGAAGCATCTTAGGAGTGCTATTTTTCACTGCTTGCACAGTGTTGTTGTAATGAGCTCCCTAGCGTGGTTGAGTATGTCCCTTAAGTTGATATTCTCCATTTTATAAACTGTCTGCCCTATATTCAAATTATGTGTGCGAGCTAAATTGATTTTTCTGGTATCTCTCTATCACAAGCTTAAAAATAGGAAGGTTGAACAATAGATGCTGCTTCTCTTTGCTCTCAACATGCTTTGGCACTTGAATATTGCCCCTTTAGAGTCAGGCATCTTCCTCAGGACAAAGTGGGGTATCTCATATCACATTGTGAAACGGTCCGTAGTTCATAAGGCATGTTCACCACAGTGTTGAAGCAAATTTCCCATGGCCCCACTCACTGAAGAAGCCCCATGACATGCTACTGGTGAAGCTGTCTGCACCTGAGGCATGTATCACAGGGCAGGACACTCATCAGTCTGTCCTATGAAACAGGTCATGCCCACGCTGTCAAGCTATGCTTGCAGCCATGGGTGTGAGCGCGAGCGCACATGGGCCCGACTATTTTATTAATGACTTATGAAGAAAGGCAGTTTTATTTCTCGTACACAAGTCAATGAAGCAACATTATGGTGTATTAAGCCATGTCCAAGAGAGAATTTGATACAATGCGTATCCAAACTGATTCAATCATGGAAAGGAGATTTAAACCAAGGTCTCTAGGTAAGGGCCCAACAAATAGTTTTGCCCCTGGTCCAAAAAAAGCTTCCAACTGGACCGGCAATTTACGCAAGTGCATTCAAAATGTCCTTTATTTTTTCACATGATGGAGAGACAGCAGTGGAAACACATTTTCTTCACAGAACAGGTACATCCTGGGAAGAAATAGTTCAAGCTTCCCTTATTCAGATGAGAGGTAGAGCTTGGAAAGCAGCACAGAAGCTTTTCCAGTCACAGGACCGATACAAATATGTCTGCAGCAGAACAAGCTTTGCTTTCTCACAGAACAAGAACAATATGGCAGTAGCAAGCAAGCTTCTCTCCCACAGAAGGGAGCAAGTGCAATAGTTCATTCCCTTAGACCAGATTCAGCAGGGCACACTAGTTCAAGCTTTTCATACTTGCAGAACATGTACAGTTGAGAAACATGTTGGTTAGAGATAGATCTGTGGAGAAGGTGCTTACATCGCTGAGAGGAATGTATAGGTGCAAGTGGGAGTCACTAAAAGGTAGAGCAAAAATAGTGTAATCTTGCATATTCTACATCAGCATCCTGATGGTCTGTAATTTCGTAGGAGGTCATAGTTATTTGGAGGAGCCATGCTATAGACAGGCAAATACAAGCCAGTCTCTTCAAAAAGTATTTGAATGCACGTGCGCCAGGCTGTGTGCAATCCCTGCTTGGTGCTGAACCTTTTCAATATATTGTGGGCTGCCAATGGCCGATACTGTAGGCAGACTAGCACCTCTTTGCCAATACTGGAAGCTGGGAGAAGAATTGGGCAGCTCTCTACTGATGCTGGAGGCCGGAAGAAGGACTGGCAACTCAGCTGATGCTGAAAACAGTGCCTGACCGCTATGTGCATCAGAGACCAGGAGAAAGGCTCGCACCTCTGCTGATGCCGGAGGCAGACAACTGGATAATGGCTTTGCCGATGCTGGGGACGGGGAGGAGGAGGACTACATCTTGCTACCGATACTGGTCAGGCACCCCTCTCTTTATGCTGAAGGCCAGAAGAAGGATTGTCCTCGCTCTGCTGATGCTGGGAGAACGAATGGCAATTGCCTACTGATACTAGAGGTAGGGGAAAGACTTGCTGGTCTGTAAATATTGCAGCCAGAGAGCACTTTCATACCCTAGCGACCACTGGAGCAATGGCAGATTCCAGGCAGATTACTCTTGCAATATTGTAGGTTGAGGGACGGCCTTTGTGTAGCTCTACAACAGGAATGTACGCATGATGACGAGAGGCTATACACGGAAAACTGAATGCTTTAAAAAAAAAATAGCTTTTAAACCAGAGAGCAGTTTTTCAGGCATCTACGCATGCAGGAGCAAGAAAGATTCACATAAATCTACCAGTACTTGTGCTACAAAGAAATCCTTTCTTATCTACACAATTCAGGATTTACAACGCATATGATTAAACAAAAATAAACTAGCTCAAATTGTTCAAGTTACTAAAAGAAAGTGCCACACTTCGTGGCAATCAATGGAAAATCATTTGCTAAGGATCATTTTTCACCTTTCAGCTGCAGGTTGCTACATTCAAGTGTTAAACTGGTAAGTATGAAGGTGAACTGTTGCCTGCAAAATGTGCATCAAAATTACAAAATACTGCCCCTGAATATGGCACATTATGCCACATAAGTTACATTTTTCTGCCTTCGAATAGCCACCGATGCTGCCAAATTGGCCCTTGTATTGCTGCACCATTCCATTGGCCGTGCTCATAACTAAGTTGATACCAGAATAAAACAGAGGAGGACAGGCATACTATTCTATAGCCTTGGAAACAACAACAATTAGCCCTCTTTGCAAGTCCTGAAGCCTGGGCGGACTTACATCTTTGAAGATATAGGGGTCAATGAATAACCTGCCTATATCTGCAGTTATACCTCTTGTGGCACTGTTGTCAGGGATGACGACATTTACATATAACTGAGCCGAAAAACAGAGAATCCCATCTGAAATAGTGCAAATTTGGTTTGACTTTTAGGACGTTCTACTTACTTTTAAAGAAGATCACTGAAAAAACGACTCCCAATCCAAGGCCAGCACCTACAAAGATAAAGGAAAGAAATCGTCACATGCGTACCTGCACAACCATTTATCCGCCCTGAAAGGTAAAAAGGTTACTTTAGCATTTACATTAAAGTCACATTTTATCAAGGATTTATACCATCAAGCAACAGGTATTTATAGACAATACCAGAATTCCTAAAAATATAGCTGTTGCCCAATCTAAAGATAGGATTCCATGTTTTGCAACTAATCTGGGTTCATCTAATGCTCAGACAACACACAAGAGACAAGCAGCAGCATCTGAGAGAATGAAAAAGCATTGCTCTTTAGTCCTGAAATGGTCATTAAAAAAAAAAGGACACAAGAGAGTAGGGTGGGGATAACCAAACACCCTAGCCCTTGGTGGAGGGGGTGAGGGGCATTCTAAGAGGGACCCCTCTCTTTCTGCCCCCCCCCACCCACCCCCAGCTTAAAGCTTTATAAAAGCATATTTGGAGGGAGAGAAGTCACTGCCTTTCCATTGGGCTCCTGAGGGACTGGGAAAGAATATATTTTTTTAAGGGGGGGGCTTGGATGCCCACGGTGAAGTGGGAGCAGTGCTAGGCCTCAGGCCAGAGCCTGTGCCCAACTACACCGTGCACAACCAAAGGTTGTGCATGACCTGTCCTGACAACCCACTGGGGATTGGGTATAGTATTAAGATCTTACTATACATAAAAATAAAAAAAAACTGAAATTCAATGAAAAAAACAAAAAAGGTTGAAGTGGCGCTATAGTTACGTGAAAATGTCAGTTAAAATGTAACATTTTAGACCAAAAAAAAAAAAAGAATTCAGCAGTTATAGTTTACTGAGCTAACAAACTCATGGGCCCACTATGCTCTCCTTATAACCTCAGATGCTCTCCTTATAACCTCAGAGACAAACATTCATTATAAGTTCAATGGAGTCATTGATGACGGCACTAGTTCCAATTAGCTCAGTAAACTATAACGGCTGAATTTCAGTTTTTTTTAGTCTAAAATGTTCCATTTTAACAGGCATTTTCACCCAACTGTAGGTTATATATACATATGTGCATGTATGCTCTACATTCACACAAAAAATAAAGGTTAAAGTGATGTTAGTTAGGTGTTGGTATGAAGTCAAAACTAAACTTGAATAACTAAAAATCCCCTGAAATGCAGTTATAGTTTAATGAGCAAACTAGAACTTGGACTCCAACCATGCACCGCTTATGAGCGGACATATTGGATCACTCAGGACCTATATAAATAACTTCAATGATTACATCATGCAAGCTACTGTTCCTTATATTACTCTACAAACCCACTAGTTCGTTTTAGAAAATAAAGTAGGTAATAAAGGGCCTACAAACACATACAGCATAGATTGGCAGTATGTACATGTACGAAACAAAAATAGTGTAAGCCTGAATACAAGTTCGATTTAGTATGGCACATTATAGATGGTGGAGTTTAACTGCCAACAACATTCTAAGTTCAAACACTATTTCATTTAAAAAAAGGTAGAGACTGAGCGCAACTAGTCTTAGTTGCAGACATACATCTCAAATACGTTGTGCACGCAAATATTCAGTGATGACATCAAGGATGTCATTTATGATAACAATCATGACATTTAACAGGTCAGGAGTGATGTAATATGGGAGATATTAATCAGTGCATTGCAGGGGTGCAAGCTATTTTTAGCTAAGTTAACTATAACTGGTGACTTTGAGGGTTTTGGTTTCTACAAGTTAGATTTTGTTTCATTTCAAAACAACTATAACTTCACTTTAATCTTTGGGGTTTTTCAGTGCATTTCTAAGCTTTTTTTCCTAGCATAAGCGAATCTCTTTTTACTAACTAGTTTTTTAGTTAATTTCCGCTTAGTTTCCGGTTAATTGACAACCCCCAAATGACCCTGGGGGTCAGGGAGTGCCCCACTCTGCACTCTTATGAGATTTTTTAATTCAGGATTCTGGGACAGAGTCCCCGAGTCCAGTAATGGCAGCTGCTGAATGGCTGTGTGGCTGTGACCAGCCATTAATATCCCCACAGTACCAAAAAGGCCCAGGGGGAAAAAACTCCCTGGGTTGGTCGCAAGGCTCCATTTTATTAAAAGGCTCCATTTTATTAAACAAAAGTCCTGCAAGGCTTTAGCCAAATACACACAAAAAAAGTTATTTCAGAGATCGTTAAGCATTAAAACAAAAATAAAAAACGAAATACTACTACATAAATGCTTGCTTCTTTCATAGTGTTAAGGTAAATGTGATACGAGGACACATCTGTAAAATGATTTAGGACATTTGTAACTTCATTTGTGGTATCGAGGGTGAGGTCATGAGCACTGAATTTGGTGTGCGAGCTATGTGAGCATGCTTGTTGAGCAAGTTATGAATTGTGGTTCATTTCGCTAAAAATACTAATGTTTAAATAGGTCAGTGAAAAATAACACCATAAAAAGACTGGGTTATTCCTAAAAAGCAACCACCAGCAATATACACATATTCTCGGCAATGACAGAAAAAGAAATGAAGATGAGAAAGGAGAGGTTACAAGATCTTTTCAACGTTACTGATCTGAAAATAAAATATCAAGCACACAACGATCTTTGTAGGCTTAAAAAAAGTTTCTAGTTGCAGTATTCACAACATGGTATTGGAGGCATCTGAATGTATGACTGTACAGTGCAACCCATGCTCAAGAAACTATCCTTAGTGACACATGCATACACCAATCTGAAAACCAGAGAAATTAATTCTTGGTCTAAGACCAGACGGCCTTGGAGCTCATGCCACATGGAAGCAACAGACCCCCAAAAGTCATCAGTGCACTAGTTAGACCCACCAGTACCTATGAAGTTTCTCATAGTACTGTACTAATTTAACATATGCTCCCTATTTAAACAAGCATTGGAATAGCCAATAGGTCTCGCCTTTGGGACCTTATAAGTGTTTAGCCATGCAACAGTTACTGTTGTTGCAGTAAGGATATTGTGCTGCATATCTAAATACTTATAAGGTCCCAAAATCGAGACCTATTGGCTATGCCAATGCTTATTAGCTGGTAGAGGCTGGGCAGAGAACACGCATGTGGTATAAATGGCCGATCGTTACCGTAGTACCCAACGCAGTCACACACATGGCTGCCGGAGACATGGCGCACCTGAACGGACTACAGAGTTAGACACCAAAGTAACCCCTACGATGATAGTGGTATTCAAGCGGGTACCCACTGGGTCTATGCCATAGGATGTAGACTCCGGATTTGATGTGCACTCGCAATGCCTGGTTAGCGACGTGACGTGCAGCTCATCAACGGACCAGACTTACAAACAAGCACATTCTAACCAAGCTCAAACACATTCTGTAATTAAACCATTCCATCAAAAAATAAAAAACTATTCATAATGGCAAAATAAGGAAACGTTTCTCTGCACTCACCAAGAGATGTGAACTCTGAGGGCAACCAGCAACGCCTGATTAACCAGCAGCATGAATGTACAGTTGCCAGCGGGGGGCTGGAGAGGGGGAGAGTGAGAAAGAGAGGGCGAGAGGGCGAGAGTGAGAAAGAGAGGGCGAGAGTGAGAAAGAGGGGGGGGGAGTGAGAAAGAGGGGGGGGGAGTGAGAAAGAGGGGGGGAGTGAGAAAGAGAGGGAGAGAGTGAGAAAGAGAGGGAGAGAGTGAGAAAGAGAGGGAGAGAGTGAGAAAGAGAGTGAGAAAGAGAGTGAGAGTGAGAGTGAGAGTGAGAAAGAGGGAGAGTGAGTGAGAAAGAGAGGGAGAGTGAGAGTGAGAAAGAGAGGGAGAGTGAGAAAGAAAGGGGGAGAGTGAGAAAGAAAGGGGGAGAGTGAGAAAGAGAGGGGGAGTGAGAGAGCGAGAGAGAGAGAGCGAGAGAGAGAGAGAGAAAGAGTGAGTGAGTGAGTGATTGAGTGAGTGTGAGAGAGAGAAAGAAAGCGCCCGGGAGTGGCGCGCGCAGTCTGTTCATTTTCAAGCACTGCACTCATGCTTGTGGCGCTCCCCTGCTCGCTCCCGCAAGGTGGATGCCGCCACAAGCACGAGCGTGTGCTTGAAAATAACCAGAGCGACGGCTAAAGGCCCTCCTATGCAGTGCATGCGTGCTGCGTAGGCGAGACCTAAAATTGTTGACAATGTCAACAACAATATTATGGAAAAGGAAAGCACTTGTGTATTTTAAATTAATCTGGAAGGCGAGTAAGCGACATGCACGTGATCTAGGTGGACCAGTACATCCCAGGGGCTCTCGGCAGTCCCACAAGAGAACAATCTCTGAACCCACAAAATATAAATATGCAGACTCCGCAATACATTGTAAAGCACTAGATCCTTCCACACACTATTACTGGGCTGTGGCTATATGATTTTGTAAGGCCTCTTTGTTGCCTGTACTCAGGATACAAGATTGAGTAACCATTCAGAATACAAACCGTGAGCTCTTGGGTTAATGTTTCATGTGCTCTCGCCCTTACATTGCCCAGTCTATTCTCAGGGCACTGGGTATGGGAGTGGAAACAGGTCAGAGTTCAGCACAAAAGAACTGTGCCCTCACTTCTGACACAAAGAGCATGCATTGCCCAAATTCACTCTCATAATACAGGTCAGGATACAGCCGTGTATCACCCTTTGCCCTTAGGACATAATGCTAAACAATATGCCTTCTTCGCTCAGACTATGGGATAAAGTCATATCTTACCTGCCAAATTAGGACTAGAAATGAAGCCCAAGAGGCTACCAGTGGCTGAGACTTTTAAAGCATCCCAGCCAGCAACTTCCGTTGTTTTAAAGTGATGCCTAAGTGTAAAGAGTATTCCTAGAAGTCGGTCCCGTGCTCTCAGGGCCACAGGAACCAAGTTGCAACTCTCTAAAAACGCCCAACCAGGCTGAAGCCCATATTGGGGAGTTAGTGTTCCTGGTCACAGTGGATGTGGCCTACTATTTGGACTGAACTGTTCCTGCTTAACAGGACCAAGACTGATTTGTAACTTGGGGAATAAGATGAAGTGAACGACTGCCAGTGGCTAACACTTATGCAAGCAACCTACCCATCAGCTCTAGTTTTACCTGCCACGTCCCTTCTAGTGCCAGGCAAAGGGTGATATAGCTTATGGTCTTCTTTGAATTTATTTTCTGTGCACCTTCTCTCCAATAGCCGATTTCAAGGTTATAGAAAGAACAACGTATGCTATATCTTACAGTAGCTTAATAATATTACTTTATTTAATTTTTGTGGAGCCATCGATAGCAGAGATACATTTAAGTGGCCTAGAAACTAAAGACTTAAAAGGAAAGAAAAGAACGAGGATTTGAGTTTGAGACAAAAAGGTAAGAATTGGAAAAATGTCAAGCGGAAGACCGTTAAAGATGGAGGAGAAAGTAAATGAAATGAAAATATTTGAAAGGAGGCATAACGGGGAGATGGAGACTTTGAGCCAGAGTTTAGGTGGATCGAAGTGAGTAAGAAAGTATGCCAAGATGTGGTGAGACAAAAGACGAATAAGTCATTAAACACAGTTAAAGACACTACATAGACATTTAAAAGAATTATTTGACGAAGAAGAAACCAAAGTAGTTGATTGCGACGTGCAAGCTTTACTACATCTGAAGGGTAATGTCAAAGCACATATAAACCACTGAAAGGCTGAAAAGTCAGAGACAGGGCACTAAAATTCCTCTTCAGAGCGATGCACCGTGCATTTAAAAAACAGAAAATCAGATGTAGCTAATGGTTTAGTGTTTAAAACCATGTCAGACTTTCCACTGGGATGTTTATCCCACTCACTCTTTTGTTTACATCCCTTGTATCCCAGTCAAATCCATTACAAGTAAATTGTTTGAATAATGAACTTGGTTGGTGACCTTGGACGTTATGTGGGAACTTCATGAGCTCTCACGACAAAGGGCGTTGACTCCGGAAACGTCTGCTCGAGTCAGAGAAAACTAGCCTTTTATTGGAGTGGTCCAGGGACTGCTCTGCTCCTAATGGCGGTCTAAGGGCGAGGTCAGAGGAATGGGCGTAGTCAGCAGCGAAGGGCTGAGAACGGGATCTATTTACTCCACGGCTTCAACTGACAAGGCAAAGCTTTTAAGCAGCACAAGGGAAAAGCTGCAGAAAGGCATGTGAAATGATCAGACACTGCTGAAACATCAATACCAATCACTACAATACAGTCCTTCTTAGGAGTCTTCCAGGTTTCTTATTCAGGCTAAGTTCACTTTTCTTACTGATAGCTTCTGAGCAATATAGAAATAGAGTGCCTTAAGAAAGAGGAAGTGATATAGCAATATGGTATCCCAACTGGTATGATTATATGGACAGTTACAAAAGGATATGTTATAAACATTATCGGAAAGGAAGTAAGGAGACACTTTTGTAGTTTCAGATGAGCTCATGGCATCATATTTTATCAAAGGACAAGGAAAGGCAGGTTACAGTTGTAGCAGCACTGTAATTTAAACAAATAAATCAAAATAAAGATAATACAACCCTAATTGTACTTGGTGCGCAAATTGGTGCAAGTGATATACACGGTGGCGAAGCAAGTGACAATGTGATCAGCATATACGGCGCAAGGTGACTGGTGCATGAATATATACAGTGAATGGGTGGTACAATATGGTTCCAGCTAATTTGGAGTTTGATTCTGCTTTGAGTTGGCGGTTGTTTCGATGAACCATAATGTGCATTGCGCCTAAAATTGCGCTGAGTAGTCGACAGCGTTTCGATCCGCATTAATAGGGATCCTCATCAGGACTGGGTTGAGTGGTCGACAGTGCTGGAGGAATTCGTATGACTCTGGACGGCTTGGGGTGGATCCGAAGGTGAAATCCTGGTGGAGTTGGATATATAATCCGTATGACGCTGTACAATCTACGGTTGGGTGAAGCGGGGAAGTTAGGAAGGGTTCCGACCGGCGGGATCTGTGGATCAATCCGTGGTCCGATCCTGGCGTGATCGGTGGCGGGTGAATGAATCTCTCTGTTAGCTCGCGGGTCTAGGTCTGAGTAAATCCAACCTTAAGAAAGAGGAGATAGACTATATATGCTAATAGCTGCATGATTAATAATTGAATGAGGCAGAAAGCACATCCTGGGAAATTCGACCTTTTTGTCCTTTATCTAGTCACTGTCGTCACACATCCAAAATTACTGTGGTTTAATCGAGCATAACCAAATTTATATTCCAAGTATGTTAAACACTTATCTGTATTGTTCGAGTTTTAATTTATCGTCCAAAGCAATTTTATACATCTCTTTTTATACCAGGAAAAATAAAACTGAAGGTAGTTATTTTTTCCATAGTTCTTCCATTTACTCGGGACTTTAGACAAGGATACAAAAAGAGATCCCCTTGGTTAGTGTCTCTGAACCGTGAGATGACACTGTGGAACAATTGGCAGTTCCTGGTTTATCTTGTACAGAGCTCTGTTTTGTAGCCATTTGTGTGCTACATAAATATATATATATATATACACGAGTAGAAAGATTAAACTGGACAGTGTCTTTTCAATTAATTTAAACAAATAATGATTAAAAACAGGGAGATCTGGTTCCTGTGGTCCGTATGCAATCATGGGTTACTGGGCTCAGATCGTGACAATTGAGGCGCCTACCATGGGTGTCCTGGGCCCAACAGTGCTATTAGACCCCCAAAGTGGCTAACCACCCACCCCTCTTCACTTTAGAGAAGCAGCACACCCCAGAGTTTATTAATGAAGATAAGTGTTAGATCGTCAGATCACAGTAAAACATAGAACCCTAAATAACTGAAAATGCAGTCAGTGTTTTACTTTACAACACAACTTTTTCACTTTGCTGTACAATTTTAAATACTAGACATAAAATAAGGGAACACAAAGAACTATAAAACTCTTTACTAGTCAGAAATCTGTCCCAAAACAAAATTACAAGACTTCTTCTTTCACATAAAGTTGGATTCTATGAAGAGTACAAGGATAGTCTATGGATGTGTTCGCAATCACCTGCCAACCTCAAGAGCACGGAAAACTGGCAGCAAAAAGCCTTATACAATACCAGTTTTTCACTTGAGATACAGCTCACACGGCCAACAGTTCAGGATGCTACAGTTGAAAATGAAATTTATCACTAGGTCTTAACTGATGAACTTTATGTTACTGTTCAGAGTACCTTCATAAGATTGCAGTTGCTGGTACTGTGAGTTTTAAGAGATCTTTTCATCTCTTCCACAAAACCTTTCAAGCCCAAAACGATGCACCAGAGTCATCCCAAAATGGGCAGTCAAGCCAACCAAACTTGGAAAGATTCAACAGTGACTCAAATATTGGGGTGAGATCTGGTGTCCCAGACTAATTCGAAAAAGTGATTTGGATTCTAAATCCGTCTACACAGCGCGGAACCCACCTGATACAGAATGCAAGAGTCTCATTATAGAAGATTTATCCCCAGAGACTCACCTCCGCAGATCTTTGACGACCAAGCAAAGAAGTAATAAGGGTAGCCCTTGCAGGCCTCCTGCACGGAAAAACTCCCGGACCCAATGGTTTCTCTTTATAGATATTTTGGAGATACGCATCGCCACTCCTGAGCACCTTTGTGGAAGCTCACAGGACCTGGATATTATGGCGTTTATATCAGTTATACTGAAGCCAGGCAAGCCTCCCGATGACTGTGAATCATATCGCCATATATCCTTAATATAGAGGCAAGATATATGCCAAAGTGCTGGAACAGATAAAGGTAATACATAGTCTGTTGGAATTTGACTACAACAGCTTTCTACTCAATCGCATCATGCGACCATCTTGACTTGATCTGTTTTCCCTGGTGTCAAAAGCACCTGAATACTCAATTTAAGGGCTATACGGGGAGCATAGGGTGGTAGCCAATGAGCTACTTAGCCTTGGGGTCACTACACCCCCTATATGACCACTTTGTGTGGGTAGCGGACATAACCCTGTTCCAGAGTTCCAAGTACACCAAAAACAAGATGGTGGAACCCTTCTTTCATGGAGCACATCAGATCAGAAAATTATATGTAGTGGTAGGCTGGATGATACTAGTCATCACACTAAAGGACTAGTAAGTTTTCAGGGGCACCTCTAAGGTAAGAAAATGGCATCAGTATCAATGAAGTTATTATGTAGCTGGGTAACTCGTAATGACCAGTGTCCAGTACATATACTTAAATGGCTTTCCAGTTCACTTGTAATATCTAGTAATAGAACTAGACATCACAGGGGCATATCTTCTCATGCAGATATGTCCTCACAAGTAATAGCATGCACCCTGCCGCTAAGATCACTATCTTAAGGCCTGCTGCAGGAGTAACTTACACATAGTACATGAAGTGTATGGGCATGGCATATAGTGAGTGTACAAAGTTGTGTTGTCAGAAGGCCTTGCGCCCTTTCACGCGGCCTGCAGTGGCAGCTTGCGTGCAGTGTTTGTATGTGTTCCTTTTGGTGGCATAAGGCATGCTGCAGCCCTGGGGGACCCTCTTTAATGCCCATGCCCTAGATTCCAGGGGTACCATTTACTAGGGACTTACAAGGATGCCAAAGTCCTTTCTAGTTGGGTTACAAATTAAAAGGTCAGCTTTAGGGAAAAAGAACACTGGCAGTGGAGCCTGGTTAGCAGGCTTTCAATTCAATCCGTGCACAGCCTGTTGAAAAACCAGCATATAGTAGTTCAAATGAGGGGGAAAAGTGGGGGTGGGCGGGTGGACATCTGTAAGGTAGTTCAGCTTCCTACACAGACTCCCAGGTCACCAGCCTCACACAATGCCCTCCATCATCTTAGGTTGTTTCACACATGTGGAGTCAAAATAGACTCAACTAGGCACTTCAAAAGGCAAGCAGAAGGGGCTCACACTTAACAGACAATGTGTCTGGCATCATGCATACAGTTCCCTCACACATGGAAGTAAAAGACCACAGTTAAATGAGATCAGCAGACATTTACACTTGAGAGACCATGTGGAATCTCCCTCAAGAGGGCACAGGGATGAGAGGTCTGTCCACTGACTAATTCACACTGAACGACTGCAAATCCTGCACAGCTCTAGTAGAGAGAGAAATAACCACTCTCCGAAAAGAAAAGTGCATACGATGTGCCTTCTTGACCGCGGAGCACAGAAATGGGGTCTCCGCTCATTACATTGGGGGAACACAGTAAACCAACATGAGTGACCGGCTCAAACAAAGACAAAATGGGAACCTTATAGGAAACACAGGTTAAGTAAGCTGAGCACTACAAGACATTCAATGAACTTTTTGTGCCAATTGCAACAAAGCAGAATTTGCAAATAACGAGATACAATTTGCTGTTAATAGAGCAGTGCATCGTTAAGTATGGTTTCGAACACAGTTCAAGGGTTCACTTGCAAGTAAGCACAGGCGCTAAAGATAATATACAGACCATGGGTCGAAGTGTTTCAGTACCTTGTGGTGAATACAGAATGTACAGGGGGGGGGGCAGAGAGCAGGAGCATAGCCTTAAGGTGTAATGGGCTGCACCCTTAAACAGCCACGAGGTGCTGCACTGTGGTACAAGTGAAACTAGCCCCTAGGGCCATACCCGCCCAAAAAAAAAACATGCTACTGATATGCCACCAAGGGAATCGAGAGACAGGCAGCAGTAACCTTGCTGTAAACCACCCCCCCCCCCCCCCCCCCCAAAAAAAAACAACTTATCACAGCAAGGTGATGCAAATATGTGTGTGGACAGTTTAAGAAAGCAGGAGACAGATCAAGGCACGGCTATTAAGAATTATCTACATGACTCATTGAGGGATAAGGCTAGCAAATGCAAGGGAACCTTAGAGGCAAACACCGGAAGGTGCGTGTGCAGAATAAACTGCATGCAGGACCGAGGGGCTTAATCCGAGTACAGACAACATCGGGGAGATATTTTTTATCAAGCATGTAAGGTGAAAAAGCATGTAAGGTGAATAAGGTATTGCTGGTATATGCACGAGAACGGTGACAGATGTACAGGTGAACATATCCAGTCCAGCATAAAGTGTGAGTGTGCAGCATATGATGATACACTATGGCTGCGAAATTGGGTACAGGAAACAAAATCAATGTGCTGTTGCCGGCTGGTGAGGGAATATTTTGAGCCTGTTTCACATGTATTGTGGGAAAATTGAGAGAATGGCGATGGTACCAGTAGATGTGGAAAAGAGGGTGTACTGAGGCGCACGTACTTAGCTGGGTCATTTGAACGGCATGGGTTTTAGACTGAGGAGTTATTATAGACAAAGAAAGGTGGGTGGAGAGATTCTAGGACCGGTATTTAGGTTGCAGAGAGCTAGGAGGAATGTGAGACTGGGAAGTATTGTCCGAGGGATGGATGGAAAACAGCACTTGCTGGAGTACTGGGGCACAAGTTGAAGAGGACCTGCAGACAAGAGTGCGAGATATGGGGGTGTGGGCAGAAGAAGTAGGAGGAAAGAGGTTATCAGGGATAGGTACATGGCCCTGGATGGCTCAGGGCGAGGAAACAAGGAGGCCGAGGCACGGATACACAGCTGGAAGAAACATTGAACGAGGATTTGCTCCCAGTCCTGGCCTCTGCTGAAGCCCGACAGCCCTATAAGTGCACAGCTGGTGTTTATGCCATCAGGGATAATTGCTGTTCATGAGAATCCATAAAATGGACAAATTGCCTGACATTTGACCGCCAAGCCCTTCTGGCTCCACTTTCTTGCTATTTAGCTCTGCAAATGGGAATTGCACCTGATCTGGAGACGGAAATGCAGACATGGGCCCTTGGGTCCTACTGGCAGATGGTGCGCGCTGGTCCCAAATGAACAGGTTACTTACCTTCAGTAATGCGGTTTCAAGTGGATACTCTAACCACAGGATTCATCTTCAAAACACCCCCAGGTGCCAGACTGGATCTAGAGTATTTTCTTAGAAATGCTTCTGCACGCAGATACGTGGTGCCATGTAGCTCTGCGATAAAGCCACATATAAGCGCCACCCCTGCGCACTGATGTCAGTTCCTTTATTTACGCCTTCGAAGATATCGGGGGATAATCTTAAATTGAGGGATTTGCAGTTAGAAGCGTCCTTCTAAAATACCATCCTACGATGAAGTTCGAACACCACATGGAAGTATGAACCAGGTTATTATCCAGGAAATGGTGTCCCGAGTACACTAGAGCAACTTCACTATTCATAGTCACCACATATAGGGGCAGAGAATCGGCCTTGCGTACTCTTAAAAATCTACAAACCATCACTTATCCACACAACAATACTTGTAATTAGATCATCGCACCATATAACCCTTACCCAGCCATAACACACGTTTTTGCACCCTATGGAAAATGACTCAGTACGTTATTAGAGCAGATAGGGTGTAGAAAAAGACAAACTATGCAAAGAAAAGCTCTATCATGGCATTGGCAGCAAATCTTAAGGCATGGGTACTTGCAAACGTTTTCCCAGGGGCCAATATGTTTGGTGTGTGATGTGCCAGAGGGCCGCATAGATGTCAGCGGGGTGGCTGTCGGGCGAGGGGATAGGTGGGATTGGTGGTAAGGTGGATGTAGGGGAAGCGAAGCATATACATCTAGTGGCGGTTTTAAACAACGTAAAACCAGAAAACCTGGGATTATTCCCACTTCCTCACTTTACCAAATTGTGTGAACCAAGGCAATTGTTTATTTTCACTTTTTCTTCATTATCACATATAAAAGGACCTCGAAATACATGGTTTGAGGATGTGCGCTGTACAAAACCTCTTGTGTTTAATTTATTAAACTATAATGTTGTGCATGTATAATAGGAACATCCAAAGAAAGCACATGACTTGCCTATTTAGTTCACTATCAGCATTGTTGGCAGGATAGGGGAAAGAAATTATGTTTCTAAATTCATGTTTGAAACCTACCACTTTTAAATAAATACTTGTAAAATGCAGTATTATAATCAGATGTACTAAGGTGAAAAGGGTCTGTATATTAATTAAATATACTTTTTGAATTTTGAACAGACTGTTATACCTTAACCCTTCAGCTGCAAGATGTGTGTAAAAATGGTGTTTCTAAAGTAAAGCGGTGCAGAACTCGAGTTACATCGTTTCTTTAGCACCAATCAACCTTTAAAAAAATGCTTGCATGTTTAACATCTTTTTATTGTTAGTGTCAGTCAAGTAAACAGCAGCCTAGTGCTCCTGTTGACTAGGGAGCCACATGTACAAGTCAAAAGGGCCGCATGCTACCCTCGGGGCTGTGAGTATCAATGTCTTATGGCAAATGTGAGGGACAGTGAAGGATGAGGCACCAGAGGCTTGTGCTCGTGTTCAGATAGATATCACGTGTGGTCCTTGCGAAGAAAGAAGTGAGGAAGAGGTGATATGCAGAACAGAATCCTAAAATGAGGCATAGATGTTCCATACCAAAAGCTCATACAGAACATGGAGAACAAAATGGCAGCATATAAAAAGGTGTCGCGTTCAGAGGCAACAGTAACGCCAAGCAGATGTAAACACTGGAGAGGTGGCTGGAAGCAAGGTACAGCATGAGGACAGGTGATCTGCGGTAGAGCTATTATATGGCACCAGGGCTGGCTTTACAGCTGGTGGCGGCCAGTGCGACAACAGTTTTTGGCGCTCCCCACACCCCATGCCCACCTCCTCGGATTCTCTCATTACCACTGGGCAAAAGTTACCCTCATCGCTCCATTCATAAGGTACTGCTAAACATAATAACCCCCCCAGAGGATGGCGCCACCTCCATAGGGCAGCGCCCAGTGAGGCTGCACCAGTCGTACTGCCCTAAAGCCAGTCCTGTATGTAACCATCTATTCTGAAGGAGGGTAACAGCGGAAGTAACAAGGAAGCAGGACTGGCTAGTATGGAAAAGCATGAGAGAGGTGCACTATAGCTAAATGCCTCTTTAAGACTGGGTGGAAAAGAGGCATTGGTGCTAGGGCAGGAGGGGTGATCCGAGGTGGAGGTAAACTGGAGGCATGGCTGATGTGAGGCAGAGGTACTTGAGGCAGGAGTGGTGGTGGGGGGGGGGGGGGGGGGCGAGCCCTCCACATGTTCAAGTTCTTGCATGCTCAATTTGCTTTTAAAAGGAACATGTTCCTTCAAAGAGCGGCCCGGTGCTGAGGAGCCCCCGGGCCAAGCTTAACTTCAGACCATAAAACATGAAAGGCACGTCTCCAATGAAAGCAAGGAGCCTGGAGAGCCTGAGGAGTGCGTGGTGAAGGGAGAGGAGCACATGGAGAGGATTATGGAGAGAGAGGAGCACGCGGACTGAAGCACATGGGGTGGGGGTGAGCCCACGGGTGCCTTGCCGGAGTAGTCGGCGTAGGGGGCGTACAGAGGGAGAGAAGAAATGGAGGATGTGGCTGGGGAGACAGTAAGGAAACAAAGGCAGACGAGAGCGCAGAGATGTGTGAGAGGCGAGCCAAGAACGGCGAGGCAGGACTGGGGTACTGGTAACTAGCTGCATGATCAGGTGGGCCCACCTGAATCACATGCTCGGTCTAGTCACCCCTGCCTGGAATAGTCCCCTCTCCGTCTGTCTAGCCATCCCTTACCCGCAAATGTCCCCTCTCTATCTCGATTTAGCCATCCTCAGACAGCAATAGTCCCCTCCATCTCGGTCTAGCCATCCACTGCCCGCAATAGTGTCCTCTCTCAGCGGGCCACAATGAGATGGCAGTTTGCCCATAGTAGAACTATCCACTTTCAGAAGAGCTGCTCCTTTCAAGTGTGTCACTTAAAGACACTCACGAACACGTGGATGCAGCCAGGGGTCCAGAAAGACGCCATATCATGCCAGACTGTACGGAACTAGCACACTATTGGCTGGGGTAAGGTTACCAGAAGACTAAGGATATGGTGTTTAAGTCCTACTAAAATAGCTGGTTTCTGGTGTGGGTGTCAAATTGGCTCACTGGAGGGATGAAGAGTGATGCTGGCGAAGAGCCAGAGAGAGCGAAGGATAGAGGGAAGGAGAGGGCGAGCCAAGAGAGAGCATGGGAGTAGGCAGTTTCACGGGGGGGGGGGGGGGCAGGCCCGCTCAATGAAATCCCCTGGCACACTTAGTGCCAACCCCCACAAGTAGAAGAGCAGCCATGTACTATCTGCCCTTTATGAGGCTCTAGAAGGCCCCCAAGCCGGTGCATGGATATAACTAAGTGCAATTCTTTGCATTCATTTTCATCCTAGAAATGCCCCCAATGTAATTTAAAGATCATTTAAACACCTCTAAAGAATTTATGAAGTGATATCTTTATATAGTTGCTGTTATAACTATATATCGTAAAAGTTAAAGAAATGCAGGCTTGTTTCTAATTTCCCGACTGCTTTACTGGGCTTGAAATAAAAACGCGGCCCATGCCAGTAAAATATTGGCACACCGGTCAGTTGGTGATTAATGATGAAACAGGTGGTGTCTCTGAAAGGCTGAAGCCTGGGTCACAGTTGCACGTCAGAGAATATCTTAATTATATTGCTGCCCAGCATATGACTGAATCCGTCCCAGCCCTAGCCCCCTTTCATAGTCACCTGGATTTCATACAATACTTCCTATTTCTTATTGCACTTAAAAAAATTCTCTTTTGGACTTATTTTTCCGGCAAAACCCCTACATTTTCTGACTATTGCTACTGCCAAAAGTCCTAAGTGCACAAGGCCTTTTTTAAAGTAATTACTGGAAAGAAACTACAAGCCCCGTGCATAATGTTGCTAAAATCCATCTTAATGTTTTAATGTATGTTGCTAGCTGAGGATGCATCAAAATGCACCATTCACCATTTTTTTCTAAAATGTCTTAGGGGATCCTGTCTCCCCCATAACTATATATCATATCTTGTTTTATCTATGTTACTTGCCCACACAGTATTTAAAGCTTAAAAGATACATTTTTAGGATTCCATGCTTCTACTGTAGGTGAGAAATTGGTAAGTATGATGCATGGTTTTCCGATCTCTTAGAAGATCAGGTTTTAAAGATGGTGTGAACAGTATTTCGTCTCCGCACACAGGTTATGGCTGGGACCACCACAGAGAAGGCTACAACATTTATGGAAACTGGCTGTATCAATGTTTTGCCCGAAAAAAACTGGTCTTTATTGGTTGATGCAGAGACACTCGGGCAAAAAGGCTGAACCTATAAGGTTTAAGGAAGGAATTTGTCCAACATGGCATAGAAGTGGCACTACTGTTCCCAACAAGACTCAAATGAACAAAGAGTGCATATATTTGTCAAAGCAAACTCTGCCTTGGCTTTTCTGGGTAACTACAACACATGGTATGCTCAAGCAGTGGGGTACCATTATATTTCAATGGGGTAACCCAGTTAACCTCAGAACCCGGTTAACGTTTAATACAGAAAAACAAACTGACCTGTCGGACGAGAACAACTATGTAAAACATTTTTTTAAAACTATTTTGATAACTGTATGATTGGGCACAAGTCCACTAAACGTCAATTATACTTGGAAAGAAACTTTTTAAAGAAAGAAATAAGGAGATATAAGCCATATGGAAAAAATACACAACCAGAACTATTTGAATTACATTACTTGGATGAACTGAAGCAATTGTACATTTAGGCTATTTATATTCAAGCAAATGGAGGTTTGCTCAATGGATGAAAGTTAAAGTGATTGTTTAGTGCAACAAGTGAAAGAATGTGACTGGAAACACAAGTTTCAAATGAAGACATGGAACTTGTTTTTGTGTTATTTATGATCTGGTAACTGTGGTAATTATGTACAACTGTTTTCTTACTCCACATTCATGTAAAGTACTCCAATACATCCGGGTCTACCTAGTGCTATATAAAACTCTTCAAATAAATATGATGCAGTGCATCAACGTCCTGCAGAATGCCGGTCTTAAATAGTATGATTTGGGATCCCATGTGGCCAGGGCAACAAGTAATTCTGCTTTAATACCCTTTAGGTATATGAAATCAATACAGGCAGCTACATAAAACATCGATATTCCAACCCAAGGTATCGTGGGTTACTCAGAACGCTCTCTGCTGGTCTGAATCAGGATGTTTGTGGGCAAACTGGAGTTGCATGAGGCTCAAAATCAGCAGAGGGCTCTGGGAAATCCTCCCTCAAACGGAGGGCTGTCCTGCTCATCTACAGGCTAGGATCCTCATCTTAAAGAGGTCTACAGCTTTAAGTAACATTAATTTGTGGTCATACTGCCCTTCCAGACATCGGGAGAGGGGCTATACTTGCAACACTGGAACGCCCCACCCTCGCTAATTTTGAACCTTATGCAACTCCAGGTTGCCCCACACATGACGAGATGAAGACCCACATAGATGGTTCTGACTAACCACAATACTTTGGGTTGAAACGTTGACGATGTAAATATTTGCCTGTACCGATTTCATATTCTTGAATGGTATTTAAGAAGAATTACCTGTTGGCCTGGGCACATGAGATTCCCAAATCATACTATTTAGTGACAGGCATTTTGCAGGAGATTGATGCACTGTATCTTAATTTGTAACTTGATTTTCCAGTCCCTTTCTTTCACTTGTTGCACTGCACCAGCACTTTCATTTTGCACCCATGGAGCAGCCTCCATTATCCTGTATGTAAATACCCTAAATGTATAGTTGCTTCAACATATGCAAGTAATGTGATTCAAATAGTTCTGGTTGTGTATTTTTTCCATATGATGTATAGGTCTCTGTATGTCTTTCTTTAAAAAGTTTCTTTCCGTATATAACTGCTGTTTAGGGGACTCATACCCCATTCATACAGTTAGGCAGGCAGGTTTCGGGGGGGGGGGGGGGGGGGGAGAAGAGGTAGTGGTTGAAAAGCTTTAGCACTCCATCCATCATCTAGTTGTGTTTGCTATGTTCACCATAAGAGGCCACGGCTATGCCCAGACATGGGTCCCTTGCTCGCTGTGCCACTGGATTCAAGCTAGCCTGGCCGATGATGGGTGAAACCCTGAAACCGGTCTAAGGATGCTCCTTTTCCGGTCCAGGGAGGACCTAGCCTAGCAGTTCAGGCTGGGCTGTACCCATGAGGAACGGGGTGAAGAATTATTTGTATACGGCTGGGCCTAAAATGGGGTGGCAGAGTAAGCAAAAAGAATGGTGGATTAAACCCAGATCTGTGACTGGGGGTTGACAAGTTTCAGCACTCCTTCAATCATCTTGTGTTTGCTAGGTTTGGGTACTCGCCAGGTCAAAAAATTCCTTAGGGGTCCCAGTCCTGAACATTACTTTGTGAAATTAAGTGAAGCTGTATAAATATATATACCTATATATCCACACAGTCTCTTGCTGCTGAGCAGTTTCTTCCACCAGCAGTGCCAATGAATCCGGGGGCGAAAGTCCCAATTTCACAATCGCCCTCGAGGGAGAAATAACGATGAACACTCTGAAGCAGTCAGAATTGCCAATTCATTTAATGGTGAGGCAATAAGAGCTGACAAGTATAATTTTCTTAATTATATGGTAGAAGCTGCAGTCACGGAATCGCATCAATTTGCTCAAGATCAACATTGTTCATTGTTTTATTAATATATTCAAGAAATGTGAAAACGTGTGGCATGTGCTTCATGGAGTGCGGGGATTTTGATTGTGTCAACCCAGATTGGGGAATGGTATAGTTGGCAAGTTCTGGGGCGAGCAGTTGGCGACTGAACCTTAAGGTGTGTGTATGAAGCGCTGTTCTTTCTGTTTCAGTGCTTCCTAAAAGAAATTACCTTGGCCCTTCACTTCTATGTGTGGAGTATTCTTATCTTAACAAAATCCGAAACATTTTAATTTCAAATCAATACCCACTGTTAACTGTACCCTGAAGAAAACCTCGTTTTCAAGCTAACTACACGCAAATACATTAAATAATGTAATATAAAAAATAGATAATTGGTATCACGTATAAAATGATCCTATATTGCCATTAAGGGGTTCTGGTGATATATACAAACCACATGACCTTCGGCCTTGTGGGTTTTGATGTCATCAGAACCTCTCAATGCACCATATTAGATTGTAATATGCGATTTATTAAAAACCGGCGTCCCTATGAAGGCTCCTCAATTCCTCTCAGGGCACCACTTGCTGGCACGGTTTCTTTGAGAGGCTCGGTGGTGTAGCAAGGGAGTCACGGACCCTTGTGCAAGCAAGGAAGATATGACCTCCATCCATATGACATGCATCCACTGGCAGCACCGTTTCAGTTTTGCTAGAGGCCTATCTCGGTGCGTCCCAGGTTGAGGCTGCCCTTTTGGTGCTCGACATATTAATCATGACCATATCGAAGAATAAATTGTGATGCATTTTACTTTTAAAATACAAACAACTTATTTGCCAAACGATTCGCCCCATGCTGTTATTTGTGTGACTATGTTAGCATATTCATTGCTTGCATCTCAAATGTAATATGCAAGTAGATTTCATCCCTGTGTTACCATGCACCAGGCAAAGCAAGCCTGGGGGCCATGGCCTACCTACCCCATTAGCTCCACCACTGTGCTCAAGGATGTGGTGGAATAACACCATTTAGAGATCTGAGCTTGCAGTTATGTGCGTGCTCTTTCTCGACTGGAATGTCAGGTGGATTAAGGGACAAAATGTTTTTTCAGTGGATACTTTTTCGAGGCAGTGGTTTGATTCCACGTTCTGTCAGTCTTAACATGTCTCTCGCCTTTCCCCATGTTTTTCTCTGTCTAGTACAGTAGTGGAGATCATTTTTGAGAGAGGTGGGGTTGGAAATTAGTAATTTCTCAATTAATTTCATATTGATGTAATTATCAAAGGCAGTATGCCCTCAGACAATATACTAAGCAGGGATTTTGCAGAGCATTCTTAAAGACATGTGGTTCTTGTAACTGTATGCTTTTTTGTGTAATTTATTTAAATATTTTTTGAAGACTAGTAAAGCACAATTCGTCATTCATGTTCTTATAAACATTATAGGAGAACTATTAACTCTATGCTAAAGTTTCTTCAACTCTTTCAACTACTTGACCAGCGACAATGTGTAAATAGAAGTCAGCCCAGCAAGGACGGAAGCTGATGATCTCATCTATTTGCTACCCATTCACAACTGAACAGCAGAGTATCTTAGAACACTCCCAATGCAGAAAAACACAAAACATGCAAGCTCCCATTAGATGATAGGTTAGAGTCCCAGACAATAAAATGGGCAAGGGGCATGATCAATAGTCATGTGCCTCAGATCCAAGAAATGCAACTTTTACTTCTTAGACATGTCCATATTGGACGGATGTTGCCAGTGTCTCAATAGCAGATCTCCCAAATCCTTCTATTGAATTCTGCGCACTTCTCCATATGCACTTGCATGGCCCACCTAGGCATGTCATAGCCCTTCTTGATCAAGAATCCTGGAGCTGGTGGCAAAATCGGAATACAAGGTAAATCTGTATAATTGATTCCAAGTTGAAACCCCATTATTTACAGCATAAACAATAACGTCCTGTCTCAGTCATTGCACTCCAGCAACTGCTCTCGGTGTTAAAAAAAAACAAAGAATTTAGAACACCAGGAGCAGCACGTTGAATAAATTAAAGAGGCCATACAAAAGTAAACACATTACACAAGAAATACAGTAGAACATTATAATATACTAAAGTACCAGCAGTAAATAAACAGGACATGAGTAAACATGATCAATGTTTCCCTCTTAAAGAGATATAAAATCACCTTCAATGTCCACTTGTGTCACACCCAATATCCGACATCTACTTGGGTTTTACACATACCCTTCCATTGCGGATTTCCTTTTCCTTCCAATTTTTATCCAAGTTGCCATCTGAACAATTATCAACTGCAGAATTACTCTCCCTGACTGGTAAATTTCTTGCTTCAATCAACTCTGCTACTTCTTCAGTCATTTCGGCTTCAGCCATGCCATTACCACGGTCTGCCTCCATATTCACAGTACCCTCATTCTCGTTACTCACGCCGAGATCCTGACTCTCCCTAACAGGATCGAGCAGTAACTTCACTCGCACTCCTAAAATTCCTTTTGTACAAACTACTGTCCACTTTAAGAACAGCAATTATCTGAGTTTCTAAACCTTACTCTCGTTCATACTGACCGCATTGCGTAAGACTTCAGATGAGTGCAAAGATTCAGAGAATTAACTTTCACTTTTTTTTACCTTCCACATTTAAAAAAAAAAAACTTTTACCCCCATACACTCCCATATCTCCACACTATTTGAGCTCCTCTTGCAATCAAATGTCTCTTTATATTTGTAATGCTTATTATTAATCCTACTTATCACCTCTTGCATAGGCACTTTCAAATCAAATGTCTGCAATAACCGTTCAGGATTGCACTTGGTTCTCCCCCCTCCCCCACAATCACATCAAAAGGAGACCCATCCAACGCTTCATGAATGGTGGTTCTATAGGTCCACACGGTTTTTAGAACTTGAATCTCCCAATCCTCACCATTCTTTACCGCCATTTGTATTGTATCCTTCAATACTCTGTTAAACATCTCAATCATGCCATTTCCACTAGGATTATATAGAGAAGTAGTTCTATGCTTCACTCCAAGTTTCTCGAATAACAAGGAGCAAACAAGACCCTGGGCTTCTATGTAAGGCAGTTCAGGAAGAAAGTAAAGCATTAGCACAGAGAGGGAGACAGTACAAGAGGGAGACAGTACAAGAGGGAGAAGCAAAGGGAGGGGATGAGAGGGTCCTGCCTTGACAAGGATACTCGTGGAGGGAAACAGGTAGGTAGGGGGAATCCAGTGTATGGAAAAAGGGAAGGACATCAGGGGGGAAGAGGGAAAAGGGACAGTTTGGGAGTGGATATGGAGAGGGAGGAAAACAACAAGCACTGACAATACTTGCCAGCGATGGGAGTGTTTGTGGGGGCAGGGTTAATAGTGGGAGTGTGGTCTGAACAGAACAGACATGGTGAGGAGGGTGGTGGGGGCAAGCAACAAAGGGGATGAGTGGGGAGGAGGGAGGGAGCAGCAACACAACAGAGGGTGAAGTAACATGGAAGGGAGGGACTGGAGACAAGCACTGTTACAGAATTCATGCTCCATGGGAGAGACTAACAGAAGAGCCAGCAGGAAGTAGGAGGCAGTGATCAAAATGAAGCAAGGAAACGAGTGACCTCAAAGCCAATCAATGATAAGTAATGTTAAGTTGACTAAGCCCACTCAAGATTACGTTTACGCCGCAAGCATGCTGACTCAGGTGAAAACTAAATAAGGATGTAGTGAAAGCAGAAAAAGGGAAAGCTGGTAGAGGGGCTGTAGGAGAGATCACAATAACAGTCACCAATGCACAAGCCTACCATGATCCCAAGGCTATCAGCGGTATGAGGTCACACAATGGCAGAATGCACGCCATGAGTACACTAACTTAACAAGTCTTTTGCTTGTGTTGCCCTCTAGTAGAAAGGCTAGTAGGAGCCCGCACGGTCGATAAAGTGGGAGATGCTTTGCTACTGCTCTTGGAGGAGTTGGAGCTCAAAGCGTAAACTGAACTTGTGGTTCGTGTTCCAAGGCCAAACGCAGGAGAGATTTTAAGGCTTGGCACAAATGGAGCACCTAGAGTCATCACCTTTTCAATCAAAATAACAGACTAACGTGTCCACTTCTCAGTTTCATATTTCACTATACTAATTCACCACTAATCTTTTATATGGTTTCCAGAGTGGTGTGCTACTCGCCGAAAAAACGCTTCAACACCTCTTCAGGGGTAGCAAGTACTATATAAATGCAAACCTTTTTCCCTCTTCTATCCCTCCCCTACCCTTCTCTATTCAAATAACTGAATGACATATCCACCACTCAAATTACTTTCATATTTCACTATACTAATTTCAAACCTTTTTAGCAGGGTATCTACGTCGGTCCCACCAAACTGTGGATCACAGCTTTGTTTTCACAAGCACAATTTTAAAAAACGATCAACCTTCAAACTGGTGACAGAGACCTTAAAAAACATCGCTATGCCTGAGAGAGCGAGAATGAGAGTGCGTGAGAGGGAGTGCGTGAGAGGGAGTGCGTGAGAGGGAGTGCGTGAGAGGGAGTGCGTGAGAGGGAGTGCGTGAGAGGGAGTGCGTGAGAGGGAGTGCGTGAGAGGGAGTGCGTGTGAGAGTGCGGGTGAGAGTGCGGGTGAGAGAGCGGGTGAGAGAGTGGGTGAGAGAGTGGGTGAGAGAGTGGGTGAGAGAGTGGGTGAGAGAGTGGGTGAGAGAGTGGGTGAAAGAGTGGGTGAGAGTGTCTGTGTAGGTGAAAAAAGGAAAGCGTTTGTGAGAAACAGAACCTCCGAAAAAGTGTGTTAGAAGGGCATATAAGTGGGGTTTTTGAGGGAAAGGAGGATATGAAAGAGGAAAAGAAATGTGTGCAGGTGTTTGTGAGCCAACATATCATTGAGAGGTGAGGATCTATGTGCAAGCAAGACATAACGAATGTAAGAGGAGGGTGTGGAACAGAAAAGATCTTTGAGAGGAAGTTTGAGGAGAAGGGGAAATGAAGATTTGTGAAAGGAGGATGTGAGAAAACAGTGGAGGACATACAAAAGTGAGATGACTGCCAGGAAGAGTAGTTTGCGTTGCGAGCATGAGGGATGTGATGAGGATAAGAGGATGGGCTAACAGTGTGTGTATGAAAAGTGTAAGAACAATATGCGAGATAGACAGGCAGCTGAAGGGGTAATAAGGGAAAGGGTGAGGCTCGTGCATTTAAGAAAAAAAGGAAGGGAATAAAACAAAAAGCTCAAGAGAATAGCCTTAAGAAGAAAGGAGAGTGAGTGACAGGAAAGCAGGGGTAATTACTGGGGCAGAGGAGATTAGGTAGATATCTAGGCTGCTACCAGCAACGACTTTAATATGCCCAGTATAAGCACCATTGCCAAAGTGGGTGGTACAGAAAAATATGCCCTTAACTAGGGAAGGCAAAAGCCTTGCTCTAGCCCTGGCTGGTGCAGACTGAGATGCGTATTAGAGACAAATACGAACAAGAGGGTGCATGTGAGAGATACTGTGGATGAGACCTGGAAAAGTGAGAAGAGTGACGGATGTTTGTATAACAGATTAAACTGGGACAGAAGAGGGAGAAAGAGCAACAGGTGTGAATGGTGAGCATGCGGGCATTAAGATTATGAGAAAAAGGTGAAAAGATAAATGGACCTGAAACAAGAGGAATGAGAAGAGGATGAGAGAAATGTAATTTGAAGAGGTGCACTTGAGAATATAAATTGAAAAGGTAGGAAAGGAGAGAATGGATCGAGGTACAGACTGTATAGAAAGAAAGAGGACTATCTAACAGAGAAAAGGGGAGATGTAAAGGCCAAGAGGGAAAGTAGGAGGAGAACAAAGCAGCAGGTTTTTTTCCATTTGTTTCTTTAAACAAACCATACTGGGCATATTTAGAGCGCTCTCCGTCCTCTTCACGCCGTATTGCTAGAGCGAGCCTTTGACAAATGTGCACGTGAACTGCAGCAGTTGGATCTAAAGACAGTGACAGCCGTAAGACAGCAGCATATTACTTGAGTAGTTACAGCAAGTCTGATCGACGGCAGTAGGACTTTAAGGATACGGACATGGAATATCATGTAAATGAGAATGGTGTCAGAACTTGCACGTTCACTTACTCATCCACTTACACATTCCTCCCAGTGAGTTAAGCACACCTTGCAGCGATCCGTCTGTAACCTACGTTTCACTCATGCCTTAACTGTGCATGTTCTGTGCACGATGAAAGCTTGTACTAGTCTAGCTCACTCCATCCTGTTCTGCAGGGAATGGAAGACTGCACTACCTGCTTTCTGTGAGAGCCGGAAGCTTGATTTGCAAATGCTGTGCTGCGCCTGGTCTGTGAGGAAGCAAAGCTTGCATTGCTCACACTCGATTAGTACGTGTCCTATCCTAGGGGTTAAGCTTGTGTTGCTGCTACTCTAGCTGTCCCGGTCCTCTGGTGGACAGAAGCTTGCACTTTTTCTACCCAAGATGTGCCAGATCTATGAAGAAGTGTAGTTTCCATTGCCGCTGCCCCATCTTATGGAAAAATAGAGGATGTATTGAATGCCATTACATAATATGGCCTGTGAATCAGGGACTGTTTAACAATACTTGATTTGAGATGCCAAGACCAGTAGCACCGAGAATAGCACTTACCATAGGGGACATTTTTGAGCATCAAAACATGGTCACCAAAAAGAAAAGGAGCACCTGTTGCTTGACCCTCGTTTTGAATCTTGCAGAAGGGAAACACCAGTAAAAACATGTTTTCCTCATTCACACACAATTTCAATATGGGTCTCAGTTTAATAAAGGAAGAACAACCGCACCAAGGAAACCTAAAAATAGGAAACTATACAACCAGTCAACTATACTCTTGGATGCCTCCCAGTGCTAGATGCGGACCAAGGTAGGTAACGATTCATCCTCCTTTTTGAGTACATAAACATACCCTATTTCAATAGGAGCTTTGGCTGGTTCTTCCAAAACTATTTTTCTTCTTGTATGGTCATGTCTGTTCAGGGTGTGTAAAACACTAACTCCTAACACTCCTCTTTAGGGTGTTAGCTACAGTTCTGTATTTCTGTATGATGTGATGTCCTTCCTGCAACCTCTGTTTTGCTTATTCTGTACTAGCTTACCCGTTGCGCATTGCTGCGATCTCTGAAGAAAGGAAAGTCAAGGAAACTCATTATGATCACATTCAATTTACGTTGTGTCATTTTTATTGAAACTTATTCATTTTAATATGGAAAACATTTTAAAGTGTCGTTTATTTATTTGAGTGCATGTGGATACACGGTATTTTTTGTTTTTCCGTCTGGTGCGTACACGAATAAATCAGAAGGTTTTCCGACGTGTGAGTTGGCCACATACAGTTGTCCATGTGAGAAGCACGGATTCCCCAAATGTAGTCCACACACTTGCAGCGATTGTCCTTGTGCTTTGTTGATGGTCATTGCAAAAGCGAGTCGCACCGAAAACTGTAAAGGTTCAGTATTGGAAAGATTATGAGGGCCCTGGGCAGCCGGGGGCCGATATTTAACAATTTTTTTTTTTTTTTCCAGAAACCTTCACTGGAGTGTACTCAACAACTTCCCAAAGTTTCATGGCGATCGGATGAATCGTGTAGTAATGCATAAAGGACAAACAGACATACTTTCGTTTTTATATATATAAGATAAAGGCGAAATTTGCAATCCTTGTTTTATTTCTATTTTTTTTTTTTACATGTGCTGGCCTTCTAATTACCATTAATGTACTCACTTAAATAGCAGAAGCACCTGCCTATTCATGGAGGACCAAGGTTGGGTGAGCTGGGGCTACTCCCAATTTGGTTAGAATTCCACTGGTATGCGATCAAACAGGATCATTACTTCCACTTTTAATTGTGGATGTGTGTGTTATATAAGCATTCACCAGCCTTACATTAAAGATGATGCTAGAAAGACCCTGAGGAACAGGGTCGGGACGGGCGTGGGTGGCTCGGGCAGAGCTGAAGAATTGTAAATATCGATTTTACCTTGAGTTTGATCTTTCCCTGAATGTAACCTCTCCATAATCTTTTACCTCCAGGCATTGTTGACAAACAGTCAGCTGAATTATGATAAATGCCTGTAATCAATGGGGGTGTTTGTGTGAAAGTGAACCCAAAGGGGGAATGACTGCTAGATCCAGACATTGGGTCATTTTCCTACTGAAAAGCAATACGGAAAATGGCAATTATTTTCGTGAGAGATTATTGGTTAGAAAAAGAATGATTTATATGTATTAAGACACCTGACACCCCGCCGCCCCACCCCACAGACCATCGACAGACAGTAAGGTTTGTGTCTACACTCCTGAAGGTACATGTTACACCCATTTACAGAGCCACAAATATGTGCACGTTAATTTCCCACAAGTATGCTAGGAAAATGGCCACCCACGCCGCTTAGAATGAAATATCGGAGTCACACACAGGACACTGCTCCCGCAGTTTGATTGGCAGGTATAGCATTGTAAATTGTACAGCAAATGTGCAGGGAGAAACATGTTATTCTTTTTTGTTACTAAGTGGTACATGCTAGTATGCTGCTAATCAAAGGAGTGGGTTGGACACAAAGAACCATGTTATTAAAGAGGGGGAGGAGGGGAATCACGTGCGGGGCGCGAAAGTTAAAGTAAACAAGCTGACGAAAGCCAGATTGCAGCTGTGCACGTCGTGTGCAGCTGTGCACATCGCACACGCTTGTGCGCGTAACAGCAAGCTGGTAGCCAGAGGCTACAGCCTCTGGGTAGCACTTTCAAAACCGGCTTACTAAATGTCTCACTTGAGACAGTGCAAGCGCTGGCTCAGGAAGAGACCTAAAAATTATGAAAAATATATTTTCAAAGATAATAAAAAAATCAATCAATTGTGAAGTAGAATTTTCAAAAAATATTAAGGAACTGTAATGTTTAGAAAGTTAGCTATTCCCTGCCTGAAGTTCCTGGAAGCTAATTTGAATTAATTCTCCACCTCGCTCGCCCAGCCTGGACTTACCCCGAATAAGGTGTGAAATTCCTCCCAGGAGCTACAGAATACATCACTGAGTGACAGGTCCACATGAAAGCTCAGTAATGACTTCTTTGAGCTCAATAGAAGGATGGAGCCGTGAGCATCCCTTTTGACATTACAGTGAAAAATCTTGCTTGAGTGTCAACTCCTGCTTGACAAGTTTGCTGGGTTTACATACAACAGTGGAAGTGCACTTGAAGGGAAAGGAACAAACAGGATGCCAAAGACAATTCTTGTGTATCCAATGTCTGGTTGCTAAAGAACTCCACTTTTTTTCTACTGGACTTCTGCGTCTTGGTTTATTGCAGGTACATGGCTGCTTTAAACTGTATTTTAGTGCGAGATACGAGAGGATATTAGGATTAGCATTATGTGCTGTCCACACACACACACACACACACACACACACACACACTCACTCACTCCTAGCAGTCAGAGCCCAAGTTTAAAATGGGATATGACTTTCGCCATTTTGAAAATGCCCAATGAGGGTAGCGCTGTCCCAAGAACGTATACTGTATTGGTTGGCTTCCGCATGGCCATGAGTCATTCCCATCTACACGATCATGCCAGGCATAAATACGGCATGTTCAGGAATCCACTTCAGAACACTGATGGACCGGCAAAAGAAGAAGACTGGACATAAAAAGCCTTGAAGGACTAGATCCTTTGTTCTCAACAGGGTGCACGAGTGTGCGTGTCCACAGCATTGCATCCAGGGCCCATACTCTCTCAGGGAGTGGGCTTGTCGTTCCCAGACTTAACAGACAAAAGGGAGATGTGAAAACTCCCCTTTTCTCTTTTCATGGCAGGCCCACCATGAGGCCCAGCAAATGCATCAATGGAACAAGCATTTACAATGCAATGGTTTTGCCTTTGTTAAAGTTAGAGCTATTGGCATTGCTCTTGACATTATTTTTATTTATGTTTTTTTTAACATAAATAAATGGCATTGTCATTTACAATGCCAATAGCTTAATCTCTCGCAAATGCCACACACAAACACCCACAGAGAGCCCCCCCACAAACACACACAGCGCCCCCCCACACAACCACACAGCGCCCTCCACACATACACCCACACAGAGCCCCCCCCACACAGAGCAGAAGTATGCTACATTTAATGCGAGTCACAGGGCTTTAGATCTCATCCACAGAGGATACCAGACCCTTCTGGTGTGCATTAGTTATCATTCTGCGCAGTCTGTATTCAATCCATCAATCTCGGCGTCACTGGAGAGCGCGAGATACCCGGAAAAATAAACTGCGCGCGCATGACGCAGCCCCCACCTCCCAATCCTGACAGGAGCCGTTCAACACCCCCTTCGTACGCTGCGCTAGCCTCCGCAAGAGGCTGATGTGGCGTAAAACAATGCAGCATTGCAGCTCTGGTGACCCATAATAACCTCCTGGCTTGCAGGCTAGCGAGGCAGCTCAGCGGGTCAATGCGCCGACTTAAGAGGTTGGCGCAACCGGCATGCGAAAAATTCCAGGCCCAAGGGCCGACTCACTCATTATTTTTAATGTAGATGAAATAAGTAAACGCCTGATCAGTTTTACTGCTCGAGAGTTTGATTTTGGACTTGCTTTACAAAACCGGGGAAAGTGCGTCTATATTTATGATCGCTATTTATTGGCCGAAAAATTTTGTTTTGCTAATAAATCTGAAGCCATTTGACAGAAATATATAATTTTACAACAAACACAACCAAACTGTTGTTGTATATGCAGTCAAAGCGACCACGAGTACGGTTACTACGCTTCAGAGCGCTGTGGAGGCAGGGTCAGAGACAAGGACCAAAAAAAAAAAAACTTTTTAAACATATTCATCAAAGCGCAGATTGCTACAATTCCAATCCAACCCACATAATTCCAGTACACACCACATGCATACACTCCATAACACAATGCTAAAAGACATTGCAATTTACAATGCCATTAGCTCTTACTCAAATAAATCCGAGACCTATTGCATTTCCAATGCTTGTTATTCATGTACTGCAGAAGCAGTTAACCTTCTCTTGACAAAGCTCATTCACCCCTAAATCAAGGACACTAGGAGTTGTTCAATGTATCCATTGTGTTGGTGGAAAAACAATCACGTATAAAGGAAAGTCTTAGGAGTCACAGGGTGGGGGTGAAGGGCAGAAAATCTGTGTGCACAGCGACCTTGCAAGTATTGACTGTATGTTTAGCATTTCCGTACGTGTAGAGATGCATGTATTTGTCCGTCAGTGCAGCAGTTTCTGGGGTCTGTAGTATAGCTTGTGGTTATTTGTCGTGTGCATTATAGCATACTTTTGTTTGTACATAGTGGGGGCCCCGGTATTTACCCATTCATGTAGCAAAGGTTGTGTGAATTTGGCCCCATATGCAACAGAGGCAAGTGATTTCTGGAACTTCTAGTTATTGGTCAGTTATGTGCAGCAGAGCTTGGAGAGGTTTGTATGTCTAACCTAGCTTGTATGCATAAGTCTATATAGCGGAGTTTGCGGTTATTTTGCCATGTGTACAGAGGAGCTACTAGCCTTTGTCCATCTGTGCCGCAGTTTCCAGGTACTTGCCATTGTATATAGAAGAGCTTGCGGGTATTTCACAGTGTGGGCAGCGGACCGACACACATTTGGCACACCATCTCCCATGCCAGAAAAATGGTCTTGTAACACACGTCCGCCCTGACAAGTCCAGACTCAACTCCTCTCTCTATAGCAGCCTCTGCTCCGTCTCCTCCCTGATATAAACTTAACCTTGAAAGAGCTTTGTGAGAGATGTCTGTATACAGCTTGAAACCACCAACTACAAGCCATTATCTGCGACAGCTCACAGACTACAACACCTACCACCTCGCTGCTCTCTCCTTCTCCTTCTCCAATCCTCTGTCTCTCTCCCTCCCTCCTCTTCTCCACTCTCCTACCCAACCATCAAGTCCCTGGAATCATTATCCTCATCACTACAGCCTCCTGGATGCGAGGCCCAGTCTACTTTACAACCGCCACACAGCTCAGGATCCTAGAAGCCCAGGAGCCCAGAAGAACTGAACGTTGCTGGGGATTTTTGTAGCATTTGCTGCAAAACAAAATGCATGTGTGCGCACTTCTACACCGATTAAGTCAGAATAGAAGTAACTGCCAGAATGCTCGGGCAACGGAAAGTGCCACGGGCCAACTTCCATGAGACTGGAGTGCACATAGCGCTTTGAAGCGCACTATGGAATGACTTGGGTATGGGTAATTTTTTTTTTTAATTTGCCTGGTACAAAGGTTTGAAAAAAATACAGGTAAAACACCAGCAGTTTGAAAAAGAAAACCTTTAAAGCCCAAAAAAAGCCAGCAAGTAAACACAAATTAAGATGCACGAGGGTGGTGCTTACAGTCTAAATTTGACTAGCATACCTTTTGAGGGCCACGGAAAGCGAATACATAATGTATTTCGACGCGCTCGGCTTAAAGCTCAAGGCAAAAGGAAGCGTGTAAGCCACAGTAGTTTTATTCATGTTCTGGAAGACTGGACACCCACAAAGCCCGCAATGACGTCCAGCATACACAGTGAACAAGTGACTATTTGAAAGCTTCTCACCACAAAATACACCTACAACACAGAGACTTTCCTCAAATTAGCAGATCCCCAAGCACACACGGGCATATAGCTTAATAATATACTGTATAAAGTAGTAGCTACCAACATAAAATAAAAAAGGCATCATATTTTAAAGAGTAAAACACCCACAACTCACGTGAACAGACGAGTCTCTCAGACAACCCACGCACAGCACAAGCAGGGCACAGGCATACACAACACTTACAGGGCCACACGACTCTCAAACACACAGACAGTGCAACACTCGCAGAACATAGACAGACACCACAAAAAACAGCACACCCCACAGACCCACATACAGGACCATCAATATATTACACCACCTGGTGACACGTAGGAAACAGGACATAGACAAAAAACAGCACAAAACACACACAGACAACCCATCCGATTTAGAGGTAGCATATACAGACACAACACAACGAGATGCACACTAGACACACAAATCAGCAACATGATGCAGACCCCTGGTAGCGCTCTTACCTGGCATGGCCGGCCGGCTAGCTGTGCTGGGTGGGCATGATCTTGAGCCCGTTAGCGCTGGGTCGGTTAGCGCTCGATAGTCAGGTGCTCTTCGGCCATCCTGGGTACCTGGTGTGGCCATGATCCAATAGGAATGGTTTAAAACAGTTTCAATTCCCTGCCTTTAAATGTCCTGACAAAAGTACCTGAGTGGCCAATATTCTTGCCCATAATTTTAAAAAAAATTAACAAAGAATGTTTTTACATATAATTGAATTTAAGGTGGTCTCAGTTTATTAAAGTGAAGCGATTTGCCTAGGATCACACAACGCGGTCAAGTGTTAAAGTGGGGATTTCAAATGCGTTTCGGGTTACACTGTTTTTCAGCGACTAGATTCATTTCTCTTCCATCCCATATTGTGAAAGGACATTGCTTGGAGTTCATATTTCATGTCCTTCATTTGTGCATTATGTTTACTCAGTTTAAGTACTGCATTTGTATTCAGTCAGAGCCCATCGATGCATAACATGTGAAACCTTCCTTGGACGTTAAGGCATGAACTACACGTATGTTAATAAGACTGCCGAACTCCGACCTAAGCAGTATGGGGTGAGCGGATCTGCACCCCAATCAGCGGCAATTGCAATCAGTAGGACAGCCATAAATTATGCAATGAAGCTCAGCTCTGCTGCAGACAAAATGTTTTATAGATGTTATGCGCTTAACTTTATACGTCTAGTACTTTTGATATTAAAACTGTAATCCCTTCCGGCTGCCTAAAATAGAAAAGTGGAAATGTAGCGCCTGGGTGGGCCTGGTTTTGGCTCGCCCCATTTGTAGTCCAGCTAGTGCTTGCCACAAACTAGTGACGCATCAAGGAGGTGGACGAGCCGACATATGAACCAGGAGAGCCGAGGCACGAGCCCGCTCCGAGCTCCCGGGCACGAGCCCAGCAGGCGGAGTATGTGGCATGTGAATCATGCAACAAAAAAACAAAAAAGTAAAAAGAACGTATTTCTTTGACGCGCAAAAGCTTTTGAGTGTATTCCATCAGATTAGCTCCGCGTCAGAGAAGTGTTTATTAAAAGAGTTTTATTTGCAAGAAACAGGGGGTGCCCCCGGACGTTAGTTCCTAAACCAGGGCAAGTTAATTTTTGTTCCTAAATTGTTTATTTTCAAGTTATTAAAAGATGTTTTTTATATAATGGTTTTAAATATTAATTGAGAAACATTGCGGCCCTTGTGATGACAACACTATTGGCAACCTAAGAGGAAATGAATTTGTCTCGTGAACCCTTTATAAGGATAGTTATTTAATTACAGAACATTATCAGCTATTACATCCAACACGAAGTTTTTGCACAGAGCTCTTCCCAAATTCGCACGTTTGAAGGTGGAGTCATGCGTGATGCACACAACGGCTTCGTCAAAAAGGATTTGCTCAGGGTCAAACATTGGTAAACGAAGGAAGCCGGGATTAATCTCGGATTTTTCAATTTCACGCTGCAATTCAGCCAACTGCCATTTATAGCGTGGTTTCAAGTCAGTGGAAAAAACAATTATTTTTTTAAATGAAAAACGTGGTTTAATCAGCAGTATTTAGAGATCACTTCTTAAACATTATTACGCGCCAAAAAGCGTAATAGTAAGTAGCATGAAAGGGTCTCCTTCACTTTTAAACAATATTGGGCACACAGCTCATTGATGGAATTGCGTTGTATTAATTTCTGAACCAGAAAACACGATTAGCAGCGAATCCAGCCGCACTTCAAACGCAGCCTGAACTAGATTTCGCGACGTATTCCATTTCAAACATTAAAGTGTTTCCGCACATGCCAATGCTGAATCCATCCAAAGGGGGCATGTTTAGCAGGGACTACTACATGTTACGAGGGTGCACCTCTTCCCGTCGGGCCACCTCGTCTCAAGTCATTCTTTCCAGGCCAGAGGCCAAAGCGAGCTAAAACTACACATCCCAGAATGCACCACAATGATAAAGAAAACCAAGGCCTGGATACTGGTTGAACTGCCCTTCCGGGCATGGAATTACACGCCAATCGTACAACTGTAAGAGTCAGTAAATATACGCGAGAGTTTGGCCTAGTCTTCTGAAATATGCTCGTTAGAAATGTGATATTGTAGAACAGAAATACACAGATCACATTTGCGCTACCTCCTCCATCTGCCGAGCAGCGACAGGCTGGGCAGCCCAGACAGAGCGGCAGGTTGGAGAGGCACTTCTCCGGTCTCCCCGCGGGCGCCGCCATAGTGCTTGCCGTCTTCCTCTCCTTCTCCCGGGCTGCCGGGGGCGGGCACTTCCGGCCGGCCGCGCTAGGATTGGCCGGCCGGCCAGTCACGGGGTTAGGAGAGACGCAGAAGTGCCGGCAATGCCGGACCAGACACGGGGGCGTTCCCGGCGTCCCGTGACGTCGGCAAAAGCCAAAGAATGTCGGGAACGCCCCCGTGTCTGGTCCGGCATTGACGGACAGGCCCCTCGTCCAATGGCAAGGCTCCGTTTACGGAGCCAGCCAATCAACGACGAGGGCCGAACCAAGCCACACTACAGTTATCATCAGGTTTTCGCCTGCGCCGAAAAGATGCGCAGAGCGCATCTTTGGCGAGGCAAAACCTAAAAAGTGGCTGTTTCTTTGATTGATTTTGAAGTGTTTTACGAGGCCAGCAGCAGGCAGTATGAAATAAACTTGTGTGATTCTGTTTCACACAGAAATGAGAGGGTGTTAGTGTGTGGAATTACTGCCAGAGCTGCTGACTTTGGAACTTGGAAAACAGGTTCCGGTCATGTTTACCACATAAAACTGCAACACAAATTAAACTTTCAGAAGTTTCTCAGTTCAGTTTAATAACTTACTTAATACATTCGTTGCACACAATCTGATGTACTAAGTGCAAGTCCATTACAATTATGATGCTAGGGAGCCCTAAATTATGTGACAGGGTTCACTAAATTATGAAGCAAAAAAAGAAATTATGTGGCATAATGCGGTACATTTATTTTTTGCATTACTTTATTTACACAGGATAAAACTGTCTGTGAAAAGATTTCACCTCATTACTACCAGTTTAACAATCCAATGCAGAAAAAGCAGCTTAAAGAGGACCAGTAAAGAGCCTTCCCCTGCATACGAACACATGTAACCAAATTTTTGGCAACTTTTGATCCGTCTGAACTACAAACATTACATTTTTTTAATCTGAAGATTATGCAGCATATGATTGATTAGGTGGCAAAAATGGAAAATCCATAATTATGAGAAAAAGCCGCAGAATCAAATAATTCCAGTGGCCCTAACTAAGGTGAAATAGTTCCACGATTTATCTTTAAAGTTTTGAAAACACCTTACCATCTTCTTACAAGATCTATGCTGCACGATTGACATGCCACATTTTCAAGGCTCTGCTTGTGTATGCACTCTTAAGCACTAGAACCAACCCTTGGGTCAGCTGTCCCCGTTAATTTGTGGGCTTGCCCACTTGTACAATGCACCATAGTTTGGGCATTGGAATTGTGCAGCAGGAGTGGACCCAATTATGCGTCTGGGTTATATTGTGCGTCAAGAAAAGGCAAATTATGCTGTGTAATGCAGCATATTTTGTAACATAATTACTTTATTATTTTGGCATTTTCACACATGCTAACACGGTCTGGGCAAATGTAGCACCTCATTAGTACCAATTTAATACCCAAATACAATCAGTAACAGAGATGACCAGTTAACCTTCATAAAGGGTCTTCCCTTTCGCAGCACTAAGGGTTGTCCAGTTTTAGTAACTAGATCCATGCGAACTAGAAGAACACGTTACTTTCCTTCGGTCACGCTTCTTCTGGTGGATACAGTATCTGCCTGTGGATTCCTCACCTTTTGAATTACCCCTTGCACCGGTATTCCAGGGAAACTTTTTCTTAGCTCTCCCACGTCGACGAGGAAGTCACATTGGCTCGGCTCCGCTCGAGACTCTGTATGACAACATCAGAGCCATAAGAAGACCTAGTCAGCGTGCTGACGTCAGTTCCACCCATTTTTTCAGTGCCTTTGAGGCGTACGGAACGACCAACAACATAATTGCAGTATACACAGAAAACAATGAATACACAGTATATAGTTGAAGAGGAAAAGCTAAAGCAACAAAGCATTTCCCAACAACCAACAGTATGGCAAGTAAAAGACATAGGAAAACAACCATGTCAAAAAATGACAACTTTTTCGGTATACGAAGGTGGACAACGGGGAGGAGGGTGGGTCAGTGAGGAATCCACAAGAAAAAGCGTTACCGAAGGGAAGTAACTTTGTCTTCTGATGGATACATCTGCCTGTGGATTCCTCGCCTATTGAATTGAATCCCACAGCAGTCCAGCTCCCTGAGGAGGGAGTCCAACTACTCATACCAAAAAGTCTTGAAGCACAGAAAATGCAAAATGTCCACCCCTCCTCACATCAGAATCCAAGCAATAATGCTTTGCAAAGGTGTGGAGGGAGGCTCATGTTGCAGTCTTACAAATATCCACTACAGGAACAACTCTAGCCAAAGCAGATGTGGAAGACTTTGCTCTAGTAGAATGAACTCTGATACCTTCAGGAGGCTCCTTCTAGGCCAGGGAGTAGCATATCTTGATACACAAGATGATCCACCTGGATAGTGTTCTCTTATGGATGATCCACCTGGATAGTGTTCTCTTATGGACGGCTTTGCCCTTTATCTTCCCCACAAAGCCAACGAAAAGCTGGTCATCCAACCTCGAGTCTTTGATTCTGTCCAGATAGAAGCAGACTGCCCTTCGAGGACCCAGGCGGTAAAGTTTATCCTCCTCCTTGGAAGGGAGAGGGGGAGGATAGAAGGTAGGCAATGTAATAGACTGTAGCAGGTCAAAAGTCGAAACCACATTAGGCAGGAAAGCAGCCCTCGTCCTAAGAGCCATCCTGCCGACATGGATAGTAGTGAAAGGCGGCTTAGAACTAAGAGTCTGCAGCTCACTTACCCTCCTGGCTGAGGTAATAGCCTCCAGAAAAATAGTCTTGAAAGAAAGCAGCCTCAAAAGGGGCAACTATGAAGAGGATCAAAAGGAGGCCCCATCAGAAAGGTAAGAACTAAATTCAAATCCTACTGAGGCATTATGAAGGGAGTGGGAGGAAACCTATTGGTGAGGCCCTTAATAAACCTCATAACAATGGGGCACTTAAGGACGGCTGGTCCAGCAAACAAAGGAAAGGCAACAAGGCCGACAAGTAGCCCTTAACCATCGCCACAGCACAAGAGAAAGTGAAAAACTAAGTACATCCAATAAATGGGCCTTCAAAGCATCAATGGATCTCTCTCCACACCACTTTACAAACCTGGCCCAGATAGAAGAATAGAAAGATTTGGTTGAGTGTCTCTCGGATGATAAAATAACATCCACCCCATCCGATGAGAGAGTTTAAGAACTCAGTTTGCCTTGTTCAATGTACAGACATGAAGGTGCAGTCTCTTGAGGTGGTCTTGGCCAGTCCTGAGCGATCAATAGGACTTGGGCCCAGTCTTGGCGATTCTTCCTCAGACTTCAAGGAATCAAGGATATGGGAAGAAACGTGGGAAGAAACGCGTAAAGAAGACAAAACCACCAATTCAGATGGAGCACGTCCCCCCAATGCTTCCTGCATTGGATACTGAAGGCTGCAGAATAACTGGCAGTGTATGTTCTCGTGAGTGGCAAATAGGTCCACCCTAGGAGACCCCCACAACCTGAAGACGCTGCAAGTCACCTCTGGGTGAAGCCTCCACTCGTGGTCGGCTGAGTACTGCTGATGGAGACTGTCCGCATGCACGTTCAACACTCTGGCCAGTTGATTTGCAACTACTCAAATCTGGGAATCCTGAATCCAGAACCAGAGCTGCAGAGCTTCCCTGCAGGGACAATACGACCCTACCCCTCCCTGCTTGTGGATATACCACATCTTGGTAGTGTTCCCCGATCTTCTGAGATGAGCTGCAACCACAGCCATCACCTTCGTGAAGACCCGTGGTCAGCCCGAATGGGAGGACCGCAAAGTGGTAGAGTTGGGATCCCACTGTAAAACAGAGATACTTCTGATGTGACTTCAGGATGGGAAAATTAAAATACACATCCTGTAAATCGATCAACACCATCCAGATTTCCTGTTGCAGTGCCAGAAGAACCTGAGCTAGAGTCAACATCTTGAACTTATCCTATCTGAGATAAAAGTTCAAAATCCTGAGGAATAGTATTAGCCTCAAACGACCGTCCTTCTTGGGGTTCAGGGAATACCGGGAGTAGCAACCTTGACCCTGCTCCTGCTCTGGAACCACCTCTATCACACCTTTCTGTAACAAAGTCAGAACCTCCTGCTGCAGGAGCAGCAGATGGTCCTCTGAACACCAGCCCTGACGAGGAGGGTAAGGAGGTGAAAACTCTAGAAAGGGGAGGGCGTACCCATTTTCTACAAGATTCAAAACCCAAACATCTGATGTAACAGATTTCCAATTTTGTAGAAAATGGGACACCCGGCCTCCTATGGGACCAACATGGGGATCTAAAGATGCTTTCCTGTATTACCAGTGGTGGGGGCAGGAGAAGAGGAGAAGGAGGAGTTAGACTGTTGTCGGGAGGCTCCCCGCAGACTGCCTCTACCCTTCCCTCTGTACGACTTGTACAAAGGGTTTTGCTGCGGAGGCTGTTGACGGCCTGAAAGGAAGCCCCCTTTCCGAAACAATAACCTCTAGGCTGAGATTGTAAGCCCAAGGATCTCGCAGTAGCCCTAATGTTCTTGTGCCAAAAAGCCTGGACCTATCGAAAGGCAAATCAAGAATAGTGGCCTGTCCATCCGGATAGAACCATGAAGACATGAGCCAAGCATGCCTCCTGGTGGCCACAGAGGAACCCATCACTCTGGGAATAGAGTCCGCAGTATCTAGATCAGACTGGATCACTTGACGGGATGCTGCTTGAGTATCTGCCAACACCTCCAAGAAGTGATCACAATCCTACTCGGTCAGTTTAGTAGCCACCGGTTTAGCATAATCCATTAAGGCATGAATATATCTTCCCAACAGGCACGTAGCATTTGTAGACTTTAAGGCCATGCTTGCAGAGGAGAAAACCTTCTTGGCCGATTACTCTAACTTTTTCGAGTCCCTATCCCAGGAATGAATCAGCCGACTGCTTTGTTGAACAAGAAGCTTGAACCATCAATCTCTCCGGCGAAGGTTGGGAGGTTAAAAAGGCCAAATCACCAGGAGCAGCCTTATACCGCCTAGCCACCTTCCTCGATACCACAGGGGTAGGTAAGGGCTGTCACACCTTCATAATTGGCTCAGTCATAGCCAACAAGGGCTTAACTACAGAAGATGGAGAATGCAACACTTCAGCCAATAAATTTGACTTCTGTGGGCAAGTGCAAGTCCTACAGATCAGCCGCCTTTCTGATTACTGAATGATAAGGTGTACCATCCTGTGAAGGCAAAGCGTTCGGGTAAGACATTTCCCACTCCGGGGAAGTGTCCAAGCCACTGGCCTCCTGAAGGCCCTCAAAGTCATACACTGTGTTGATAATTTCCCCTTCTTCAGCCTGGGCTTGCTGGTACTCCTCTTCCTCCAAGAACCTCATGGCCTGCCTTCTGGAGCGCATCATCGGTATCTGCAGCGTCAGTGACATCGGCGTTGAAGGAGGCCATTCAGAAACAGGCAACGGCGCCGGGCAAATCTGGGAAGGCGCCAGCCCAACTCCAGACAGGACTGGTGACTGAGGAATCTGCGTCGAAAACCTCTGCGTCGGGAACTGCCATGACGTGGCCGCCGGCATGAAGGGCACAAACGGTGCCTGGGTATATTGCTGGGGAATGCCTAGTTGAATGCAAGTGGACCCACGGCACCCAAAAGCGTGCCGGTAGGTTAAGCTGCTTTGGCAAAAACGCCAAATATCACATTCAGGAAATGCGAGGGATCCGCTCCTGAACCCGGAAAGGGTGGATACGGATTGGGAACCCCTGGGTTAGGATCAGACTGAGGTTGAGCAGCAGGCTGAGGCGCCAGGGACACTGGTTTCAGCACAGATGCCAAAGGAGCCGGAGAAGACTGGGCGCCGGAGAACCTCTCGGCGTCTGAGAGCGAGACGGAGATGACTGCGGAGAAGGAGAGGGCGACGGTGAGATGACATCTTTAGTACAAAGCCGCTGAACTGGAGAAGCCGACCTCTAAGACTTGCCCTACGATGACCGATGATGAACAGACCCATGTCGGCGCTTGTTTGACTTAGAGGTATGCGAAGTCGACTACCTCGACTTTGACCTCTTACGACCTCTCTTCTCATCTTTAGCCCGTGCCATGAAGAGCTTCGCCTCACGCCCCATTTAGTGGCTTCGGATTCATCTTGCGACAAAACGAACACCCTTGGACATCCTTATACGACGACAAACACCAGAGACTGTCATCGTGGAGATCCGTGATGGACATATGGCCCCCACACTCTCTGCCAGGCTTGAATACAGACTTCTTCGTTGTAGCCATAGCACCAAATAAACCGCAGATACAAAGCATACATGAAGAGAATGGAGTCCCAGATAAAATAACGTTGCCAGTCGAGGGCACGCACAGAAAGGAAACGGATGTCAGCAAGCCAATGAGGTCTTCTTATGGCTCTAGTCTCAAGCGAAGCAGAGCAAATGGGACGTCCTAGTCGGCGGGGCAGAGCTAAGTTACTTTCTGTGGAATACTGGCGCAAGGGGTAATTCAAAAGATGAGGAATCCAAAGGCAGACGTATCCATCAGAAAAAATATTTGGGAATAAAATCTACAGATAACACAGCAAATGATGGATTTTGTGGTACATCTATTGCTATGCGAAAAAGGTCACAGCCTTCATAATTCCAGTGGCCCCGAACTTAGTACAGGGGTGTTCGGATTCTGTCAAGCATAGGTTTTGTACTGGATGGGGATCCTTCCAAGTACAAAAAATATATTTTAAAACATGTCCCACTGTATGTCTGCAGTACAGTACAACACACATACAAAGTTTGAAAAATATGGAGACTTTTAAAAGTTGCTCCACTGTTATGCCTGCCTCGAGGAGACTAAATGTTTTGGGTCAAATCCTGGTCTGTAAATGTGAGTAGATCGGGATTTACCTCAAAACCCACTGGTAGTTTCATGGAAAACATGTAGCTGTGCCAATTCACAAAACTGCATTTGAGTTTTTTCATCAGAATAGTAGGTCAATTTCCACTCTCTTTCTCTGCAGCACCTCATACTTATCGGCAACTAGGTTCACAGAAGCATGTTTGAAACAGGTCTTGAACTTAATGTGCCTCACCCAACATCTCCCATATAGGCCACACTATATCCAACATCCTTATCAACCATGCAGTTCAAAGGTGTGCCCAGAAACTCAATCAAAATCCGAATGCATTACAGCATTGTCCAGAGTATTAAGCACTATATAAATAGAAAAGGACCAAATAACCACATCTCTATTTCTACTATATTGCCATTGTATTGGTGAGGTGTGGATGCAGACTTCCCAGTGGTGTCAAGGGTGGGATCGCCTGGTCTGGCCAAGGCCTCAGTACCTTGTGAGGATTCTAGAGGAGGTTAGAAAAGTGGGGCAGACATGATATTGAGTGCCACCCTGTACTGTGATGTAAACATGTGATGTTAGTCAGGGCGTGGCTATTTTCTGCTGCAGTCAGTGCAGAGGGACCAAGGCCTACATGTGAGAGAGGTCCAGTCGTGTCTGCATTGGCTGCAGATTTTTTTTCAATATCAGACACTCAAGGGGATGAGAGGAATGCTTACAATAAGTCTAACCAATGGCAATTACTCCAGGTAGCATTCCATCCGATTGTTCTTTTGCCTACCATGCCAACTCAGTCTGGACCCACAAACCAGTCTTGATTCTGCTCCAGTAGGAGCGGTCCAGGAACAGTCCAGTCACAACTGCCAGGCCCTACCTGAACCAGAACACAAGCACCCCAAGACCGTTTCACCCTGATAGGGGCTCTTCAGTCGGGAATAGCTTGGTTCCAATGGCACAGTGAGCAAGGATTCCATGTTTCAGCATACCCTTGCCCTCTTAGTGTATTACATCAAGCAGATGAAGGGTGATGCAAGGAACGCTTGCAATAGGTCTAGCTAGCCACTGGCAATAATTAATTAGGGGTTGCATTCCAAATCACTCTTCTGCCCACCATACGAACTAAGTTTGGACGCAGCCATATGCAAATCAGTTCAGAATCTGCAGAAACAGTCCAGCCAAACTGCTAGGCCAGGTCTCCCTGAACCAGAACACAAGCAAGCAAAGATAGGTCTAGCCCTGATTTTGCTAATGATTTTGCGAAGTGTCTCCCTGGGTTTAGCTCTGTGTGTGTTCGCTTACTTTGTGAAAGATTGGGGAAAAGTCATTCAAACAGAGAATGAAACCGGTCCTAGTTAGGCACTGGTAAAACTCAGAACAGAGAATACAGTGGTGCCGAAGCCAAAACTTCATTCAATGGGTCGTACAGGAGCCTGTCGTAAGGTAGGAAAGAGGACACGTAGATAGGGTGGAAGCTGATGGATTAGGCGAAAAAGCAGCAGAAATGAAGAAAAAGAGATGGGTGAGATTAAATAGAGGTGGCTAGAATGAGGACTGTGGAGACGAGATATTAAGGAGGGGAAGAATGGAGGGGTGAGATTGGGGTATAAAGTAGAGAGAATATAGGAAGAGGAGGGACAGCGTTAGAAAATGAACAAGGAGATAGTCAAGTCAGAATGGAAATAAAGATGGGAGAGTAGAGAAAATGAGAAGAAGAATGGGGATCAGAAAGAAAGAAAAAACACTGGATAGGAAAATATAAAAGTAATACAAAGATGGAGAGGAAAGATTTGGGAATGTGCGGGAGAAGAGAGATTTCAGTGTAGAAAGAAAAGGAGGCACCTATGGATTGGATGAGCTATCGAAGGGAGATAGAAAAAGAAACAAGTGAATAAGCAAGAAATGGAAAGGAAAAGAAGGGGTAGTTAAATGTGGAAATGAAAAAGGGAGGGAAATAAATAAAGAAGAAAAGGACAATGAAACAACCAAACGGGATAGGTGGACCAAGTGGTGACAAACCAGGTTGGAGACAAGAAGAGGAATGGGTTGGGTGAGAGCGAAGCATATTCAAGATTTAGATTTCATAGAGTAAGGTTGAAATGAGAGAGAGAACAGGGAGATTAGAGGTAGTCTGTGGGAGAGAGAAGGGGAGGACGTAGATTGAAGAGAGGATGAAGGAGAAGTGGAGAAGAGCGGAAAAAGAAAAGTGGGGAGGGTAAGGAGGAGCAAAGAAGAAAAAACAAAAAAAAAGGGGGGGGGGGGGGGGGAGTGTTGTATGGCGTTTTAGGATCCAAAGTGAATTTTCCCGATTCGTGCCCTTATAGAGGTACAATTCACATTGCCCAAATATAGGCATAGAAATCATTCCCTTATTTAGACATAGCCCATGCAGTCCAAATACAGGCATGGCTACTTCCACCCATACCAAAACGTCACGATTTCTTGGAAAATCGGCTTAAGCAGTCAGGTACCTCCCCTTGCTTGAATATTGATTTGTCCAAGAACTCATGTACTTAACAAAGAACTACTATTCCCTTGGGGTTCTTAACTGACTTGATTATGCCCAACTCTACGTCAAACTAGGCTCCTTCAAGGTATAAATATGCCTTCACTTGCTCTAGCAAGACACAGTAGTTCGGAGCAGTTCGACTATCCACTTGCCCGACGCAGCAAGTACTGAAGGAAGCCGACCCTTCACCTGACGCACTGATCGAGAGGCACCATTTCTCTCAGCAAGAATCCAGCTCCAGTGTTTCCGAGCTCCCCTTGCGGGGGGTTGGGAAATCGAGTTCCGAGACTGAGATACCAGACCTCCTTCATTCTAAACTAAGGTATGGAGCTGATTAGAACCTAGAGAAACCTTGGATAGATGCTTGGCAAAGAAAAACTAAACCTATGCTACACCACACTTACTCCTTCCCGCGTAAATCAAATCAAATGTACCTGACTTAGGTTAGGTACATTGAGGTAGGCGTATTTTAGAAGCACCAGTTGAGTACTTTGAGCCATTGTTATGTATGTATTTATATATGGTTTAGAAACCATACAATGCTCTTACAGTATTATATAATATTGTTCTTGCTGTACACATACTTTACAGTCTGCATTAAGATTGTAGCAGTTCACTTTACTTGCATGAGAAAGAAGACGGTTCAATAAAATCTTTTATTGAAAACGCCCGTCTCTCTATTTCTCTGCACCTCTGTAAAAACGAAGCATGCACGAGTGACTGAGTGAAATACTTATCTATTGTTTCCACGACTCTAGAGATAAATTTCTTATTCTTGGGAAACAAAGTTATCATGTTTATGCAGTTGTCAAAAACGAATCCCTTCTTGTGAATTCGAGAAAGTTTCTAGTGACCTCTGAGCTAGCTGGCACTCACTATTAAGTTTAGTATATTCGATAGAGACCTAGTCGACCTCAGTCCTACATCTAAACTATAGGATATACTATTCCAATGCGCAGAGCCTATTGGGAATATAGGAACTACACTACAGAAGGAGATAAGAACAAGCTAGAGATTGAGTGGAAGAGGACAGGGATATGAAAAAGGTGCAAGGAAGAGATGAAAGCAGCATGGAGATATCAAATAGAGAGGAATTGTATGTAGAACAATTATGCTCCCTCTTGTACCAGGGAGAGAGAAGTGGACTGCAAGGTAGAGTGACTATATTTTCAATATCAAAAACAGAGATATCCACTGATTTAGAATAAGGAGTTAATGTTGGTCCCAGATAGCAGTCGCCGAAGGACTACACTGACTGAATTCTAGATCTGTGTAGGTATGTTCACATAGTTTGACTGGGAAAAAACAAGGTTACAGGGACATTCTAGTTCGAAAACAGAATTTAAAAAACCTTACAAATTCACTGAAATGTTATAGTTCGGCTCAGATTTCACTCGTACAATTCAGCAGTTATAGTTACCAGAGCTAACTATAACTTATGCCACCCAATGCCCTGCTTATGACTTCACGTATTACATCACTCATGATATCTTAAATGATATTACTGATGACATCATCCAGTGACTGTACCAAACATTTGAGACCTAAATATATATACTAAGCCACAGCATACATTCAATTACTATTCTTTCTGTACTAGTAATCAGTAATGCTATTTCTAACATATCTCATCCGAGTGTCTGACTGACTGGATCAGTGTGTGAGTGGCTGTGTGAGTAGCTGTCTGACTGACTGGATCAGTTTGTGAGTGGCTGTGTGAGTAGTTGTCTGACTGACTGGATCAGTGTGTGAGTGGCTGTGTGAGTGGTTGTCTGACTGACAGGATCAGTGTGTGAGTGGCGGTCTGACTGACTGGATCAGTTTGTGAGTGGCTGTGTGAGTAGCTGTCTGACTGACTGGATCCGTTTCGGAGTGGCTGTGTGAGTAGTTGTCTGACTGACTGGATCAGTGTGTGAGTGGCGATCTGAGGGGGCGGTCTGAGGGGGGTGGTCTGAGGGGGGCGGTCTGAGGGGGGCGGTCTGAGGGGCTGTATGGATGTGTTAGTGGGTATGAGAGTAGCGGTTTGGATGTTGTAGTGTGTATGAGAGTAGCTGTATGGGTGAGTGAGTGACTGAATGGCTATTTTGGAGAGTGAGTGGGTGTGGAAGTGGCTGTATGGGTGAGTGAACAGCTTTTTGAGTGTATATAGGTGAGTGGCTGTTTTGGAAAGTGAATGCAAGTAAGGGGCTGCACCACTGAGCAGGTGTTTGAGTGGTTGTATGGATGTATGCATAGGTATGTAAGCGGTTCTGTGGGTGCGCGAGTGGTTGTATGGGTGGGTGAGTAGCTGTGTCAGTGGCTGTGTGGGTGTGTCAGTAGCTATTTTGGTGAGTAAGTTACTGCATGGGTGAGTGTGTGAATTTCTGTATGGGTGAGTTATTGGGTGTGTGAGTGGCTGTAAGGGTATTTGAGTGGGTGTGTAAGTGGATGAGAGTGGCTGTATTGGTGAGTGACTGGGTGCATTAGTGGCTGTATGAGAGTTACTGGGTGTGTGTGAATGGCTCTATGGTTGAGAGATTGGTTGTGAGAGTACTGATATCAGTCTGAATGGGTATGAGGGGTTGTGCAAGTGTGAATGGGTGATGGGGGGTTCTATGGGGGGGTGTGTGAGTGGTTCTGTGGATGATGCCATAAGTGATGTCATTCGAGATGCCATCGGTGATGTCACTGACCATGTCATGAGTGATGTAATATGTGAGGTCACAAGTAGTGCATCGCGGGGGTGGCCGGGCCTGGCCTTTTATTTTAATTCATTTTTATTACAGGAGGGTACTGCTCAACCCCCCTACCCAGGCTGATTTTGGCTCCAGGGACGTCATCCCCCAGCCTCTTACTTCTGGGTGACCCCAATGACCTCTGTTGGGAACTGCGGAGTAGCCTCAAGGCTCCCAAGGTCCCCGCCTCTTGTAGGAGCTGGCAATGCTGTGACAGACAGAGGATTGCTGACAGACAGCATCCTGTCTGTCAGAGCAAACGTTTTCATTTGTTTCCCTACATGCATATTTGAGTGCAAGGAAACAGATGAAAACTTTGCTTTCTACAAGCTGGAGCTGTTTAACAGCTCTGTCTTGGAGAAAGTGGAGTTATGTTTGCTTTCGCTTGTAGCGAGCTGTCAGCTCTCACCAATCAAAAGCAAACCGCTACCTCCAGAGGGCGGGCACCTCAGGAGGGAGCAGGTGCCGGATCTCATGGGGTGGCGGTCCCCATGGACATCCATGGCTCCACAAGGCAGATTGTGAGGACCCCCTTCTAATATGTATTTTAAGCTCCTGGGAGATGGTGGTCCCCAGGGCCGTGATGTACCCCCTTCATTATTTTGTGCTGAGGAGAGCCATGCGGGCACCACGTATTTATTTTACATTCTTTCCTCCGGAAAGGTGGCATCCGTGCACGTATATATTGTCCACAGCGCCCAGGAAAGTGGCAGCCCCTGGGGCTTTTCTCATAAACCCTAGGAGGGGGGGCCTGTGCGCCCCCTCCATTTTTTTTTTTTTTTTTTAAACAATTTTTATTGTAGTCATACCTGTACAGGCCCTTGCACAAATAAGCAGCATCATAAAATTGAGCAGGTATATAATATGATTTGTTGTTCCGTACACAGCCGTCGTGCCCACAACCCGGGGGTTGGGCGGCGATGATGTCTCTGCTCTTCCACGCCTGACGTTAAAGATAAAGGAGTAGTTGGTGTCCGGATTGTGTGCATGACTACTTTTACAGTTCTACTCAACTATGCGCCAAACCTCAACTCCCATCCCCTGCGCAAAACCTAAAACTCCCCCCCCCTGTCCCGCCCCACCCACCACCACCCGTCTAAGGCCCTTGCAGCGACCATTCCTCCATTCCTGAAGTACTGGTGTCGTCCCCCCTGCATATCTGCTGCTCCTAGGGCATTAGCTTGCCTCTTCCGCCCTACCTGCCTCGGGGGCCTCCTCCTCCTCGTCAGCCTCGCTATCCTTGAGTGCCTGTACCATTACTTCCCATGAGGTCGCAGTGTCAGCCGCTGTTTGGCTAGGGGTCCTGCGCGCAAGCAGGTACCTGTGTGTGCTGTCAGCCGTCGCCCATTTTAGAAATTCCTGCCGCCACCTCCGTGGAGTTGGCCCCACCCTCGCCTTCCAGTTCCTAGTGATCTCCCTCTTAGCCACCATCAACCCCATATCAATAAACTTGCTCGTGAGTTTGTTTTTGGGGGTATGGGGAAACCAGTGTAAGAGACATTCCGCTGGTCCATAGTCTATGGCCCTTTCAGTCACCTCGTTCAACACATCCCCAATGTCCTGCCAATAATCCCGTAGGGCCGGGCACGCCCACAGCATGTGCACTAATTCGGCCCCCTCTTCCGGGCACCGGGGACAGGTCGCTGTTATCGCGCCAAAATACCGCCTGATCCTTCCTGGGGTCATGTACGCCCTATGCAGTACATAGTAGTGGATTAGTTGAAATCTAGCGTTTCTCGTGCTGTTGCGAGCCCTACGGATAAGCTGTGCCCACGTTGTGTCAGGTATGTCTTTACCCAGGTCCGCCTCCCACTTGGCTTTCAGGGATGTAAGAGGAGGGATATTCTCTCTAACCATTCGATTGTAAAGGCACGTTACCGCCTTGATCGTGCCCGCCGACATCATGGTATACTGGCATGCTGCTGCCGTCTCGGGTTCCTCCAGTCCTGTGCCCCAGTGGGCCTGCACTGCCCTGGTTACCGCCGCATGAAGTAAAAATCCCCCTCTTGGGATGTCGAAGCGCTCCATTAACTCCTGGAACGGGAGTAGCGTGCCATTCTCATAAAGGTCCCCAACCACCTGCACCCCCGCTTCCTCCCACCCTTGCAGATGCGACCAGTCGCCGCCATGCGGTAAGGCTGTTAGCATGCCCAGAGGGATCTCTGGTGCATATGGGCGCCGAATTCCCGCCCTCCTCTGTGCCCGGTTCCAGCATTGACGGTACGTGCGTTGTTCCAGCGACAAATCCCGACTGTCTAGCCGTTGATGGAGGGTAATATATACGCCAGGACGTGTCTGGGCGTCCCCCGCAAGCTTTCGTCTTCTGGGCCCCGAAACACTCTCGCCACCTCCTGCGTGAAGATCTGTAGTTGGGCCGCTAGATAATAAAGCTCAAAGTCCGGCACCGCCAGACCCCCCTCATCTTTCGGGCGAGAAAGTGTGGCCAGCGCCACTCTGCACCTTCCCGCTCCCCAAATGAACGTCGTAATCAGAGATTTAAGCTGCCTAAAGAAGGAGCTAGGTATCCAGATTGGGAGCGTCCGAAAGTAATACAATAATCTTGGCAGGGCAACCATCTTCAGCAAGGAGATCCGGCCTGCCACCGAGAGCGGCAACGTGGCCCAGAAGGCCATGCAGCCCTTTAGTCCTCGCACGCACCGCCCCAGGTTGCCCTCAAGCAAGTCATCCGCCTTATGGTAAATATGGACCCCCAGGTATTTAATGCAGGCAGGTTCCCAGGCCGCCTCCGACCGGTGTTGCGGCTGAGCAGCGCCCTCCAGTAGCGGGAACAAACTCGTCTTGGGCCAGTTAACCCTCAGGCCCGACATCGCGCCGAAGCTCTCTAGCAGCGCTTCCGCTCCCTGCAAGTCCTCAACACCGTCGTGGAGGAATAGCAGTAAATCATCGGCATATAGCGAGATGAAATGCTGCCCGTCTCGGGCCCGCACCCCGTGGAAGTGCCGCCCCGTCCGGGCCTCAGCCGCCAGCGGCTCTATAGCCAATGCAAATAGAAGCGGCGAGAGGGAGCAGCCCTGCCGAGTGCCTCGTTCTACCGGATAGCGGAGGGACACCGTCGATCCCACCCTCACTCTTGCTATCGCCTCTGCATAGAGGACCTTCGTCCAATGAATATAGCCAGCTCCCAGACCAAATCGCTCCATTACAGCATAGAGGTAGTCCCACTCTAGACTGTCGAAGGCTTTTTCAATGTCGACCGAGAGAACCAGTTCCGTTCCAGCCCCGCCGTCCGACTCGTCCATGAGGCGGACAAGCCTTCTGATATTTATTGTGGTGTTGCGCGTTGGTATAAAACCGTTCTGGTCTTCGTGCACGAGTCCCGTCATGTGAGGCAGGAGCCTCGCCGCCAGTATGGAGCTCAGGATCTTGTAATCTGCGGTGAGCATAGAGAGCGGCCGGTAAGACGCGGGGTCGCTACTCTCTCTGCCGGGCTTCAGCAGTGGTATCACTAATGCCTCCCGCATTGACTGCGGTAGTCGGACCGCTGCCTTGGCCTCTTTATAAACGGTCAGGAGTCGCGGCGCCAGAACGTCTAGATATTTACTATAGAACTCTATGGGGAGCCCATCTATCCCCGGCGATTTGTTCCGTGCCATGCGCCGCACCGCCGACCTGATCTCCCCCAGTTCAATGTCCGATCCCAGGTCTTTCGCCTGCTCTGCCTCCAGCCGTTGTAGGGGTAAACCGCTCAAAAAGGGCTCAGCCAGCCCCGTCCGATCTCCCGGGGCACTCTTGTACAGGCCCTCGTAATATTTCTGGAAGCCGTCAACTATACCCAGCTGAGTTTGTTGCACCACGCCCGATGTATCCCTCAGTTGAAGTATGGGAGAGCCTCGCCTAGTGGGGTTCGAAAGCCACGCCAGGAGGGTGCCCGCCTTATCGCCGTCTACATGGGAGCGCAGCACATATCGCTTATAGTCAAAGGCTCGGAGCCTCTCTACTTCAATGGCTACCGCTTCCCTAGCCGAGCAAAGCATCTCTTGGAGTTCCGGGTGTCCGGGCCGCTCCGTTTCCGCCTCCCTCAGCTTGGCATCCGCCTTAACCAAATCGCCCAACAACACTTTCCGCACGCCTATATAATCCTTGATACAGATACCCCTCACCACTACCTTAAAGGCGTCCCATTCCGTCGCCCTAGAGGCCGCCGTCCCTTCATTCTCCGTGAAATATAAAGCCACCCCCTCCGCCAGGGCCGCCCCGAATAGGGGGTCTTCCAGTGTCTCAGGTCGTAGTTTCCAGATCGGGACCCTGGGCTTCTCCGCTACCCACGCTAGCCGGATCAGGAGTGGATTATGGTCTGAGATCGTTCTCGACAGGTACTCCGATCCAGTAACGTACGGCAGCACCCCCCGAGAACATAGTATCGTAGCTAATCGAACATGCAAATCATGTAGCCCGGAGAAAAATGAGTAATCCCGGTCAGTCGGGTGTTGCCCTCTCCAGACATCCGTCAGTTCCCAGCTCTCCTGCCACTCCCTTCTACCTCTAGACAGCCTGTGTACCGGGGAATCGTGTAGTGGGGGGTGGGACCTATCCAATGAGGGGTCTGCAATGGAATTAAAGTCGCCCCCCAGCAGGACCGGGCCCGCCAGGGAGTGAGCCAGCGTCCCTGACAGTGCCGCGAGGAAAGCCAGCTGGTCCGTATTCGGGGCATATATACTAGCTAATAAAACATCTCTACCTTCTAGCTTCCCCTCCACCACCACATACCTCCCTTCCTGGTCCACCCATTGGCGCGTGAGCTGGAAAGGTGTGCCTGCCCTATTCCAAATTAGTACTCCTCTAGCATAGGCCGAGTAGCTGGTGTGAAAAACCTGTCCTCGCCACCTCCTCTGTAGCGCCGCCCCCTCCTGTTGTGTGAGATGCGTCTCCTGCAGCATTGCAATATGCACTCCTCTCCGCACTAAATAGGCATGCACTTTATGTCTGCGCTGCATAGTATGTAGGCCCCGCACATTCCAAGTAATACAGTTCAGACTATTCACATCAGCCATTGTCCCAGTGATCCGGTTGAAACACTCCCTCCAGTTCCTGCCCTCCGACGGTGGTGGTGCCCCCCCTGAACAAAACAAAACTTCCCAACTGTCCTACCCATGGCATACCCAGGGTCAATAACTTCAATAAGAGTAAACAATCCCCAACTGTGGAGCCCCCCCCCTCCCCCAGAACAGGCCCCAATATCGAGATATCAGTCCCCATCCAAACTCCCACGCCTGATTGACCCAGGTCTCAACTACACAGCCGTAGCTGTGGGTGCCTTAAGGGCCTATGGAGCGCGGCCTCGTCCAGAGGGGGGCTGCGCTGCCCATCTCCCCGCTCCCTCCCCAATTCCCCATGACCTCCCTGCTCTGAGCACCCCGGTGTGTCCCAACCTCCGCTAGGCATGTAGGCACGGGTTCCCCTCCCAGCTACCCAAACATTACCCACTGTCCTCTGCCAGCAGTTCAGATATTCAGGATCTCATCCGCCGTTTGCGGCGTCACCAGCGGCCCTTCAGTCCGATGAATTCCAGAGAGATCCGACTCCGAGCCTGAGGCCGAGACATGAGTGTCCGAGTCCGTGGCCCCCTTAGAGCCGGGGCCCTCCGCTCGCCCCAGCTTCCCCACTTCCAATAACGCAGCCTGCCGTTCTGCTTCAGTCTGGGAGGCCGTCGGCCCCAGCTTCCCCTGCCTTCGTTTCCTCAGCCTCTTCGATATCCGCAGCCGTGTTGGCGAGCGCTCCCGCTCCTTTTCCCGCTCCTCTTGTGCCCTGGCACCGTCAGTTCCAGCCTGGTATGTCTCCCACCAGTCCCAGGCGTCCGCTGACGTGCTAAAGAAGATCGCCTTGTCGTCCACCACCACTCGTAGCCTGGCTGGGAAAAGCAAGGAGTAGGCAATTCCTTCAGTCCGCAGTTCCTTTTTGATTGTAAGGAAGGAGGCCCGCTGCTTCTGCGTCTCGAAGGTAAAATCTGGGAAAAGTGTGACCTTGCTGTTCGCAATCTGGAAGGGGCCATCCTCCTGGGCTTTTCGCAGGAGCAGATCTCTGTCCTTGTGGTGAAGCAACTTGGCTATGATCGGTCTGGTCAGGAGCCCGGGCTTGGGAGGCCCTGAGGGGACTCTGTGAGCACGCTCCAGAGTGAAGAATGGCGAAAGCCCTTCCGGCGCCACCACTGTTTTCAGCCATTCCTCCATGTAGGCAATCATGTCCCTCGTCCCCTCCGTCTCCGGCACGCCTACGATCCGCACATTACTGCACCGGCTCCTATTTTCTGCGTCCTCCGCACGCCTTTCCAGGGTGCGTATGCGGTCCAGGGCCTCCGTTAGCTTACCCTCCATCACCTTGTGAGCTGGTGCAAGGTCTTTGATCACCGTTTCAGCATCCTTGACCCTGTCCTTCAGTTTGTCGTGGTCCGCCCGGAGCAAGCCCAGCCCCGACGCCACCTGCGCTATATCCTTGTGGAGCGCGTCTCGAGTGGCCGTTATGGCGTCCAATATCCGATCCTGCAATCGCTGCAGGTCCGTCTGCTCAGTGGGGCCCCCCTCCGCCACATCAGACGACGCCGCCTCCTCCGCCTTGGTTCTCGGCTTCCCCATTGTAGCCGGCCTCGCCGCTCACGTCCTTCCCGATGGCTTGCTTCCCCCGGGCCTCAGCCACGTGTCCAGCCCCTGTGCGCTATGGAGTCTCGTCGCGCAGATACCGCTCATCAGAAGCAGCGCCTGCCGTGGTGCGCGCCCCCCGGGATCTGCGGCAGTCTGGCCTTAGCCGCCTGGGTTAATGTTTCTGGCTCGTCGCGCCACAGGGAGCCTGGCACCGCCGAGGTCCCTCCGCTGTCCTATGGGCCTCTCCACTTTGTCCCCACAATCAGCTCAGGCCTCCGTGGCAGGGGCGAGGGGGGCCTGAGATAAAATGCGCCGTGTTCCGTCCCCCGTAGTCCACCGCTCAGATCGGCCCCCGCTCACCTGCTGGCATGTCCGGGGCCCAGGGCTGGGTTGCTGTTCGTCTTTCCGCCCCCGGCAATGGAGGCTGCCTGCTAGCTCCGCCTGCAATGGCGCACCCGGGCGGCCTCCTCTTCCAGCGTCCGCGGCCGCCGCGCACCGCAGCCGGGGGCCAAAGAGTGTCTCCCGCTGTGGGGGGTATCGCCGCTGGAAACGTCCGAGCCGGCGCCCGCGCTCCTTCCGAGTGTTCCGGCAGTGCGATCCGCTGTCTAGCCCTCGGTCTTCCAGGGCTCCGCCGCGGCAGCCATCTTGCGCGCTGCTCCCCTTTTCTCCGCTCCGGCGGCCGCTGCGATCGGCGGCCGTTCTTAACTCCGCAGTACCGCCAGCAGCACAAAACTTGCCCCGCCAGTCACCACCGTGTCCTCGTTCGGCGGCGGGGCACACACGGGTTCTCCGGCTCTTTTGACAGGATTATCGTGAGGAAGAGGCACGGAGCTCTGGGCTCACGCCGCCATCACCCTCGGCGCTCAGTGCGCCCCCTCCTTCATATAATTACTCATGTCCCCAGGACCTGGCCCACAGGGGGCTAAGCATTAGAAAAGTGTGGGAGCCCATGCTTTTCCCTCCTTCTGCCCACTCCTGCGTGAGCCACAGATCCAGTGCCACTCCAGCTGAAATATTTTAATAAAAATTCTTTTTCCCAGTAGTAGGGTCCCTCTGGGACCCAACCTCCTCATTTAGGGGGTCAGGGTATTCCTACCCAGCCCTTTCTTCTCTTGAAACTTTTTTTGTGGGACTGAAGCAGAGTCCCAAGATGGCTGCTAACACTTCCTGGTTTTAAGTGCTGGCAGCCAATCAGATTTGAGCATGGGGGCTGTTGGATCCTCAGAGGATCCGCATCCCTATACAAATTGGGATTGTCCTTAATATTTCCAGAACTACAGAATGGATTTATGCTAATTTACAGAAAGGTCATTTCTGGACGAACGGCTACCTTTCGGCCAAATCTGGTGTAATTCCAGTTAGCAGTTCGGGCTATAGTCGTGTCTAAAACCTCTAAGGGAATAAACATGAGGAAAAAGCGTTTTGGGCCCCCCACCCCTTTTTGAGACCCCTGCTTGACAATTCACAAGACTTTCACTACAGCAGGTGAAGTGAGAGTCGTATTAGTTTTGAAAATTTCACTAGAATTCGTCAAACGGCGCCAAAGTTATTAACAAAACAAAAAAAGCTCTTCCTAAGAAAGCCCAGTCCTAACTGTAACTACCGACTTGTAGGAGGATATATATATATATATATATACACATATACATACATACACACACACACACACACACACACACACACACACACACACACACACACACACACACACACATACATACACACACAAAAGCAAAGGTTAAAGAAACGTTCTAGTTCTGTGAATTTGTCAAAAACAACTAACTTTAACAAAATAAACATCCTTCTCATAAAAACGAATGTTGACCCGGAATTGGGCTGTTATGGGCCTCTAGTGGGCTGGGGGGTAGGGTATGTGTAGCTCCTTCCCATATTTACTGTTTTAGGCCCCAGGTGTAGGCTCCCCAGCGACTATGGCGGCTCGGGGAGGAGGCCACATAGTCTCCCTCCCCTATATGAAATCTGCCTCTGAAGACGGCTCCCCCGGGAAAGGCATTTAAATGCAGCCTGTCTGCCATTTCTTTCTGCAGATCGTGGCATTTTTTTGTTGTGTTATTTTCTTTTTTGGTCGGGAAGGTGTAGGGGGTTTCTCTTGGTCCCCCTTATGGGGCCTAGAGGATCAGGTTATCCTTAACCTGACCCCATGTGTATTTTTTTTTTAGAACTTCAGGACAGAGGTCTAAGTCCCGAATCCTGTAATAGCTGCCAGCAACATTTTTCACATGTTCCTGGGGGCCAATCAGAGCGCTCGCTTGAGAGAAGGACTCCTGTGGGAGCGAGACGTCCTATTGGAAATAAAGCTCCCTCAGCCAATCACACAGCTCTATGTATATATTTGGCACTCCTGCAGAAATAGGACTTTCCATAATATCTATTATTTTACAGTTAATATCTCAAAAACTACGGAACAGCTTTACACCAAAAGCACAACCTGAAGACCAAGATCTAGCTTCCTGTCAAATTTGGTGCAATTCTGTTCAGTAGTTTTTCCTGTAGCTCGTCTTAAAGTAGTCTTTGGAAAATGCATGGGGATTTTGCGTTTTTTGGTGCCCCCTTTGTTCTCTGCCCCTTGCTTGACAGATCACCCCAAAACATTCCAGGAAAGAGCGGAGGTAGATGACATTTTTTTGGTAAAGTTTTGTGAAGATTCATTAAACTGGGCCAAAGTTATTACCAAAACCAAAAACACGCTGTTTTTATAGAAAAGCAGACATAACTATATACACATATATATATATATATATATATATATATATATATATATATATACACATACACAAATATATATATATATATATATATATATATACATACACACACACACGTATATATATATATATATATATATATATATATATATATATATATATACACACACACACATATGTATATATATATATATATACACACACATATATATATACACACACAAATATATATATATATATATATACACATACACACACATATATATATACACACAAATATATATATATATATATATATATATACACACATATACATATATACACACATATACATATACACACACATATACATATACACACACATACATATATACACACATACATATATACACACATACATATATACACACATACATATATACATACACATATACATATATACACACACATATACATATATACACACACACACACACACACACACACAGTTAGACTTAAATTAAATAATAAAACACACCCTCCCCCATGCTGTGATGGGTTCCAGACTTCCGTTGGTTCCAGACTTTGGTCATGTACTCCCCAGACGCTGATTCACTCCTCACTAAATTCTTCAGTGTGGTGTCAACGAGGCAAGTCAACACAGTAGGGGACTCTCAGCAAGTGAACTTCGATCCCTGCTTTGATCAGAGGGCCGGTGTAAACGTGACACCGCACAACATTGTGATTAATGTGCAAACAGTGACCACATCAGAAAAGATTACGTTCGTGGCCACCATACGCAAGAATACTAGCAGTGATTGCCTTGGTGTATCATGCAGGGTTGCCAGCAATAATGTAAAAAACACAAACTGTCAATTTTTAATGCCTCGACATGGGTAAACTTAACAGCCACAGCTGTAATGCCGCTGGCACCAATGTAATTTTAAGTCTTCCCTATGCTACTTTATACATAAGGGCCATAGCTCTGCCAAGTGATTTATCACTGCACAGCGGAGTGTTACTTACAGGTAGCTTGAGACCTATCAATAGCTCACGAGCTACTTGTTGGAGAAGCCTGGTCTGAATAGACACTGAAAAATAAAAAACAAATCTAGCACTCCTCGTTCTGATCCCAAAATCGGCCTAGAGGTTGGTGTGATTTAGGTGGAAACAGGTCCTGCCACAAATAAGTCCAGCACGTGCGGCCCCACGAGGGCAGCTGCCCTGGATCTACCCCTTTGAAAGGGACACTGTGGCTACAGATGAATAACAGGAGCTGTCCTAAGATACAGTACTTCATGTCTTCCACCAGCAAAAAAAGAAGGAGGGCATTTATCAGTTGGTGCCTCTGTTCCAAATACAGTAGCCACTAGAGGGCAACCTCCCTTTCCTCCGCCATTCCAATCAGCCCAGCCCAATCAAAAACCAACCTTCGTTGAGGAACAACTTCCATGAAACCTACAGTTACTATCAGAGATCACAATCCGAGATAAACGAAACCTCTTAACTAGGGTAGTGGACAGATTTAAGTTATATTTGTCTACAGACAGGAGAGGGAAATAGCTTGCAGTACTAGAATGGCAAAAAACCCTGGGGATGTTTTAAGAAAGGTTTATTGGCAGAGAGAGAATGTTCTGCAGTGGTGTATCCAACTGTGGTTTATGGAGTCTGGATATTTTTTTCAAACTGGGATTAGAATTCCCGTTTTTATTTTGACCTTAATCCAGCTCTGGGCTGCTAACATTGCAGAACCCGACAACAAACTCAAAGATTGCTGCACTTTCAAATAACGATAAAGGTCAGTGATAAAAAGGTGAGGATAGAAATGGGATTGCAATGGGGACATTTTCCAATTGACCTATCATCTGGGATCTTGCTAGACCCAAGAACCAGAGGGCTTTATACTTTAAGGGCAGGATTCACCGGAGGAGGTGAGAACTGCTCTTGCAGCGACACCTGCTGGCTGCGGCAGAGTGTGCAGCTGACTAAGTAATCTGGTCAGGACACTTTACTGCAAGCCGAGAGCCCAGGTGATGGTCATTTGGCGGCCTTTCAGGCCCCTTATTATTTTTTTTGTCACTGTTATGCAATGATCACTGTACTAAGAGCTGGTATTGTTTTCCTTTGCTGCAATTTACTAAATCAATAACACTTGAATAAAAAGAAAGTCTAAGCACCTGGAATACTGGGACAGAACATCATTGCTTGGTGTCAATATCAATAACAAATTCTTTGTATCTTATCACTTGTTAGCATTCAACTATTTTAACACGTTATACAAGAGTCTGCATAATCGCCCAACTCAATGGTCTTAATAAGAAATTATTAGAGTAAAAATCGGGATACCTTTTTACCGATAAATGTACAGGGGGATGCTCCAGTTGATGCAGAACCAAAGGCTACAACAGCGTGACTTCTGCTAGGGTTAGTGGCGTATTTTAAGTCAAGGCTGTTTCAGCGTCACGTGAAATGATTTCAGCGCGGAGCTGCTAGGCACACAAACAGTTGATACTGAAAATGCTGTGCTATTAACACCCTCTTACAGACACCCCATTAGTAATCATTGCAACTGCTGCCCAACTAAACCATACAGGTCCGTGCACTCTCTCGCCACTTACATATACGCGTCGTTTATATTCATTTCCTGCCTGTCTCAGACGAACGCAGCTCCCATATTTCCCGGCCCCCACCCACATTGTAAATGCACCCGCTATAGTCGGACCCTTGATATCCAGACACAGTATCTAGAGTCTCATGGGAACCTCACTCTGGCGTATGTCCGCCCCAACACCCACACCGTGGGCACAGCACCCACTGGTGCACACAAAGGTACACGCGCGGATCACCATGCAGGCTCCTGTACACCGCTATGCTACACAGACATCCGCAGGCCAGTTCGTACTGTACTCACATAGCCCCCTCTCCATCACTACACACACGGGTCCACGCACAAGCATGCTTGCATTACACACAACAGCTGTTCTAACGGTTCCCAATTATTCGAAGAAATATTATCCCTGACTTTATCTCCTGCGCTCGCAGCGCCAGCATTTAACTTCAAACAGAGGAATGTTGGCTGGCCGCGAGCTGCGTGATTAGATGAACCGATCGGACGGGAGCCCGGTTTGAAATGTGCGTGCGCTGGAGACGGGTCCTCGACGCAAGCCAATAATTAAGACGAAACTATTCGACGTCTTTAGACACGTAGGGGGCTAGAGAGACGTGAACCACACGCCAAGAAGCGTCTGCGAGGTCTTGGCCTTGGACAGCCCACGTGCAAGGACCAGGGCCATCATGAGTGCGCTACACCGGGGCAACTAGGGCAGGCACTACAAGGGCCCTGCAAGTCCAACATAATCCATGTGAGGGAGCGTATAAAAAAATTACTTCACACTGAGAATGAATGAGTACTTCTCCAATTTGAATTGTACACCTTGAAATTGCAATTACAGGTTAAAATCCCTAACATCTAGCGAAGGATCACTAAAAGGTAGGGGTTCACGACAGGTCCCCCAATTAGATCTTTGGGTGGGACAAAACTAAAATGCTAAGTTGGTCAAGTTGGTCCAGTGTGAGAGGCAGCTGGGCCATTAAGTAAAAGCAACAGGAGCCTTGACTCTCTGCCCCTGCTTTGGTCTCCCACGAATGGCATGGCTACAACGCACCTTTTCACATTTCTGGCAGCACTCGCTTCACAGGTTCCCATGACCAAAGCCCTTCAAAATTAAAGAACTGCCATTGGGGCACTGCTGTTGGCATTCAGCTACCCCTAAATCACCGACAGGCACTCTCCCATCATCAGCACACTTCAAGGAAGGGAGCGCTTTTTATTAAGGCATAGGAGGGGACACGTCGAGCCAGACAGGGATCCCAAGTGCAAATTACTAAACAATAACCAACCCAAGACCCTGGCAGCTTTGATTTTGAGACTGTCAGGCTGTATTTATTGATATCCAAACAAAACCATATTTGGAAATATCACAAAAATAATATACATAAATTAATGCCATGGTCGGTATAGAAAAGTAGACAGACATTCTTATTGTATAACCCTCCTGGGTCCTTGCAAAGTTGGCCTTCTGACTAACCAACCAACTGACTCCCCCTGCATGACCTATATGGAGACCCTTGCTGTAACTAGGGAGAGCGGTGAGGGTATCACCTTGCTGACTTAAAGATATACTCTTTGCTCCCAAACCCGCAAGAAGTACTAACTCAAATACTGACCAACACAACTGCAAGAGGGATTCCTGTGAGGATCCTCCAACACCCTTTAGGAGATGTGCCCCAACAACTAGACGATAACTTGGTACGTTGGCACAATCCCAGCTCTCGCATTGCCCAGGGCATTATTAATGTGGAGGATCTGCAAAGGGCTAGGAACAGTCAAATCCCAGCACCCCACCCAACACCTTGTTGAACAGCAATTCTTGTTCGAACAGCAATGCCCACACTTGGGGTAGAACAACCACACAATTGCACTAACTTTAAAGTCCTCCCCCACATGTAGCACACCTCCTCAAAGCATCATCACATCAAGAGGGAAGAGATGCAAAATCTAATGTGCTTAGTCTTCAATACAAGGTCAATGAAAAAAAAAATAGCTTCAACATATTTGATCTACACTCTGAAATCATACCATACCTCACCGTTGTTGCAAAAATGTGGCTCAGCAAACAAACAACACAAAAATGCCACACTCACATCCCACCTGACAATGATTGGCATAATGAAATATTGCATTGGCAAAATTGGAGGAGGGCTGACAGTCATCCATAGAAAATCAACAAAAGTAGCACATCGAAAACTTTTGCTGGTAAGAGATCACCCAGTGATCAGGACTTTTCTTAAACACCACAATCTATGCATACCATGCATACCAGTTAACGTCCACATATGGTATAAGAAAAATAATTAACTATCGACAAAGCCATCACAGCCAGGGTTGAGGCTTTCAACTGCTAACAAATTCTTTCTGGCCCAACTCAATCCAGCAGCCATATTTGTGCCCTTGGGATAGCCACAGTAAAAACCCAATTCCTCAGTAATCTGGAGAGACCACAATATAATTCCCTTCAGGATCATCTCTTCTATCAATAACACATCAATACACCAACAACCACTAACGAAAAAAAACAACTAGCGTTCAAAAACCAAAACTCATCTCGAAAGAACCTCATTAACTATGCAACGTCAAGATATACAAGCTTCTCCAACTCGATCTCCACAGCACTAGACAACCAGATACCGATCAACAACAGATACAGGTCTGGACACAAAAGGAAAATAACACAGATTTATTACACAAGAAGAATAAAAACATTATGGCTGAGATACCCGCCACCCCCTCTCAACACAATCCCCAAGGATGGGAAACCGGAAACAGTTCTGAAGTCTTTGGAAGACGGGAGGGAGTAACCCTCCCGGCCGTATTTATTAAAATATGAAACAAAATTAAAACATTAAATAAACAGTTTCATATTATGTACAATTTCATTACCACATTGCGATGTTTGGCTAACCTTAACAGATTCTCTAATACAAAGGTTCTCCTAGCCGAACTAACATCCTACAAAACATTTACTTGAAATTTTGAAATTGTACATCCTAACGTTTAAGGGCCAACGGCAAGGTCGTAACCGGTGTCAAGATCCCTAACCCAGAAATATCGCCCTCACTTGTGAGGAGCGGCCCAGAGGCGTACCTCAAGTGCAATTACCAATTTCCCTTGACTTGACGGGGGCCCCAATAAAACTCGACGCCACTTAGAGGTCGTACGAGGACTCGTGTGAGGTATCTAGAAGGTAGCGTAGACCCCCCCCCGAACCCCACACAACTTACCACATCTGCCGTCGCAGACGTCCTGGCCCCGGGAAATTCCCCAGGAGGGGGCTGTAACCCCTCCTACCCAGGAAGGGGCCTTGACCGCCTTTCCTTTTCTTTCGGCGACCCATCCTTAGAAGGGACCGCCTCCCCGTTGAGGGGCCAATGGCCACCTCCCCCGAGCGCTCCCATCCGTGCTGGGTGACGCCCACTCATAGGGATCTTCCAATTAGTGCTCACCGATCATGACCTTACCGCCACAGGCCGGATAGTTGACCGGCTATCCGGACCCCCCACAACACTCCTACCTAAAGGTCATGGTGTAACGTTTTTAGCCATGCTAAGAAGTCTCCTATGAGTAACTCATTCCCCACCCGAGACAAATGCACTCCATCCCCCAAATACATACCATCATCATTAATACACCCATGTGGAATAGAATGCAGTGTCTTGGAACGGAACAACCTACTCACTTTGTTATTAAGCTTCCTCACAGAATGATTTAAAGCAGGAACCGAAATGGCCCCCCGCCACACTTTTCGTGGGATCATATGGGACCATGCAATTGTGCACCCTGGAACTCTCCTCGCTAACCAACTTACAGTGGCAAGCATCGCCTCAAGAAGAAGTCGTCTACCAGTGGTGACCAAATCATTACCCCCAAGATGTACTATGACTACAGACGGCGGTGACCTCGTCCGCCCTAGCAAACCCTCAAAAAATGATTGGAACTGGTCAATACAGAGACCGCCTCTTCCGTAGAAGGACACACTGTACCCGTATTCCCCAGCTACGTGAATCATATCACCTGCCTTGAATACGTCCGCGGCACGTCTCACGTATGAGTGGCCCACAACCCACACCTCCTTTTTCACAGCCGGTGATGTCTGACCGCTGGCCCGGTGTTGGGTCGACTGCAAAGTCCGCCCCGCCTCGTAGGCTTGCGCAACTGAAACCAAACAAAAAACAAGAAGCGTGAGTACATTGCTACAGCTTCACAACATGTGCAACCGCACATACCTTTTATAACAATTGGAGGACCAACGCCCCACCCGTTTAACTTGTTCCACATTCAGACCCCTGGCTGTAGCTTCTGTAGCAGCCCCTATCCGAAAGGAATGGGTCCCAAACTCGCCCGGGTTCAAGCCCGCAGCGGCAATCGACATCGCAAGCACCCGCTGAAACTGAAACTTTGTCAGTGGGGTGGCGTCAGCGTGTCTCAACAAGGTCCCCCCCCATGATGCCACCCTTCGTGCTAAATAATCTTCTAGACACCTTACCGGGCACATGGAGGACCCGGGCACCCTGCGTATGATTACGCAGTCACCCATCCCACTTTGATCGGTCTTGGACCTGACAAATGAGACCGTCATCGTCTCCCCTCTGATCTGGACGTGCTCCTGGCACAATCCTCCTGTCACATCCTGCTTGTTCCTCGCCACTAGTTCGCTTACCCGCATAGCCCCATGGAATGCCAGCGTAAAAGCGGCTCGGAATAACACGGTCTCAAACTGAGATGAACACGTAGCAGGGAGTCTGGATAGTAACTGGGCCAGCCTATCTAAACCTATCGGGCGCCTCTCATCTACTCTGCGACCCTCAAGGCGTTGCCACCCCCGTAGCGCTTTCTGTACCACGAAAGACGCTGTCGGGTCAAGGATCCCGTGAGCCCTAGCAACAAAGGAAATGGCAGCCCGATGCCTCTGAGCCGTGGCCACCGATTTCCCGACCTGATCTAAGGACATCAGAAAATTCACCACCCACTCTTCCTGGCCCCAAAGCTCCTCTCTATCAGTCCCCAAAAAGGCCAAATAGGACCGGAACGCCCCTTCATATGCCTTCCTCGTCCTGGGGGCTAGACTCTCTCCCACGAGGTTACGAAGTTCGGGGCACCGAGAGACCAGAGAGCTTCGGGAAAGGGTGCCGGCTCCGGGTCCGCTGTGGGAAGAAAACCCCAGAAAGCCTGCATACGAAAACGAGACAGTGCATCAGCTGCCTGGTTCATTACCCCTGGGACATGTCTTGCTTTGAATAACACATTCAATTGCATACACAGTAAAACAATTTCTTTGAGTAGTCTCAAAATCCATTTGCATCGTGCTGCCTGGCTATTGATACACTCGACCACGGTCATATTGTCAGACCAGAATACCACAGAGTGATCCATGAACCCCTCGGGCCAAGTTCTCAGGGCCACTAAAATGGGGAAAAGTTCCAGGAAAGCAATGTTACTTGTCAGCCCACTGTCATGCCACCATGTCGGCCACTTTTGTGCAGACCATCTTGTGCCGAAGATGGCACCAAAACCTATACTCCCTGCCGAATCCGTCCACAGCCCCAGCTCATCAGAGGACACGGCTGGTTTGTTCCAGACGACTCGACCATTGAAATCCGCCAGGAATGCCAACCAAATGCGCATGTCCTGGCGGACCTCAGCCGAGAGCCTCGTGCGATGATGGCCCTCCTTTAGGCCAACCATGGCTTGAGCAATCGAACGAGAAAAGGGGCGGGCCATTGGTATAACCCTCAGGGCAAAATTCAACTGACCAACTAGCTGCTGTAACTGATGCAGCTTGACCTTGGATCCATTTATACATATTTGCAGGGATGTCCTGAACTTTGACACTTTTTCGGCAGGTAAACGAAAACAACCTTCATCGGAGTCCAACTCGACCCCCAGAAACTCGAGGCAAGTGGAAGGCCCCACCGTCTTACCTGGTGCCAATGGCACGCCAAACTGATTCATTAAAACACAAAATTGAGCCAAAGCCTGCCCACATTCCGGATCCCCAGCTGGCCCCAGGAACAAAAAATCATCAAGGTAATGCATCACATGTTGGAAACCCGTCTTCTTTGTGAAGACCCATTGTAGAAAACTACTGAATTTTTCGAAATAGGCACAAGATATAGAGCACCCCATCGGCATACACCTATCCATGTAATAATGACCCTGAAACATGAAACCTAGGAGCCGCTGATCGGCTGGATGTACCGGGAGCAACCGGAACGCTGACTCGATATCAGACTTTGCCATCAGCGCCCCGGGCCCCAGGCGATTCAAAATGGCTACGGCCTCATCGAAGGATGCGTACCGCACCGAACACACTTCCGGGTCTATCGCTTCGTTCACGGAAAGACCACGTGGGGCTGATAAATTATGTATCAGCCGAAACTCACCCGGGTCCTTCTTAGGGACCACACCTAAAGGGGAACAAACAAAGTTAGGAACCGGGGGTACAGTAAACGGGCCGGCGACTCGACCTCGATTCACCTCCTTCCGGATTTTATCCTGTACCACGGTCGTATGCTGCAAGACCGATTGCTGATTTTTACATTTCTCCACACCTTGAAAGTCCCCCACTGGGATGCGGAAACCATAAGAAAACCCGTTCCGCAACACCCCAGCAGAAGTACGATCCGGGTATTCACTGAGCCAGGGGATCATCGCCAGAGTATCAATCGGGGAAGGTAAAGGCGCCCCTCGGACTATGTTAGACCTGTTTGGCGCCTCCCCTCCCCCCATTATCACCCGTTTTGGCTCTGCACGTGGACTCAGGATGGGATGATTGCCCACACCCACTACATTCGTGTCTAAATTTGCACGATCCCTGGGGCCTGGTACATTTACCCCTGTTGAAGTTCCAACAAACCCCCCTTTTTCCTGTATTTCCGGCAGGCCTCGAGTGATTGTCGATACCCGCACCTGATCGAAAGGGCGTCCCCGCATACTGGCGGGAGGATTCGCCAACGTTGCTCCCTACCAATGGCACTGTCAACATACCAGTCTCCTTCATTTTATCCCAAGACACAGAATCATAACAATCCCAAGTTAAGTTTTTATCATGTTCTTTAGCCTTTCTAAACAGATTATCATAGCAGAACCAATGATTACCCTCATGTGATACCGAGTACCCCATGATTCGTGACTGATAAATCGGCAATTCGTGTAGCAGATCGGGCCTTCGTTCCCCCAAGATCGATGTAAAGACCCCCCACGCTTTGCCCCAATTGCCAATGTTTTCGTTCACCTTAAAGGCGGCCATTTTTGCGCGCCAAACACTCGGATGCATGAGATCCTTCTGGCCCTTAACATGCTCCATCTCATAGTGATCAGTAAGTAGCGAGAAAATGTTTACATATTCCCCCGCCCATATCTTCTCCTTAATAGCCAAGGGAACATGCTGACCCACCCTTTCCCTACGAGAAGGTGCTGACTCATCCCTTGCAATCGGCAATGGCCGCTTACCTGAACCGGACGGTGTCTCCGCGACCGAACCTGTTCCCTGTGGCCTCTCTACTGCCGCAGCCGGCGTGGATACCTTTGCTGCTTCCCGTGACTCACGCAGTTGCTTCATCAGCACCTGCGCTTCGACAGCCGTGGCGCCCTCACTATCTTTACCCAACCACGCTGCTAATTGTGCTGCCAGCTCGGGCGGCATATCGTCCCCGGACACGGGGGTGACCACCACGGGAATCGGATTCCCTCCCTCCGGCACGGGGGTGGGTGCCTCTAGCGGGGTACTGGGGCCCGGGATATCTTCCACGGCTCTCCCTCTCCTGGGCCTTTTGTTTTTCCCTCCAGGGGCTGCTCCCGCCAAAGGACGTTTCGGTCCCCCTTCCTCGTTTTCATCCATTCGCCTCTTTAATTCAGTCATCTCCTTCATAAGAACGCGCAGCATCTGGTCAGTAGTCATGCGCTTTCCCGCCTTCTTCGGCGCACAGGAACAAGAGGATGCCTTCGGATCTTGCTTCTCCTTTTATCCGTCTTCAGGGCGGGCGTAAACCCGCCCCTGCCTGCCCCTAGGGCGTGGCCAGCCGCGTCAGTGTCTAGGCCAACCCACTCTAGGGCGGGAAAAGGCGCGCCCCGGCTACGCCGCTTCGGGCATACCAGCCGAGACTCGCCTCCCGCCCAAGATGGCTTCCCGGGGGGATCGTGGTACTCTGCCATACGTTCGGGGGGACCGAGTGGTCGCCCCTTTCCAAACATATTACAACACAAGTGGATAGAAATCAAGAGACGAAAAGGACAATCTACTACACTGGTATAATAGAGCATACAGAAGAGTCTTCAGAAACACAAAAAGGCAACAATATATTTTATATATATATATATATATATATATATATATATATATATACACAGATTTCCATTTTAAGGAAATCCACAAAATTCTAGCAGAATTTCAGAGTCAAGACTGCCAAACACAAACACTACAAGTCTTCTGTGCCAAAACTACATGGAATCTAAGCTTAATGAGATCACAGCCAAATCCCCCGGACACCTGGCTCAACAACCATAAAGAAGGGCAAAAGCAATTGTCCATCGCTTAATACTTCCAATACACTCTCAGAAAAAGATTTCCGCAACATCTTCATAAGTAGACCAACAGGATCATCTTCACACGTACCACCTCCAAAAAAATTTAAACATTCTTTTTTTTGCAGGGGCGGTAGCTCGAAGCTTACTCAATAAGTCATTGGAATAAGGTTCCTTCTCACCAAAATTTAAACCGTCCTCTTCGGTAGAAGATTGGAAAGAGCAGTTTTTCCTCAACATTCCAGGTTTACAGAGTAAAACGGCTTGATATCAGACCAAGAATACAGATTCAAACCAGGAATAATCAGTCAGCCCTCGTATTCATTTGGGATGACTAGAACTCACTGTGTACATAAACAGAGCAACCATCCTATTACTTCTTGACCTATATGCACCATTTGATGCTGTCCACCAGCCGACACTACTTCAAAGACTCCATCAGTTCAGATTATATAAAAATGCTCTAAAATAGACTTCCTTCAAATGTCAGTCAAAGCTAGGTCTAGCTACCACCTATCACATCAACTCCTCACACCCAACACCATGGCATTTCTCAGCTACTCATTAAATGTCTATTATCCAAAGGCTACCTAACAGCCTTGTCAAACACATTTGGTGTGCCTAATTTTGAATTATATTATATCAGTGCGCAGGCCCACTATGCATATTTCTGGGTGCACCAACAAAGATATACGCCACAAGTGGCGGGAGAGCACTGGCTCGCACATCCCATTCCGACTGAGGATGCACTGTATGACGCACCTGCTGTCAGGTAACAGACACAGACTACTGTTACCTGCACCGTCGCAGCATGGCAACGTATAGGTCAAATGTTGGACACCCCCTGCTCTATTCTCTGCTACTGCCTCTCGCATATCATCCCACTATGCCCCTTCTCCAAGAAGCAATATTTCATGCTTTCGCGGAGCGAACGCACATTAAAACTTGGGGGGGGGGGGGGGGGGGGGGGGACATGTATCATGAAGGTCAGTTTCGAAAGGTTGAGCATGTCTTTCAAGGCTTGCAGCAGACTCCGCTGGATATGTTTTTATACATACGTCTCAGACAGGGCGTGCGCCACCTTACTCCGGACTTTACGGCTGAGCCCCCGGTACTTGCTCCTCTACAACTGACTATTAGAAGTGCGTCCGCCAAACGACTAGTATCACTGATATACCGCACAGTGCACACACAAAGAGAGGAACCATCTGCACTAGCTAGAATGCTCTGGAATGCGGAATTGGGCTTTGAAATGACAGACCAACAGTTGGAATTCTGCTCCTCGCAGACAAAGTAGGTCTCGGCCAGCAGCAGGCTACGTATAATACACTACAAATTCCTACATAGATTGTATTACACCCCGGCCCAGATGCATAGGTACAAACTGAGGGATACAGATAGGTGCGACATATGTCGAGCCCCGGGAGCAGATTTCTTGCATCTAGCCTGGGAGTCCATGACTACTGGAGGAATGTTTTTGAAGCCCTGAATTTGATGGTAGATGCTCATATTGAGCTCACACCACTACTGGCCCAGCTAGGATATGTTAAACCGCTGAAGGCAGCACAAATATGTGGCCCTTACGTTACTGATGGCTAAAAGGCGGGTGGGCATGCCGCCAGGGCAGGGGAAGGGCGCCCAAGTTCAAGGTCTGGATTGACGACTTAGTGTATTGTCAGAACAACTCACTACATACGCGGAACTGTTACCAAGCGCCTCCAGGTCTAAGGACATTTGGGCCCCCCTAAAGTGCTATCTGTTAGTGCACCCACGGGCAGACCCCACAACAGAGCAAGAGGTGCCTGCATTCTGAGGGGTTCTGAACACACACACACACACCACTATTGCATTTGTATTCCCTTGAGGCTTGGGATACTGTTGATCTGAATGGATTGAATTGTATATTGATACGTTTGGACTGTCCGGATACGTCAGAGATTGGACACTATCGGGTCAACTGAACAGCGGCTTCTTATTGATGTAATGTGTTTAAGATACATGGTAATACTTACCAGACGGTGGACATGTGTGATGCTTTGATAACTTGTAAGCAAAACCTTGATGTTTCTGTAAAAGCTCCATTGTGCCTAACTGAACAACGGCGTGTACTCCAATGCTCCTAGGCGTTGTGAAATAGCTGTACTGATAATGTGCCTCTTATTAGAAGCGTAAATGACACGCATGTATGGTTTGTTTGAAAAACAAACAGAAGTTTAAAAAACAGACTTGTCAAACACGATTAGATCATTCAACCTCACTGGTTACAAATATGCAGATGAAATAATTCTAAAAAAAGGGCAGCCTGGAAGAACTCGGCAAATCAAAACTTAACTACCTTCAAGCCACAAATGCAGGGATGAGTAATCTCTTGACATTAAGTTTACCGGCAGGTTGGGCTGGATGGTACTAAAGCCTTCACCTATATATTTGTGCAATTATAGCCACAGTCAAAGAGGCTGGCCAAGAACATTTAATGTGGGAAAGGTAGACTGGGACATTTTGGCTCTTTGACACCTTCAGGACTTTAAGGTCCTCTTGGGCACTTTTGCAAACTACGGGCCAGTGCCTGGGCCTCAAATACTTTGTCAGAATGGTGAAGGACATTAGCTACCTATTGTACTGTAACATTCATATAGTGTATAACTATGCAAGGTGCTTAAGCACTTGCCTACATGGGAAGCATGCTACACTGTTTATGGTGCATGGTTGGAAGGGTGTTGTCTTGATACTATATGGGAAAAGTTTCCATGGTGCACTTGAGGAACTCTAGGGTGCAGTTATAGTGTTATGGAACACAATGCTTAGCAGTGTGATGGATCAAAATGTATGAGATGCATGGAAATTATGGTCTTCCGTAAGATAGCAGCTCTGAACAGCCCAGCCAGTCCCTTTGTTGGCATTTCTTATTAACAAAGTCCACTTAGCTGGTTACTGCACTGGTTTGTCCTTGCTGAGATTATTAGGGCTTTGGAAAAGGACAGGTTGTTGCTACGCTGCTGACAAGGTAGTGATTACAGGCATCCATACTGGACTTGAACTGGCCTGGCCACTCCTCCATCTTAGTTTGGTGGACCTTGGTACCAAGCCTCAGCAATGCTGACCGAACTGGCCTACTATGGTGTGGAACAGTCTGTTGAGTCTGCTTCTGCTGCTATGCTGTGCGCGGATGGCCCAACCTTACTTCACTCTTTTGACTGGTCTTGGTCAGGACTCTGGCCGTGATGTACATACCATATGGTTGAAGGAGACACATAGTACTGAGGAAGCCCAAAAGTCTGTGAGTTAGTGCTGTGCTGCTCGCTTCTTTAGTGACCTGTTCTGTAGCTGGAGCAGGATGTTAACAGGACACAAATACAGGTTTTTATGAATATCCAGCAAAATAAAATCTGGAGGGGTTGGCTTTCTACCCACATTATACCTTTCTAAAACACCTTTCCTTGTCAACAAATTCTCTCCTCAAATATGCTAAGAAACAAACTGTTAGCGCTACACACTAAAACCAAATAAGATTGCGCTGCACTGTTTCTATGTCTCTTTTCCATTATATCCAAACATTTCCTACACTGTGTTTGGTGTAGATAATCTCCAACTTCTTTTTTCAACCACTTTATTGAAAAGGAAAGGTCTTCAGAAAAGAGAAATTGTGGTAAGAAAGGCAGAAAGACATCTTCGTCGTTCGATTATCAAATAAGCCTTACTTGTTCTGCCATTTCCCATATAGTGTTAAATAATATATTTATAACGCTCCAAGGATTGCCCTAATTCTCAGCTCCCAACTTTTTGACATGGATGGATACACTTCTATGCCTGGGGTCCAGTAGTGGCAGGGAGCTGTCTTTTTTGTTTTACCATGCAACCAAAAACAGAAAAAGTAACCAGTGAAACTTGGCTGACCGCTCAGTGCCATGCCCCTTGTGTACCCCAATATAAAATATATGTGTGATCAAACGCATAGGATTGTCAGTTCCATCTTCTGGCATTTACTTCACATGGACGCCCGATGCTTAACTGTACACAGGGCTAAAGCACTCCCACGACCTCTTTCGAGACTCTATACGCTAGAGGTGTATCAACAAATCCTCCAACAGTAACATACATTCATTTTTGCAGATGGCAGATACATATTCTGACAATCTGATTTAATCAAGTATTTTTGCTTAACTGCTGACTGGCGAACTATAAAATCTGGCACTGATCAAATGTCAATTCTATTGGAAGACTGGAGGCTCCATTGTAACCAGGGCCGCGGGCAAAAAAGCAGTTCCGCAGTCGTGGTTGTCCCCCATAAATGTGAATTTGCTGCAATTCTACACACCCATCTGCAAATTATGCAGCAGACGTTAAATTAACAAAACATGTTTCCAGATCAAATGGATAAAAATTTGAGAAAAATCACTGAATGGAAGGAAGGTAGAGAGGAAACGGGGAGGTGGAGGCACTCTGTGGTCGGCACTGCAAAACTGGACTTGTCACATATTAACAGCTTAGATGCTGTGCTTAAGGGTTTTAAAACGGTAGTAAATTGTGACCATATTGTGAAAAGTCCCCAACTGACGAGTGCGGAAGCGTTTTTCTCTACAGCATGAATAAAAGTTGACTTAATTATATAAATGCGATTCAGTTAGTGTACCCAGACCCCACTGCGCAACAGGATGTGCACAAAGTATGTAAGGCCCGGAGGCAAGGATTAGGCTTGTTTTTTTTTATTTTTGTAATTCAGCAGCTCAGTTTAACAGTAAAACATCTGGCCGTTTCCACGCTCCATACTCTGGGTTTACACTCTTTGATACGAGTCATTCAAAAGACAGCACATTTTTGCACACAATTCGGAGTCTGTTTCTACAACACCCATGTTGTTTCCTACAACATGGTAGGAGGAGCGTGTGCCATACACGCATCATCCCAACATTTCCTACATAGACCCAACTGCACTCACACACTCCATGCATACACCAGCATCTACTGCTCAAGCTGCCTACCGTAGCTCATTTTTTTTTGCTTCTAATTCACGGGTAAGAACAGCGACAAAAGAGAAGAGCAAGACTAGTTCTAAAGCACGTCGAAACACTCCCTTGACAGGGCATAGAACATGCATCAGTAGCAATCCCACATGGTAGCATGCGTCCTGTCTGCAAATTCCCTTCTGTGCCTCATGAGGTGGTCTGAGTAGCTTTTGTTGGCTTAGTGTCCGGGTCAAGGTTCTGCTCAAACAAGCTCACTCATAACAGAACGTGTATTTGTAAAGCGCACGTTCACCCCCGACGGGGTATCTTGGCGCTGAATAACAGATGTTTATTGTTACCCAACTAAATTGTACTCATTTTAATTGACCTCAGTTGGATCTTCAATATAGGAATCAGGAGTGTACCACAAAGGAAAAGGATGGCACAGCGGTGCTGTGGACCGTGCACTAATGGGCTTGGATGTCAGTTCTTTGCTAACCGTACCAGCCACCATTTCATGAAGCTGCCATGGTCTTTGGAGGAAGCAGTTTGCAGTTTGCAGTTTGCCAGGGCAACAGCTCTGCTGCAAGTGAACAGTCCTACTTGCCACTAGGTTCGCAATCTTATTTTTCATTCACAATGCCGCTAAGCATGCACACCAAATGTGGCAAACTCTGAGCTTGCCTTGCCCAGTCATACTCCAAGTGCCACTTCCGGGTTCAAACTGCACCAGCAGGCAGGAGACACCTTTGAAAATAGAGGTGAGGGAACTGTAGTGTTTGAGAGTACCCTTTGGTGGCACCCGTTTGTATCTCTTTTCATGGTTTCTACATTTTTGAAATACGGGCCCAACGTCCCAGAATGGAAGACAGGTGTATGTTCAGAAGGAGTACGTGTAAGAAGGACCTAAAGTGGAGGCCAGCCTCTGGGCCATCAGTGCTTTCGTTCAACAGTCTCACAGCAGTATTAACGCCTTTTGGCAAACAACTCAAGGAGTCGATCTACCCTAAGCCAAGCCCACCCAACCTGCCTTGCCTGGAGAGAAGCAGAGATGCAGGAGCCGGTTACTTCCAGGGACCCAGACAGCTGGATGGGCAGGCCAGCATCAAAGTGCATATGAAACGTAAGCATGCAACTCACAGTGTACCTTTTTGCCTGACCAACTACCATAGTGACTGCTGAGAGGGAGACCCTTACTGGGGGAGAGGATTCCCATTATTCCGAGGAGATGGGAACAGAGAATGAGAAGACTTTGGACAAGTCCTGCCCAACAGTTGCAAGAATGCATATGTGGTGCTTGGCCCACCCTGGCAAGTTAGCAAAGTTCGATGCTTAGGAGCTTCAAGATGATAGCAACCCAGAAGGATAGGATGAGCTAGCACAAAGAAAGTAAAAAGGACTGTTAATTTTGTCTCCTACCATTACCCTTGCTTGCACACCGACTCCTCTTGGTTTTTGCCAGCTCTGAGGACTGTTCCCTGTTGAGCCTGCTTATACCGGCCTGCCCTTTCTATGGCAGCTGAATCTCTCCCAACAGGTCCACATCATCCCTTTCCCTCCGCATTCATTTTTTCCCAATGTGTCCATGTCTTTCCTGCTCTGCCCACGCTCTTTTTCTGCTAGCCCCTTCATTTTAGACCTTGTTGGTGAACGGTTTTTGATCTATTTCCCCTCTACCTTCAAGGTTAGCTGCTCTAGGGATATAGGCGCCTTATGGCCTCTTTAATTGTGCCCCTTGCCAAAGCGCTCCCTCTCCCCTTGTTGGGGAGGGATCCAGCATTCTTGCCCCGGAGTCTCAGATTCCCCTCTGAGAGAGTCCACAGTGCTTGGGATTCACATAAAATTGGAAAAGGCCTTCATTGGCCTCCTTTAAATGTACCCCTTGCCAAAGTACTCCTTCTCCCCTTGTTGGGGGGGGAGATCCTGCATTTCTGTCCTGGAGTCTCAGATAACCCTCTGAGAGAGTCCACAGTGTTTAGGGAATCTCACATAATTGGAGGTTTAGGAATGTTCCCATTATCGCTGGGAACCCATTCACCTTACATCGTGATAGGCCCCCTCCCTGTAATTTTTGACGATCCATTTAGGCTGTTATCTTTACCCTTTGTTGTACTTCGGTCTACCGAGCAACCTCTGGCCGATGGAGTTACCCTATGTAGCTTTTGAGGAGCTTGGCTCTGGTCCCCCTCCTGGACCGTCTCCTACCCATCCATTGTTTTGACTCTGTTTTTTCTCTAGTCGCCCTTGCGTTTCCCAACCCCTCCCTCTCCTCACTCCCCCCAATTTCTCTCTCCCCTGCCTGCTTTTCCTCTCCCCACACCTAACCCATGCATTTAAATAACTCCTATTTCTCCTTCATTTTTGTTCCTGAAACTGTTGTGATTATGTAACTACGTTCGTGAAGCAACTGTACCTCGTTATGTAAAGCGCTCCGATACCTCCGGGTCTGCCAGCGCTATATAAAACTTTTCAAATAAATAAATAAATAAAATAAAACAAAGTGGCCAGGCACGTATAGGCAAGACTTATGGAGGTCTTTTAAAGAGGTTTGGAACCATTTGGAGATGGAGGTGGAGATGTTCTAGGCGATCATTGGATTGCATAGTGGCGTACACTACCAAAAGTCAATAAGATGCCAATGTTTTAGAATATAATTTTGGGGGATTTGAAAGGAAAAAAAGAAAAGCTCTTGGCTAGCTTGTCAGGCTGATCTATAATCAAGAATGCCTAATCTAAATCTTGGACAGGTTAAAGAAGCAAAGGAATCAAAGAATTTTGACTACACAGCAACTCAGCGCGAGCCTCCAACTGGGGGACCTGCCACGTCTGAGGTAGTCCAGTTTAAACGTGTCCTCTGCGGCCACCTCACAAACTAATTCCAGAAGGCTGTTTTCAAATTGTGGCCTGGAGAATTATAGATAAAGATGGCATGTCCCCAGTACCTTAAAATGAGCTTTGATCCTTCTGCAACACGTTAAGACTTTATGCAAAATTAAGAGTTACAACTCAGCCTTCGATGCAGGTATCAAGAAAGGAGTATTGAACGTTGGAAGAAAGACGTTGTGAATATAGTATATTTTCTGTAGGAGCAGTCAAAGGATGGAATGGCTGACAGAACTATTAGTTCATTCACATTACCCAATTCTGCTGGCTACGGATCGGAAGGAGGTCTAGTGGATGAAACAGCTGCTGATGTGCAGATTAGTTCAATGGATATTTGCCCAATGCGCCAGAGCCAAAATATTTGCAACAAATCAATGCTAATGTGGTTCTACATTTATTTCTTACAAGGATCCTAAACAAGTAACTTTTCAAAAAAGAGTTGTCATGTAACCGGATTGTACGGCTCTAATTTCTTCTAAGAGTGTGTTATATGACCGAGAATGGGACTTGTCCAGTTGGATGTTTCCTGATGATGAAGTTAAGTTTACCATTATAAGGAGGACCAAGTTCGATAATCAGTATATCCGTTAGATGTTTGTGATAATACAACACTGCACAAAGTGAACGTTCTCAAACCCTAACATATTACAGGGAATTCTAATTCAAGGGACTAACAGGTTTTGAGAGCTTTGAGGAAACCTTTCCTCCCAGGGCCGCAGCCCACTTTGGCCCAAGGAGTGTCTTGGGTGATGTGGAAGGCTGGTAAAAGTACAGACTGAGGTCACATTTAATTAGGGGTGGGGAGGTTATACTTGCCATGGCTTATTCCTGGGGCTGTTGAGTGGAGGACTTCATTAGGCAGGCTGAATGATCAAGATTTTAAAGATTTTATTTCAACCAGTGGCCGATACGGCTTGAAAGGTAGTTAAAGAATTTTGCAAAACATAATGCATGCCTTCAGTCCTGACACAGAATGAAGTTTCCTAGCTACTGAGAAGGAAAGTTTAGATTTTATTAAGGATACAGAGGCAAGGATTATCCCAACGTATGAAGACTCATTTGAACATCCCCAACCCTCTATGTAATCGTAACAGAATGCTATATACTATGCTCATGCAGATACTGTAAAATCTAATGTCCTGAAAGATTAGGTTGGGACAGGAATGGTTCATCCATGGTGTACAGTCATGGTCCCTTGCCCCAAGTATCCGGCTCCGTGTTTCTGGTAACCTGGTTTTTAATATTGGCCTTAGTCATGCTCATCTAGTATCTGCACAGATGTCAATGCCTGTCTCTTGACAGGAGTATGGTTGCGGGCCTATCCTGTAATTCGGAGGGGCACATCAAGCATGCCTTCATTGACAGTGTACTTAGCGCATACTGTGCTGGAGGCAACGTACTACATTTTATGAATTCATAGTTGTGACCAGGCCTTTTAATCTGGGTCACTGGAGTTGAGGACTCCAGTAGATTTACTATTCTGTGCACTGACCCAGACCCTAGAGCCAACAACCCAAGTGTAAGTTGTTCATGTTTGTGGCCTGTGTGGTACATGGATGGTATGTATGAGTGAACCAAAGAGATACTCTGGAATCCATAGTGGGTTATCCCTGGCCTGGCCTTTTGCAGGAAATGGAGCTCAGGTTGTTTCCCAGACAGTGGAAATGTATTGCTGACATTCTTGAAGCTGGAGGGAAGGACCTAGAGAGTTAAGCCAGTTAAGAGGTGGCATGACTCCTTTAGAAATTAAATTAGTCTATTTTTTTTATTAAGGAGCTGACTATTCGTTTTTGGGGGTATGCCATATGATGAATGCTAGGGGTGAAGAACGTGACTGAAGACACTGCGTGCAAGGTGGTAGGACCCTTTAGATGAAACCGAGTATTTCCCCGATTACACTTTCAGATGGCTGCCAACACCCACCCAGGTGCAAAAACTCACACATCCTTGTGCCTCTCGAGGGTGCTCCAGGCTGGAGGCAACTCTGCTGTGAGAAGTATCACTCTACACAAAGGAGAGCAGCCTCCAAAGGACAACCACACCAAACTGCTTTTAAAAGTGCAAACAGTAGGTACACATCTCTCACCTGTTTTTGTTGTGTATAGGTGGTACCTCACCATACCTAGTCGTTCGGTTGCAAGTCCTCTATGGCCAGAAAGGAAGTGCTCCAAAGAGCACTCAGAAGACTGCTCTGCAGCCAGAGTTGGAGGCTTCCTGACAGCCAATTTACCCAGAGGTGATTGGTCATCATCGGAGTCTGAGCCTTTGCTGAACAAGATGTATAACTTTACTTAAGCACCTAGTAGTCAGCCTGCCTACTGAAAGAGGGAAGGAGTCTGCCAATAAAGCAGAACAAGTCACTATTCAGGAGGACAAGTGGTTTGGTTCTCCGGTGCTGTCAAGACTTCCAGACAAGGATAACAGCTGTGAACAATCTGAATACCTCCTTTCTTGCGGCCTGCAGACTCTACAAAAGCTGTTCCTGGTACAAACCGTGACAACTCACCTAGCTAATCACCAAAGCTCAGTCAAGGTTGATAGCCGAATCGGTCTGTGGGTGGATGTACTGCCCCGAATAAGACTGGCCAATGCAAGGCTTTACTGTACAAAATATGAAAGGCCTGTGTGTCTGTATTTTACATAAGATCAGCCTGTATATGGCACATGGCAAGATGATAATAGGCCTACAAGTGGAACTACTGCCCAGAAGGAGATCATCCTGTGGGTGGCCACCTCACCAAAAGGATATCAGCTAGTGCATGGCACAGCCAACTGAAGAAATTCGGCCTTCGAACCGAAGAACCTTCTTATTACAACCAGGGTTCAAACCTTCTTTGGGGATTACTGTCCTAGTTATCTAGAAATGTTTCCATTTACAAAATCTACTCTGAAAGTAATAGTCATTTAAAGAATTCTTCACAAGAATCGTAAATTGTTTTAACTTTCTTTCACGTCAAACAAGTTGAATCCCAAAGTGTTATTCATTTATAAAATAAACACAATTGAAACATACTGTCCTTCTAGGTAGTTTCCTTTGGCAAAGTGGTGCTTTCAAGGGTCTCAGTGTGAACACACGGTAACCAGGAAACTGAACACTAGCCTAAGAACATAACTGGGGTGCACCAATTCATGAGGCCATCTAGTGTTACAAGAACAGAGCACATAAAACTTGTTTTCTGCCAAATAGAACATCACTTAATATGTGTCTGCACTACCAAGCTCCTCTTCAAATCCAAAGTGAGCGTCGGCTTCGAGTGCCTCATCTTTAGGAGCATCAGACTCATTTCCACCTATGTTGGCATAATTACCTAAGAGAGGAGAAGGTCCCCCTCAATGGAGAATTAAACCTTAGTTTAGCACAGCAGAACAGAATCATATCTGCAGGATTTATATTCCTCCCCGTGTGCTTAGTGGATGAGGGTGGTCCCTTACACACCGCCATGGGCATGTAGTCACCATTCTGATCGCGAGTCTCAGAATAAGGAATCCCTTCTACATTGCAACTGTGTAGTCTCAGGGCACAATAAAGCAGTTAGAATTGAAAGCTCTCTGGTTTGCATTACTCTTGATAGGATGCAAATGGTCTGACCAGGTGAACCTTCTTCAGATGCAAATGGTCCGACCAGATGAACCTTCTTCAGAAGAGGTAAGATTAGACACTTTGGAACGGACAGAGAATGGCCAAAGACACCCCACTGCCATGTAATTATACGGCCTCTTCTGCAGTATGGAATTATCTTCTGAAGCGTCATTCAAATGGCTACCAAAGCGGTCAAGCTTACACCAGAGACTTGTATATGCATTCTGTACAACAGGTCAACGTCAGACACAACCAAAAGTGACCTGCAAAGGTGCCTTCTTCAGCCGGGGTATAGTTAAACAGAAAATATCCAGTCCACTTTAGAATGTGTATCACTTCTGTGGCAGAAGCCCAGTATTTGCCACTGGCAAGTAAGTACATTCAAGTTAAAATGTTGCTTTTCTGGTTTGCAAAGGAAAATAGTTTGTCACTTGTCAAATCATTTCATTGTGTGCTGCCTCCTTAGCTAAGCAGATGGGGCATAGACACGGATGTTGGCCTGGTTTGTGCAGCAGTCACAGAATGGAAGGGGAGAGGGAAAGGACTGCAGAAGTGACAACAATTTGGTGCATACACTTTGGACTGTTGTTGCATGGTAGGTACCAGTAGCATGCTGCTGTCTAGCACAGACACTACTTGATGCCAATAACTGGGTGACCATATGGAAAAAGAGCCAAACACTAGAGGTGAGCGAGCCACTGCAAGCTTGAGCCAGGTTGGAGCAAGATACCAGGATCTGCTCGAGGTCCTCTTGGACCCTCACACCCAAAACAAACAAAGCTTTCTGCCTGCCACCCACACTGTCATGTCAGGTGCCATGCATGAGAGAAAAAGCATTATGCTTGGATTTAAAAGCGAAGGAGAACTACATCTTTTCATTAGAAACGTAGGTTTCCTGGCTAGACTAAATGATGTAAGACTATGTGAACACTTTAATTCAAATTTTTTTTAACATTACAGTATAATATCAAATTCAAATATGAGAGTTCAGGATGCGCGATGTACAAAAATCTTTCGGGATTTGTTTTAATGGACTATAATATTGCTTCACCTATAAAAAGTATGAGCCTCATACAGGGTACACAAAACAAGCTTGTGTTGTAGTTCACTAAGGCATTGTCTTGGGGTGGTGGGCATGAATGTTTAAGTTAATGTTGTAAAACGAGCAATTCTAATGAACCCCTATCTATGTACAGTTATAATTTGATGTACTGAGGTGAAACGCTCCCTTGTGTTAAACAAACACTTTTGGGATTTTTTAAGCGATGTTATCTGTTTTATTTGAGGTTTGTTGCACGATTTACATAGCAAACATTTTCAATACTCGGCTCGTGCAGGAGCTCTTAGAGCCAAGTCAGGTCCTTGGCTCAGGCCTCCTACCGCTACTAGACCCAGCTTCCTCAGTCCCTTCACGGGTTACATAGCAGTGCCAATCAGAATTGCTTTGGAAGTAGAGAGGACATTTGGCTCATGTGCAGAGCCACCAGCAGTGCTGGCATACCACAAAGACCTTGCAGCTTTGATCCAAACTGGGTATTTCCTAAGATTGTTACACCAACAGTATGGTCTTTTTTTTTTAAAACAATAAGTAATGGTAAAATGAAAACCCAGCCATTTAAAATGCTATCACTTGACTTTGAAGATCAGGGATCGTCATCAGCTACAAGTATTGCATGCTGCCTTTAGTTTTAAGGTGCAATGAAGCATTTTGCCAGGTTAAAGGAAATGCAAAACACTGTCACAATCTGCACCCAATATACTGGGTCTTGCATCTTTTTTGAAAACTTAAGGGATGATTAAAAGAGTCAGGCCCTACAAGTTAGCGGCACAAGACTGAACAGCTAAGTTAAGGGTATGATAAGTGCTGGGAGTTTCCAGGATGCCATTTTTAGGTCTCGACTGAGATAGCACATGCACCCTCACTTGCAAGACATTGTTTCCTGCAAGCAGCTTTGCACTCTCTCATTGCTTACGATTTGTTGGCTTCACAGTCACTTATTTTCTACCTCCTAATTGGCTGGTGAGAGCTAGTTTCACTTCCTCTTCTATCGTTCGGAGCATGGACTAGGTATTTATTGTTTCATCTGGATTAGGGACTTTCTACTGTGATTGAGACACTTTATTTCCTCGAACCTGGTCATTGTTGCCTGTGTTGCTTCTTCTCTCCCACCTTCCATTGTCTGTGCTGCTTCTTCCCTCCCACCCTCTCCGTGTCCGTTTCCAATTACCCCCCCCCCCCCACTCTCCTTAGATCATGTCCTTGAGCACACCCATTGTAGGCAGTTCAAAACCCAATCAGTATTCATATTGTCCTTTATTTTCGATCTTCTTTAGACACCCAACACATGTTTCGTGGTGTAGGCATTAACCCACAACTTCTTCAGGGCTTTCTTAAATCTTGCAATCTGTATAGAAATCCTTCACACCGGTTTTACTTCTGTCCCTGTATTGATTAGATTAGTTTCTTGGCCATTGTTCTGTCATGAACAAATGGAAATGTTCTTGAGCCAATGCTACTCCGATTCAAACCTTGTGTGCTTAGGTCTCTGCAATAATCCAAAATGTGCATGGTGAGTTTACCCTCTATAATCGGTTTCTGGCAATGCACAACCTGCAGGAGAGTACGCTTGCACGTTCCGATCTACGTGTATCGATCGTGTTGTCCTGCACCCCACTCTACCCCATAAACTAAACATTTTTAAGATAAAACAAAAAAGCCCCGTGACTCAGTCACCACTGGCCACTTCATAGTTGTGTTTTTTGTTGTTGTTGTTGTAAGACAGCACTTTGTCAGTGTTACTTGCTCCCTCTCACCCTTCCGTTGTCCACCTTGCCTCTCTCTCAAAACGGACAAAGGCAAGACCCATTGGCTTTGCCAATTCTAGTTAGGTCAGGCTTCATGCTGCAGCGCTCTGCTGGAATGCCAGAAACCGGTCCTCGGAAGCTTGTTTCCGGTTCAGGGAAGACATAGCTTGGCAGTTCGGGCTGGACTGTTCCCATGAGGCAGAGGGTCAGACTGATTTGCATATAGCCATGTCTGAACTGGGGTGGCAGAGTGGGCTAAAGAACGGTGATGGATTAAACCCAGATCTTTTGAGTGGGTGTGAGTGTTTGATTGATTCAGATGCTCCGTCCATCACCACCCCCTTTTGTACCGCTTTTGGCCGCCATAAGTGTGGCAGGGTATGCTCAGACGTGAGTACCTTACTCACTTTGCCACTGGATTCAAGCAAGCCGGGCTGAAGACGGCTGGAATGCCAGAAACCAGTTCTCTGAAGCTTGTTTCCGGTCCAGGGAAGACATGGCTTAGCAGTTCGGGCTGGACTGTTCCATGAGGCACAGGGTCAGCCTGATTTGCATATAGCCATGTCTGAACTGCGGTGGCAGAGTGGGCTAAAGAACGGTGATGGATTAAACCCAGATCTTTTGACTGGGTGTGAGTGTTTGATTGATTCAGATGCTCTGTCCATCACCACCCCCTTTTGTACCGCAGCTCTCTGCTAGGCACATGGTTACCATATTTTTTTTATCTACATAGAGTAAGCTTTTTCTCCATCCAAAGTAGTAAATCTCTCACTTCAAGCTACTGACTATGTAGTGTATAATTCCGCCTTCAAGGAAGTGATTCCATTTAAATGTATGGGGAACTATTTTACACTTGAAAAGTACGCTCAATGACACAGTTTGTCACATTCTATTCTATATATATTATAAACAGAAAGAACCCTTTGTTGCTACTCCCCCCCCACAATCACAAAGCAAATAGGTCTGACTTTAATTTGCGGATTAGTCCATGCAACGCAAACAAATAATTTTTGTGAATTCCTGCGCTTACACTGGAATTCTCCATTTTAAAGCTCACTTTTTTTTGCACACAAAAAAATAATAACATAGTAGTCCGAGAGTAATCACCATGATAAATCATTACGGTTTAATATCAGTGATTAATCAACCCAGATAATCACATGGAACAGGTGAGACAGGATGCCAATTATCAGGCTACAGTAAGGTCCGGGTTAGCTTGAAACTATTTGGCCCTTAAAGTCTGTTAGTCGAGAGACGGGCTATTTAGGACAGGAGTAAGTGGAGAACATGCTGTCCTTCTGCCCACTGACATGACCTCGTGGGGTTTCTGCGAGGGACGACATTTAAAGAATAGGAATAATCTTCCCTAGAGCTTTAATTCTCTTTTATACTAGTTTATGGTGCACACACAACACCGAGGAGAAAGAAGGTAAAAGTGCTACATGACCATGAACTTCAGTGCACTGGTTTCAATTTGCAGCACACAAGTCGGAGCAGGCCCCAGAGCCTGTGGAATCCAGGCTGCTGGGCCAAACGGACAGGGCCTCTGTTCCAAAAGTGGGGGAGAACATGGCAAGCGATGAAGGCTCGGCTCAGGCTGTTTACTCTGGTATTAACTGACAAAGCCAGAATAAGAGGGAGAGCGCTCAGGAATATAACAGAGGAGAAGCAAAACTTGCAAATTGGTTCCACACCCTTCTGTGCTTGGGTGGAAACTATGTGAACGGGCCCGTGCCAGCTCCGGACCTGCCTGGAGCGGCCTGCGAGAACAGGTGTGGAGGCCCAGAGAGCCCGTTCGTGGTCGGAGCAACAAACAGCCACACTCTGGCCAGCTTCCGCTGTAGGTTTTATATGAACGTAGGGGCTGAGCACAAATGTGTATAAACAAAACATTTTGCAAGCCCGTGGCGGAGCTTTTACTTCGAATTCTTGAAAATAAGAAGTGGCTTTTCTGAATCAGAATAAGAAAAAACACCTGCTTGTACCTTGCTTGTAGGCTGAACACTCCTGGCAAAGCTCGCTAGGATATTCACACCATCTGTGTGAATATGTTCGTGCTGCACTCAATTGGTTGGTTCAACACTACGTTGAAGTAGCTTGGTACTTTCAAACAGAATCTGTTGAAGTTGTTGGGAAAGACAACATGGTTTATGGGAATGGAACTAGACCGAAGCCCATTGGTGATGGCATCCCTATCGTGCTGTAACCTTTCACAAAACTGTTAATTATCAACTACTTAGGACTGTAACCGCATTGCAGCAAACGAGATCTCAATCTATTTTATACTGTACTCTGGAGAAGTGGTAGAAAGAAAAGTTTGTATGCGTTTGAAGTTCAATAAAAACTCTGATTAAAAAAATGAAAAATCTGTCGAAGTGGATATGGGAAAGAAATCAAACAGAAGGTGTAAAATAAGCAGTGCCAGTAATCCCACCCATGTGCCGCCAATCATCAGGATGTATGCCTCATGCCAGTATGAAGTAGCCTCAGAGGATTAAAGGCTGTACTCAGTACCGCAGTGACAGGAGTAATGTCGGTATTCTGTATCATACTGATGTAGATTTGTATTCAGTGCCACATTGCAGGGTTTATCCCACTGAGGACCTTTGTTAATTATTCCATAAATTAATGTATTCCATGTGCAACAACCCACTGAAGAATGTTTCAGTGTTCAGTACTTTGTTGTTGGCCTTAAGCAAGTATACAGCATTCCAACAACTAAATGGTGTCAGTATGCAGCGCATACAAGAATGCAGTTACCAATCTGAGAAGTCAGTCGGCAGTGTATTTGATGACTTACTGTGGCAGGCAGTGTAAAATGTGCAAGAATGTATTGCCATACAAGTAAGTGTTCTGTACTTCAATCGAAGGTTGGAGAAATTCTGTAACATATTTAACACACAACCATAAATGGTAAATAAGTGCCACGAGTTTGCGGAGACTGGTGAGCATGGTTTCTTCTGGTCATGGTAGCAGTGAGGAAACCATGAGATTCAAAGAGCAAAAATATCCTTCAAATCCGTGCCCTAATAGATTGTGGGCCTACTCCAATGACTGCAGGAGGTGATACATATATATCTATACTAATATAATAAAGAGAGCCCAAACCTTTGAGGCGGGTAATCTCAGGAACCACAGCACCAATCACAACACACAATACAGCGTTGGAAAGGGCAGTTGTAGCAGAAGGACATAGGCTATGAAGACGCCCACCATATACATTTAAAAGGTAAAAGAACCGTGCCAGCAAAGTAGTCCCTTGTGGGCATGTCTGCATTGTGCTGTGGGCGTGTGCTGGGGGCGTGACAAACTCTGGTGGCGTGTGGTACATTTCGCCCTTAAAGCCATGTCTCATATCGTATGCTAATCCCACCCTGCTCCCTTTAAATACCCCTGCACCCCATAATCATAACCCACCCTTACTCCTTAAAATACCACAACACCCTTAAACACTAACCCATCTTAACCCTATCAATATACCCTGTACCCCAAACCTATCCCTAAACCCTAAAAATACCCCTGTACCCAAAAACCCAAACCTAGCCCTGAATCCTATAAATACCCCTGTACCCAAAAACCCAAACCTAGCCCTGAACCCTATAAATACCCCTGTACCCAAAAACCCAAACCTAGCCCTGAATCCTATAAATACCCCTGTACCCCAAAACCCAAACTTACCTCTGAACCCTAAAAATACCTCTGTACCCCAAACCTAACCCTGAAAATACCACTGTACCCCAAACCTAACCCTGAAAATACCACTGTACCCCAAACCCAAACCTAGCCCTGAACCCTATAAATACCCCTGTACCCCCAAACCTAGCCCTGAACCCTATAAATACCCCTGTACCCCAAAACCCAAACCTACCCATGAACCCTATAAATACCCATGTACCCCAAAACCCAAACCTAGCCCTGAACCTTAAAAATACCCCTGTTCCCCAAACCTAGCCCTGAACCCTAAAATATCCCTCTACCCCAAAACCCAAACCTAGCCCTGAACCCTAAAACTACCCCTCTACCCCAAACCTAGCCCTGAACCCTAAAAATAACCCAAACCTAGCCCTGAACCCTAAAAATACCCCTGTACCCCAAAACGATTTCTGAACCCTTACAATACCCCAAGACATATACCCCTACTTACCTTATCTAAACATTAAAAAAAAATATGCTTTTACCATTCATGCATTTACAACGAATTTCGTTGTAAATGTATGCCTGGTAAAAGCATATAAAATGTAATGCCATGCGTTATAATGGCATTGCGGAGTCATGGTACTTTCGTAATGAAAGCATGCGGAGTGATGGTATGCGGAATAATGGATATAGATATATATATATATATATCTATATATCTTCATTGGGGATTTGTCCAACAACATAAGCAGCACTCCGGAGCAAACCAGCTTTTCCCCACAGCTTTATTAGGTATGGAAATGCGTGCACAGAGTTAATCCCCAACACCCGACTTAACACATCCGACGCGTTTCGTTTGCTCACTTATTCATGGATGACTAAAAAAGTCAGAAAGGTGCATTCTGGGTGTGCTAGTGCCCTCGTTTGGCTTTATCGTTTCCTCAATAGGCTGCACGTCGTCGTAGGACTAACAATCACCATTTCTTTCCACAGATGGATGCACCTCCAATTTAGTGTCATTTAAGGCTCCGCATGAGCGCCTCCGCTGGCGCACGTCCCAAATCCAAGTTTGTTACCCACGTTGTCGAGCTTCTGTTTTCTACAAGTTCGGTGGCCCCCTCGCTCCAGGGGTGGTGCCTGCTCGGTGGCAGGACGGCCGCCTTTACATCCAGCTCCTTTGGGGATTTGTCCAACAACATGAGGGGCACTCCGGAGCAAACCAGACTTTTTTTAATCATCCATGAATAAGTGAGCAAACGAAACGCGTCAGATGTTGTAAGTCAGGTGTTGGGAATTAACTCTGTGCACGCATTTCCATACCTAAAAAAAGCTGTGGAGGATAGCTGGTTAGCTCCGGAGTGCCGCTCATGGTGTTGGACAAATGCCCAAAGGAGCTAGAGATAGAGAGATAGAGAGAAGGAGAGATAACAAACCTCCCACTTCTCCTCTAAAATATAATCTATTAAGTATTAAAGGACATCTGCCTCGAACCAAATGCCTGTGGCACATCACTGGCCCCCTCTTGTTCTCCGGATAGACTTCATTTGCTAAAAGTCCCTCCACTTTTAACCAGTCTACTGACATCACCAGCTCAGATTCACTATGTATAACAAAATCTAAGTCTTTACCAAGTCTAAGTAAATGACACTCGTTGCTCCGACCTGAACCACCGCTCATCACCAAAAGATTCCATTATGTTTGATTGGTAGTTGGATGAATGGACTTAACTTCTCTTTTAGGGAAGTCTGACTTAAAAGTAACCCTTTTTAAAAGCCACTATAGTGTTGAATTAGAACACATTAACAACGGATGAAACTCTAAAAGAATGAACGAGGAAATAGAGACAGGCACACAAATTCAGAACAGGCTAAGATTGCGAAGTTCTAAAACAGCAAACCACAGAAAACAGGAAGAGAAAAAGGGTAGAGGAAAAAAGTGAAAAAATGACACGGAGGAGGTGTCCAGCAAGGGGGTGAGGAGGAGAGACGAATTAAACCTAAAAAATTAAACCCAAAACATTGCAACGTAGAGCTTCCTGCCATTCCATCTTATATTCTCCAGGTAGACGAAGTGACAGAAGACAGCACCATCATCTTGGAAGAAGGATTTAGTCATTCAGAACAGGATGGCCTCTTGGAAACTTTGTGAGATCCAGCGAATACCATTGTAATATGAAAGCTTTGCTCTCTCCAGTGGCATGCCCAAATACTTACCAAAGGCCAAAGTCTCTATTTTCCCAAAAGCCTCCAAGCACCGAGCCTCCAAACAAGGTCAGGAAGTTTGTGCCAAGATGCATCGTCCAGGTAAGATTAGGGCAGACACCTTTTGAAATATTAGCCTCCAGCAGGTAACCATTACTGGCAGGCTAGCCAACACACGCCCTGTCTTGCACAGGTGACATTGCAAGGGTCAGGGTGAGGAAAGACACCATTTCTGCAGATCCTGTAAAACGCAACCATTTCGAGCAATATATATAATGACATAGTTTAATAAGGTTTTATTTTCTGCACTAGTCTGTCAGATAAATGCAACACATTTTTAAAAAACGCGTCTCCAATTCTCCAAATCCACAATCAAAACCAGCAAACACATTGATATTCACCACGCATAAAAAGTACCCCATTTCAATCCAATTCGTCATTCCTACATTTCGTCTCAAAATGAATACAACATTTCAGAACCATGTGCCCGGTGACAGCTTGAGTCACATTATTCCTACTGGCAGACTTTTTGGAAGTAGACACTGATATAAATCTCATTGAATCTGTATAGCCTAATCATTCCTACGCTCTAGTCCAGATCATCTTTCCACAAATGTTTTATTTAAACTCACTTCGACCATCAAGGTTATGCAATACTGTAACTTTAAGGATGGCCAGTACTGTGCTGGTAAATAGGCAATAGGGACATAAGAGTAGATGCTCTTGAAAGAATAAAGAAGGCAAATGCAGAAGCCTTGCACCGCTAGTAATCAATAGGGCACCAAGTGATCAATGTCAGCAGGGGTTGTAGGTCGCGGTACAGGCCTTTTATTTTCATTTTCGGTCTTCAAGGTAAATTCACACCTGGCACCATCACGCATAACATGCGCACAAATACCATGCAGCAACCTCTTATGAAAATAAAGCAGCATTTTTAACGGTACAGGGAAAGTCTCTGTTTTGAGTACTAAGGAGCAATAAACCTATTACATCAAAAGAGATGGGCCTTGTTGCAGTTCAAGCCGGCATTCTCTTAAGAAGTACGCACATCAAACTAGGGTACCGAGGGCCTCTGCTGTCTTAAGACAGTAAATGCAGCCTGATGAACAGCAGCCAGTCAGGCAGTAAACGGTCTGCGAGCCTGAAATCAAGGGTGATTTAGAACGGACCGTGCATTTATAGTAGGAAATACCAGAGTACAAAATAACCGCCCTTCCCCCAACACACGGACACTAAAAGTCACATCAACGAAGCTCTGTATTCGAGCACAACTCGCAAAGCAAATGTTTAGACTTGCGTCATCTTGCTAAATGGAGAAGGCCAAGTTGTGTAACCGTGAGCTCCCTTACATAACACACTACAAGTCAGCAAATCCAAAGAGGGAAGAGAGCCCGAGTCTTCTGTGTTGAGCCAAGGCACGCGCCAATCCAACAAAACGGTTCATTATGGAAATCAGGCAGCAAATGTCATGAACAAATAAGGTATAGATTCTATAAAATTAAAATATTTACTTTTTCTACGTTTCTAAGAGTCTCAATTAAGCACTTTCAATAAAATCGTATCTATTTTTTTTAATGAAATATTGAGAAATTTTTAAGAGAGGCTCAACACCTCAATGACTGCACGTAAATAATTTGAAAACCGAAGAGATTCATGGAGGCCCACCCCAGAGATTGTTCTGTGGTTAACAGCCCCTGAAGCATGCCAAGTGCAGCACAGTTTCAGACAGAAATGTTCTATCACTGTGTTCGAGCTCCAGTTTCTGTAGAACTATTCCAAATAGAGCACACTTAAGGACTTCAGTCAGTTCTACGTTTTAGCAGTTTTTTGGAGTAAACTTAATTGGATCGAGACAGGGGCCGAGATGTTTGGCTTGGCTCAATGTGGGCTCAACAGTAACCAAGAAACAAGGTTGCAGAGCCAGAACCAGACACTAGGCTCAAGCTTGGTTTGGCTTGCCAACCTCTATACACAACAAACCTCCAGTTGTCTCCAGCCAAATTTAAATTGTTTGTGGACCACAGATGAGAGCTTCGCTGGCTCTGCTGCCGGAGCAGTGGGAGATTTGTGACCTACAGGTTTCACTGGCCAAAGACATCCGCTGCCTGGCTTCAGTGTTTCCATGCTTGGCAGTCGTACCTCAATGATTTGAGATTCTTGAAGGGGGGGGGGGTGGAGGGGATAAGAAGGCTGGAGTGAAGGACGACAAGTGAGGATAAAGAGGACAAGGAAGATTAAAAAAAGGTCCGGAAAAGGAGAGGGAGGTGAAGAACTGGATGGATGAGCAGGAAGAACCAAAAAGAGGCAGACCAAGCAGCACAGAGATCCAATACTATGTGGACCAGGACAGCAACCAGGGCAAAAGCAGGAGGATAAATATGAGAACCAAGAGACCACAACAACAAGTCACAGATCTGGAAGATCCTTAGCACCAGAACTGAGCAGGCCAAGACCAGGAAAACCAGAAAGAGAAGGAGGACTAGTACTATCAGGATTGGGACAACATAAAGGGCCAGAATGACCAGAAAAAGACCTTAGGACGAAAGAACAGGAGGAGGAATGACACGCAGGAGAAGGGATACCAGGAGGATCATGACTAGGAGGACCAGAAGTGCTTCTAAGCCACACAGATAAGTACACACTGTTAGTTACCAAGGCCTTTCTTCTTCTGAACAGTTCTTCCTTAGGTTTCTCAGGTAACACCCTTCTTTAGAAAAAACGTCTCTTTTCAACAATACTAAGTAAGCACTGCATAGAATGCAAGAGACAAAGTGCCAAAGTAGCAGCAACAGAGTGACAGAGTGGGGGGAAAAAAAAGTCTGAGTTCGGCCTCAGTAATCCAGATGACAAAGTCATTGATAGTATCTTTATGCACCCCTGTAACTGGCGAGACTCAAATTCTCTTAACAAGCTTGCCAAAGTTGCAAGCCATTTTATTGACAATACATCACTACAAATTTAGTCAGTATAACATTGGACTTCATTAAACCCACCCGTGGGGATTAGACTTTAAAAATAAAAAATAAAATACATTTGGCGATCCAGTAAATGCCATCTCAATCTTTAACCTCACTCTGACCAGTGAACCTAGTGTTTCTCATTAAGATTGCTCTCTATCCTATCCTCCACAGCAAGAAAAGACAGTCTGACCCAAAAGTTGTGCTCAGACTTCGGAATGATTGTTATGTTAATAAAATTTGATATAGCGCAAACGGATCGCACACAAAGGAGTATCTCACGCTCAGCACAGTACTAGACAGGAGAGATAATCAGAATAACCAGGTCATTAGAAGATTTTTTTAAACTGCTGAAATTTGAGCATGACCGGATGTGGAAAGGACGTTTGTTCCAGTGCAACAGGACTCCAGGAGACATTTTGCACACAGAGCAATTTGTTCCCCAATTCGTAAACTTAGGCTACTGGGAGGATTTCACAACATTTTTCATAATTCTGTAGCTTTTCGGTTATCCCCAACTCCACGAGAAGCAGCAAGTCACCATGAATCAGAAAAGTACTGCATATGTGGAAAAAAGGGAGTTTGTCACTTTTTATGTGCCTGAATTTCACAAAAAAAGAAAAATCCTGAAGGCCTCCTAACTGCACAGAGAGCAAAGTGGGAAAACAGGCTCGTCAGAGTACTATGAGAGCTTACAGTGAGATGGGGGCAGTAAAAGTGTAAAGTATGGGAGAAGAGGAGAGGACAGAAGGGTGGGAGTAAAGATGATTGAAATGAAATGAAATGAAAACGGGATTTCTAAAGCACATGGCTGCCCGGGGGCGTCCCAGCGCTGAAGGAGAAAGGGAAAGGCGGACATTGTAAGGCACAGCTATAACGAAAAGGGGGATAACATGGGTCTTGTAGTATATAGGTAAGTATGACAGTTTTGTTATGACAACAGCTGCAATGCTAGTAGTCTAATCTCTACATAAGGACGTAAGTGGCGGGTAGAGGGACTTCAAGACCAGAGGTATAGGGACGGGTGAGAAGTCATAGAAAGCCTAGGAGAGCAACCAGAGTGGGTTGGGTTTCTTTCCTTTTTTTTTGTAAAAGTATTGTAAGAGAAGCGGGGATAGCTGAGGACTACAGCGAAGCCATCCAGCCATCCAACCACCCATAATCAATCCATTTTTAGGGTTACTAGCGTGGAGGTGGTATACCAGGTGCAAAATCCCCAATTTATCCATGCATTCACATCATGGTTTGAGGGTGAAGCCTTCTCCAAATTGTTAGGGAGCAAGACACGGTCTCATGACCTATTTATAGACAATTTATAAAGCACTATATGCTGCAGCGCCATTTTAATGTCCTCAACGGTGGGAAGGTGGAGACTCAAAAGAAAGCAGAGACAGGAGAAACACAAGAAGCAGCTCAAGTAAAGTGGTGATGTTAGGGGGTGGAGGGCCTGTTTGATTTACTGTTCATGCGGAACATTCCAGAACGGGATGAAAGAAATATTACAACCAAAAGTCGTCTAGGGAAGCCAATAAACAGCAAGGGAAGGGATAACCACAGAAGTGACCTACGACACTGACCGAGGATACAGACAAGCCCTCAAGTATATTCTTAGGGAAGACATGGCAATATAGGATGTATTTCAGTACCTTCCTGAATCTGAAGTGCTACTACTGATGCCAGAGTTCCGGGAGGAGATAATTACATAACTATGAAGTTCCACAAATGCTCAGCAATTTTCTTATAAGTGTTTTTGTAGACTATTATCCAGCGGAGATCTATGTGGGTGTGAATGCTTGTAGCTTGGGTACAATTTCAACAAGTTTTTAGTGTCCTGCGGCCAGCATGCTCTATAGAGAGTGCAGAGCCACTTGAAGGATATCCGTTGGTTCATGGGAAGGGTTAAGTAGTGTGCTCTGCTCGTTTATGACCCACTCTTGCTGCTTGATTCTGAATTAGCTACAGTTCTAGGTCCTTTGTGTGAAGGCTAGTTAACATTGTATTTCCATAGTCAAGCAGAGACTACACCAGTTCACAAATGAGTAAATTGGGGTGGAATTGTGAACTCCTGGTCATTGTGTTCACTTGGGGAAAAGAAATCTTTCTCATTTTGCACACCGCAGAGGGATGTTCTCTCCGACTGTCTGGACATTTTAACGGGAGGTGACTTGAAACAAGGTTGTTCAGGATTAGAACTTCAGTTTTAGATTGGTTAAGGAACAACATGCTTAATCTCATCCTTCTTGAATAAAAATAAGGCATAAGGTGATGCCGGTTTTGTTGAGGTTGTTCTTTTGGCACCCAGGTTTGGAGGATCATCGGATTAATTCGGGAACAGGGTTACAAATTTCTCAATAATAGCCAACAAAGGGCACACAAACATTGAATAGCCATGGTAGAGGAGATGAATACTTGGGTAGGCACAAGGAATGAGTCATATATCCGATCCAGCATTCGGGGCCCAACAGCTAGGGTGACAAGGAAAGGTTGGGGTCAGGAGTGTCATGTTGCGCTCAAAGAGGTGGCGGTGGAACAGCATAAATCAACAAGCATTTGCAATGCAATGGTCTCGGCATCATTAAAGGTAGAGCTATTGGCATTGCTCATGACATTTTTTTTCTTTAAATCAAAAATAGCACTCTGCACTCTGCACTCTGCACTCTGCACTCTGCACTCTGCACTCTGCACTCTGCACTCTGCACTCTGCACTCTGCACTCTGCACTCTGCACTCTGCACTCTGCACTCTGCACTCTGCACTCTGCACTCGCCACTAGGTAGAGATAATACTAGCACCCTAGCCCGCTCACTGCCTTTTGTATCTGAAACCTGCAGGGACTTTTGTACAGGCTGCATGCAAAGCTTGACATACATACATCTTGGAGCACCTTGGAAGTGTTGCAGCAGAAAGAGCAGTCGTTTTAATTTAAGTAGACTTAGGTCATTTAATATTTTGAAAATGGTTGTACGTCCTGAAGTAGAAGCAAAGATGCTTTTCATTTGCATCAGTTAATGTAGTAGATTCTGCCTGTGCAATGTACCAGCGTGTTTGTGATTGGGTTATTTGCTGTTGTGGGTCTCCAATCACGCTCCTACATAGTTTCTGAAAAAGCTTTCTAAGTATCGCGGCAGCAGCAAGCACTGAACGGAGGTCTCTCACTCACAGGACAGCACGGGCACCCCGCACCCCCTCTCAAGAGCAGGCACCGCGCGCCGGGGGAGACATGGAACATCAGCTGCTGTGCTGCGAGGTGGAAACCATCCGAAGGGCTTACCTGGATGCTGGAGGTTTGTGAAGAGCAGAAATGTGAAGAGGAGGTGTTCCCATTAGCCATGAATTACTTGGACAGATTTTTGTCGGTGGAACCGCTGAAGAAAAACAGATTGCAGCTGCTGGGGGCTACCTGCATGTTCGTGGCCTCAAAAATGAAAGAAACCATTCCTCTAACGGCGGAAAAACTTTGCATTTATACTGATAACTCCATCGGACCCGACGAATTAGTGCAAATGGAGCTGTTGACGCTGAACAAACTCAAGTGGGACTTGGCCTCTGTCACCCCTCACGATTTCATTGAACTCGCGGCCGCCCCGGAAGTCAGGCACGGTCGCCTGTGACGGGGGCGGGGCCACGTTCACACCGGAAGAGGAGGCAGGCGGAGTCGTAGCGTCTCGCGGCCTGGGGCTCCTGTGAACGGTGTAGAGCCCCGGGGCCGCGCCAGCAGGAGGTTGGGCGCCGCGTGCTGAGGTAAGGTAAGTTCCAAAAGGCTGGAGCGCGATTGGTGCACTTGTGTGTGTGTATGCTCGTGTGTGTGTGTGTGTGTGTATGTATGTGTGCGACGGTGACGGCGGGGGAGGAGGGGCCTCGGTGCACTTGTGTGTGTGCGCGCGTGTGTGTATGAGTCAGGGGTGGTGTCTCTGTATGTATGTATGTATGTGCGTGCGTGGGCGCGTGTGTGTGTGTATGCGCTTGCGTGTGTGGTGCTTGCGCTTCCCAGGAGACAGCGCCTGGCCACAGCGCGCGTTCCAGTTACAAATCGCCTGGAAGGATGCGCGTAGCCAGGACTGTCTCCTGGGAATGATAGTCGCTGACAAAAGATCTCGGCGGAGACGCGCTTCAGCGCGTTGACGCCGAGACCTAAAAAGGGAGCAGCACGTAGGCAGAAAAAGGGGAAGCAGCATGTCAAAGGATCTTGCCAGGTTTCTGCAGATGTATTCTAACAAAACGATATTGCTCAACTCTGGTCAAAGGGGCTTCCAGCGCAAGCATATTAGCAGTCAATGCCTGCAAAAGATTCAACTTGACGACAGCACAGAACTTGCAAGTCCATTAACCCCTTCGATGCTACTGACGGAACGGTTCCGTCTGAGCGTCGGTTGGCCTGTGCGCATGATGGAACCGTTCCGTCATGAGCCCGTTGGCCCATTAGAACGTTCAGCACAGCGCAGGAATCTGCGCCGCGCTGATGTGGTTAAAAAATTGTAGCACAAACATGAGGCAGAACTACAGGCTCAGAAAAATTCAAAGGGCCCTTCTGGATTTACATTATACAAATAATAGCTACCTTGAAAATTACGAAATCCAGCACTGCTGAAACAATAACTGAAAACGGATAAGTGGGGAAAGGCAGATGTGAGCCATGGGTCAAGGAGTTCACAGGCAAAGCACGGTTATGTTTTGAGTACATATTTTGGAAAGTTTGCTTGGTATTTATCCAGGATGTAATCTCCAAACAAAACAAGGCAGTATAATTAGAAATAAACTGGTTCATTCCGCTCATGAATACCACATGAAAAACAACTGTTAGATGACCAGGGTTTGAGTTGCAGCAAAATAAGTGCACAAATATATCAATAACCTTGCCAAAACAAAAGTATGTCTTTCAGACCACAGTTCGCTCCCTGTGAAAACCACAGGACAATATTGCAGTAAAGTTCACCACAGCAACTGGATGAGGACACAGTGAGAGAGATACTATGCAAAGCAGGTTCTGCAACTTAACCCTCCAGTTAACCGCACAAGACCCAAAGTCTGTAGTTTTCTTGGACGCAAAACCTGAATGGCAGCGAAATGTTCTGTAAATCTACTGCACGATAACGCCTACTTTATGGATCTCTCGCTTGCTGAGGCCGATAAAAACAGAACCTCAACAGTTTCAGAAAACATCTGAAAACGGGACCTCATAAAAATAAAAATCAGTAATCTACTTAAGCACCTAGGGGGGTGACAAAATAAACATGAGTGAACCCAAACAAAACGACTGCAAAGAATCTTTTTTCAGGTTTGTTTTGAGGACGCAGAACGGACATTCCCTTCAGTTTCAGGTAGGGCCCTTCTATCACATTTTTCAAAAAATACCAGAAAAATCAACTACTTCTGAAACCGATGCCCACATCCTAGGCTTCCCCTAGAGGCCAGAATCCAATTTAAACTGGCCTGCATTACTCACAAAGCCCTTTTCTCCAATTCCCCTTCATTTCTCGCACAAAATCTTGTGGTCTCCGGAGGAGCCAGAAACTCCCGATCTGCCAAATACCTGCTGCTGCAACCAGCACCCTTCTGGAAGAAAAACCCCAACAATCGGGCCTTCTCTGGGGCCGCGCCAAGAATTTGGAACTCTTTCCCACCCGCCATGAGAAGACTTCCGTCCTTGGACTCCTGGGCATCCCCCCCCCCCCCCCCCAAGAGCTGAGACTGCGTGCCTTCTTGTATAATGTATCTACCCGTTTTAATTTTGAGATCACATGCAGCCTGGACTTTAAATGTGCCGCATGCTTTTCCTGCATAATGTATCCCCTACCTTTCCCAATTTGATCCCTCCCATCCCTACGCTTGTATACTACCCCTTAATCCTGTAAAGCGCTCCGATACCCTCACAGGTCTGGTTCACGCTCTAAAAAACGATCAAATAAATAAATAATAAATAGACATTGCAACATTCATGCCACTTAACAGTGTGCAATAAGAATACCTCTAGATCGTCAGATAGTAAACTATAAGGACCTCTGTAAATATAGAGCTTAATGTAATGTTTTGCCTGGCACGCAAGAGGGTGTACCTACCTGCTTGAAACACTACTCGGATTTTTTAATTCGTTAATTTAACAAGTTTATTTCTATGAAGTGCTTCAACATTCTCTTGTAGCATGTTTGTGGTATAGAAGAACCAGAGATAATGTAGAAAAAAATCTGGGATCCATGGCAAAATTAGGTAAGTGGGTAAGCCAGGTTTTCAAGGAGAGTGGCCAAGACAATCAATGCCTCAGCCAATCAAGTTCACAAAGAACGTGGTATGACTGATTCTCAGCAAAGAACTCCATGAACACATTCACACAACTCTGCAAAACAAAGGCATATGGACGGAGGAGAAAGCCGCAACTGAATAATGCAGGTGTAAGTTGGTATGATACTTTACAAAACTACTGGAGAAAGACTGCTATTAAAATAGTAGAAAGAAAAAGATCTACATAGTCAGAGAGCACCAGCAAAGCAACTGCACAAGGACCACAGCAAGTCCATGCAAACCAATTGGATGAAGACCACAGCGAGAGCCACTGGTAAAGCAACTAGAGGAAGGGGAAAGCAAGAGTATCTGAGAAGCAACTAGACGAGGAGTGCAGCAAGAAGCTCTGCAAAACCTCCGGATGAGGACTGTAGTGAGCCCATACAAAGCAACTGCACAAGGACAACAGTGAACCAACGCAAAGTTACAAGGCAACAACAGCAGTAAGCTTCTCCAAACGGGTTGTCAGGAGCCCACACAAAGCAACTGCAAAAAGATCGCAGTGAAACTATGAAAAACAGCTAGGTGACTAGGCGTGAGCGCCTCTGAAAATCAACTAGATGTCGACCCCAGCAAAAGCCTCTCTAAAGCAATAAGATCTGGACCTCAGTGAGAACCTCTGAAAACAACTGCCCAAGTCTACCAGTGCATAGCAACTGTACCAGACTGTGGCAAGCCTAAGTAAAGCAACTCAATGACAGTTCCAAAGTAGGTAGCTGGCAGCAGCCGGTGTAAATTACTGCTACAGGAACAAGAAGGTGGTTGTTTTAACAAACACAAGTTACTAAGAATCAGGAGCACAGAACCAGCAAATGGAAATAAAAAACAACCATTTGAAATGAAATAGGTCTTGCATTAACGAGAGTTTGAGCTATTGGCAATGCAACAGCTTGATCTCTCGCAAATGCAAGATCTATTGCATTGCAAATATTGGTTTGTTTACTAGCGCCCATGTGGCGCTTTCACATTCATGAAGGTCATGCCCCTTTCTTTAGTCAAGCAGCGTCTTAAGAAAAAGGTGTGGCGAACATTAGACTGAAACTGCTGCATGGGGCGCTTTAACAAAAAAAGCATTCGTTTGTCAAATTGACAAACGGATGTTTTTTGGGTTTTTTTAAAAAGCACCCATGCCGCGTTTTCCCTTTAATAGCGGCCGCGCACCTTTCTTCGGATGCGGCTTGTCTAAAGAAAGTGGAGCGGCCTCCATTAATGTGAAAGTGCTGCATGGGCACTAGTAAACAAAACAATAAAAAATAATAAGTACGCATGGCCGCTATACTTAAAGCAGACTGCGCTGTTAAAATAAAGAAAAAAACTTGGCCGCTATAGTTAAAGCTGATTACCATTAGTAAATAAGATAAAAGCTGGCGGCGTGCTGCGACGTAGTGGGTGGAATAGGGGCAAATCAATAAACAAAATAGTGCTCACAGCCAAGATAAAGCAGACCGTTTAACAAGACAAGTAACAGGTCCAGTCATTATGGGAGGTAACAAATGATGGGATTGTTATTCCAACGCACTGATTATGAATGTACTCTAGGTATCAGTATATACACATCACAATATTAATACTTGCATATACAGTTCCTAATGTGATTAAAAACCATTGTAAGGTTTTCGAAAGCTGTAAAGGATGTATATTCCAGTAAGAATCACTAGTACACACCAAAACTGTAGAATTGCTAATATGTCAGACTGTTTTGTACGAAACTCAAAATATGTTTTTTAAACAAATGGGAGGTACCAAATGCAGACAAGGCGGTACCAAGGAGGGACTAATGAGCCTACTAACGACTGGAAGCCAGCGTTTACGAAGGACAATGGCACATGCCAATTAATATGGGCTGAGAGTGGGGTGCTTCAAAGTCACACTCCTATACAGCATGCCTCGCAGCAGCGCATTCTGTGCCCAGGCTCGACCTAAAAAACTATTTGTTAAGCACACATTATTGTGCCTTCAAATAGGCAGACCATTAAGAAATGCAGCGTTTGGTAAAAAATCTAGTCTGCAAGTATGCGAGTTGGCACCCTTTGTACAAGGTCTCCAAAAGGGTTTGGTTAAGGAGCGGGGACTTAGACGCATACAAAGAACTGTGATGGGAATGTAAAGATTACCAAAGGGGGAAATGAGTGGCTCATGTTATTTAATGAGAGGTATAAAGGATGCAAGTTCAGTGAGAAACTTACAACAAAATGCTAATGTGCTCGGTGTGAGATGCATAGATTGTACAGACCACACATAGTTCAATTGTTTTATTTGAACAGGAGTCATATGACCAAAAATATATGGTACACAAGATCTGTGGAAAACTAATATCCAAAAGAAAGAACAAGAAACGAAACATTCCAATTAAAGACAATGGAAGCGGATTTACTTCAGAGCACCTACTGATGCCCCTGCCCGCCGCACATCTTCCAAAGGGCCGCCACTGCCATCGCACCCGAAACTTGCCGAACTATCAACTGCTCCCTCAATATTGCCACATTCCCCGACAATTGGAAACATGCCGAAGCCAACTCCCCCCTCCTAGAGAAGCCCTCTGCAGACCCAAAGGATCTCAAGAACCTCAGGCTCTTTTCCCTGCTCCCTTTCGCTGCCAAAGTTATCAAAGGCAGTCAACACCCAGCTAGCACACTTCATAGAAACCACCAGCATCCAAGACACCTCTCAATCGGGATTACGCAGCAACCACAACACCGAGACCACCCTCATCACCACCACCGACATCTGCGCACTTCGACCAAGGCCACGCGGCATCCCTCATCCTACTGGACCCATCAGCAGCTTTCTACACCATCACCCTCTGCACACTAGCCATCAGGCTCCACAACGCCGGCATTCGAGGAATAGCCTCAGACTGAATAAGATCTTTCCTCTCAGGCAGAACGCAGGGGTAAGACTCCCACCCTTCCTCTCAGAACAGACAGGTCAGATACGGAGTACCCCAAGGAGCCTCCCTCAGCCCCACACTCTCCAATGTCTACATGGCCCCCCACGCAACCATCATGAGAAACCACTGACTCAACAGTCTCCTATGCCAATGACACCCAGCTCATCCTCTCCCTCACCAAGGAACCAGACATCAGACGCAATTTCCAAGAAGGGAAGAAAGCTGTAGTGACCTGGATGAGCAACAGCTGCCTGAAGCTCAAGGTGGAGAAAACAGAAGTCTTATCCTTGGCTCCACCCCCTTTGCATGGGATAACACCTGAAGGCCCCCGGATCTTGGAAAGCCACCACCCCAACATACCACAAAAGCAACCTCTGCATCACACTACTCTGCACTCACCATGAATCACCAGATCAACGCTGTATCCTCCGCATACTTCCACATCCTCCGCATAATTCACAAGACATCTAAGTGGATTCCCCCCCACCCCTAACTCCACGAAAACCGGTCGCCACACACTCATCACCAGCAGATAGGACTACAGAAACAAATCTCTATGCCGATACAACAATAAAATCCTCCGCAAACTTCAACTATCCAGAACGCCGCAGCCAGACTTATCCACGACATGACATCATCATCATCATCCAACTACACCGAAATTCCACTGGCTACCTCTCAAAAGAAGAATAAAATTCAAACTGCTCACACACACCTACAAAGCACCCCACAACACTGGACCACGATATGTCAACGACCGAATCCCCTTCCACGCCCCCAAGAGAAACCTCAGCTCAGCCGACCTCGCCTTAGCCACCGTCTCTAGTTTCTACAGGACCAGAGCAGGTGGAAGATCCTTAACCTACCTCTCAGCCAATAAATGTAACAAACTCACTCTTCACCTCCGACGAACTCCGACATTGCACCAATTCAGAAAGGACCTCAAGACCTGGCTCTCTAAATGACCCCAATGGAGCTGCTCACACCCCCCTCGAACGCCTTGAAAACCTCACAGGTGAGTAGTGCGCTTTACAAAACCCTGATTGATTGAAAATTTTGTTGGCAGAGTTAGCAGAGCTTCAAGATGGCCTCCAAATAAGGAGGCTTGTGCTGTCACCTTCAACAATCTGCCAAGCTATTCTTTATTCCCTGCGAGTGGAAAATAAAAACAGGGCTCTGAATCAGTGCCCTCTCCCACCGGGAATTGAAAGCCGTCCTTATTTCTGGTTTAAAGGACTACTGAAGCCAGATGATTTCAGAGCGATGATGGGGCAGATTCAAGCCTAGATTCACTCCATAAGATAGGATGTCCATGCAGGTAGAATCTTAGTCCACAAGAAGCAGAGTGGCTCACTGTACATGGGGTCTGCCATGGCTTGAGCCATGGGAGAAGTGGAACACCTGTGGCCCTGGGACAAGCTGCAGTGCCGACCACAAACTCTGCCCATCTGGGTAGAAGTACCAAAGACCAATCAAGGGATGCAGATGGTCTGTCATGGGTCCCTGAAGACTTCCAAGGAAGGAACAAGTGAGCGACTAAAGACCCATGGTATGCAACACAGGTGAGCCCGTGGGGGCATGAAGACTGCCCTGGCAGCCACAGAGCTGGTGATGGGTGAGACTGGACATCACAGAATTGCAAACTCTAGCGACTGAGGGCCCAGGTGCCAGCAAATAAACGCTGACCCTGCATATTTAGCACAAACAAACAGGTGTTGCTGATATATCCACTAGAGGAGCTTTAAGCGACGATACACTTGGTTGAACTATACATAAGCTGTAACTGAGCTACCACACAACTCAGGTCACCAGCCCACACCAAGACAGTACAGGTACTCTATATAGCCCTGCCATCATTTGTGCCAACTTCATACCGCTCACTGCATCCTCAATTTAAAATATCAGCGGGTAAGAACTGGTAGCAACAAGAGACACAGCCAGCAACAATGACAGAACCAGATAGCACACATCCAGCCCCACCCCCTTTTAAAATCCCAACAAATTGGCACTGGACATCAGCCATGATGAGAAAAGTGGACAATAAACAGTAGCTGGCCTTTAAGTCAAAAATAGCTGGCAGGATAACGGACAAGGAGTAGTATAGGTAAGGACAAGCAGAAACCACAGATTCTAATGCTGCTTCTGAGAGAGACGTGCAGGACATACTAAAAGAAATGAGCAACAGCCTTACGAGTACAGACCGCAAAATGAACTCACTCACCCCAAGAGTCGATCAAATGTCTGAGAGGCTGGACAAGCAAACTTCGAGAAAGTACCTCGCTGAACAAAGAACAAGATTGACGTCTATAGAGAAAACCCTTGAAACCAATCGGATCTAAAATAAAGACTGAGAGCTAGATCATGGAAAAACAACATACCAATCGTGGGGATTCCAGAATCCATGAACACTGGTAGGTTGAGACATTAATTGAAAATATGTTCAATAAACTTTTTAGTAGGGAGACCTTTTGCCCAGATTTCATTGCATAGAGTCTCCATAAATCGCTCACCTGATGCTGGTACCGGGTGCTATGCTGGGGCCAATTATTGCACTACAGTTCAACTTTATCGCCTCAACTGCTTCGAAACGTTCCGCGCCAGTGCAGAACGTTCTAATAAACGGGCGGGGCCGCGTCGGCCAACGGGCGTGCGCAGCACTACCAAGGTAGTGCTCGCGACAGCTGTTGGTCGATACCCGCAGCGAACGGGTTAAAGATAGAGACAACAATCCCAAAACTGGCACGTGAGATTAGAGACCTACAATTCCAGGGCTTAATACAGCTATCTACTCCAAAAATCCAAGAAACAGGACTACAATGCATAATGTTATATCCTGCAGGCTGCACATCATGTGGAAAGACAGCTAAATCCATAATGAACCCACAAAGAACATAACCAACTTAGACATAATCCGATCCGACAAATAGAAAGGACAAAGATTAGCTCAACCGTAACCTGGTAAAGCAGAATAGGAGTGGATCCTGCTGCTTGGTAAGGTATAGCAAGAAAAAGATTCAAACTACAGAAGGACATGGTATCAACCCAGCTAATAAGAAAAAAGCTGTAGAAGGTTATTCCCAGCTCCCTGCCTGTTACTGAAGTGAAATATGCTGGCCTATACAAGTCTTAAATGTAAATAAGTGGGCCCCAACCATGGTTGGCCTTAGAATAATCAGCCAGTTGGGTACCAGACCCCACAAGGAAAAGTGACTTCTCAGTTTGTATTGTAGATAATAATAATAATAATAATAATAATAATAATAATAATAATAATAATAATAATAATAATAATAATAATAAAGGAGTTTATAAAGCGCCTGGTGACGCCATCCCGGCGTGTCCCCGCGCTGTGGAGAGAGCAGCAGGAAAAAGTGAGAGACCTATAAGGTAAAAAGGTGGGTTTTTAAAAGTTTCCTAAATATTATCTCTGTCTCTGCAAGTCTAATGTTCAGAGGGAGAGAGTTCCAATTTTTGGCCGCCAGCGCACGAAAGGAGCGCCCTCCCATTCTGGCCTTGTTTATCCGGGGGGCTTTCAGAAGTCCAGTTCCCTCGGAGCGTAGTGCTCTGTTGGGCACATAGGGGATAGCAAGATCCTTTAGGTATTGAGGGGCTTTCTGAGAGGTTATCCTGTGACATATTAGGAGCGCTTTGAACAGGATCCTCTTTTTTATAGGGAGCCAGTGAAGGGCAGCCAGGGTGGGCTTAGAGGCAGCTCTTTTGGGTAGCCTGAGGACTAACCGTGCTGCCGTGTTCTGGAGAACCTGCAGCTTTCTGATGTTCTTCTCGGTAGTCCCTAAGAGTAGAACATTACCGTAATCGATACGGGAGGTGACTAGAGCTTGGGTCATCGTGCGTCTGGCCTCTAAAGGAAGAAGGTCCAGAGTACGGTTTAGGGTCTTCAGCACCCCAAAGCATTTCCCTACTAGCTTCTGGACGTGGCTATCAAAGGAGAGTCTAGGATCGACCCATACACCAAAGTTCTTTGCTTCCTTGCAAGGAGAAGGTAAAGGGCCTAAACAAGGAGGCCACCATTCCTGAGTCCAACTAGCAGTGTTTCCCCCAATCACAAGAAACTCTGTTTTAGAGCCATTGAGCTTCAGGCAGTGTTGGTCCATCCAGCCTGCAAGCTCCTGCATGCAAGTTTTAAAATTTGCGGCAGCTAAGGTGGGTGCCTGGGATAGGGAGATGAGGAGTTGGGTATCGTCGGCATAAGATACTAATTTTATGCCGTACGATTGGACCACATCCGCCAGCGGGGCCATATAAAGGTTAAACAGGGTGGGGCTCAGGGCAGAGCCCTGAGGCACCCCCTGTTCTAGGGCAATGCTGTCTGAAAGGGAATTTCCTCTCTGAACCTGGAAGCTGCGATCTATGAGGAAAGCTTTGAGCCATCCCAGTGCAGCCTTGGTGACCCCAGCCTGGTTTAGACACTGTAGCAAGATGGAATGAGCTACAGTGTCAAACGCAGCACTGAGGTCCAGCATTATGAGTGCCATCGTATGACCCTCGTCAGCTCCTGCCCGAAGCGTTTCAGTCGCTCTCAGGAGGGCTGTCTCAGTGGAGTAGTTGGTCCGGAAACCAGACTGGGAGCTGTGCAGGGATTTATTAGCTTCTAGGTGAGCCATGAGTTGTTTATTGGCAATTTTTTCGGTCACTTTTGCAAGGTATGGCAGGAGAGAGATCGGTCTCAAGTTTTCCAAGATATCCTGACTTACATTAGGTTTCTTTTTAATTGGCAGTACAATTGCCTTCTTCCAATCTAGCGGTAGGCAAGCTGAAGAGAAAGATAGTTGGATTATGTGCCTAAAGTAAGGTTCTAGTACCTGTAAGCTCTCTCCGAGTACTTTCGGGGGGGCGGGGTCACGAGGGGAACCCGATTTGACGCTCTTACAGATGTTTATAAGTATTTCAGGAGGGGGAACCGAGAAGCACTGAAGGCAAGACTCAGTAGAACTAACAACTGCACTTTCCATAAAATCATGGCCAGATGTCAGGTTGTCAGAGAAGCTGGCATAGATGTTGGTGATTTTTCCAGAGAAATAATGTGCAATTTTATTGCAAGTTTCCACTGAGTTGTTGCATGATACATTATCATTTGTGAGCACTGAAATCTCTTTAAAAATTTTAAAAAGCTCTTTAGAGGAGTTCTCTGCCTCCCCAATGCGCGTCTTGTAATGCAGGGCTTTGGAAGTGCGAATTTTATTATTGTATTCCTTTTGCGCTTTTTTATATTGTAATTTGATGACTGGGCAGAAATTGATACGCCATTCGCGTTCTAATTTTTTGCAAGCAGATTTAATTGCCTGGAGTTCGGGCGTGTACCAAGGAGTGGATTTTCTGGCGTTTTTGAAATTGTTCATGCTGCGAATAGGAGCCGTTTTGTCTAGGGCCATTAAGATTCGATTCTGCAGCTGACTGTATGCTGTTTCACAGTCAGTGCCTTCTAAAGAGCCTCCTGTTACGAGCAGTTTGTTAAAGGTATCCTGGGAAAAGCTTTTCCATTTCCTGCGCTGGTACCGGTGGACCGTGTCATTTTTAGGGTCATACTCAGATCTCTGCAAATAGAATGGAATAATGGAGTGATCCGACCAGGGTACCGGAATAGGAGGAGAAGCATGCACTCTGGAAATGTTCCCAAAGATAGGGTCAAGGAGGTGACCAAGTCTGTGAGTAGGATCTAGGTTTATCAGGTCTAGCTGCAGAGACTGGAGAGAAGACCTGATGTCCTTAGCCTCGGAATCGAGGGGGTCGTCAAAATGAGCATTCATATCACCGAGCACAAGGAAACTGCTTTTCCTTATTGCTAGGTGAGCGGTGGTTTCTAACAGGCTAGATGTAAAATCATACAGTCTCACAGGAGGTCTGTACACGAGAATGCCTGAAATGGAGAGTTAGGGGTTTATGATGATGGTAAACGATCCTGCTTCACTGTGATCAATAGTAATAGGCGATAGGGAGCATTGAATGGGAGTTTTAGTGGCAATAGCAATTCCTCCTCCCCTGCCATCCCTTCCTATCCAGTCTGGACAGGGAGTAGCCAGGAGGCATGGCTTCTATGATGTCAGGGTCTGAGAATTCCCCTAGCCAGGTCTCCGTAAAAAACATAATATCAAAGCCATCATCCTCCAGTAGTTGATGTATTTGTATACTATGCTTGCCAAGAGAACGGCAGTTAATCAATCCCGCCTTAGTCTGCATATTGGAGCCTGCCTTAGTGGATGGCTCGTCAGGCGTGAAAGAGCATATGGGGCAACTATGCAAAGACAGCGCCTCCATAGTATGAGTACATGATAGGGTGACAGCGGGACAGAGATCTAACAGCTCCTGTCTAGCGTACCGTATCTTGTGGGATGTTGAATGGCCAGGAGTCGTGGCCCCGCGCCCCGTCCGGCCACGGACGGGCGCAGACGGGCTGGACTTTGGCTCGACTTCGGCTCGCATCCGGCGCGCCCGCTGCACGCGTCCGCTGCGCGGTTGCGGTCCTCTGCACATTTATAGGAGGGGTAGGGGCGACTAGAGCGCTGAACATGCAGCCCTGAGCCCGGATGTGTTGGGCTCCTTCTCCACCCTCCGCAAACAAACGCCCAAGATGGACGCGGCGGACCGGGGCGGGAGTTCGAAGTCAAAGTGCCCAAACAAGTAATGTCAGCCTACAGGTGAGGCGCAGTTTTAAAATATAACACAGCAATACACTGACAAATAAAATTAGCATTCGTCCCCAAAATTAAAAAACGCTAAAGATTCAGCGTCCCCAGTGCATGCTATGAAACACCAGCGTTAGCGGATAGAATCAGCCACTGCCACCGGCTGAACTCATCTCCACCGGGAAGGGAAGTTACTTACCTTCGGCAATACTCTTTTGGTTTATACTCTAATCAATCGCAGATTCCTCACTTTTAGAATATTGCACTGAGAGAGCCTGGATCTCACTCACGTAATGAATGAAGTTGATCGGAATGAGGAAGATGATTTGAGAGTCAGAAGATGCAACGTACAGCTGTGCTTAGGAACGTCAGCACCAAAATAAGATCCAACTTGGCATCACAAACTGTTTGGGAAGGAACACGTGTCAAACGATAGGGAAGCGCACCACTACAGGCAATTTAAACAAGGACAGCTGGTTCAGCAAATGTAAAGGCCAGACAAAAATAACCTTCAATGGTGCTCACTACCAGACCTTGCTGAGCCAAAGATAAAGCAAGCAAACCATCTGGCAATGTGGTTTGTAAGGGATCTTTACTGCAGATTCCAAGCCTGGCCACATGTTTGTCCCAGAACCCTGCATAAATTGACTTTGTGGATGTCATCCTCGCAGTCGGGCATCTCTCTACAACCTCAGGACATAGATCTAACATAGTCAATTTCCACCACTCAATCCCCACACATGAAGCTGTAGATAGCACTGGTTTGGGTGCAAATTTATCAAGGACATTTTGTTGCAGGATCTTCTTCCAACAAACGCATTATTTGGTGGAGATGCTGCACTCAAACAAGTAAAGCAAAACTTGTACAAGAGCTCAAACAAAACTTTCACCAGAAGAATTTCAATTAGAAAAGATGTCCTCATTGAAAACTGCGGTGGTTGTGGACTATATGTCACAATTGAGAATGGTCAAGATTTCAACCATGCAAAACTTTGGAGAGGTCGATCAGGCTGTTCTACAGAAATTAAAGTCAGTGTGCACCTTGCAAGAACTGCACATTGTCTTTGACAGTTATCTTGAACTATCTGCCAATGAATATGAGGGAATCAGACGAAAGTCTAAAAGTGGAACAACTGACCTTGCCTGCATCAAATAGTCCACACCTATACCCGTGAAATTTGATAAATTCTGGTCATCAACATCGAACAAGATTAACTTGGAGAAATTAACTCGCCCAAACATTGCTGATGCTTCAGTAAACACAGACTATCCATTTTTTGCAAATGGAATGATAGTTAAGGAGAAGTTCAGGTCTGCAGAGATACATTTAAAAGTTAAACAACTTAACAGCAAATTGGAGAATGTTGACCTTTGTGTTGTGCCACATGTCAAGTGGGCTGTTCAAAATGATCCTAAATCGAATCATTATACTGTCAAATGACATGTGTTAGGATGGGTAAATACGATCAATGAATTTCATGAAATGTGCAGGCCTGACAACGGCAGTATCAGTATATGCAATATGAACGTATGCCACGCTTGTACCCGCACAGCGCCTGTCAATGCAATATCAATGTACACCGTAACTTGTGCCCGCACAGCAGTGTCATCAGTACTAATGATTCCAATGCATTCCGTGCTCCCTGCTCATTCAATATTATTGTTGTAAATAAGAACACTGTAAACGTGCGTTCAGACCAGAGCAAACAATCTCGTTAATACCAGTTGATAATAATGTGAAAAAAATTTATATCGACGACTGCCATATTATTTTTAGGAGTTCCGATGAACTCACATCATTGTTGTTGGATTCAGCCAAGGTGACCTCTCCATCAACCCTGAGTCAGACATACGCGGTTGGCAAGTCCTGCGAATCATGCCCTTGCCTATCGAGTAACGGGTCATATGTGGGGTCCCCCATAAACCAAAGAAACACGCACCCAGGGAAAACCCTGATTGATTACACAGATAGATAGTTTCATCACACACAAGTCTGAGATAATCGGCCCCAATAAAAACAAACAGTTTGGCCCAAGGCTTGCGTTCCCCGCAAAACTAGATACCACATGTAGATAGGCACACTCAACTTATCAGGACACAAAAGGCACACCACACGTAGCCATGACACGCTCCTCATGCCGGACATCTGGACATTTACAAACTGGGAAACACAAGCTTTCCCTGAGGTCGAGAGACATCTGTGTCCTTATCAGATGCCCGTGTTTGTTGATTTACAACTGAGATGTTTTTTTGGAATGCAGCAAAGTATTCTATTGTATAAATGGACAGTTAAAACTTTGAACATCGAGAGATTTTGAAAAGACACATTTTGTCTAGGCTCTCCCAACCGCAGAGTTTATTTATCCAATTTGTTCCTGTTTTGCAAAACGTCTCTTGTCTTTTCATTTAAGGTAAACTCATATCCAGCAAGAGATATTATTGTGCTACTTAGGTTTGTTGCAATGTTCATAAGTCAAGGATTGCCAGAGTTATAGATACCTTATGGACAAGAGGAGAAAAGACCCTAAATCTTGCTTTATATTCTGTACAAGAAACTTGACCAAGAGTTGCCCAGTGTCCAAGGCACATATTCTTACAGCTAATGAAGCTATGAGCAAAATTGGAACAAAGCTTGGAGCTTTAACAGGGAACCTGTGAAGTTTCTAAAAGGATTTGCTGAGACAAAGAAGAATTTGACTTTAAAGATGTAAAAAAAAAAAAAATATGTTGTACGTGTGCTGATTTTTTTTTCAGACTGTCGCACATTTGATGATATTCGGTACAGTGAGTTTAAAAGATCAGTCCCACTAAGTGACCTTCCACCTATGTCATATTCTGTAAGTGAACACATTAAAAGAGTGTTCTACTTGATGAGAAGATGTGAACATTTTTGGATCATGCATATGTAGAGAAAAATCCATGTGAATTTGGTTGGGAATTTATTAATAGCGTGCCAAAATCTACAAAATTTCAAAGACTCTACCCACAGAACAAAGAGGTCCCTGTTGATATGCTGTTCTCAAATGTTCCAATTCTGCAAATGTACCACGAGTGATTGTAATATTTCATTTAATTGTTTTGGCAATGTGTCTAAAACAGAAGCGATAAAACATTTATTTTCATATTTAGATCATGAACAATGTTTGGTGTATGCATAAAAGGAATTAAAAAACATTTATTTAATTACTATATGCTTCTTCTTCCTCTAATATAGCCTCCATTTCGAAAGATGGCAGAAGGGTTGCTCTGAGGAGTTATTTTCTATCTCTACAAGATACATGACCTCGAAAGCCTTTTTTTGACACCAAAATGAAGTATGTGAATCTCATGGTTCGCAAAATATTACATCATTTCAGCACAATCGCCATTCTAAAAAATATCGTCCAGAAAAATATGGCCCAGATCAGCAATGTCTACCCAAGCTAAACTACTTCTCTAATGATCCAGAAACACAAATCAAAAATGAAAATCTCTGGAAAACACTTTTTTTTTTTTTTTTTTACAGAGGTAAATCAGGGGGCCGGGATTATGCCACTTATGTAACACAAACTCATAAGGGTGACCATTTGGATTAGTGGAGCCTTACCAATGCAACTGTTGCGAAAATAAATAAATACGATGGTGACCCAAAAAAGAAATCTGAAAATATAGGGTCTCATTGAGGGGCAACACCTAAGGCTGTTAATACAAAACAAGCTAAACCGGTATTGCCCACGATTCTTTGACGTGATCCACAAACTACGTTCTTAGGCAAACACATGATTGGGGGTGGGGGGGGGGCGAGTGGAGGCAGGGATTTCAACACTATACTGGAATAGCATACAGAGAGGCCTTACTACCTCAACCAGAACTATTATAGAGACTGAAACTACTTGAAGACACTTGTACAGTAACAGGGAGTTCATATCATACACATCAGTCCATAGGGTTCATTCATGCAGCGATTAGACTTCTTCCCAGAAAATTGTGCCACGTAGTTGAGAACTGTAAGCACACTCTCTATCAAGATCCTGGTGATGCTTTAATTATTGATTCCTGCAATCACACACAGAGCAAGAACTAGGTGTTTCGCACCAGAGGCACTACTGGATTCAGCTTTCAAGGAAGAGAAAAAAATAAACTTGTTTTGAAACCAGTGTTGTCTCAGTAGAAAGAAACCATATTGGAAACTTTCAAGGTTTTTATTTTTTTGTAGTCGTCATACAGCAATATTTTAAAATTAGAGGTGTCGGGGGTCCTCTTTCCCTTTCGATCTGACCTTCTGGGAATTTTGAGGTTTCTCCTGGGTGGGCGCACCATGTGCGTGGAGTTTCTAGGTTACCTCTAAGCTTTTACCTCCTTATGTCCGCTTCCAATGCATTCGGTACTGGGTTGAGCTAGTCATTTTGACTACTCATTCAAGTTTTCACTTGAGACGTTACTGCATTGCTTAATCATTGGACCATGCAGTATTTGTTGAAGTAAAATTTTCCCAGATATCTCAATATGCATTTCTTTTACCCCTCTGTCTGCCGGTTTCGAGTTCGTATGTTCTGTTTATAGAGACTAGCCACTGTGTTGGTGGTACACTTTTTACCCACTTTATGCATATCTCCCTTCTTGCCAATAAAATCAACATAAACAGAATTCTCTCTTGATCCCTACTCAATTTTGGGGTTTTTCCATGGTCATATCATACCCCAAAGATAACCAAGTTTATACTCCCCTCCGTCTGTTGGCAGAGTATCTTAGATAAAGTCTCACCAGTTTCTTTCCAGAAAACCTCCAGTTGAGGGCACTGCCGGAACATATGGAGATCTGCACCCTTTTCTCCACATTTAAGACTTCTCCTCTCTCCATGGCCATTGATCTTTGACAGCCTCTTTGGCGTCCAATAAGCTCTGTGGACAGTGAATAAGTGGTTTCTTCTTAACGGTGCAGATCTTACAATTTTCCAACATGTAGCTACAGATACCAATTAGGCTGTATATCTTCTTCCGACAGTACTCCTCCCAAAGTCTCGTCTGGAGTTTTGTCATCTTCCTCACCTTCCTGAATCAGGGCCCAGTACCAATGTGCTTTCTCTTTTTTTTATGGGGCTTATTTCCCTGCAGCATTTCTTCAATTTTTCCCGATCCTTCTTGGCTATCCTTCAGATTTTTTACCCAGCTGACCAGTTGGTAGTGCTAAAATCGCAAGATTGAGTCTTTTGTGCTTTCTTTCAGCACTTCCCATTCCAAGACGGCGTTTCGGGTCTTTAGCTCTCCCCATTTTGGGATATAGCTTTCCCTCAAGGGGTTTGCTGTTCCAGGGGAGTCCCAAATTGGTGCATATTTGCTGTAATATGGGATTTTAAAAAATCTTCTCATTTTATACCAAAGTAAGGCTGCTGCCTTCTGCGTTTTCAATTTTATTTTCTTGAAGTACTTCGGGTGTCCGAACTTGTACATATAAGGACTTCCTTCCTTGCTAACTTTGCTTGGAGGTGCTCTGGGAGTAGTTCAAAGTCCAAGCATTGATTTGGTGTATTTAAACTGGAAGGCTCTACAGTATTGTAGTATATCGGGGCTGGAAAAAGCCCCTTTTGTCTTGTTTCTCTTTATCTTCCTCTAGACTATCCTGGCTCCCTTCACGTTCCAAATGAAACTGCTTAGTTCTCCCTGTAGTCTTTAGCTTATCCTCTTTGAATTCCAGCGGGATAGTACTGAATAGGTAGGTACATTTTGGAAGTATAGCCATCTTTATTATGTTCGATCTTCCCATGAAATACAGTGGCAGGCCCCCCAGGCTTTGAGCAGTTGTTTTACCTCTTTATGTACTCTGTCAAGATTTAAGGTTGTAATCTCTATATCCGTTGTAAATTCTATACCCAAGTATTTTATTTTACTTTTTACTCTAGGATCGTGAGATACTGTATTCCATTGGAGAATTTCTGTCTTTGATTGGTTCGCCAGGTATCCTGATACTCTTCCATATGATCTCACTATTCCTTCAACTGCTGCCAGGGAAACTTCAAGATTACTGGTAAACACCATCAGATCGTCTGTAAACAAAGCAACCTTTTTTTCCCCCACCCTTGGTGCATAAATGGTACTATTTCCTTTGCTACCCTCAGTAGCTCTGCTAGAGGCTCTATATATGAATCGAATAATAGGGGAGATAGCGGGCATCCCTGCCTAGTGCCTCTTTGTATCATTATTTTATCTGTTATTGAGTCATTTACTAAGACCTTAGCTAAGGGACTTGCATAGATTTCTTTAATTGCACTCAAGAAGGTCTCCCCTAAATGGAATTTAGCAAGAGTTGCATTTAAGAAAGGCCAGCTCACTATCAAAGGCTTTGGCAGCATCCAGAGTTAAAATTGATAAAAGGTGATTTAAAATGTGTAGCTAGATCAATTGCGCTAATGAGTTCGTGAGTAAGTTCCTGTATGTGCCCATCTTTAATGAAGCCTTTTTGATCTGTATGCACTACAGTCCCCACCACCTTTCCTAATCTTTTGGCTAAAATTTGTGTATATACCTTGTAGTCAGTGTTAGGAGTGAGATTGGCCTATATGATTCCCCTCTTGAAGAGCTCTTTCCAGGTTTCAGTAAAAGACAGATAATTGCTTCATTCTATGAGGCTGGAAGAGATCCTTTCTCTTTGAAAAGTTTATTTAGGAGGGCCGTCAGTGGCGAGGCCAATACTTCACGTAGATGGATATATAGCTCATTTGGAAGAGCGTCTGGGCCTGCTGCCTTACTTTTTCTAAGTCCGTTCAGGGTCTAGTACTACTTTACGGATAGTCTGATTTAATTCCGCGATTTGCTCCTGTGAAAGTTTTGGTATATGGTCTTCCCCCAAGAATGCTTCAATCTGCTCTTTAGTGGCCATTGTTTCTTCTGTATATAAATTGTTGAAACACTTCTCAAATTCTTTTCTTATTTCTGCGTCCTCTGTGGTGTACTGTTGGTCCTCCTTCTGTATATCCTGTTGAGAGTTGTGTCTGTCTTCAATTTCCACGCTAGCAGCTTCCCACAACCTTCACCGTATTCAAAGTGGGATATTTTGCTAGCCTCCCATTTTTCCTTGACTATTTGTTAGAGGGTATCGGCCAACTCCATCTTTTTTTTCTTGTTTTCCTCTTTTCCTCAATGTCAATCTTCGCTTGTGGAGTAAGATTGTTTTTGACTAGCTCTGTCTCTATCGGAGCAATATCTCTTTCTCGCTCTCCAATCGGGACTCTTTTTACTTTATTTTTGTATGCAGAGAGGCTGATTCTTTTCCCCCTGATGGCGGCCTTATAGGCCTCCCATGCGGTCTGCTTTGTGATTCCTTCATTGTTCATGCGGAAGAAGTCTTCCGTCTCATCTGATACCTTTCCAATGCAGGTCATGTCTTGAAATATGGCTCCATTTACTATACATCTGGGGTTAGTGGCAGGGCAGCTTATCTTTAGGTGTAGCACCACAGCTGAATTGTCAGACAGATGTGCTGGTATATGTTCTACTGTCTGCGTAGAATTTAATAATCCTGTGTCTATCAAGAAATAGTCTATTCTCGAGTCATGTCCCAATCTTTTGTTTTGCAAGGTGAATTTATTTGTTTCAGCCCCTTTTTCCCTCTACATATCCATAAGACCTAGATCCTTAATGCAGAGGGTTACCCACTCCCTCATTTTAGGTAAATTAGGGCCATGCTTGGTTGGGAACCTATCCCTTTTGGGGTCAAGTATGATGTTGAAATCCCCTCCCATTATTATGGGTGCCCTAGCTGATAAGCGTTGAGTGTAGACTTTCTGGAGTGGCTCTGGGTCATCAAGATTTGGACCATAATACCCAATACTGTAAGGGTTGTTTTGTATCCTTACATAGATTATAACCCATCTTCCTTTGTCTACTTCTGTAGCTTCGACCCTTGCTCCCAGAGACTTCTTGAACAGAATAGCCACCCCTTTCACCGTAGTCTTGATTCGTGCATACACATGACTATCCATCGCTGACTTTTCAGGATCTTCTCCCATTCACCATTCGGTAGGTGCGTCTCCTGCAATATCATGACTTCGCAATCTATAATTTTCAGGTATTCCATTATCTTTGCCCTACGTTTCCTTATCCGTAACCCATTTACATTCCACGTCAAAATGTTAACTGCCATTTACTCTGCATTTTTGTGCACACTTCCCTTTTTTGAAACCTCTTCTAGTCTTCACATGTATGGACCCGTTTCCCTTAACATCATATTGCTTTCTTAGGACATTTTTATTTTTTTCCCCTATTTTTCTCCCCATAATGTGCATTTTTTTTTATTTTTACAAATTTTTTCGTGCTGCCTTCCTCCCTTTTTTCCCTCCCTGGGAAAAGCCTCTTTCCATTTTCTTTGGGGCATTTTCTTTGCCCTCAATTCGTGCTCCTTACTCTTCTACTGGTTTTTGAGCAGGATAACTACATCTTTATTTACATCTTTATTTATCCTTAGTTTTACTTATTTGTCTGTTAGAGTCTTTAAATCGATCTATGAAACACTCCACCTCCTTTGGGTCTCTGATGTTATACATTTTATTTTCCCACATTATTATGCACCGTCGCTCCTAGTGTTTTCAATCGCTGCATGTATTGACCAAGCTGCCATTGCCTGTCGTGCTTTGATCTTGAGATATCAGACCTAATTCTCCATGACCAGTTCTTTTGAGAATGACCCTGCTTTTAAACCCTCACTTAAAATCCTCTCTTTGAGTGTGTACGTTTTGAAATTAATGAGGATTTTTCTAGGATTTTTTCTGGCCTTGTTTTTCCCATAAGGGCCACTGTGAACTCTTTGGACGTCTTCAGCGAGTTCCACTGATTTCACCCAGGGTATAGATTCCTCAAGTAATTTCAAATTAAAATTCATTCAAAAAGCTGTATTCAATATTCAAGAATGAATTCATAAAAGCATACAAGTTAAGAGAAAACATACAATCGCAACATATCACAGAAATACAAAAAGATAAAATCAGTATTGATTAAAAAGCGGGCAAGTCCGGTTAAATGAAGACAAAATATTATAAAAACTATATAAGTGTACAAGATTAAAAAGCTTTACATAGAGTTTCTGAACCTAATCAATAATTTTAAAAAACTAGATATAGCCTGAGCCACAGAAACATTTTCCAACAAGTAATTTTACCACAAAGCTTTTAACATCCTCCTCTTCCAAATTTCCAGGGATGTTTAGAATTCTTAGGTTGTTCCTCCTAGCCGGGTTTTCCATGGATTCCAACCGGTATCTTCTCATTATATGTTTTTTTAATCACATCAATTTCTTTCCTATTTCCATCCACTTTTTTGTTTATCACCACCATTTCCTATTCTACTAAAGTGACTCTTTCCATGAGCATGTTCATTTTTTGGTCAAGTACCTCGCATGCTTCCTGAATCTTGGTCTGGTTTCTCTCAGACGTTGCAAAGTTCGCCCTCATTTCAGGGTGCCCATCATTTTTTCTATACTGGCGTGGGGGCGAAGGCTGTCGCTATCTGCCTGGCCGTGTTGCTCTGATACCATCAAGGGAGCAAACCTGTTATTTTCCATTGGGGCTTCTTCCACCACGTCAATCCTACTTGCTTCTGACTGGCCCATATTCGAGTCCTTTTCTAGGTGGAGCTCCATTTTTTCTTGATCTTTAAAGTAGGACCTTAAGGATGGAGTTATTTTCTGCTTCGTGGATTCTAGAGTCTTCAGCTTCACCAGGCTAGCTCTAGACAACGGAGCCTGTGCTTTGGTTGCAGTTGTGTGCCTTTTCTTTCTTTTCGTGCTCTTTGGGACTGCTTGAGGTGATGTGTCTAATTTAGAAGACAAGGATTTCGTGTTGGGCTTCTTTTTAGATCTACCAGTCGTGGGGTGATGGTCTGCCTCCTCCACTACCAGCGGTCGATATTTACTCCTCAGGCTGTATCCTGTCTCTTCCCTGGGGTGTTTATAACATTCTGGCTTTGCCTGATCCACTTTTAGCTCTTCCCCTACCACAGCCTCCAGACCATCCAGCCTTAAGGGGTTGGTTAATATATTTTTCTCGGTTTGCTTTTCCTGCTCTATTCCGAGATTTGTGGGCTTGTTAGTATTTGTCTGGTTCCCCTTTGCCTCTTCCAGTTTTACAGAATTACACAACTTAGCAACCGCCTTAGCAGCGTGCACAGAAAATTCAGTTCTAGCAGCCTTTCTGTCTCGCCTCGTTCTCACTACTAGACTTTGCCCATTCCCCCTTTCCTTTACTCGATAACCTCTCTGGACGGCTACACCAACAGCCACTATCCCGCTCTCCAGGCAGTATTCACAATTTTCTCTCAGCACACTTATCACACAAGGAGCCTTACCTCCAAGTGGCATCCTAGCGACTGCTTTCCTGGCGCTCGTGCACGCAGGGACTGCCACTGCCCACACTCCGCCCAGTAGATGACTGCTCCGCTGGTGGGGTATTCCTTTATCCACAGCTTTTATTCCTGCCCCTACCAGGCTCATTCGGACCTCTTGTGCCCGCTTCGCACTGCTCCACACTGCTCCTGTTATGTGAACTTCACTTTCCCCTGCTGGGTCTCACCGACCTCCAAACTTGTGCCATCTGCATTTGGCTTGCCTTCTCCAGACTCCACCCGCACGTCCAGGCTCTGCCCCTGCACTTGCGGCTCCTCTCCTGATGCAGTACGACCAGACACGATCGTCGCGTACGTTCCCCGATGTCTATCGAATTGTTAAGTTCAATTTGAGTGCCTCATTTGTCTAAGTTTAGAATTTTGGCATTCCCTGCTCCCTACGCTGTTTTTGTGTGTTGATTTCAGTTAGAAGAGCACGGAGCTCACAGCCGAGATCCTATCCAGCCGCCATTTTCCCCCCCTCTTCAAGGTTTACATTAGAGGCTTGTACATCGGGGGGAGTAAATCAGATATACTTGAATGAATACAAAACTACTTAAACACACCAGGAGATCTTGAATATACACTCCTGCAAACACCACCATCCAGTAGTAACTGGTTGAGTTCAGAGATGATGCAAGTTGCCATTTAAAATATATTCGCAAATATGCAAGGGATAGGCAGTACAGGGAGGGGGAGAATCAAGGGAGAATGCTAGCAAGGATTCTTAGACCAAGGTAAACCTCAAATGATGCAATTGAGATTAAAATGTAAAATGGTAACTTGGTATTTGATACAAACATACATACCGGAGCACTTCTAGGAAAGTTATGATAAATGATGCTCCTCGCAAATCAAGTATAACACTACAATTGTGGAAAAATACATCAACAGAGTAGCACTTGCCTAGAGATTAAGTAGAGAATTTGGTGGACATCTAAAAATAATAGAAGAAATAACTCATTCAAAGACAAGGCCCAGCGGCACGGCACCAGGCTCAGAAGGGCCAACGGTGGCGTTTTACAAACAATACATGGATACCCTGGATCCATGTATCCTAAATATACGAATATATTTAAATATACTAATGCTGGCATGCAATACCAGGTGCCTGCCCCCTTCATGAAGAAACGATCACAGGTGCAATACTTAAACATGATAAACCGAAATCTTAATGGGAATTCTATGAACCGCTCTCTTCTGAATACAGAAATCAAGATTTAGCTGAAATCATCGCCAGACTGCTGCAGCGATTCAGGACTGAAATTCTAGCGGATCAGGTGGGGTTCACTGCTCGAGTATCAACAATATATAATCTAGATCATTTCTTGGAGACGATGGGTGAAACGGCCACAGATATGCAGGCAGCAGTAGCTAGGAGTAGAAGGAAAACGGATGGCCTGAAATCACTATTATATTCAGATCTGGTTGCAAGAATTAAAATCAAAGGTGTAGAGAATCTCAAGGGTCACTAGCCAGGGCTGTCCCATTCCCCTTGGAACTGGCTATGGAGCCACTGGCATGCAAGATTAGACATCACCCGTAATGGTGAAGTCTCAAATTTCAGAGGAGACACACAGCAATATCATTATACACAGAAGATCTATTACAATTTCTTAGATATCCCGAAAAGTATTCGGCACCAACAATACAGGTAATCACAACATTTGGTAGTGTAAGGGCTAAAAATGTACTGGATAAAATCATTCATATTCACAATGACCGAAAACAAAAGTGTTTTTATTAAACGGTCCACTACAATTGGCCAATGGCCCACCAATGTACCGGGGTATTAAAGTCAAAGTCCCTGGAGTAATCTGTAGAAAAAAACTATGTTCCGCCATAGACAAAACTATCAGAACACAATATCACTGGATCAAACTACCACTATCATTAGATTAGTGGGTTGGATACCCATCATGTAAATGGTAATATTGCCTACATTCTTAGATCTATTTATCAACAGCCCTAACACGGTCATTCTTTGAAAACGTATAAACTTTAATCATTAGGATGCCTACTGCCAGCAAGGGAGACTCCGACATTTTCGAAACACAAAGTCTAGCAGGGCAAAACCTAAATACCCATTTCTATGTTGTAGAAACGCTTTCTGTCCATTTCTTGTAACACCGGCATTAACAAAATCCCACACACTAATCGGAAGAGAAAATAGTAGCTATGCTATGGACTTACTACAGCAATCGTGAAGACTAACCGAGGTAAAACAGTAGGCAAGATTAATATACAGTAAAGTGCATCAACAATATATAGCAGTGGCAAGAGTGCACACAAAGCATACCCATACTTTACTCAACAAACCATACAAAACTCTACAATGTATGGATACCGTGGCACTTGAATCAAAAGCTGAAGTACCATTGAGAACATTGGTATTTACAAAACTGAGACTTATTCCTAAATGGTACATTTAATGAGCTAAAGCAACACAAAAGGGAGTAGGGATTCCTAAGCCCACTTCATATTTGCCTCTATTATAGTATCCACAATAAGCTAAGAGATAGATTAAAATGCTGAATGCACCAACTTGTAAAGTACTCAAGAACGTGTTAGGCAGTGCCGGACTGGCCAACGCAGGCACCGGGCGTTTCCCCGGTAGGCCGCTTGGGTGGTGGCGGTTTTGGGCCCCTGGGGGGCCGTTTTTGTTACCGGGGTCGGCAATATCAGGCCCCGAAAAAACAGAAAAATGGCTGAAACCAGTCCTCGCAAACTGCTCGGCTGCAATCCCCCTCACCCAACTGAGCAGTTGGCCAAGGCGGGTTTTGGTTCCCAGTCCAGCCCTGGTCATAGGTGCTTTAAATTCAAGAGTTATTGCATTAATATACACAGAAGCGAGTATGAGACCCATAGGTCTTAAACGTGCTAACGTGAGGTGCTTTAGGGAAAGGATTAGGTCAGCCCATCAAAAACTACCAATGGAAGTAATGCACCCAGACAAAAATTCTCTAAACAACAAACAAAGTCTTCAGCCTTTTAACCCCATGCCCACGGCCGGAATTCCGCTCCTGTGCGGCACATTCTGATCGCGGGCGTGGTCATGACGGCTGGGAGCCATCAGCACACGAGCACTGTGTGCCATGACGGCTCCCACCCGTCATCAGCATCGAAAGGGTTAAAGTTTTTAAAAGAGTTTATTATACACCTGATAGTCTGCTTGTTATAAAGATCAAACTAGGCTTCAGATGCCTGCCAACAGCTTAATATATTATAAATGTGTGGATAAGAGACCGGATATATAGTAACTATACTGCTGATACATACACTACACTGTTACCCCAACAGCCCACCCTCAAGAAATATGGTTCCCATTGAGAGTATTTAGCATCACCAGATCAAGATGCATAAATCTAAAATCTTGAAAGCCATGGAGGTGCACTAAATGCCATAAGATAGACGCAGTAAAGTACATGACAGTATTTTATAAAGCTGGCTACACTGATCATGATGGATCACAGCGGATAGATAATTGGATAGTGACCAAGGGATCCCTAACCATGGGGCACCCCAATAAACACACTGGCATCATAACTATTGAGTCTGAATTAGTATCATACTGAGTTTGTTACATAGCACACATTCTGTGTCATGGCTCACTGAAGACGAATCTATGTTGTAAATAATTCATTTTGAAAGTTTTATAGAGCGCGAACAAGATCCTGGTGGATATCAGAGAGCTATACAATCAGTAAATGTTACTTATACAGTAAATAAGAGCGAATCTAAACATATGTACAAAGCATATTGTAAAAGCACCATAGTAAGATGCAACATCAAGTCTGTCTTGTGGTTGGGAGTGCGTGTGCATCTCGTCACAAGGTTTCAATATACCATATTCATGTGAATTTGGCATGGAGGATGGATTTTACTTCCACTACCTCTTTTAACAAGCATTTACAATGCAATGGTCTCGGCATTATTAAAGGTAGAGCTATTGGCATTGCTCATGACATTTTTTTTAAAACATAAATAAATGGTATTGTCATTTACAATGGCAATGGGTGAGCATTAGAGAGTACTAGAGATTATTCGCGGGCACAGAGCCACACACACAAAAAGCCACACACACAGAGGCACCCACACACACACAGAGCCACCCAAACACACACAGAGCCCTACCCACACACAGAGCACTACCCACATACACAGAGCCCTACCCACACACACAGAGCCCTACCCACACACACAAAGCCCCCCCCACACACACACAGAGACACAACAATGCACCCACGGATTCCTCAGGGGCAGAATGCTAATAGTTTCAAAACAAATCCTTTTCGTCCCTGCCCAACCTCGAGAATTATCTCCCTGCAAGTAACAAGCACCAGTGTATTAAATAATTGCAGTCACATGTGAAAATGTAACAGTCCGCGTGAAAGGCAAAAGAAAAAAAAAGTCCGCTACTGGTTATTGCAGCTGGAGCAATGTTAAAACTGTGAGGGGGTGCAACCACATCAAGTATGAACTGCAAACACAAACTCTGAACAACCACGAGCATGAAGGTGGCTGGATAACGTAGAGCAAGCTCAACTGCAGTCACCGACTATTTATTCAGTGACTGAGCCTTGTAGTGCTTCAGAGTCCTGTCAGCAAGCGAGGAAGGACAGGGGATTTGGCGCAAAAATTGGAGCTGCTGGTATAGACGGGGAGACCACAGACGGATGTAGGGAAAACATACACACTGGGGCACAAAGTAAAGGTGCTCACAGAATGTGAAAGTTGCGGCAAGGGGCCCCTAAAGAGCATGGACATGGGTTGCAACAATTGTTTTAGCAGATAACTGTGCAGAGGGCATTGAAGCAGCGTTTACATGCAGCTGGCACACACTAGGGGTGTAACGAGCAGGTGAACAAAGGGACAGAAAGACCTCCGCAATACTGGGGTCTCAGAGGGACAAAGAAAAAATACAAAGCCCGAGCGTCGCTGGTTTAAAAAAAATAATTGAATCCCCACAGGTGCCCCTGTGCTCCATGCGGAGCTCTGGTGGTTCTGTGAGGGTTTTTGCTGGTGGGGGCTCCGGACCCATTTGTGGTGGTGTGCTCGAGACCCCCGTTTTTTTTTTAATTAAACCCCGGAACCCCGCTGTGCTCCATGTGAGGGCTCCGGGCTGTTGAGGCGGGTTGGGCGGGCATCCAGGCCCAGTTGCAGCGGTGAGGGGGGGGGGTCAGGAGAGCAACACAAAAACAGGATCACAGACAGGGGAGCACAGAGGCACACAAACCGGAACACAGACAGGGGAGCACAGAGGCACACAAACCGGAGCACAGACAGTGGAACACAGAGGCACAAAAAACGGAAGACAGACTGCAAATAACTCCTTCACGACCCCAGTCACTACATTCCCGACACACAGAACTCACCTTGTAATTGTTCCTCACCCTCGCTGAAATGGCGGCGCTGCAGTACTTGTGCTTCTCGCCGTGCATGCTCTCGGGTTGGGCAGAAGGGAACTTGGAAGGGGGATCGCAGGGAACAGAAGTGAGCCAGGGGCATGCTCTCGGGTTGGGCAGAAGGGAACTTGGAAGGGGGATCGCAGGGAACCGAAGTGAGCCAGGGGCATGGAAATATGACCCCGAACTACACCGATTGACCGGGGAGGGAAGGAAAGCAGAGATGCGGACTCCTCAACCGGTGAACCAAAATGGCGCCAGCAACTCCGAAATTTTTTTCCGATTTGGGGGCGTGGTTTTGATGTTCTGAGTGACAGGCAACGTCACTGTCTAAAGAACATCAAAAATTACGCCCCCAAATCCGAAAAGGACGGGGCTTGTTTGGAGTGACTCATCTCTCCTCCAATGGCTGGCCTCCGTTTAGGAAGCCAGCCAATGAAGGAGAGATGGGGCACGGAGGCGGGACCTTCGGCGCTACTCAGACTCATTAAGTCTCCGGCCTAAGACTGCGCAAGCGCAGCCTTTTAGGCCTTCGACCTAAAAAGGAAGGGTTAAGTCTGGTTTCTGGGGGCAAGGCATTCCAAATTCTGGGTGCCATCCCAGAGACAGTTCTGTTATAAGTTTTTTTCTTATTGAATTTTTGTAGTTTCAGTAGTAGTTTTTCTGCATTTCTTGAGGGTCTGATAACTCCTGAGATCGTCAGTTTCTGTGACAAATAGCTGGGTGCCTTGTGATGCATGGCTCTAGGCATCATGCATGCAATTTTCAGATGAATTCTCGCCTCCAGGGGTAACCAGTTAAGGGATTGTAGGTCCGGGGAGATGTGAGAGCTAAGTTTAGAACCAGTTATGAGTCTTGCTGCTGCATTCATTGAAGCTCTTAATGGTGCAGTTGATGCTTTGGGTAGGCCACAGAGAGAGACACATCCGTATTCCACTCTGCGTATAACCAGAGCCTGTACTGCTTGCTTGAAGTCATTTTGTGGTAGGAAGGGTTTCAGTTTCCTCAGTGTGTTTATCTGGAAGTTTGCTCCCTTTGTAGCACTGCTGATATGTTTTTGCATGTTGAGGTTACTGTCTAAAGTTATTCTTAGTGACTTCGCCGAGTCCCGATGGTAGGTTGAACGCCGTAATATGTTCGATCCATTCTTGAATTTTGGGGATTTGGGCCAATGGAGCTATTAGAAGGAATTCAGTCTTTAGGGCATTCAGTTTGAGATGCTTTTCTGCCAGCCAAGTTTGGGTATTCCTATGCTCTGTATCAAGTAGTTTGACGTCCTCTAGGGTGTGGATCTTGAGGTATAGTTGTGTCGTCTGCATACATGTGATATTGGACGTTAGAGGTTTGTAAAATTTTGTGAGAGGTTCCAAGAAGAGATTAAACAATGTTGGGGATAGTGAGAACCCTTGCGGGACTCCCAAAGATACTGGGACGGGCTTGGGCAGGGTGTTATTGACTTTGAATTGTTGTGTCCGGTTTTGGAGAAATGAAGTAAACCAACTTAGCACTGCCCCTGATATACCCATTCTGATTTTTAGGAGGTCTAACAGGTTCTCATGCTTGACCGTATCAAAAGGCAGAGGAGAGGTCTAGTAGGATGAGTATCCATTTTGATAAAGGATTTGCAGCGCATCTTCAATTACGTGTGTCATAGCTGATTCCGTGCTATGGCCTGCACGGAAATCTGATTGATGTTTGTTAAGGAGGTCAAAGTGATCAATGCTTCGTCAGTTGTAGATGCACACATTTTTCCAGAAGCTTGGCTAAGGTAGGGATATTGGAGATAGGGCGATAGTTGGTTAGGTCGGTGGGGTCTGCCGTGTGCTTCTTTAGAATGGGTGATACCTGGCCTACTTTGAGGGTATCTGGGATGCAACCTTGTTAAAGTGAACTGTTTATTATCTTGGACCAGAGAGGTAGAAGCAGTGGAGTTAGGTCTTTGAATGTGTTTGCCGGGAGCGGGTCAAAGAAGTGGTTGACGGGGTTCGGGACACTGAGTATTTTGCCTATGGAGTCTTCGGAGTAGGAGGTAAATGATGACCAGGCTGCATAGTTTTTTAGGTTGGGCTTTGATGCGAGTTGGCATGGCGCAGTTAGGAGTACTGGAGGGGTTTTGTATGCGGAATCGCGTATAAGGTTAGGTCATTTAAGAGGTCGTTCTTGATGGTATCGGTCTTCAGGGTGAAGGTGGAGAATTCTTCACAATTTGGCTGTTGGATTCTATGCCCAGTGGACGTTGAGGTGCCTCCTTAGATTGGGTTTTGATCAGTTCAAAGAGCTTTTTGGGACGATTTCTTGCCTGGTCAAGTTGTAGGCTGAAAAAGTCTGCTTTGGTGTGCTTGATCGGTAATATGTGTTTCTCTTTGTCCTGAGAATCTGGAGGTGGTTGGCGGATGGTATTGCTCTCCAGGCACATTCCGAAGTTCTGGGCGAACGCCTGTCCTCGTTGAGTATGCCGTTGTACCAAGGTTTCAAATCTTTTATGGAGACTCTTTAGTTGAAGAGTTGCGGCCTCATTTATTATCGATGTTTTAGAGCTAACAAAGGTCCTAAGCTTTTGGTAGATATGATGTATAATGATAAGCACAGACTTAAGATGAAGACTATGTATCTTTTCCTCCAACTTCCAGCCGGACAAGGAGATTTTTATTTTAAAGATTGGGTGAATATATACAAGATTTGGGAAGTGGAACAAGCCACAGTTAACTGGGCACAAGACTGTACCGAGTCAGAGGAAGAAAGGAGAGACAATACATGGGGGGGCGGGGGGGGGGGGGGGAGGATAGAGTAGCAGGCAAACAAGGTGGAGAAAAACAGTGGCTTATAACGAAATATTACATAAGCTCAAAACCGACAGTAACTGCAACACATATTACAAGATTGAAAAGGGAAGCAGAACTGCACAAACTGTCGACGTCACGTTTCGATCCCTGTCTCCAAAAATTAAATTGGGATCATCTTCAGGACTACAGTGAACATTTTGCCCGAGTCTCTCGAACTTGAAATTACAGAGATCCTCAAACAAATATCTGACTCTGACCCAACACCTGATGCCAAAAAGTTGCTTGAGCAGATCGTTAAACTGTTGCTCATTTTCACAGAATCGAACAAAATAAAATAAAAAACTAAAAAATCTAATAAAGTTAAGAAGGATGTAAAAGCATACAATATTGAGAATACATACCCTTATCAGCTCTAAAACATACAAATTACCCGAGGTCCCTCGCTACCTTTACGGGTCCCCTTGTATTGTATACTAATCATTTATTATCAATGTCATGACCGAGAGGTAATGGTTGGTGTACGTAACAGTAAAAATAAAGTTTTTAAATAACACAAAATAGTGCTGCACACAATAGATATACAAACAATGGGATTCTATCAATGCGTGCAGAAAATATAATTTTTTTGATGAATTTTATTTATACAAAACAAATGGGGGGTGGAGGGCTAATCTTTGCTGATGGCAAAGGTAGGCACTATGTGTTTTTAAAATACCCCTCACACACTAAGGATCCCTTAGTGTCATGCTTCATCATGGGGGTCTTCCCGTCCCTCTACCGGGCGGGGCATGCTGCGACCTACGAACTACGCGGGAGCACTTGGTATTATTGAGAATAGGCTATGTGTGATGTGATGGTTTTGTAAGTGATTAGGAAAGTGTAGGGACTAGTGTGTGAATATAAAAGAACTTTAAAAATTTCCTGGCTAGTAGAAAAAAATGATTAGCTTCTCTTGCTGGAAATGTTAAAAAGGTGTGTGGTAGGGCTGGAGTGCGCCCTACTTGGTCGGCATATTTCATAAGCAGTCCCCACCCTGTAGAGGGACGGGAAGACCCCCATGATGAAGCATGACACTAAGGGATCCTTAGTGTGTGAGGGGTATTTTAAAAACACATAGTGCTTACCTTTGCCATCAGTAAAGATTAACCCTCCACCCCCCATTTGTTTTGTACAAATAAAATTCATCAAAAAAATTATATTTTCTGCACGCATTGATAGAATCCCATTGTTTGTATACATATTTCAGGAGGGTGATTCTATCACCAATACCTCTACACTTCCCTATCTGTTTATTTTGGCACAAAATAGATATACAGTTCCCAGAGGCATACATAGATCTAAAATTGGACATAGCAATTCCAAACAGAAGATTATTCAACATGCTTAACGTGCCACACAGTCAATTTGCAAAAGGGTTAGATGTGGGCACCATTCCAATCTCTAAAGCAGAAAGGAAGGTGTGTGTACTGGCCACACATTGTTGAACCTCTCCTTTATATAGCCTAAATACAGCAATGTTACCAATTCGGGAATACTGTGTAATTGGAGCCTAGACCACCCTGACAATGTTAGTAGAAAAGGCTGCATGCATTGCTGGCTCCCTCCTATATACGTTTGTGCTGTTAACATTGTTTGATTTATACGACAACATAAAAAGAATCTGATTATAAATACTGCACAAACCAAAGATACAACATCTTCTAAGAATTCTAGTTAGGATAACAAGTCAAGTTCAGGACATTATGAAATGGCTCGACTACCTTATTGAGTTAGATTTACTTCTAACTCAGGCTGCACCCAACCGATGGAGAAAAGCTCTAAAGACAGATCAGTCATATTGCGGCTGTTTTATGACTGAACAGGAAATTTGGTGGTAATCTTATTAAACTCAATTAAGGTTTATTCCGCCAAATCAATTGCAGCTGCTTCATATGGTGCACAAATTTGGGGTAACTTTAGCTCCAATTGCCAAGACCTGTAGAATGCAAATTCTTTAGAAGTCTAATAAAACCTTCCAGTGGCAACACTCTCCATATTGGCTGAAGAGATATTAATACAATTGTAACTCAGGCAGGTTTTTGGACAACAGACGCACAAGAGCAGATTCTGTGTCAGGACCGGAGGCTCAGATTATACTTTTCTCTCTTCGCTTTATTCTGTAACAACTTTTCCCAGCAGTCAGAAAAGCTATAAACGTCATCGTTTTTCAAAAGAGTGAAATAAACAACGAAAATGAAGCAGCAACAAGAACAAAATCCAACTCTGACTGCAACTCCCATGGTCCCCAAGGGCAATGTCCACACAATCCTTCTATAGTGTCCATCCTCCCTACATAGTCTCCTTGTCCTGGCTGTCCTTCCTCTTTCTTCGCTGCTTACACAGCCAGTTAAGTGCATATTTTCTTTCCTCATTACGTTAGACCTGAGGCAGTTTTTCAGGTGACGGGAGGCGCTGTGGGAGGGGGTGTGGGGTGGCATATTGCATTATTTGTTTGGCTACAGTATTGTATTCTGCGGAGTTTCTTTTTTCACAGAAACCTAATCGGCCGTGGGAGCGCTCCTTAAGTGGCTACGTCCCACTTGGTTGCAGTGTTCCAGTCTCGTGGTCGTGCAGCACGGATCCTCAACTGGGGAGCCGCTCTGCGTGGAGCTTGTCGCGAGAGCCTTGTCCCCGAATCCGCCTCACTGAATGCTCTTTTCTAGGGTCAGTACTTCCAGCATTGCCTTACTTTTTATCACGAACGCCCCAGTGGGGGTCCGTATTCTGGTTCGACCGCACTTGTACACACAAGGGCTGATTGTTCCTTTGAGCACCTTTGTGGTGCGCTGGAGGCGGTGAGAGGCCGGGTCCTTTGTTAGGGTCTAGAGTGCCTGATGTCAGTGCCTGCCCTTATTGCATAGTTTCTGCTGCCGCAAGAAGTTTAGCAGTCCAAAAGTCTGTCCATATTATTCCCTCTGGTAACTCAGAGGGCCTTAGATTGAAGTTACCGCCTCAGTTTGGTGTGACTGGCTCCCTACTGTTAAACCCATGGTGGAGCAAGATGATGTCCATGTTGAAGAAGAGACGCAGTACCTCCCTTAGGATGATGAGGCAATAGATTCATACATTTACAGGAGTGTTAATGAAGTTGTCGGGCCCATGGAGCAGCGCCTCTCCAAACAAATCGTCCAGGAGTGTGCCAAGCTGGCACAAGCACGTTTGAAAATCCCATCACAGGTCTCTGCCACCAACCCCCTGGGGAGGGTCCCCCACCCCCTGAGAGAGCCTGTAGTGAGGGTGACCCCAGGGACGCTCCTGCGGTTGATAAGGGGGCATTTGAACGCGCTTGCGTAGCGCATTCTTAGCAAGGGCAACTCCACCGCCCCTGTCCCGCCTTCGACCTCCAAGCCAGTCCTGCTCCTCGCGCTTGATTCCGGGATTCCCCGGAGGATTCAGACTATGACAAGGGGCCTTCGCGTTCTTGGCGCCCAGCTAAGTCTTCCACCTCTCTGCCGAAGGACATCTCCGGCATGCTGGACCCGGATGAAATTATTCATCCCCGGTCGGCGGCCTGGGCCCCTACGGAAAGGGTGGCTAAGTTCGTGGCCGGCTGCCTTCGCAAGACCCTGGAGAAGGAGGCGAGGGGTTGCCTGCGGTCTGAATGTCCGCGCCCTACTTTGGACGGGAAGGTGGCTTGTACACCAGAGATGGACTCCAAGATGGCAACCTTTCTGGTCAAATATATGAAAGGCCCGTGGAAGGGGATAGACCGCTCTTGGCGTTCATGGCAAGATAAACTACTGGACGCCATAGAGCCTTTAACTGAAGTGAAGTGAAGTGAAATAACTTTATTCAGTAAAAAATTTCACCATAAAAGTATACAATTTATACAATACATTTTAAAATTTAAAAATACATTAAGTAGGTACCTAGTTCAATAAAATTTCATCAAGAAATGTGCATATTATACAGTACACATAGTATGCTAAGGTCCAACAACCATATATGCATGTGACCTCACATAACTGCCCCATTACATAATGGTAGGGTAGAATACAATTTAAAACCAATACTAAAGACCATCAAAGCATCCTACCAGAGAGCCGGCTGGCTATTAAGCGGGGTGGGGCGGGGCTTCATCCTCCTCATACGTGTCAGCCATGCACTACCCAAATATTTAGCTACCCCGCATACCATGGGAGTGGAGGACGTATCAGTACAAAGAACTCGTAGGGCCATTTTGTGGCATCTGAGACCCAACCCCATACATAATGGTTTTAGCCAAACCTTCCTGGCAACTTTATATGCGGGACAAGCAAAGAGGAAGTGCGCCACAGACTCATTCGGGGCAGCACAGCCGGGGCGGGGGTTCGGCGGACCACCAGCGTTGGTCCACCCCGAGGTGAAGTCATGCACCGGGAGGGTCCCAAACCTGAGTTTCAAATAAAGTGCTATATCCAGAGGCTTTGATATAAGGTCAGGGAAAGGTTCCAATTTTCTTGACCATTTAAACTCTAAGAACCGCTCCATGAGCAAGCCCCCTGCGCCACTACGTATTGCCTCTGCCTGAACCCAATCCCAGTACAGTTTCTTCATCACTAGTTTAGGGGGTGGCATTTGACTTGCCCATGCATCGCTCAGGCCCAGTTGCACAACCAGCTGCCTCAAGTTGCTCAACCACCTGATCTTATTACTGGTATTGAGCAAAATAAGTTAGTCTAAAACAGCAGCATAGTTTGTAAGCTCCCTGGTCCTTCTCAGCCGTACCCAAAATAGTAGTGGGCGCAGTCGCACTAAGTCTTTAAAGGAGCGCCTGCCTAAATCTAGCCGTAAAGGGATTAGCGGGGTAGAAACTGTGAGAGCCACCAGGTCCCTCAAAAACTTATTTTCGGCTGAGACTAACTCCGAGACATTCTGGAACCCCCACAGCTCGGAGCCATATTGGGCGGCCTGTAAAATCTGTCCCTCATAGATTGCCAGAGCCGGTGGCACAGGTTTGCTCATCGACTCAAGATGTTCTCTCAAGGTCACCCCTGACACTCTTTTGTGGCTGAGAAACATTTTGGCCAGGTGATCCTTCCAGTTCATCCGACTATTTACCCGAACCCCCAAATAGTCGAAGGAGTCTACCAGCTCCAGAGGTGCCCCGTTGAGCGTGAAATTGTTCCTAAATCTTTTGGAGGGTGAGAGGGCCATAAGCTAAGTTTTAGAGGTGTTAATGGTAAGTCCTCTAACCGTACAGAAGATGCTAAAATGGTGCAAAAGCTTTTGGAGGCCCACGGGGGATTTAGAGATCAGTATGGTATCATCCGCGAAGAGTAGAGTGGGAGTTTTTTCCCCCGCCAGGGATGGCGCGTCTGCCTCTTCCTCTCTCAGATTGTCCACCACACCGTTCACAAAGAGACAGAAGAGGGTCGGCGCCATAACGCAACCCTGGCGGACTCGACTCCTCACGGGCACCCTGTCTGTCAGTTGCCCCTGGGTGCCCCATCTAATCCTCGCATAATTCCCCTCGTGGAGCCTTACAATCAAACCCAAAAGAGGCCCAGGAAAGCCCATCTTCTCTAGCGTGTCCCACAGCCTTGCTCGAGGGACCAGGTCAAATGCGGTCTTGAGATCTATGAAAGCCAGGTAGAGACTACCCTTATTGATGGTCACAGACTTCCAGTAGATGGCAAAAAAGCGAAAGACCTGGTCCATCGTGCCCACCTTTTGGCGGAATCCTGCTTGGAAACGGGAGAGGACATGTTCCTCTTCCATCTTCCATCCAGATTCCTACCCTCGAGATAATGACCCTGCCGACCACCTTCTGAATCACGTCTATCAGGCTGATGGGTCTATAATTGGCAGGGTCATCTCTGGCCCCCTTTTTGAACACGGTGACCACCTCTGCCCCCTTCCATGAGTCTGGCACGGGTTGTCCCTTAGCAATCAGGTTCATTATAAGGGCAATAAGTTTGGCCCAAGCAGCAGGATCTTTTAGCAGAAGGTCCCCTGGGATCCCGACCGGGCCAGCCACCTTCCCCGGGGTCAAATGTCTGATTGCCACTACTAGCACCAAGGGTGAAAATGGATCCTCAAACACTAGTGGGAGTTGATCCCTTTTAGCTGGGGCTGGAGGGGGACAAGAGGGCTCTTCAGCTCCACCGTATAGTGCAGAAAAGAAGGGAGAACCATTGTTGGCTTGTTATGTGGGTAGCTAATGGTTGAGAGCTCTTCTGTCTAGCTTTATTAATGAGCTCCCAAAACATTGCATTCCTCTTACTCACTGCAGAATTAAGATCCTTCCAATATTGTTCTTCCCACTCTCGTTTGGCCAATGCCATTATCCTTGCATAGTCCTTCCTGGCCGCTCTAACTAGTGAGAGATCTTTATTAAGCAGGGCAACTGTTAGCTCTTTCTTTTTTTCCCTGCACTGGACCGTATACCAAGGGTTGCTGGATTTGGGAGATGTATTATTTAGTCTTCCACTTTTCCCCTTGGATAGGAAATATTGGCCCACTTCTTCTATTGTGTTTTTATATGCTGTAGCAAAAGCAAAAGGCGACTCCTGGGCACTTCCCATTCCCAGTTCCAGAGCCGCCAATTCCGCGGTCAGATCTGCCACATGTATCTTGATACTTACAAGTTGATCTTCCTGCAGTTGGGCCTTGTCCCATTTCAGCCTTCGGTTACCATTATAAGGGATGACCTCATTGGTTGTCCTCAAGGGAGCGCTCTTCACACATCCCTTTGGGTTGCCCCACCTTAGCTTGGTACAGAGGGGGTTGTGGTCACTGTCCTGTGTAGATACCACCTCCATATCTACCAGGTCCCTCCACAATTTAACATCCAATAAGATAATTGGATTCTTGACGGACCAGTTAAAAGTCATCGCTCCAGCACGGTCAGACATAGTCCTACCGTTTAGTGCTCTTAGATTATGTTCCCTAGTGAGGGCATTAATTTGTATTGCCCTTGCTGACCATTTTCTAATTGGGGCTAATGTCAAGGCTGGAATAGACCATCTAGAATCTTCCTCCTCGATACCCAAGGGATCATCCCCGCTAAGGGGCTCGAATGTACAATTAAAATCCCCCCCCACTATAATTTTAGAGGATGGGGGGCAGTTGGCTAGGGCCAAATCTAGACTCGTTAGTGTGGAAGAGGCTGTGTCCCCCGGTGTCCCTCTGGAGTAGACATTGAATAAATCGAACCTACTCCCCTCAGTTTGTCCCCTAAATGAGAGATGTAGGATGTCCCTACATGCAGAATCGTGGCTAACATCCCAGTTCAAATCAATTTTAATCCAGGCCAGTAAGCCTCCCGCTAGTCTACCCATCCCACAGCTTAAGGCGGGAGAGAAGAAGGTTGTGTACCCAGATTTATGTAATGGAAGCAGACTCCAAGTCTCTTGGAACAGACACACATCGAACTTCCCAATAAATGTGTGCCATTCCGGTAAAGCCATCTTCCTTTTTAACCCCGCCACATTCCAAGATAACAAGTGGACGACCCTATAACCTATGGCGGTCGCATCAGGGGCCCCCTTGTTCCCACTCCTCCCCCGAGCAGTGGGCTTTGGGCTGGCCTCCACATAGTTAATTAGATTTAGGGCTACATTTCTGCAGACATTGGAGCCCGTGCTCAATACCTATGTAGTAGCTGTAGTTACACTACTACCCGTGAAATTGGCTAGTATGGGACCCACTTTCACATTGTCATAACAACTGGCCTCTCTTGAAACCACTCGAGCTGTACCCCCTAGTCTGGCATCACATGATCGACTGCCCATGCGCAACCTCGACTGTGATCTTCAATCGCAGTCTTCCATACCTGATAACACAGTACCTGTTCCCTGACTCCAAAGGTGTAAAGGGTCTCAAGTGGTCCATTCTCCTGCTGGTGTTTCTATTATAACTCGGGGGTACCGTATTCCACCCGAAGGGATCGACCACATGTGCAGGGTATTGTCCGTGAGGTGTGTGCATAGTATTATATCATGGCAGAGGGTTTGTATGAGTGGGGATCAGCCCACTTGTAAAGGTTGGGGGAAACACCAGGGATCTAGGGTAAAAGTATGTCAGGGCCAGAGGGGTGATGCAGTTGTCACCACTTCCCGTGGGCCAATTTAATATGTAATCCACTGCACGCGGGTCTCTAAAATTAACTCCCCCCAGATCGCCCTCAATGTCTTTGCATCTACCACCCAGCCAGGTGAGTCGCCTAACGTGCACTCTCGCCATCAATGTTATGTGTGATGGGTCTATATGTACCCAGCCAGTTCATGATTTTATTCTTCAGCTGGGCGAACCCTTCCCTCTTGTTGTCTGATAATGGTGGAACCCCCGTCAGAACAACAACAAAAGGCACAGCTTGTGGGGGTAGTTCCACTTGTGGCCCTTTGTTCACTGGGGCTCTAGAGTGACTAGCACTTCCCCATTCCTCCCGCGTGTTCCCTGTGGGAACCATTACCAAACCCCTTGGCAGTTCACTAACCGGAGCTCCTACCGGCATGTTTACCCAACAAAGGCCACAGCCACAAAAGCATGTAGAGTCGGCCCTACTAGCGGGCTGTGGAGTGGCTTTAGTAAGTTGGGATGGAGCTTTAGCGACTGTAACAAGGTGCCCAGTATACAAGGGAACGAGAAAGGAGGCGGACTGGTGGACTCATACTGACGAGGATCCCCTTACTCCTTCCCCACAGGACGAACAGAGTTCCTGGCGCTCAACCACGGGAGGAAATCAGAACGGCTCCTTTAACTGGTTGTATGACCCGGACGAAGGTCCCTCCCACCGTGACGTATGCTTCGGGGCATTGGATAAAAACCCGGATATCCCTGAAACAGCGTATGACATCACAGGAGGAGGAGAACGGAGGGCGGAAGAATACGCGAAGGAGAACCGGAGAGTGCGTGGAGTCGAGGACGCCGAGCAAGGAAGAGAAGCAGACGTGCCCCAAGGAGAAGTAGACGCGCTACAAGGCAAAGCAGACGAGCCAGGAGGCCAACGGGACCGCGCTGCGCAGTGCCACACTCCCGAGGGAGGAGTGTGGCTCAGACAGGTACGGGACAAGTTTGCAAGTTGGGTGGGACGTCGGGGTGTAGTCCCGCGTTAGTAAGAACACCTTGTTCCCTAGTGTTCCCGCACCTTCCTGGTCCCTATAGTACCCTCCCCCTCACCACGACTCACAGCAGCGATAAAGCGTCACACCAGAGGTGTCCCTCACTTCCCCGGTTCCCTTGGGTAAACAGTTACGAGGACAGAAAATAATCAGTCCCTTTCTTTTGTTGGTTTCCTTTCCGGACACCACGAGAGCCACCCCACCCAAGGAGCCCCATCCACGGGCGAGACGGACTCCTATACAGCACCTGTCCCAATAGGCACCACGGATCCAGCCGAATTCGACAAGGAAAGACTGACATTTCGACAAAAGAAACTGTATATGAAAATAAAACCCGCGTTACCTAAATCTCGTTCCCAGTCCATTACCGACTCCCCGTTACAGCGACATTGGTATAATGTAGCATAACTGAGGTTGTGGGCGGAGCAGCCACACTCACCTGGGCCTTAGATGGAATAACCTTACTACTTATGGCGGTCTCTAAGATCGTAAGTCTAATCTCCACCCTTTGTAAACTCTCAATGATGGGCAGAAGGAGAGATCTAATTAGGTGTTCCAAGTTTCCCTGTTGAATTGTGGGGAGTACTACATTCAGTAATGGCTCCACAAGGGCGGGGTCAGGCTCAATGATGTTGATATCCATGACAGGTGGTGCAACTACTGGGGCAGTGGCAAGATTGGGAGACTTTCTGGCACCTCCACTAGTGCCAAGACAGGTTTAATAACGGGCTTTATAGATTTACCAAAATCAGAGTGGCTAGTTTTAGTTTTGAGCAGCCCTCCCCCATCTTTCGTTTTCTTTTGCTAGGGGGTGGGCCATGGGTTTTTACCAGTGCTGAATGCTTCGGTTTCTTCCTGATCAGCTTAGCACGAGTGGGGATCTGGGTAAGTCAACAGCCGTACAGCTAGAACTTGAAGGGGGGGAGGCACTTACAATCTGGTCAGTAGGATCCCAAGGAGTGGGGGTACAGTCACGCAACAGAAATGGGACACTATCCAGTGATAATAAATCTTCATTACTACTTGGACTACCTGCCTCCTGGACAACGAAGTGGGGTGTAGAGTCGGCAAGAGACCTATTTTTCAAACTTTCAACAGAGCGTCGGCGCTCTGCCAACAAGTTCTCCCTATCGCCATCGGCCGATACCCTGGTGAAATAATGGTCAAGTGTCCCGTTTCTAGACCCCCCCCCCCCCCGGCTTTCCAATGGTGGTAACCTCGGGACTCAGAGCCATGTCCATCAGTTGTATCAGGGACCACAGTTGGGAGACGCTACGGAAGTAAGAGGATAGGCCCAGCCCAGCCTCCTCTGGCCTCAGAGGGCCCGCCCTTAGCCCGGGCTTCGCCCCGGGCGCTCCCGCGCGCTGCCGCGCAGCTGTCTTACAAGTTGTTTAAGTAGAGCTAGAGCGGGGGCGTGGCCGGCAGGGAGAGCGGCCCAGGAGTTGCGGGCTAATCGAGCAGGGACTCCTGGGAAATTGAGTCCCTGCTACACTGCTCGCAGCCCTGCCGGTGCGAAGATGCTTCCCCCGGCAGTTCACTTTCCGACAGCCCCTTCCAAAGTGTCACGCTGCTGTCCCTCCCGCAAGCACAGGAGGCGAAGCGGGACCCGCGCAGCGGGTCCGGCGAGGCGTTGGTGTGCACCCCGGCACACGAGAAACAGTCCAGCAGCAAGAAACAGCCCGTCCAGCGTCCACAGGGCATGTCACCAGCAAAAGGTATCCCACAAGCAGGGGGAATTGAGGCAAATTAAAATCAGGGCGGGGGGGCGTTGCCGGCAGGGAGAGCGGCCCAGGTGTTGCGGGCTAATCGAGCAGGGACTCCTGGGAAATGGAGTCCCTGCTACACTGCTCGCTGCCCTGCTGGTGCGATGATGCTTCCCCCGGCAGTTCACTTTCCGACAGCCCCTTCCAAAGTGTCACGCAGCTGTCCCTCCCTCAGGCACAGGAGGCGGGGTGTTGGTGTGCACCCCGGCACACGAGAAACAGTCAAGCAGCAAGAAACAGCCCGTCCAGCGTCCACAGGGCGTGTCACCAGCAAAAGGTATCCCCAGACGATGACAAGGGGTCTTCGCGTTCTTGGCGCCCAGCTAAGTCCTCCACCTCTCTGCCGAAGAACAGCTCCGGCATGCTGGACCCGGATGAAATTATTCAACCCCGGATTAAATTATTCAACCCCGGTCGGCGGCCTGGGCCCCTACGGAAAGGGTGGCTAAGTTCGTGGCCGGCTGCCTTCGCAAGACCCTGGAGAAGGAGGCGAGGGGTTGTCTGCGGTCTGAATGTCCGCGCCCTACTTTGGACGGGAAGGTGGCCTGTACACCAGAGATGGACTCCAAGATGGCAACCTTTCTGGTCAAATATATGAAAGACCCGTGGAAGGGGATAGACCGCTCTTGGCGTTCATGGCAAGATAAACTACTGGACGCCATAGAGCCTTTAACTAAGATCTTGGACATGGTGGAGGAGGCCAAAGATTTAGGGACTGCCATTTCCCCGGAGGCACTCTCCAATTGGGCGCAGTGCACCGGATTATTCCTGGGCAACACCAACTGTGCCCTGTCGACAGAGCGCTGTCAATCTCTAATTAAATTGGACCCCCAAGTTGGGGGATCTGGCCTCTTCAGAGGCTGGGGCAGGGGACTCTTCGGAGACCCCTTTGTAAAGGAGCTAGGAAGGTTTGTGGCCACGTTTACCTCGCTGGACAAGGCCCAGTCCAGTATCAAGAGGGTATTCCAGCCCCGGGTCTCTCAAGGGGCCGGTCGCAGTAGGGGCCTCGCGACCGGCTGTGGTGTGCACTCCATTCCCAACAGAGGACAAGACTCCGGGGCGTGGTCAGTACTCCACCAGCGCCACTTACTTAGAGTTCTACCACCGAAGGGGCAACGGTTCAGAGGCCGTGGTTTCAAGAACAACGCCAACGGAAGAGGCAACAACGGTAAGTGTCTTGCCAGCTACGCATCTTTGTATCGGAGGTCGACTGGCGCACTTCCAAGACGCTTGGGCAGGTATTACAACTGATGCTTGGGTTTTGCAAACAATCCAGGGGTTTCACAGAGTTCTATGACACCCCACGTCAAAACGCCATCCAGATCCCATCTCTTTCTCCACCGCGGATGCTCAGTTGGTCGACGAAGAGGCGTTACTCCGCAAAGAGGCCATTTGTCGTTCAGAAATGCATCTTCCCGGTTTTCTCAGCAACATTTTCCTATGGACAAGATCGATGGAGATCGCCGGACGGTCATCAACCTAAAGGAGTTCAACGGGTGGTTGGTGTACCCACATTTCAAGATGGAAGGGATTCACCTGCTCTGCGATATTCTCCTTCCATCCGACTGGACCTCAATGATGCGTACTTGGTGGTCCCCATTTATCCACTGCACAGGTAGTTCCTCCATGTCTGCTAGAAGGACCAGGTTTACGAGTTCACCGCCCTTCGGTCTTTCCTCTGCGCCTTGGTGCTTTACAAAGGTGCTCCACCCAGTGGTGGAGTTTCTCAGAGCTCAGGGTATCTAACTGATTGTTTACCTGGACGACATCTTAATTATGGCACAATGCCCCGGAACTTTGTCAGTCCAGCTCTGTCAGTCGGTGACTCTTTTGCAGAGTTTATGATTCGTGATCAACACGGACAAATCTGTCTTGACACCGACCCAGAGCGTAACGTTTCTTGGCTTCATCGTGGACTCGGTCAAAGCTTCCTTGAGTTTGCCATCTCAGAAGATGGCCAACATTTGGCAAGAGTTACAGCAAACCATCTCCAAATCTCATGCCTCCCTCAGGCAAATTGCCAGGGTGGTGGGTCTTAATCCTCGTCCATCCATGCAATCTTCCCGGGTCCCCAGCATTATCGGGCCATGCAGCGATTGAAGGCATCACACCTTCAGAAAGGGTTGCCCTATGACCACTCTGTACCCATTTCTGCAGAAGTGAAGGAAGAGATGGTGTGGTGGAAGCGTGAACGGTCGAGCGATTTTTCGATCAGTTCCGGACTTGGTCATAGAGTCAGACTCTAGCTAGATGGGGCGCTCTCTGCGGATTTCTCTTTACAGGCAGCGTCTGATCTTCTGAAGAACAGACGTTGCACATCAACTGTATGAAGCTCCTGGCGGGGTCCTTCGCCATCCGGTGCTGGACCAGGGACCGGGTTTAATCTTGTGCCCTCCAAAAGATGGACAATATCTCCGCGGTCTGGTAAGTCAATCATCTGGGAGGCCCGCGCTCCCCAGCCTTGGCGAATCTGGCAAAAGACTTTAGGGAGTACTGCCTTGCACATCACATCTCGGTGATGGTGGAATACCTCCGGGGCAAGCAAACCAGGTAGCGGATTGGAATTAGAGGTATATGGTCGATTCCAGTCAATGGAAATTGGATCCTGTGGTCTTCAGGTGCCCGACAAGCCTCTAGGGACCGTTTACAATGGATCTCCTTGCGGCATGCCTGGACCATCAGCTTCTGCATTTCTTCCGCTGAAGGCCGTTCCCTCTCGCGGAAGCCACAGATGCTTTCCTGCAGGACTGGAGTGCGGAGAAGGGTTATGAGTCTCCCCCCCCCCCCCCCACCCCCTTCTCCATAATCATGCAGATAGCAGCCCAGATCCGCCGACAATTGGTGGTGGCAACACCATACTGGAGGTCTCAGTTTGGTTTCCGATTCTTCTGTCGAGGGGACTCTCCACCTCATGGCGGCTTTCAGGCAACATTGGACGCTCCCGGCCTTTCAGGACCAGCAGCGGAGCGCTTATCCAAGGCCTGGGCAGACAGCACCTCTAAACGTTATCGCTCCCCTTGGGCGAAATGGATGCGTTTGTGTCTTTGACGGGGTTTGGATCCCATGGTCACGGGAGTTGTTCCCGTCTGTATATTTGGCAGAATTGGCAACAGCCGGGCTAGCGTATCGCTCTATTAACATGATTCGCTCGGGGATTTCAGCGGCACATTGCCCGGTGGACCGCTCACCTTTAGGGGAACACCCCTTCGTATGTAAGTTGTTGCAGGGTATTCGACTTCCATTACCTCCGAAGCCGCGCGACTCCACCCTCTGGGATGTCAACTTGGTCTTGAATCTTTTCGTCTCTTGGCAGCAGAATAAGTATCTTTCTTTGAAAGAGCTTTCGACCAAGCTGGCCATGCTTTTGTGTTTGGTTTCCTGTAGGAAGGTGTCTGATGTTCGCGTTATGGACATCTCAGCGCTGGTTTTTCCCCCGGACGGGGTGACGTTCACAGTGGGTCGCAGGACTAAGTCCCTGACTCGGTCTACCTCTTAACCCGCGTTTTTGACAGTTCCAAGTTATGTGTGGTTATTTTTCTTAAGGCTTACGAAGACCTTACTTAAGAATTCCGCCCTTCGGGCAAATGTCAAATTCTGACTTCCTTATGGAAACCGCATAGAGCAGTCTCCTCCCCCACCATTGCCCGGTGGGTGCGTTGGGTCATGCAGAAAGCGGGTATTGACACAAAACAGTTAGAAGCCATTGCGCCTCTGGCTGAATGAGCATCAAAGACTTTTTCTCTGGGAGCCCGATTGGAAGATTTATTGCGAGCCACGGACTGGTCCTCGGACTCCACCTTCAAAAGTTTTACTTTAAGCCAGTCTTGCAGGTTGCTCAGTTGGTGGTAAGTAAGCCTAAAACTAGCATAATCGGAGCCTCCGGTCTGGACATAAAATCCCAATTTGCCTCGCATAAGTAACGGTAAGTTTCAATTCTATTAAGGACACGGTGGCGAGGATTATCCCACCCGTTGGATGTCTGAGCGAACCCGCACGTATGAGAGTATCTCTTTTCAATTTTCACCTCTAAGTGGTGTGGTCATTAGTTTTGAAGAGTGGTGTTTTACATTGTGCTTGTGGTTCTTGCACAATGGGGTTGTCCGTAATGTGCCTTACGCTATCTTTGTCTCTTCCAGGGAATGATGGTGCTAAACAAGGCCAGTAAGGATGTTGCCTGGTTCGCGCGAAGAAAGAGGAAGGACAGCCAGGACAAGGAGACTATGTAGGGAGCATGGACACTATAGAAGGACTGTGTGGGCATTGCCCCTGGGGACCATGGGAGTTGCAGTCAGAGTTGGATTTTGTTCTTGCTGCTGCTTCCTTTTCGTTGTTTTTCTCTCTTTTGAAAAACGATGAAGTTTATAGCTTTTCTGGCTGCTGAGAAAAATTGTTACAGAATAAAGCGAAGAGAGAACAGCATAATCGTCGCCTACGTGTCCTTAATAGAATTGAAACTTACTGTTACTTATGCTAGGCAAATTTCGATTCAGACTGACTCATATTGTGAACATTAGAGAACCACACAGGATGATATTAAAAAGCCAACAGGTACCACCCTGAATTGACTTGGTATTCAAAATAGCTTAAGTCCGTAACCAACTCAGTAATTCCTTCCTTTAAAAAGTGGCTTTCAGGACATGGATGTAGGAGGGAAACCTTTGCTTAGCCGCTGAATATTAAAAAGCAGATCTTCAAGCTTTGAACCATACCTGAGCATGGTAACCCCTAAATTAACACACAGATGTAAAGTTTAGTTGGGATATGCCCTCACTCCTCATACAGGGCTAAAAGGTTGTATGACTTGATACCATTCAATTAGTGCCAGGTATGCAGAAAATGTACAGAGATTATGTACAACTTCCTATGTCTGACCAATAAGCAAATTAGGCAGAAATAGATTGCCCAGATTCCTGCAACAAGGAGTACATAGGGATTTGAGATCAACACCAAGTTGCTTGCAACACAAACAAGTAAGGGTTACTATCTTATTTGCTAAGAATGTTAATGGTGCAGGTTTAACCGGATAAAGATCTCATAAAAGGGTTATAAATTGTTACATCGGTATGAAATTACCATCTGGGGAACATTTACGTATTAGATTAATTCAATTTTAAAGTATGTTCAGTGGATAGCCGGACAGGGCCTTTAACAATTGGAATCATTTTAATTGCATTTGTTTCGATCATTGTATTAAAAAGATGGCAATGTAACAAATGTGCAGCTTACTCACCATCTCTGAATGTCAAAAAGATTGTAGAGATCGAACCACGATAGACCTTGAAAGCTCAGACTCCAAACTCTCAACCTCACTTTCCCTGCAGCCGCTTCAGCTTTTTCAAACTTCCCTCAGTAGGGATCCAAACTTGATGGCCCTCCCCTTGACATTAGGGAAACAATTAAAACACGTTTTCTGCTTCTTCCTGTGTGCTCGAATCTGGATCTCCTTTATATTGATTACTATATCCAATTTCTTATCAGCTTCAAACCAGTCTTTCACCTCACTGTAGCCTCCTTTGTTTTATGCTATTATCACAACATGTAAAATACCCGAATTCAAAGCTGTGAAGGCGTGCTACGTGCAAAGGGCAAATCTATAATGTATATAATTTTATGAGGTCTGCCATCAAAGCACGATGATTACTGAATCATCAAGAAGTACATGGTTCTGAAAGTTCCCTAAATGGAACGAACTGCTTTTACACAAATACAAAATATACAATCTTATAGAAAGGCATTCAGCCGTCAAAAGTTGACACCACTTGACAGTTATTTTAACCTGATCACTGCCTTTATAACATACATATAGATCATAAAATAACTTACTCAGTAGGTTTTTAAAATGTATTTAGTCACTTGATAATTGCATTCCAACTGAAGAGTCCTACACACTTGACCTTGGTCAATATAAATGCCAGAAAAAGCGTTGCTTAAAAGAGTTTAACACCTTACCAGTTAAAACTTTTCATAACTCCATTCTCAGATTATTTCAACAAATGTTTCGTTTACATACATTTTTTATACACTGACGGAACTAAATATTTTTCTAGAGCACAGAGGAGTTATGTGGCTCTTCTTCCATCAGTTTCAGAGTTTCTGTGTCAGTAAAGACTTAGAACTAAGCTCAGTTTTAGTTAACCAACATGGTTTTGAAAGAAATGTGAAACTGAGATAATATTTTTCACATACAAAAAAGGTCTATGAAGAAGCTGCTGCATTTTCATAGGCTCCTTCAATTTCTTGGCTATGGTGCTCTTATATGCAGAAGCTAAACAAAAACACTGGCTTGCTTGACATACATGCTAAGGAAAAATAACCCAAATCATTAAGTTGTGTTAAGTCATGAGTCTCCAATACATTGAAATCAGCTATGGGCTGCCCTTTACAAGACAAAAATGAACGCAACAACATACCCTGCTGTCCAAGACGGCTTTTTTCACAACTTACTGTCAATGTAAATCACAAAAAAGCGCCAAAGAATTGTTTGAGTTCAATATATTTAATTTCATATACTTAAAACAGATCAAAAGTTAATTATACAAAAGGAAGATACAAAGGTTGCTCAAGGGACGGGAGAAGAATAGGTGTGCTCGTGATGGGAAGGCAAAAGTGAATAGTCACTAATATTCAGAGTTTATACATTTTTAATGCTTTGGCAATGGACTGGTAAAGAGACCAGTACAGAAAGGCCTATTCTAAACAGATTTATAACATTTTTTACAGTTTTTTGTAAATGCATAAATGCAACATCAAGCGAAGGGGATGGGATAGGATACAACCCGTTGATGGGTGGGGTGCGTTGACGTTTCGACTCTGCTTGTGCATAGAGGGTGACTTACACCTCCGCTGCGAGTCTTCTTCAGGACAAAAGGGGGCGGAGACAACCTAATCCTGGTGCCACACAGGCATCTCAGGTAAATCCCTGGAGGTTAAGTAGTTAATGGCTCTGTCAGGGTTTTTCAATAGTAGTGAGCTGAAATCCACTTGTGAGGACCCACCTTGTGAAGTCCTCACCGGTATTTAAATTATCAATTAATTAGAACATGGTCTTCAGACATTTGAATTAATCTGTCAAGACCTTGAATATAAAGCCAGGCGTCGCCCGCCTAGTAGAATCCCTTCTATGAACTTGGCAGACAAACAAAGTGTTTGTGGTGCTAAAATCACCATTTTCAGAGCTTTCAGTAACAGGCAGACTGTTGGAAAACCAAAATTCTCTAAGTTTTGGCATTTTGCTGACCCATAGCCTATTTTTTGTGCTTTCAACCTCCTTCCAGTTAGTGGTGGAGATGTGTGTGAAATCAATAATGGATCCCGGAAAGCTATACATTTCTGAAAAGCAGACAAAATTCTGAATTCAGCAAGGGGTCATTTGTGTAGATTAGGGTCGCCAACCTTTTCTGTACTGAGAGCTACTTATGTTCAATGAAACCTATTGAGAGATAACAATATTATTAGTGTTGTATAATCTCAATTATTTTTATATGTATATTATTTAAACCAAGCAAAAGCTTTCTACTTTAATAAGCTGGGCTGCACACATGTGAACCAATTAGAGGAATCTGGAGATCTACAGTAGCTCATAAACTACTGGTTGGAGACCATAGGGTTTTACTATAGAAATTAACAGTTGAAATTAAAAAAAATATTGAAATTTAGTTGGAAACAAATAAACCGGCCATTCATGCCTACACATTTACCTGTATCTTCGTCTAACCATGGAAGATTTTTGAAAGCTATCTAATATTACGTTTGCGGAACCCTTCTGGTTGCGGGTATATATGAGGCCTGTAGGTTCACCAAGACCCCAAGGTACCCAGAACCAATAACTGAGTTGCCCCTTGCAAAGGTTTTTCATTGTGCAACGGGTACACAGAAATTCATTTGGTAAAATATAAAGAGTGAAAAATAAGTATCAAGGAAACCTATGTATTTCTGAAATGGGAACAGGACACAAGGTTTAGAAGCAGTGGTTATTTGGGACTCTCTGAATTTGTGGGTACCCACATTAGCATGCGAGTTAAAGTGTATTGTTCAAAATTAATAATTTTTTTTATTCACATGGTCTTTTTGGAAGACCGTAATGCACAAAAAGACAAATGGTAATAACATTTGTTCTACTATTCGGGGGTCTCCTTAGTCTCCTGATAAAACTGGTACCTCACTCACGTGGGTAGGCTTAGTGTCCACAACAGGAAACGGCCAAAAATGCAACATGGACACATCACATTTTTCCTCTTAAAACGGACCCTTTTTTTGCAATGTGACTAGCTGTGGATTTTGGGCCCTTGCTCAGCGGGCACCTAGGAAAAACGGTACATTTTGTAAAACTATACAGGAGTGGCTGATTTATGTGGCTCTCACCAGGTTCTGTTATCCAAAATCCCTTGCAAACTTTGTAAAAGAAATACAAATAAAAAAATAAAAAACACATTTCTGTGATGTTAAGTTCTAGAATCTATGGGGAGCCACAAACTTACACACACTCAGCAATTCCCCAAGTCTGCAGATAAAAATGATACCTCACTTGTGTGGGCCCAAAAACGTATTGTGGAGACATAATTCTGACCCGGGCTCGGCGGCCAGCTATGGAAATCTACCAAACCCAGAGATTTCTGAAAACTAGACACCTGGGGACTCAGTCGATGTGTGGCTTGTGTGGATCTCCGACGTTTTCTTACCCAAAATCCCTGGAAAACCTCAAATGTAGCTAAAAAGTCAAATTTCCTTACATTTCTGCGAGGGAAAGTTGTGAGACCACCACCCTGGCACAAATTTCCCACCACGCAGCGTTGCTCTTAGTCTCCCAATAAAAGTGATGCCTTACTTGTGTGGATGCCCAAAACAGAGTCAGCCTAATGAGAGAAAAAAAACGGCCCTTTTGGACCCACTTTGGTTCCCTCTCAGTTTTTCATTTTATTCGTTATTAGGTTCTCTGCTTTGGGCACTCACACAAGGGAGGTATCATTTTTATCAGGCGACCGAGGTAATGCTGGGTGGTGGGATACTTGTGCTAGCGCAGTAATCCGATAACTTTTCCACACAGAAATGTGAGGAAAGTGTGAACTGTTAGCTAAATTTGAGGTTTGCAGGGAAATCTGGGTAAAAAAAACACTGGAGGATCCATGCAAGCCACACCACCAGCCAAGCCCCATTCATGCACATCGCCAGCCAAACACCATCCACACAACCAGTCAGCAAAGCTACAGTCCACGCACACTGCCAGTCAAGCGAAAGTACAAACAAGTAAGCGCAAGTACACACACCACCAGCAAAATGCATTTTCACATACAGCCAACCAAACACCAGTACACAAAGACCATCAGCCGAACTCAGGTTCAAACAGAAATGTTTGCTAGTGTCTAGTTGTTTTCTGCTCCCTCCCCCCTCCCCCCCCCTTGTGAGCAGATGAGCCTTAACATATTGCTATTCTGCCTCCAAGGTGGGCAGAAATGGCTGAAATTAGTGCCCAAGGGGCCGCTTGCCTCCTGACATGCCCATAAACATATCTTTGGTGCCTAGTGGGCGTTCTGCACCCCCCCTCCCCGGGGGCACATAGGGGTCTATTGCCCCAAGGTGGCCCCCAGAGGGGAAAGGAAGACTAAAGCTATTTGGGGAGGGGGGGAAAGGGGGGGGGGAATTGGCCCCCTATTTCTGGGCAGCCCAAACCCCTGAACGATCACATAAAAAAGAAGATGCTGGCTTCCAGGTGGCAGAAAGACTTTGCATTAGTTTTTGGGTGGGGCCATTTTGTGCAACCCCCACCCCTACTCTGGCTAAAGAAAATACTCCCTGGTGCTTAGTGAGCTTTCTGCCCCTTCCCTCCGGTGGAGCAGATTGGAGGCTATTGCCCCGTCTGCTCCCAGGGGGACAAAGAACGTGGCCATTTTGGGGGATTGGGGCACTGGCATGGCCATTCTGGGCAGGCCCCACCCCTAAAATGTACATAAAAATGTAATCCCTGGTTCCTAGTGTACTTTCTGCCCCCTCCCTCTGAGGAGTAAACCGAGAGTTATTGCCCCTTTGTGCCCTCCAGGGGATGGGGGGGGGGGGGAGCAGAAAGGCTGTGGCTATTTGTCCATTCAGAGGAGGCCCCACATCTAAATTTACATTTTTTTTAAATCCCTTGTTCATAAAGGGCTGTCTGCCCCCCCCCCCCCCACTTCCCTGGGTGGCAGATTGGGGGCTATCACCTCCATTGGCAGAAAGACTGGCTATTTTCAGGGGGAGTTGGGGCATTGGCATACCCATTTTGGGCAGCTCCCAACCCTACACCCACAACCCTAAACACACCCCTGCTAAGTTTTCTCTCTCTGTACGCTCCACAAAACAAGAGACTCCCTGATATCAAAGTGTGTTTTTCCAATGTGCATGTACTGTGAATGACATTTTTTGGGCTTGTTCAAAATTTGTAACAAGCCAATGTCTTTTCTGTTCTTCGATTGTACTTTTGCTCAGCTTAGCATTCTTGGTGTATGTATGGTCTATTATGTAGAATTTTTGCATTTAGTTGAACTTACTATGTCGTTGTGTTGTTGAGGCTGCTTAATGCTTTCTTATAAAATGGGATAGTTCTATCATGTAATGTTATAATTACTTGAATTTCTTAGATTTGTCAAAAGAAATTTTACACAGGATCACACCATGCTAAAACTGTGGTTTGCTAATTTCCAAAGCTAAAATTGTGTATAAGAATCTCTCGATTCTGGGGGTGAGCCGGGTGAATTAGGAGCCTTTCCTGTTCTAATAGGGAAGCGGGCCATTTATTCAGAGAAGAGGTGTTCCTAAACACCTAGCTAGATATACTGTCTGTTCCTCTTATGATTTTGCTGTTCATTTGTTCTAAAAAGAATTCAGATTTTTTACTAAGTATTCTGTATTTGGTCCTTCATGGCATGTATCTTACACCGCTATATGCAGCTTTACTTAGGAGATTTTGTATTAAAACTTACATTATTCCTCTGATCTATAACTCAGTTCATGTGTGGTCCCAGTTATTTATTTACTACTCTGCTAAACTTATGTTTGCGTAATGTTGAGCAGGTTACCTCCTATCGCAAGACCAATCTCTCAAAAGTGGAACCGCCAATTTGAATTTCTGGGGTGTCCTAAGTTTGGGGGTTTCGCTTCCAAATAGAGCTCCTCCAACCACCTTTTTCTTCCTCACAAAGGGGGTTTCAAGTGAGGACCCACACACGTCTAGCATCGCAAACCAGAGACATCAGGTTTTTTTAAAGGACAACAAACTCGATTTTAAATATTAACTGGGCATTTAGTAGCTTTTGCTGATTGAGACATGGTGAGGTGTACTGTCGGTGAGTTCCTCCCATCAAAAGGGCACACAATAGGAAGCTGGTTATCTGCAAATTTCAGAATATTGTTCCATAACTTTTACTCCTTCTTACAAAGTAAATAGCACCGAGGAAGTACATTATATTGACAGAATGCACCATTCGTACACCATATGCTTTTATTTGAATAATACATCATAGTAATAAAGCAGTTTTGCAATTTGGATATCAAGCCACTGAACGGAAGCCTACGCGACAGCACTCCTAAATGAACTTGTGAAATCAATCTAGCTCAATTCTCCTTTTGACTTTGAGATTGCAAGATGTTTAATTTTATTTTTCAACGCTTCCAAGGAAATTCTAAGTCATAACCTAAAATAATGTATTTAGAAGGGGTGGATAGGAAAAATGGAAGGAAGTGAAATGCAGGAGTATGGATAGACATCTTTGTAAACGACTGACAGATTTCTCATCTGCTTATATCAACTGGACATGTTGTGTTATTATAAAGAAATCGTCCTGTAAATGTACTGTTTGACTAAAATATGCGAACAATTTTTATGGGTGTGAAATCAACCACACCGCCACCATAAATGTCCCTTTTGGAAGTCTGGCTCACAACCCTGCTTCCATTGCTTGTTTGGTGCCATTCCAGTAAGTATTACACACCACCAATTTCAGCGATCCCTAGCTATCAGTGAAACTATGACCATCCAAACGATCCCTTCCCTCTAAAGCTGCAGTTCTCAACTTAGGTTGGGAAACCAATGGGCATCAGAAACACCTACTCAGTGGGCCCACAACTGGCTTATTCATCTACCAATATTTAATTTCATAAAGTACATACACAAAAAAAATTAAAGTTTTAAAATGCTCTGATTTTGAAATTAGAACACAAACTTTAAGTTGCCATTATCTTGATTTGCGGGAGCAGCAAGTACAGCCAACAGAATACAAAATTAACTGATGCGTCAGCCAGTTGAAGCAGGACTGGTATGCACGGACAGAAAAAATATGCATTTAGAGCAAAAAAGATAAAATGAAATGCAAGAATCTAGCATTTAGCTTGGTCTTTTACAAGAAACTACATATTGAAATGCTCTAACCTTTACATTAAAAAAATTGATTTGTTCATTTTGTGAACTGAATTAAATATATGTCATAATTTGTGTATTTGTTTGAATTACACTTATTTTGGTATTTTTGTATACTTCTTGATGTTTAAATTGTAAAAATTGTTTAGGCGGGGGTCCCTGGCCTCCAGTACCGATTCAGTGGGTGTCTACAGAAGTCAAAAAGATAAGAATAGCTGCTTCAAAGTATTTCAGTGGAAAGTTCAAGTAGGGCTAGCACTTCCAAGTTTGAGAATTGGATCAACACTGCTGCTTTGTTACCACCTCTTTCCAACTATTATCTGTATAAAAAAATAAGGTTAAATTAAGTAGGAATTCTTCGAACTGACAATCTTCGCCAACATATGGCTCATATGTGCAAATCCACAAGCTCCATTTCCATACTCACAATCACTGTTACTTTACGCACGGTGTTCACCCACAGCTGTACAACCCCTCTGGATATGCTATGTGCCACTTTGGTCCCCTAAATTCACTTTTCTGCATGTCCAGTAGAACCGCACAGTTCTACTATGTAAAAAAGCAGCAATTTGTAAAAATTGGCTACTTTCTCCGAGCCCAGACCTACTTTAGTCCAAATCTAACCCCCAATTCACTCTTTTTAAATATATGTTAACTGCATTTCCATGGTACGTCTGATTGCTGCGTGGCTTGAGTGCATTATGTATAAATCTAGAGCTAAAGCTGCTTCCAGGTAGGTCGCTCCCCACGCCGCGCAGCTCCACCTGTCTGTGCCAGTGTCCTGAGCCCAGCTGCTGCTAACTGTGATCGAGGCCCGCCTCCACCCGCACCTTATCCCTGGTGGCCAGTGGTTGGCCGTAGGTTTGCTTCTGATATCTGCACTGTATTTGGTTTTACTGTTCCTCTGTTCTTTTTCTGTTATTTGCACTGTATTTTGGTAATTATCGTTTTTCATTCTCCTCCTTTTTGCCTTCTGTTCTCCTTCAAATTCCATCCTCTTGTTCTTTCACGCCGCTGATTCCCCTGCGGCCCCGCCCCCCGCTCTCCCATTCACCCGCTCCCCCCTCCCAGCTGCTCCTCCCTCCCACCTCCCCTTCTTATGGCAGCCGCAGGCGTGCCAAAGGCACGCCTAAGGCAAGCCCATCTGCGCCCGTCCTCGCCTGTACAGCACCCGGCGCCAGAACCCCTGGCACCGGGGACCGCTATGACGCCCGTCTCCGCTACGCCTCCACGCACTAAACGCCGGACGATCACGCACCTGCTGCCTGGCAGGTCAGAAGCGCACCCAAAGACCCGTTTCCTGGCAGAACTGCAGCTTCACCAGCAGCAGACCCGCCTATCCACCCACCAGGACAGGACGCAACCACCTCAGATGCATATTCCAGAACACCCGCTCCGCACGCAAACATACCGTCGAACTCGGGACCTGCTCGACGCGTCCTCCCCGGATGTCACCTTCCTGACAGAGATCTGGATGAACAACTCCCCGACATCGCCATAGCCATCTACAAGATCACCTGCAGAGACCGACCAACGGAGTAAGAATCGCCATCATCCACAAGTCCATCCTCAAGGTCTCAACCAAATCCGACGACACCCTCAACACCGCCGAACACCTGCACTTCCAGATCCACACTGATCCCAAAACCACCCTCAGAGGAACTCTTATCTACAGGACCACCGAACCCAGGCCACAGTTCAGCGACTCCATCGCCGACTTCGTCAGCATGCATGTCCTTGCGTACACGAACTACATCCTCCTTTGGTTCTGAACTTCCTCCTCCAAAAAAACGACGAAACTAACTCCACCACCCTGATCGACAACCTCGGACTCGGCTCAGACAGCTCATGACAACGCCCACCCACTCCACCGGCCACACGCTTGATCCCATCTTTTCCACAAACTCCCATGTCTTCTTCAGCCACACCACCGAACTCGCTGCATCCACTTCACCTTTGAGAAGCCTACCACGCACCACTGCACTGAACAGATGCCCCGCCGCTGCTGGAACAAAATAAGACCAGCTACACACCACCCTCACCCGAAGCCCACCCACAGACCCCACCGACCCCCGACGCCGCTGCCAGCAACCTCAGACGCTGGATCGAAGACTGCACCAACACCCTCGCCCCGATCAGGAATCCCTCCAACACACGCACCAACAAGACTAACAGCTGGTTCACCGCGGACCTCCAGACCTCCAAGCAAAACTGCCGAAAGCTGAAGAATAAATGGCGCCACAAACAGACACCGGAGAACCAAGCAGCCCACAAGAACGCCATGCACCAACACCATCACCTCATCAGATCTGCCAAAAAGACCTCCTTCAAGGACTGCCTCGACAACATACACACACAACAGCAAAGAGCTCATCAACATTGTAAAGGAACTCTCCAACCCCAGCTCCAACACCAACGACATTCCACCATTGCAAGACCTGTGCAACTCCCTGGCATCCTTCTTCCACCGCAAGATCACAGACATCCACAACAGCTTTTGACAACCAGTCCACCGCAGCAGCCAACGACACCTCAGACCCCACGGCCACCACCCACGGCGACCCCCTACTCACCTGGACCAACATCAACGATGACGACACCATCAAAGTCATGAGCACCATCCACTACGGTCCCCTGTGAGACCCGTGCCCTCACCACATCTTCAACAAAGCCAGCGCCACCATCGCACCCCACCTCCGCGAGGCCATCAACATCTCCTTCGAGACCGCGACCTTCCTGGAGAGCTGAAGCACGCCGAGATTAACGCCCTGCTCAAGAAACCCAAGGCAGACCTGAGGGACCTCAAGAACTTCCGGCCCATCTCTCTGCTCCCGTTCCTGGCGAAGGTCATCGAGAAAACTGTCAAATAGTTGACCCGCTACCTAGAGGAGAACAACATCCTGGACCCGTCCCAGTCCAGGTTCAGCAGCAACTGCTGCACTGAAACAGCCCTCGTCGCCGCCACCGATGACATCAGGGCCCTGCTGGACAGCGGTGAGACCGCGGCCCTCATCCTTCTGGACCTATCAGCCGCGTTCGACACAGTCTGCCACCGCACCCTACGCACTTGCCTCCACGACACAGGAATCCGAGGCAAAGCACTGGACTGGACCACCTCCCTCTCCGGCAGATCAGAGAGCGTCTGCCTCCCTCCCTTCCGATCCGAAGCCTCCAAGATGATTTGCAGCGTACCCCAAGGATCCTCCCTCAGCCCGACATTGTTCAACATCTACATGGCCCCACTCCCCCACGTCGCCAGACTGCACGACCTAAACCTCATCTCCTACGCAGACGACAAACAACTGATCCTCTCCCTCACCAAGGACCCTCTCACCGCCAAAACCAACCTCCATGAAGGAATAAAAGAGGTCGGCGAATGGATGAAGAACAGCCGTCTGAAGCTATAATCGGACAAGACGGAGGTCCTCATCATCGGCTCCACCCCATCTGCCTGGGATGACTCCTGGTGGCCGAAGGCCCTGGCAACAGCACCGACACCCACCGACCACGCACGCAACCTGGGATTCATACTCTATTCAACACTCTCCATGACCAAGCAAGTCAACGCCATCTCATCCTCCTGCTTCAACACCCTCTGTATGCTCCGAAAGATCTACAGGTGGATCCCCACCGACACTAGAAGAACGGTCACCCAGGCCCTCGTCAGCAGCAGACTGGACTACGGAAACACCCTCTACACGGGAGCCCCAGCCAAACTACTGAAAAAATAGCAAAGCATACAGAACGCCTCTGCATGCCTAATCCTCGACATCCCTCGCCACAGCCACATCACACCCCACCTGAGAGACCTACACTGGATTCCCGTCAAGATGATCACCGTCAAGCTCCTCAACCACGCACACAAGGCACTTTGCATCGGACCAGCATGCAACAAACGACTCACCTTCTACACCCCGAACCGCCAGCTCTGCTCCACCGACCTCGCCACCGTCCCCCGCATCCGAAGAGCGACCACCAGCGGCATATCGTTCTCCCACCTCGCCAAGTCCTGGAACACCCTCCCCATACTCCTACGGCAGACCGAAGACCTACTAACCTTCAGGAGGCTACTCAAGACCTGGCTATTCAAGCAGTAGCAGCATCCCCGCCCCCCCACCCCCAGCACCTTGAGACCCTTGAGTAGCACGCTTTACAAATGTCTTAATTGATTGATAGCCGCAACGTCTTGATTATATGGATTACTTAAAAAGTGCTCTGTTCCCACGTTCTGTTTACCCCAGATGAGTTTTATCTTTGGTTTACCTTCTTCAATTAGAGCAGCAGTAGAAAAGGGCAACCTTTTACTTCTTAGGCCTCGCTGATAACCTCAGCTTGAGTGCCTATAAAAATGAGTTAGTGACCTTGCAAAAGCACTTAAGTAACAACCTTAAGTTTCTAAACCATTACACTGCTCAAAATATATATAAAATGTCACACGTGTGTCAACTGAAAAAAAGTAAATGTCGTTCAGAAGCAATCAGACAACTCGTGACCTAATGTTGATATTTTTTGCGAGTATCCTATCCTTAAATACCCACCATTTAAGGATTGCATCGGTTTATGCCGCACTTTCTGGATCCCGTTATCTTTCTACACCCGTGCCAGTTAATCATACAACCCACACCTTCCTCCTAAATTCTCCCAGAATACTCTATGTTCATCCACCCTACGCAGCGTCCTTGAGGATACCTACGCATCTACCATCCATCTACATTACAAACAAACCTCAACAAACCGTTACCCCTCGCAGAGTACCAACCGAAGGCCAAGCACATGGCTCTCTCCTCAGCAGGACACGTATTCGGCGTTCTGAAATTCTCTCTTTTTAAGACTTCAAATGTCACGATATGCCTACCATCCCAGCGGGACGCAGCCTCTAAGTAAGACATTATTATTATTTTTATATTTTGGTGCAGTTTTATATAGCGCAAACTCGACCCGAACGTATTGGGACAATGTACATGAATACAAGTTACGTTAGAATGGGACACTGTTTGGCAGGCACAGGGAGATTAAGTGGTCCGACCAGATGTACAGGATGTGGAGGCCACGCACAGATTCACACCTGGTTCCCAAGGTCGGCAGCGCTTGCAGTTGCGCCACAGCCTCTTCAATAGGAACCACCAATTAAATATAACAGTCCCAAGCTTGCCCAATCGCCCCCATTCAACGTAGGGCCACGTCACTTAACCCACACTTGTGTCACCATGCCTTTTGATGCCTCACCTAGCTTCACGGCGGTGTCCCCCAAGCACCGGTCCCATTTCCTCCCAAGCTCTTTTTCCGCCATCTGCCTGCTCAACGCCGGTCCTGATCCAAGATCTCGCGAGCCTATCGGCTCCCTTAGCATGAAGAAGGAGACATCGCGAGACTTGCTCGTCCGCTATTGACAGGTGGGTTCCAAGGTTACCCTGAGATGCATCCGGGAGCCTGCGTTTCAAGCCTCGATCTCGCTTTTTCCAAGTTTATTCTGCTAACATTTCTGATGTGAGGTCTGACCGAAAAAGTGGTATGTTCGGATAAGCATTCGTTCGAACTTGCAAGAAGGTTTCGAAGATGAAGAACTGAGTACCGGAGACTGCCTTGGTAACTGGTGGGTGACTGCGGGAACAGAGTTTTGGTGTGGCAGATAGTGGCAGAGTCAGCACAGGCAATTAAAGCAGACGGTATACGAGTGGGTTTGACTGCCAATGGTAGGACTTTAGGGTAGGACTTTTAGGAGAGCAATAAAGAAGAGACTCGCATAACTGCCAAGTACTCAGATTGCTTATGTGATACATTTCCATTATTTCAGCATATGCATGAGTGACATTAAATTGCCAAACGTGTGACATTTCGACTGACATTTTGTCGAGATAAAAAAACAGCAATGACGACCATGCAAAAACATAAATATCAACAATTACGTGTTGTGAGCAGTGAGGGGCTTGAAACTGCAGCAACCCCCCCTGAAATGAAGGTCAGAAAACCAACTTGACGGAGAACTCTATGGGTAATCAACAAAGAGAGAGTAAGGGTATTCAGTGGGTTCCTACTCCTTGGTCCCCTAGAAATCAATTATAGTAAAACAAAAGAAAGGAGTATCCCCAGGATTCAGAATCCTAGTAATTTAGCACGGAGATAGAGAATTGTTGGAAGAAAGAGAGATCTTTGTTTTAAGAAACCCCTCACTCACCGACCTGGTTGGTGACATGTTACATCATCGGGGTCCACCCGAGTGACTGAGTGCCACTCAGGTGTGCTGCGACGCCTGCAACTGCAACGGAGTTGGTTTTTTGGGGGTGTGGAGAGATTGTGAGGTTAAAAAGTGTACTACATGTACTCCTTATAGACTTTATTTTGGAGTCCGTATAACACTATTAAAAACAAGTGTGATACTTCTATTGGTTTAATTGACCAGGTCGTATCAAAATGTGCATAAAACTATGGTCAACATGTTTCAACCTTGTATGATTCTAGGTTTTCTTCAGGACCACGAGGGGTGAGCCGGGAGGTCTGCACACGCTAAGGTGCACCCTTCCCTGACCCGCCTGTGTGCTAGACCGTCTACTTACGGTTTAGCTTTCTTACAGCATTGTGTGTAAGGAGAATTCGTAATTAGTGATGGTCGAGCCCCATGGATGCCGTGGGGGGGCCGCTTTTGAGCGTTTTGTCAAGAAGTGTCTGCCCACTGGAAACCTTTCCTAACCGCACGGCGTCCTGAGGATCTCTATGGGTAGCCAGTCACACATTTGACTAAGCATAACATTGCATAGAGGGTTAAGGCACCTGCTGCAAAACACAAGTTATAACATGCAGGTCAAAGATGATATTTTATGCTTACACTTCAGCGGGTTACTGCTTTTGCTACAGGATTTTTCTGTGTTATCTGATCTGCAGGTCTCAGGTTATAATTATTCTACTACAGTTCAGTGAGTTATGAACTGGCATCAAGGAACTGCATGCAAAGTGAAATACATAAGTATAGAATGTTACAATTTTTTTCTCATGCTTTCATTATGCTAAGGTTGGTGAAACAGGTTAATTGGAGTAATATGTATTATCAAGTGCTATAAATACATATATATTAATATACACACCAAAGCATATATTCAGACAAATTCATGTATTGGTTAGCTATTGATGATATGAGTTAATAGACAAGTTTTGGAAGTTTTCTAAACCATATTTTGAAAAAACAATTTGTCAATGTATACGTTACACCTATAAAATGTGCATTCTTAATGGACTGTACATATCTATTGCAATAAGGGCCTGCTGTTCGTGCTTTGCATATTAAAGACTATTAATGCAGTTACTCTTTTCTTACTACAATTTTTATCTCCAACCATATACATATACAAGCCGTAAATTGATCAATGCGATTGACCGGGTAAAAAGACCCTTGCTTGTATGCAGTTGAAATGCACATCTCACTTCCAGGTGTCACATATCACTCACTACACATGACCACAGCTATCGTTGTCATTTGCTGCACACTTATAAAAAAAATGCACTTTCTTTATTTGATCAGTTTAATAGGGACAGCTTAAAGAGATATCTTCTTGATAACAGGCCCGGGATACAGACTGGTACTGGCCTGAGCGCAACACTTTCCGCAACATTAAGTTACTTTTTTATAGCCCCTTCTGGCTCCAGCAGCCTCTGAATAATGTAAATGCCTGCAATAGACTCCACTGTACCCAGCACTCTTCCTACCTCCCTATTGTGCACCAGCCAAGAAAGTGGGGTCTTTTTTTTCCAACGCTTTCAATGGTGACTGTGGTGAGTTAGCGTGCCAGCTTCTTGTGCTGACGCACGTGCCGGAAATGTCCGGTCTTAGCGCTCGCGCCTGAAGGTGGATCGCATAGATAAATAAAACGGGGCATGGCCGCGTTAGGCAGTCCGCCGCAAACACAAGCTGAGTGTGGGTGTCTAGTTATTTCTGCAGCGCGTCTGCATAGCGCGCCAGACCTCACGCGTCTCTCGGCTCGGATATTACACTGGGGATGAGGAGCAGAACGGCACACACTCCTGGGCGCCCTGCAGTGGTTAGCTGCAACACATCCCCACAGTGTGCAGTCCACATAGAGGACCGCATTTGAAGCAGGCCAATGTCACGAACGGCACCACGAGGCAGGAGGCCTCTCGCCTGTCTTCAGGAAGTACCGGGAAGTTGTGCTATTGGGCAGAGTACACCCACTGGTTCCGGACAGTAGAACAGCAGGACACGCGCATACTAACACTGGTGAGTAGCGCAGGGCGTGCAGTCGAGGTGCCCAGGCGTTTTCCCGCTCGACAGAGAGTACCCACGTGCCACAAGGCCGCGCTCTCGGGCGCTGACTGCGCAAGTCCCCAGTAGTGCCGGTCCCACTGGCCAATATGCCGGATCCATTCCTTTGGGTACTGCACTCTCGCTAGAACGTACAGGCCCCTCATTAGCCAGCATCATGGGAGATCAGGGAGAAGGGGTGCAACCCCCAGTAAGAGCCACCACACAACATCCTCCCTCAGGAGTTCTACCTCCTTTTAATGAATCGGCAGACCACTCTATGGCCTTGCCGAGGCGGCAAGTCTGGCTCGGCTGCCTGGAGAATTATTTTATCACCACCAGGGAGACAGATGGTGCCGTCAAACGCTCATTACTTCTCCACTACGCGGGATAGGAAATATACCTGCTCTTAAAACACCTCCCCGCCACCGGACCCCCCGAGGACTATGCAGTAGCGGTGGCTGCATTAAACGCACACTTTGACCCGCAACTAAATCCAGACTTTGAGCATTTTAAGTTGAGGCAAGCGAGGAAAAGGGAAGGAGAATCAGTGGACTCTTTTCACACAAGGCTGAGGGAGCTCGCTAGCACTCACCTCATAGGGGACAAAGCAGCAGAAGAAATCAGGGCAAAACTGATTCTGGGGATCTGTAGTAAAGTCCTGCGAGGCCTTATCCTAAGACAGCCGAACATACCAATGAATGACATACTGGTGCTAGCACGGTCCATGATCTTCCAGCCGTGTGTGCAGAAGAAATAGACCTTGCGCTCATGTGCAATACAGAAAAGGGCGTTGCAGTCAAGCCTGAACATGCAGATGCCGTTAGGATGCGGGACAAGACCAACAAACCAAGAGATCGCCCACCGCCAGCCCCAAAAGGCCAATGTGGGTACTGTGGTTATGAGGAACATCCCCCACAGTCATGCCCAGCACAAGGGGAAGATATGCACCAACTGCGGGATTGCAAACCATTTTGCCTTAGTGTGCAGAAAGAAAGCACCATGCAAAGAAGGCAAACGACCTAAGCAAATTAGGAGGCTGGTCCGCTAACTATCGAGTGTCTCGCTATCATCCTCGCCAGGAAGAAAAACAATGTGCACAACTGTCTACCAAGCAGACGACACCTCATCAGATGAGGAAGGGGAGACATACCTAGTCTCTTTCACCCAAGCCATGAAAAGACGGAGACGTCCCCAACCCCGGGGCACGGTGCAGATAGCAGGGCCAGAAGTCAATGCAGTGATAGACACAGGAGCATCTGTCACCGTCATGGGAATCCAACAATACAACAAGTTGAAGCCCAAGCCAGAACTTCGACCCTCAAAGACAAAGATCTTCGCCTATGGAAGTGATTCGCCATTACCCCTCCGAGGCAAAATGACCATGCCTGTGCGGTCAGAAGACCCCGAAATCACAGTTGACATCCATGTCATCAACCAAGTGGCAGTGGCAGACACTGCTGAGTAGCCATGCAGCAGAAAACCTGGGACAAGAGAAGTTCGCCAGAAGCGTGCAAGATAACCAGACCAATGAACTGCTCAGCCAATTTAAGGATCTGTTTAAAGGGCTGGGACAGATAAAAAAAAGCTCCAATCAAACTGCACATAGACCCAACCGTCATGCCGACGGCACTGAGGCACAGGAGGATTCCCTTCCACCTCCGACCGCAAATGGAAGAAGAGCAGCAGAAGCTAGAAGATCAAAGGGTCATAGAGGAGGTCTCAGGGCCCACACCATGGGTGTCCCCGTGGCGATCGCTGAACAACCTCACCAACCAGGAGAAATAAGACTCTGCATTGATATGCGCGTCCCCAATAAGGCCATTCGGTGCGAAAGCCACATTACGCCAACCATGGACGACATTTGGCTGACCTGAATGGGTCCAGGTGGTTTTTAAAACGGGACCTGAATGCAGGCTATCACCAGCTGGCGCTTGCAAAAGAAGGGGTATATAACCACAGTCAACACGCACCTAGGACTCAAAAGGTACAAGCGCCTGAATTTCGGCATATCCTCAGCCGCCAAAATCTTCCAGAATGCAGTCAAAGAGATCCTGGTCAGGCTGCCTGGTGTACTAAACGTGAGTGACAACATCCTCATCCACTCACAGACAGCCGAAGAACACTATCGGCACCTGAGGGCCACACTGCAGAGTCTCCAGGACAATGGGGTCACCTTACATCTGGAGAAGTGTCTGCTGTTCCAACAGTGCATAGAGTTCTTCGGCTACACCTTCACACAAGATAGAATCCAGGTCGACCACCAGGATATCCCAGGCCATCAAAAGCGCGCCTGCACCACTCACAGTAGCTGAAGTTTGCATTTTCCTTGGGATGGCCACATACTGTGGCCGCTTCATCACGGACCTAGCCACAATCGCGGAGCCTCTTCAAAACCTCATGCGAGCCGACACCATGTGGCAATGGGTCCTGGCTGAAGAAGCAGCATTTCAAGCAGTCAAGAGTGCTCTCCTTGACCACACGATGCTGGTGTATTTCAAACCCACTAAACGGACTGAAATACTAGTAGACGCCAGCCCCGTTGGCGCGGGGGCTGTCCTAACTCAGGAGCAAGAGCTTGGACGGTGGGCTGCCCTGGCATAGGCCAGCAAAGTGATCTCCCCAACCGAGAAGCAGTATGCCCAGATTGAGATGGAAGCCCTAGCCATCCGCTGGGCGTGCCTGCATTTTCATTTGTACATATGTGGGCATGCATCGAATGATGGGCCACTGAGCTCCAGCAGTACGAGATGGACGTGGCATACCAGCCGGGCACCAAAAACACTGCAGACTTCCTCTCCAGACACCCAGGGCCAGTGGAAGACGGATGTGAAGAACAGGGTGTTGATCCCAAGGAAGCCCACCTGAACATGATCACGGCACTCACGTGCCCTCGAGCACTGACCCTTGAGGAGGTGGTAGCTGCAGCGAAAGCAGACCCAGTTATTGCCAAGGTCCGAGCAGCCATCCAAGGATGGCACTGGCGTCAATTACTACAGTCAGCCAACTCATGGGCGGGCCCAGAGAAGCAAAATCTAATACACATGTGGAGGGTCAGGAATTAACTGAGCATTACCCAAAAGGGAATCCTCCTGAGAGGCTCTCTAGTTGTAATCCCAGCGTCACTCCAGACGCGAGCGACGCAACTCGCCCACGGAGGACACCAAGTGGTAGAGAAGATGAAGGCCTGCATGCGGGAGAAAGTCTGGTTCCCAAGTATGGACGCCCATGTCGACGAGACAGTCCATAGGTGTGCCTCCTGTCAGGTGACAAGTGGCCCCGAAAAACCCATACCCATTCATACCAAAGAGCAGGGGAAGAATCCATGGGAGAAGCTGAGCGTGGACTTCAGGAGCTTTCCGGATGGCAGAGTCACTCTGGGTAGGATCGACAGCTACCAGTACCCACTTGTGGAACTTGTCACTTCAACGGCCTTCTCACATTTCGGCCCAGTGCTAGAAAAGATATTCGCCATGTTCGGATGCCCAGAAGAACTCCGAAGTGACTACGGACCCCCATTCCAAGGGCATGAGTTCCAGGAGTTCCTGCAACGCCATAGCATCCGGCACAGGCGCATCACCCCGCAATGGCCCCAAGCCAACGGCAAAATCGAACGATTTATGAGGACAATCAACAAAGCCCTACACATTGCTGTGGCTGAGCATGCCGATCCGGAAAACCACCTGCAGAAATTCTTGCAGGAATACTGAAGCACCCCTCAAGGCTCCACACGTCAGGGACCATGGGCGCTAATGTTCAATGGGGCCTGCCGCACTGGCCCCCCTAACACCCCAGGTTGGACACCCCCTCCCTTTGATGAAGAAGGCGCCCTCCAGAGGAGGATACAATGCAACATCATGGCCAGCCAAACCAGAAGAGCTGTGTATCGTTAACTGCAACGAGGGGACACCATCATCATGAGGGACCAGAGGCCGGGGCGGAAGTTCCGAACCCGCTATGAATTGGGCTACTGGACTGTGACCAACGTGAAAGGAACCATGGTGATAGACGACTAGGAAGAAGAAGTCGTAACCCGCAACATCTCATGGTTCAAACAGGTGAGAGAGAGAGAGACACCCCAGTTATGGATGGTGGGGTCTGATGGAGGACAGATATGTGTGGAGCTGTGAGAAGTGGGACATTTTAATCAACCCACTGTGGCTTTTTACTGACATTTTAGAACTTTGGAGTAATGGTGTATTTGGAAATATAAAATGGTGACTGCGATGTTTGTTGAATTACTCCATAGACTTCCTGTGATCAAGGGCGTGTAGCCCGAAACGCGTAAGGAGGTATGAATTGACCTGGATACTCACCTCGCCACAACCTCCATTAAAGGATGATAAACCCACTGGTGTATGGTTTTCCAATCCGGGTGCAACTATATATATATATATATATATATATATATATATATATATATATATATTCAAGAAAACTCGTCCCAAATCCACAAGACTGCAAAAATCCTGCACAGCTCTGGACAAACGAAGAGAGGAACCCAGGAATGGTGCCAAACAAGTGTGATTTTATTTCAGCTCAATCTCGCTCAGCATGCCCGCCATTACGCGTTTCGACAGTATCCACTGTCTTGATCACATGATGTGATCGCAAAGTTACATGGGATTTTATCCATCTGGTCACAGACACTAAAGGTGGACTAAATTATAACCACCACATTTAAAACATAGCATTCATTCAAAAGGGTACATGGAAACAACAGAAGGACTACAGCTATTTTGTATAGTCCAGTTCCATCTTGAATGTAACCCATAGTGGGTAAATAAACTGAAGTATATACATGTGCAAATACGCAAATAAATAGCATGTACAAAAAAACACTTCATAAATATATACATATAAATATATAAATATATAATTCATTTAAAACCATTGTTGAATTTCATGATTTACAAGAGGACAGTGTTTCACAAGCCCTTTTTGAAAAAACGTTCAAAGAATATTTCCCAAGTGGGAATTTCCAGTAAAGTGTCATGTGCTGTATGTAAACAAAGACCATATGTAAACACACATATTTGAAAGTATCAAATTCCCATCTTGTAACAAGGAGCAGCCATCATCGCAAAAATTGCAAATAAAGAATATATTGAAAGTGATTGAGTGCAAGTATCTCAGTTTTTTTAAAAAGGGAAGAGCCCCTCCCTATTTCATATTCATCAATCTGACAGATGTTAATACACAGCAGCAACTAAAAAATGCAAAACAATTCTATTGACTGCAAATTTTACAATTTATGAATTTAGAACAGTCTACTCTAGTAACTAAACAGTATGGTTGAGTCCAGCTCTGGTATAGGTACACCTTATTTTCTGAAAAGAACTACAAACAAGTGTATAGGTCCTCACTGGCGTTAAGACCTCCAGGGGCACGACTGTTAAGTTCTAAGATGTACCTAGTTTCAAGTACCCTGAGCAGCCCATCCCTATTTCCCCCTCTCTTCAGGGGTGGCACACAATCTATAACAAAATAGGTAAGATGTTTGGGATCACTCCCGTGTACCGCCTGAAAATGGCGTGCCACAGGGTAGGCTTGTTCATTATTGGTGATTGCCCTCAAGTGCTGCAGTATTCTCCTGTGAACCGGCAGCCGGGTACTCCCTACATACCTAAGTTCACAGGGGCACTGCAGCACATAAACGGCAAACTCCGTTTTGCAAGATAACTGTTTAGTTATCAGAACTGGATCTTCCTTGAAAGGAATGAGGTAGCGTGTTGTATTGCATCCGTTTTTACAGGCTTTACAGCTGGAACATTTCAGAAAACCTTTCCTCAAATTCATAAAGGTCTTAGATGTTGGGAGTTCCAAATGATTTTTCACTAGCCTGTCTGACATGGAGGTAGATTTCCTAAAGGAAAACTCTGGCCTTCTGCCCACTGAACCCCCAATGACGGGATCCCCCGTCACTAGGTTCCAGTTGCGGCTGAAAATCCGCCTGATTTCCCTATGTTGCTGGTTGTAAGTAACCACGACTCTAGAGCTATCTTTGGGTGCTGCATCTGACTCAGTGTCATTCTTAGATTTAGGCACTAGAATCTCTGCCCTGGTCAGATTATTGGCTCGCTCTATGGCCCTAGTGACCGTATTAGCTAAATATCCACGTGCCAAAAAGCGCAAACGACTTTCATCCATAGCTCTAGTGCACTCCCTCTCATCACTGCAAATTCTTTTGATGCGAAGCATCTCCCCAAAGGGGATGCTTTGTATCAAGTGATGCGGGTGCTGACTTGCCGCGTGCAAAATAGTGTTGCCTGCAGTTGGCTTTCTATATAATCGTGTTGCTAGTTTACCTTCATGTACATAAACCTCTATATCAAGGAAGCATAGTTGGGTTTGACTCATAGAGGATGTAAATTCCAAGTTCAGATCATTACTGTTTAACTTTTCTACAAATTCCTGGGCCTCCAGCATGGTACCCTGCCAAATGAGAAAGAGGTCGTCTATATACCTCAAATAGACCGGTACATTCCTCTCCATGGTGGCCTGATGCTGCACCATGAGGACCTGTTCCTCCCACCAGCCCATGTGCAAGCACGCTAGGCTGGGAGAAAAACAGGCCCCCATAGCTACCCCTCTAACCTGCTGATATACTTGACTATTGAACAAAAAATAATTTTGCTCCAGACAAATTTTAATCATCGCAGTGAGCATGGAATTATGAGCAGAAAAATTCATAGATCTCCTATTTAGGTAATAATTCACAGCCCTGATGCCGTCCAAATGACGTATAGACGTGTACAGGGATGTAACATCCAAACTTATGAGTATACAATTTTCATTCCAAACAAAATTGTCCAATTTTCTGACAAAATCTGAAGAGTCCTGTACATAGGAGTCCAAGCCCCTAACACTGTCCTGTAAAAAATAATCAATGTAAGTTGACATTTTTTCAGTGGAACTATTAATTGCAGAAATTATAGGTCTGCCAGGAGGGATTTGTGTATTCTTGTGGACCTTTGGAAGTAAATAAAAAGAGGGTATAACAGGGAATTCCTTCTTCAAAAATCCCAGCTCCTCTTTGGTTATTAAATTGCCACATTTCCATGCAATTAGTTTGGCATTCTGATCTTCCCATGCCAACCTTACTGCTCCCAAATTACTCCTCCTGTAACAAGAATGGTCTTGTAATTGCCTTTCCGCTTCATCTATATACATCTGGCGAGGCCACAGTACAATGTTTCCACCCTTGTCCGCTTGACGGACCAGGATGGTGTTGTCCGACTCAAGCACTGGCCCCCCTAACACCCCAGGTTGGACACCCCCTCCCTTTGATGAAGAAGGCGCCCTCCAGAGGAGGATACAATGCAACATCATGGCCAGCCAAACCAGAAGAGCTGTGTATCGTTAACTGCAACGAGGGGACACCATCATCATGAGGGACCAGAGGCCGGGGCGGAAGTTCCGAACCCGCTATGAACTGGGCTACTGGACTGTGACCAACGTGAAAGGAACCATGGTGATAGACGACTAGGAAGAAGAAGTCGTAACCCGCAACATCTCATGGTTCAAACAGGTGAGAGAGAGAGACACCCCAGTTATGGATGGTGGGGTCTGATGGAGGACAGATATGTGTGGAGCTGTGAGAAGTGGGACATTTTCATCAACCCACTGTGGCTTTTTACTGACATTTTAGAACTTTGGAGTAATGGTGTATTTGGAAATATAAAATGGTGACTGCGATGTTTGTTGAATTACTCCATAGACTTCCTGTGATCAAGGGCGTGTAGCCCGAAACGCGTAAGGAGGTATGAATTGACCTGGATACTCACCTCGCCACTACCTCCATTAAAGGATGATAAACCCACTGGTGTATGGTTTTCCAATCCGGGTGCAACTATATATATATATATATATATATATATACAAAACACTTCCTAGTGTTCACCGCCACACGGATACCAACCAGGATACGGACCACACGGCAAGATTTCAATTTTCAAAGTGCTTTATTTTCTCATACCAACAGACATGACGCGTTTCGTCGGGTTAGCCCGGACTTGATCACATATATATATTCGACATTTGGCACTGAAGTAGTTTTGTTTAGCCTAACGCATTTCAGACCTTTCTTGGTCACAGGCAGTGCAGAGCTTTGCAAAAACACTCCTGCAGCACCTCCTGTTAGCATGTTAATTAGAAGTATTGCCCACAAGTGGGTCTCCCAAGTCAGCTTTTAAACTTTACAAAGCATGCTGGAATTCGTAGTGCTAGCAGTTTTTGTATTTCCTTTAGAAGCGTAACGTTAGGCTAAACAAAGGAACTTCAGTGCCAAATGTCGTTTTTAGCCTCATCACACACATTACCTGCCTGTAAATGTAAATGTAAATGTATAGGCATTTATATAGCGCACTACTTACCCGGAGGGTCCCAAGGCGCTTCGACCGCTGCGAAACCCTTCCTGGCTTCCCTGAGAGATGGTCCCTTAATGGGTATCTCCAGGGTGAGACCAGGCATCCCCGGCGGTCTGGTGGGGCCGTTAGTGAAGATGAGGCAAGCTAATGCCCAGAGTTGCCGAGTGTGATCGCTGATCAGAGTGGGCACTGAGGCGAGAGAATTATCGAGTCCGCTGACCCTGGTCCAGAAACCTGCCGCGCCGGGAATCGAACCCTGGTCCCGGGCCGTCCTCTGCTCTCGGGTCTGCCGCCTCTAACCAGTGAGCCACACTACTTCACCACGCCTGATACTCCTGGGGGCCATGCAGCTCGGTATCCTACCGGGTCGCTATCTGGGACAGCGGCTTAGGATTGAGGGCAAGTTCCGCCAGCGGAGATCTATCCAAGGTCTCTACAATCCAGCAGTGTGATTCGTGCACCCATCCAGGGTTTGAAAAGGACACTACAGTTCCCAGAATGCTCTCGGGCATGGAAAATTTAAAAGAACTATGAGTTGACTACACGCACTTCCTTTGCCACGCCTCTGAGGAAGAAGACTTTGCTTCGAAACGCGTCAGGCGGATGGCAATTCAGGGCTGCAAGGATGCAGTTAGCGGGACTCTGCCCATACCTAATAAAGGTTTAACCTTCGAAGCTGTTGTCTGAGTGCTGCTTGCCAGGTGGGCACTTTGGAGCGAACATTTTCACACGGCCGCCCAGCCGTGAAGCGAGCACCACCCTGATACTCCTGGGGGCCATGCAGCTCGGTATCCTACCGGGTCGCTATCTGGGACAGCGGCTTAGGATTGAGGGCAAGTTCCGCCCGCGGAGATCTATCCAAGGTCTCTACAATCCAGCAGTGTGATTCGTGCACCCATCCAGGGTTTGAAAAGGAAACTACAGTTCCCAGAATGCTCTCGGGCATGGAAAATTTAAAAGAACTGTGAGTGGACTACACGCACTTCCTTTGCCACGCCTCTGAGGAAGAAGACTTTGCTTCGAAACGCGTCAGGCGGATGGCAATTCAGGGCTGCAAGGATGCAGTTAGCGGGACTCTGCCCATACCTAATAAAGGTTTAACCTTCGAAGCTGTTGTCTGAGTGCTGCTTGCCAGGTGGGCACTTTGGAGCGAACATTTTCACACGGCCGCCCAGCCGTGAAGCGAGCACCACCCTGATACTCCTGGGGGCCATGCAGCTCGGTATCCTACCGGGTCGCCATCTGGGACAGCGGCTTAGGATTGAGGGCAAGTTCCGCCAGCGAAGATCTATCCAAGGTCTCTACAATCCAGCAGTGTGATTCGTGCACCCATCCAGGGTTTGAAAAGGACACTACAGTTCCCAGAATGCTCTCGGGCATGGAAAATTTAAAAGAACTGTGAGTGGACTACACACACTTCCTTTGCCACGCCTCTGAGGAAGAAGACTTTGCTTCGAAACGCGTCAGGCCGATGGCAATTCAGGGCTGCAAGGATGCAGTTAGCGGGACTCTGCCCATACCTAATAAAGGTTTAACCTTCGAAGCTGTTGTCTGAGTGCTGCTTGCCAGGTGGGCACTTTGGAGCGAACATTTTCACACGGCCGCCCAGCCGTGAAGCGAGCACCACCCTGATACTCCTGGGGGCCATGCAGCTCGGTATCCTACCGGGTCGCTATCTGGGACAGCGGCTTAGGATTGAGGGCAAGTTCCGCCAGCGGAGATCTATCCAAGGTCTCTACAATCCAGCAGTGTGATTCGTGCACCCATCCAGGGTTTGAAAAGGACAATACAGTTCCCAGAATGCTCTCGGGCATAGAAAATTTAAAAGAACTGTGAGTGGACTACACGCACTTCCTTTGCCACGCCTCTGAGGAAGAAGACTTTGCTTCGAAACGCGTCAGGCGGATGGCAATTCAGGGCTGCAAGGATGCAGTTAGCGGGACTCTGCCCATACCTAATAAAGGTTTAACCTTCGAAGCTGTTGTCTGAGTGCTGCTTGCCAGGTGGACACTTTGGAGCGAACATTTTCACACGGCCGCCCAGCCGTGAAGCGAGCACCACCCTGATACTCCTGGGGGCCATGCAGCTCGGTATCCTACCGGGTCGCTATCTGGGACAGCGGCTTAGGATTGAGGGCAAGTTCCGCCAGCGGAGATCTATCCAAGGTCTCTACAATCCAGCAGTCTGATTCGTGCACCCATCCAGGGTTTGAAAAGGACACTACAGTTCCCAGAATGCTCTCGGGCATGGAAAATTTAAAAGAACTGTGAGTGGACTACACGCACTTCCTTTGCCACGCCTCTGAGGAAGAAGACTTTGCTTCGAAACGCGTCAGGCGGATGGCAATTCAGGGCTGCAAGGATGCAGTTAGCGGGACTCTGCCCATACCTAATAAAGGTTTAACCTTCGAAGCTGTTGTCTGAGTGCTGCTTGCCAGGTGGGCACTTTGGAGCAAACATTTTCACACGGCCGCCCAGCCGTGAAGCGAGCACCACCCTGATACTCCTGGGGGCCATGCAGCTCGGTATCCTACCGGGTCGCTATCTGGGACAGCGGCTTAGGATTGAGGGCAAGTTCCGCCAGCGGAGATCTATCCAAGGTCTCTACAATCCAGCAGTGTGATTCGTGCACCCATCCAGGGTTTGAAAAGGACACTACAGTTCCCAGAATGCTCTCGGGCATGGAAAATTTAAAAGAACTGTGAGTGGACTACACGCACTTCCTTTGCCACGCCTCTGAGGAAGAAGACTTTGCTTCGAAACGCGTCAGGCGGATGGCAATTCAGGGCTGCAAGGATGCAGTTAGCGGGACTCTGCCCATACCTAATAAAGGTTTAACCTTCGAAGCTGTTGTCTGAGTGCTGCTTGCCAGGTGGGCACTTTGGAGCGAACATTTTCACACGGCCGCCCAGCCGTGAAGGGAGCACCACCCTGATACTCCTGGGGGCCATGCAGCTCGGTATCCTACCGGGTCGCTATCTGGGACAGCGGCTTAGGATTGAGGGCAAGTTCCGCCAGCGGAGATCTATCCAAGGTCTCTACAATCCAGCAGTGTGATTCGT